>NC_089842.1:111551781-112934281 GCF_035609145.1 Eleutherodactylus coqui | reverse complement strand
TTGCATTATGACATCATAATGGAATTTTGCATTATGACATCATAATGGAATTTTGCATTATGACATCATAATGGAATGTTACATTATGACATCATAATGGAATGTTGCATTATGATATCATAATGGAATGTTACATTATGATATCATAATGGAATGTTACATTATTACATCATAATGGAATTTTGTATTATGACAAAATAATGGAATGTTACATTATTACATCATAATGGAATTTTACATTATGACATCATAATGGAATGTTGCATTATGACATCATAATGGAATTTTACATTATGACTTCATAATGGAATTTTGCATTATGACATCATAATGGAATTTTTACATTATGACATCATAATGGAATGTTACATTATGACATCATAATGGAATTTTGCATTATGACATCATAATGGAATTTTTACAGTATGACATCATAATGGAATGTTACATTATGACATCATAATGGAATGTTACATTATGACATCATAATGTAATTTTGCATTATGACATCATAATGGGATTTTGCATTATGACATCATAATGGAATTTTACATTATGACATCATAATGGAATGTTGCATTATGACACCATAATGGAATTTTACATTATGACATCATAATGGAATGTTGCATTATGACATCATAATGGAATTTTGCATTATGACATCATAATGGAATTTTGCATTATGACATCATAATGGAATGTTGCATTATGACATCATAATGGAATTTTGCATTATGACATCATAATGGAATTTTGCATTATGACATCAGAATGGAATGTTTCATTATGACATCATAATGGAATTTTGCATTATGACATCATAATGGAATGTTGCATTATGACATCATAGTGGAATTTTACATTATGACATCATAATGGAATTTTGCATTATGACATCAAAATGGAATTTTGCATTATGACATCATAATAAAATTTTTACATTATGACATCATAATGGAATGTTGCATTATGACATCATAATGGAATTTTACATTATGACATCATAATGGAATTTTGCATTATGACATCATAATGGAATGTTAAATTATGACATCATAATGGAATTTTACATTATGACATCATAATGGAATGTTACAATTTGACATCATAATAGAATTTTACATTATGACATCATAATGGAATTTTGCAAAATGACATCATTATGGAATTTTGCATTATGACATCATAATGAAATTTTACATTATGACATCATAATAGAATTTTACATTATGACATCATAATGGAATTTTGCATTATGACATCATGATAAAATTTTTACATTATGACATCATAATGGAATTTTGCATTATGCCATCATAATGGAATGTTACATTATGACATCATAATGGAATGTTGCATTATGACATCATAATGGAATTTTGCATTATGACATCATAATGGAATGTTGCATTATGACATCATAATGGAATTTTGCATTATGACATCATAATGGAATTTTGCATTATGACATCATAATGGAATGTTACATCATGACATCATAATGGAATGCTGCATTATGATATCATAATGGAATGTTACATTATGATATCATAATGGAATGTTACATTATTACATCATAATGGAATTTTGTATTATGACAAAATAATGGAATGTTACATTATTACATCATAATGGAATTTTACATTATGACATCATAATGGAATGTTGCATTATGACATCATAATGGACTTTTGCATTATGACATCATAATGGGATGTTGCATTATGACATGATAATGGAATTTTGCATTATGACATCATAATGGAATGTTGCATTATGACATCATAATGGAATTTTACATTATGACATCATAATGGAATTTTACATTATGACATCATAATGGAATTTTGCATTATGCCATCATAATGGAATTTTTACATTATGACATCGTAATGGAATTTTACATTATGACATCATAATGGAATGTTACATTATGACATCATAATGGAATTTTACATTATGACATCATAATGGAATTTTGCATTATGACATCATTATGGAATTTTGCATTATGACATCCTAATGGAATGTTACATTATGACATCATAATGGAATTTTGCATTATGACATCATTATGGAATTTTGCATTATGACATCCTAATGGAATGTTACATTATGACATCACAATGGAATTTTGCATTATGACATCATAATGGAATGTTGCATTATGACATCATAATGGAGTTTTACACTATGACATCATAATGAAATTTTGCATTATGACATCATAATGGAATTTTATATTATGACATCATAATGGAATTTTTCATTTTGACATCATAATGGAATTTTACATTATGACTTCATAATGGAATTTTGCATTATGACATCATAATGGAATTTTTACATTATGACATCATAATGGAATGTTACATTATGACATCATAATGGAATTTTGCATTATGACATCATAATGGAATTTTTACTGTATGACATCATAATGGAATGTTACATTATGACATCATAATGGAATGTTACATTATGACATCATAATGTAATTTTGCATTATGACATCATAATGGGATTTTGCATTATGACATCATAATGGAATTTTACATTATGACATCATAATGGAATGTTGCATTATGACACCATAATGGAATTTTACATTATGACATCATAATGGAATGTTGGATTATGACATCATAATGAAATTTTACATTATGACATCATAATGGAAATTTTACATTATGACATCATAATGGAATTTTGCATTATGACATCATAATGGAATTTTTACATTATGACATCATAATGGAATTTTGCATTATGACATCATAATGGAATTTTGTTGCATTATGACATCATAATGGAATGTTGCATTATGACATCATAATGGAATTTTGCATTATGACATCATAATGGAATTTTGCATTATGACATCAGAATGGAATGTTTCATTATGACATCATAATGGAATGTTGCATTATTACATCATAATGGAATTTTGCATTATGACATCATAATGGAATTTTGCATTATGACATCATTATGTAATTTTGCATTATGACATCATAATGGAATTTTGCATTATGACATCATAATGGAATGTTACATTATGACATCATAATGGAATTTTGCATTATGACATCATAATGGAATGTTACATTATGACATCATAATGGAATTTTGCATTATGACATCATAATGGAATGTTGCATTATGACATCATAGTGGAATTTTACATTATGACATCATAATGGAATTTTGCATTATGACATCATAATGGAATTTTGCATTATGACATCATAATGGAATGTTGCATTATGACATCATAGTGGAATTTTACATTATGACATCATAATGGAATTTTGCATTATGACATCATAATGGAATTTTGCATTATGACATCATAATAAAATTTTTACATTATGACATCATAATGGAATGTTGCATTATGACATCATAATGGAATTTTACATTATGACATCATAATGGAATTTTGCATTATGACATCATAATGGAATTTTACATTATGACATCATAATGGAATGTTACATTATGACATCATAATGGAATTTTACATTATGACATCATAATGGAATTTTACATTATGACATCATAATGGAATTTTACATTATGACATCATAATGGAATTTTACATTATGACATCATAATGGAATGTTACATTATGACATCATAATAGAATTTTACATTATGACATCATAATGGAATTTTACATTATGACATCATAATGGAATGTTACATTATGACATCATAATGGAATTTTACATTATGACATCATAATGGAATTTTGCATTATGACATCATTATGGAATTTTGCATTATGACATTCTAATGGAATGTTACATTATGACATCACAATGGAATTTTGCATTATGACATCATAATGGAATGTTACATTATGACATCATAATGGAATTTTGCATTATGACATCATAATGGAATTTTTACATTATGACATCATAATGGAATGTTGCATTATGACATCATAATGGGATTTTGCATTATGACATCATAATGGAATGTTGCATTATGACATCTTAATAGAATGTTGCATTATGATATCATAATGGAATGTTGCATTATGACATCTTAATGGAATGTTGCATTATGACATCATAATGGAATTTTACATTATGACATCATAATGGAATGTTGCATTATGACATCATAATGGAATGTTACATTATGACATCATAATGGAATTTTACATTATGACATCATAATGGAATGTTACAATATGACATCATAATGGAATTTTACATTATGACATTATAATGGAATTTTGCATTATGACATCATTATGGAATTTTGCATTATGACATCCTAATGGAATGTTACATTATGACATCATAATGGAATTTTGCATTATGACATCATAATGGAATGTTGCATTATGACATCATAATGGAATTTTACATTATGACATCATAATAGAATTTTACATTATGACATCATAATGGAATTTTGCATTATGACATCATGATAAAATTTTTACATTATGACATCATAATGGAATTTTGCATTATGACATCATAATGGAATGTTACATTATGACATCATAATGGAATGTTGCATTATGACATCATAATGGAATTTTGCATTATGACATCATAATGGAATGTTGCATTATGACATCATAATGGAATTTTGCATTATGACATCATAATGGAATTTTGCATTATGACATCATAATGGAATGTTACATTATGACATCATAATGGAATGTTGCATTATGACATCATAATGGAATGTTACATTATGATATCATAATGGAATGTTACATTATGACATCATAATGGAATTTTGTATTATGACAAAATAATGGAATGTTACATTATTACATCATAATGGAATTTTACATTATGACATCATAATGGAATGTTGCATTATGACATCATAATGGACTTTTGCATTATGACATCATAATGGGATGTTGCAATATGACATGATAATGGAATTTTGCATTATGACATCATAATGGAATTTTTACATTATGACATCATAATGGAATGTTGCATTATGACATCATAATGGGATTTTGCATTATGACATCATAATGTAATTTTGCATTATGACATCATAATGGGATGTTGCATTATGACATCATAATGGAATTTTACATTATGACATCATAATGGAATGTTGCATTATGACACCATAATGGAATTTTGCATTATGACATCATAATGGAATGTTGCATTATGACATCATAATGGAATGTTGCATTATGACATCATAATGGAATTTTGCATTATGACATCATAATGGAATTTTGCATTATGACATCATAATGGAATGTTGCATTATGACATCATAATGGAATTTTGCATTATGACATCATAATGGAATTTTTACATTATGACATCATAATGGAATGTTGCATTATGACATCATAATGGGATTTTGCATTATGACATCATAATGGAATGTTGCATTATGACATCTTAATGGAATGTTGCATTATGACATCATAATGGAATGTTGCATTATGACATCTTAATGGAATGTTACATTATGACATCATAATGGAATTTTGCATTATGACATCATTATGGAATTTTTACAGTATGACATCATAATGGAATGTTACATTATGACATCATAATGTAATTTTGCATTATGACATCATAATGGGATTTTGCATTATGACATCATAATAGAATTTTACATTATGACATCATAATGGAATGTTGCATTATGACACCATAATGGAATTTTGCATTATGACATCATAATGGAATGTTGCATTATGACATCATAATGGAATGTTGCATTATGACATCATAATGGAATTTTGCATTATGACATCATAATGGAATTTTGCATTATGACATCATAATGGAATGTTGCATTATGACATCATAATGGAATTTTGCATTATGACATCATAATGGAATTTTTACATTATGACATCATAGTGGAATGTTGCATTATGACATCATAATGGGATTTTGCATTATGACATCATAATGGAATGTTGCATTATGACATCTTAATGGAATGTTGCATTATGACATCATAATGGAATGTTGCATTATGACATCTTAATGGAATGTTGCATTATGACATCATAATGGAATTTTACATTATGACATCATAATGGAATGTTGCATTATGATATCATAATGGAATGTTACATTATGACATCATAATGTAATTTTGCATTATGACATCATAATGGGATTTTGCATTATGACATCATAATGGAATTTTTCATTATGACATCATAATGGAATGTTGCATTATGACACCATAATGGAATTTTACATTATGACATCATAATGGAATGTTGCGATATATGACATCATAATGGGATTTTGCATTATGACATCATAATGGAATGTTGCATTATGACATCTTAATGGAATGTTGCATTATGACATCATAATGGAATGTTGCATTATGACATCTTAATGGAATGTTGCATTATGGCATCATAATGGAATTTTACATTATGACATCATAATGGAATTTTGCATTATGACATCATAATGGAATGTTACATTATGACATCATAATGTAATTTTGCATTATGACATCATAATGGAATGTTACATTATGACATCATAATGGAATGTTGCATTATGACATCATAATGGAGTTTTACACTATGACATCATAATGAAATTTTGCATTATGACATCATAATGGAATTTTATATTATGACATCATAATGGAATTTTTCATTTTGACATCATAATGGAATTTTACATTATGACTTCATAATGGAATTTTGCATTATGACATCATAATGGAATTTTTACATTATGACATCATAATGGAATGTTACATTATGACATCATAATGGAATTTTGCATTATGACATCATTATGGAATTTTTACAGTATGACATCATAATGGAATGTTACATTATGACATCATAATGTAATTTTGCATTATGACATCATAATGGGATTTTGCATTATGACATCATAATGGAATTTTACATTATGACATCATAATGGAATGTTGCATTATGACACCATAATGGAATTTTGCATTATGACATCATAATGGAATGTTGCATTATGACACCATAATGGAATTTTGCATTATGACATCATAATGGAATGTTACATTATGACATCATAATGGAATGTTGCATTATGACATCATAATGGAGTTTTACACTATGACATCATAATGAAATTTTGCATTATGACATCATAATGGAATTTTATATTATGACATCATAATGGAATTTTTCATTTTGACATCATAATGGAATTTTACATTATGACTTCATAATGGAATTTTGCATTATGACATCATAATGGAATTTTTACATTATGACATCATAATGGAATGTTACATTATGACATCATAATGGAATTTTGCATTATGACATCATTATGGAATTTTTACAGTATGACATCATAATGGAATGTTACATTATGACATCATAATGTAATTTTGCATTATGACATCATAATGGGATTTTGCATTATGACATCATAATGGAATTTTACATTATGACATCATAATGGAATGTTGCATTATGACACCATAATGGAATTTTGCATTATGACATCATAATGGAATGTTGCATTATGACATCATAATGGAATGTTGCATTATGACATCATAATGGAATTTTGCATTATGACATCATAATGGAATTTTGCATTATGACATCATAATGGAATGTTGCATTATGACATCATAATGGAATTTTTACATTATGACATCATAATGGAATTTTTACATTATGACATCATAATGGAATGTTGCATTATGACATCATAATGGGATTTTGCATTATGACATCATAATGGAATGTTGCATTATGACATCTTAATGGAATTTTACATTATGACATCATAATGGAATGTTGCATTATGATATCATAATGGAATGTTACATTATGACATCATAATGTAATTTTGCATTATGACATCATAATGGGATTTTGCATTATGACATCATAATGGAATTTTTCATTATGACATCATAATGGAATGTTGCATTATGACACCATAATGGAATTTTACATTATGACATCATAATGGAATGTTGCATTATGACATCATAATGGGATTTTGCATTATGACATCATAATGGAATGTTGCATTATGACATCTTAATGGAATGTTGCATTATGACATCATAATGGAATGTTGCATTATGACATCTTAATGGAATGTTGCATTATGACATCATAATGGAATTTTACATTATGACATCATAATGGAATGTTGCATTATGATATCATAATGGAATGTTACATTATGACATCATAATGTAATTTTGCATTATGACATCATAATGGGATTTTGCATTATGACATCATAATGGAATTTTTCATTATGACATCATAATGGAATGTTGCATTATGACACCATAATGGAATTTTACATTATGACATCATAATGGAATGTTGCATTATGACATCATAATGGGATTTTGCATTATGACATCATAATGGAATGTTGCATTATGACATCTTAATGGAATGTTGCATTATGACATCATAATGGAATGTTGCATTATGACATCTTAATGGAATGTTGCATTATGGCATCATAATGGAATTTTACATTATGACATCATAATGGAATGTTGCATTATGATATCATAATGGAATGTTACATTATGACATCATAATGTAATTTTGCATTATGACATCATAATGGGATTTTGCATTATGACATCATAATGGAATTTTTCATTATGACATCATAATGGAATGTTGCATTATGACACCATAATGGAATTTTACATTATGACATCATAATGGAATGTTGCATTATGACATCATAATGGGATTTTGCATTATGACATCATAATGGAATGTTGCATTATGACATCTTAATGGAATGTTGCATTATGACATCATAGTGGAATGTTGCATTATGACATCTTAATGGAATGTTGCATTATGGCATCATAATGGAATGTTACATTATGACATCATAATGTAATTTTGCATTATGACATCATAATGGAATGTTACATTATGACATCATAATGGAATGTTGCATTATGACATCATAATGGAGTTTTACACTATGACATCATAATGAAATTTTGCATTATGACATCATAATGGAATTTTATATTATGACATCATAATGGAATTTTTCATTTTGACATCATAATGGAATTTTACATTATGACTTCATAATGGAATTTTGCATTATGACATCATAATGGAATTTTTACATTATGACATCATAATGGAATGTTACATTATGACATCATAATGGAATTTTGCATTATGACATCATTATGGAATTTTTACAGTATGACATCATAATGGAATGTTACATTATGACATCATAATGTAATTTTGCATTATGACATCATAATGGGATTTTGCATTATGACATCATAATGGAATTTTACATTATGACATCATAATGGAATGTTGCATTATGACACCATAATGGAATTTTGCATTATGACATCATAATGGAATGTTGCATTATGACATCATAATGGAATGTTGCATTATGACATCATAATGGAATTTTGCATTATGACATCATAATGGAATTTTGCATTATGACATCATAATGGAATGTTGCATTATGACATCATAATGGAATTTTGCATTATGACATCATAATGGAATTTTTACATTATGACATCATAATGGAATGTTGCATTATGACATCATAATGGGATTTTGCATTATGACATCATAATGGAATGTTGCATTATGACATCTTAATGGAATGTTGCATTATGACATCATAATGGAATGTTGCATTATGACATCTTAATGGAATGTTGCATTATGACATCATAATGTAATTTTACATTATGACATCATAATGGAATGTTGCATTATGATATCATAATGGAATGTTACATTATGACATCATAATGTAATTTTGCATTATGACATCATAATGGGATTTTGCATTATGACATCATAATGGAATTTTTCATTATGACATCATAATGGAATGTTGCATTATGACACCATAATGGAATTTTACATTATGACATCATAATGGAATGTTGCATTATGACATCATAATGGGATTTTGCATTATGACATCATAATGGAATGTTGCATTATGACATCTTAATGGAATGTTGCATTATGACATCATAATGGAATGTTGCATTATGACATCTTAATGGAATGTTGCATTATGGCATCATAATGGAATTTTACATTATGACATCATAATGGAATTTTGCATTATGACATCATAATGGAATGTTACATTATGACATCATAATGTAATTTTGCATTATGACATCATAATGGAATGTTACATTATGACATCATAATGGAATGTTGCATTATGACATCATAATGGAGTTTTACACTATGACATCATAATGAAATTTTGCATTATGACATCATAATGGAATTTTATATTATGACATCATAATGGAATTTTTCATTTTGACATCATAATGGAATTTTACATTATGACTTCATAATGGAATTTTGCATTATGACATCATAATGGAATTTTTACATTATGACATCATAATGGAATGTTACATTATGACATCATAATGGAATTTTGCATTATGACATCATTATGGAATTTTTACAGTATGACATCATAATGGAATGTTACATTATGACATCATAATGGAATTTTGCATTATGACATCATAATGGGATTTTGCATTATGACATCATAATGGAATTTTACATTATGACATCATAATGGAATGTTGCATTATGACACCATAATGGAATTTTGCATTATGACATCATAATGGAATGTTGCATTATGACATCATAATGGAATGTTGCATTATGACATCATAATGGAATTTTGCATTATGACATCATAATGGAATTTTGCATTATGACATCATAATGGAATGTTGCATTATGACATCATAATGGAATTTTGCATTATGACATCATAATGGAATTTTTACATTATGACATCATAATGGAATGTTGCATTATGACATCATAATGGGATTTTGCATTATGACATCATAATGGAATGTTGCATTATGACATCTTAATGGAATGTTGCATTATGACATCATAATGGAATGTTGCATTATGACATCTTAATGGAATGTTGCATTATGACATCATAATGGAATTTTACATTATGACATCATAATGGAATGTTGCATTATGATATCATAATGGAATGTTACATTATGACATCATAATGTAATTTTGCATTATGACATCATAATGGGATTTTGCATTATGACATCATAATGGAATTTTTCATTATGACATCATAATGGAATGTTGCATTATGACACCATAATGGAATTTTACATTATGACATCATAATGGAATGTTGCATTATGACATCATAATGGGATTTTGCATTATGACATCATAATGGAATGTTGCATTATGACATCTTAATGGAATGTTGCATTATGACATCATAATGGAATGTTGCATTATGACATCTTAATGGAATGTTGCATTATGGCATCATAATGGAATTTTACATTATGACATCATAATGGAATTTTGCATTATGACATCATAATGGAATGTTACATTATGACATCATAATGTAATTTTGCATTATGACATCATAATGGAATGTTACATTATGACATCATAATGGAATGTTGCATTATGACATCATAATGGAGTTTTACACTATGACATCATAATGAAATTTTGCATTATGACATCATAATGGAATTTTATATTATGACATCATAATGGAATTTTTCATTTTGACATCATAATGGAATTTTACATTATGACTTCATAATGGAATTTTGCATTATGACATCATAATGGAATTTTTACATTATGACATCATAATGGAATGTTACATTATGACATCATAATGGAATTTTGCATTATGACATCATTATGGAATTTTTACAGTATGACATCATAATGGAATGTTACATTATGACATCATAATGTAATTTTGCATTATGACATCATAATGGGATTTTGCATTATGACATCATAATGGAATTTTACATTATGACATCATAATGGAATGTTGCATTATGACACCATAATGGAATTTTGCATTATGACATCATAATGGAATGTTGCATTATGACATCATAATGGAATGTTGCATTATGACATCATAATGGAATTTTGCATTATGACATCATAATGGAATTTTGCATTATGACATCATAATGGAATGTTGCATTATGACATCATAATGGAATTTTGCATTATGACATCATAATGGAATTTTTACATTATGACATCATAATGGAATGTTGCATTATGACATCATAATGGGATTTTGCATTATGACATCATAATGGAATGTTGCATTATGACATCTTAATGGAATGTTGCATTATGACATCATAATGGAATGTTGCATTATGACATCTTAATGGAATGTTGCATTATGACATCATAATGGAATTTTACATTATGACATCATAATGGAATGTTGCATTATGATATCATAATGGAATGTTACATTATGACATCATAATGTAATTTTGCATTATGACATCATAATGTGATTTTGCATTATGACATCATAATGGAATTTTTCATTATGACATCATAATGGAATGTTGCATTATGACACCATAATGGAATTTTACATTATGACATCATAATGGAATGTTGCATTATGACATCATAATGGGATTTTGCATTATGACATCATAATGGAATGTTGCATTATGACATCTTAATGGAATGTTGCATTATGACATCATAATGGAATGTTGCATTATGACATCTTAATGGAATGTTGCATTATGGCATCATAATGGAATTTTACATTATGACATCATAATGGAATTTTGCATTATGACATCATAATGGAATGTTACATTATGACATCATAATGTAATTTTGCATTATGACATCATAATGGAATGTTACATTATGACATCATAATGGAATGTTGCATTATGACATCATAATGGAGTTTTACACTATGACATCATAATGCAATTTTGCATTATGACATCATAATGGAATTTTATATTATGACATCATAATGGAATTTTTCATTTTGACATCATAATGGAATTTTACATTATGACTTCATAATGGAATTTTGCATTATGACATCATAATGGAATTTTTACATTATGACATCATAATGGAATGTTACATTATGACATCATAATGGAATTTTGCATTATGACATCATTATGGAATTTTTACAGTATGACATCATAATGGAATGTTACATTATGACATCATAATGTAATTTTGCATTATGACATCATAATGGGATGTTGCATTATGACATCATAATGGAATTTTACATTATGACATCATAATGGAATGTTGCATTATGACACCATAATGGAATTTTGCATTATGACATCATAATGGAATGTTGCATTATGACATCATAATGGAATGTTGCATTATGACATCATAATGGAATTTTGCATTATGACATCATAATGGAATTTTGCATTATGACATCATAATGGAATGTTGCATTATGACATCATAATGGAATTTTGCATTATGACATCATAATGGAATGTTACATTATGACATCATAATGGAATGTTACATTATGACATCATAATGGAATGTTGCATTATGACATCATAATGGAATTTTGCATTATGACATCATAATGGAATTTTTACAGTATGACATCATAATGGAATGTTACATTATGACATCATAATGGAATGTTACATTATGGCATCATAATAGAATTTTACATTATGACATCATAATGGAATTTTGCATTATGACATCATGATAAAATTTTTACATTATGACATCATAATGGAATTTTGCATTATGACATCATAATGGAATGTTACATTATGACATCATAATGGAATGTTACATTATGACATCATAATGGAATTTTGCATTATGACATCATAATGGAATTTTGCATTATGACATCATGATAAAATTTTTACATTATGACATCATAATGGAATTTTGCATTATGACATCATAATGGAATGTTACATTATGACATCATAATGGAATGTTGCATTATGACACCATAATGGAATTTTGCATTATGACATCATAATGGAATTTTTACATTATGACATCGTAATGGAATTTTGCATTATGACATCATAATGGAATTTTGCATTATGACATCATAATGGAATTTTATATTATGACATCATAGTGGAATTTTACATTATGACATCATAATGGAATTTTGCATTATGACATCAAAATGGAATTTTGCATTATGACATCCTAATGGAATGTTACATTATGACATCATAATGGAATTTTGCATTATGACATCATAATGGAATTTTTACAGTATGACATCATAATGGAATGTTACATTATGACATCATAATGGAATGTTACATTATGACATCATAATAGAATTTTACATTATGACATCATAATGGAATTTTGCATTATGACATCATGATAAAATTTTTACATTATGACATCATAATGGAATTTTGCATTATGACATCATAATGGAATGTTACATTATGACATCATAATGGAATGTTACATTATGACATCATAATGGAATTTTGCATTATGACATCATAATGGAATTTTTACAGTATGACATCATAATGGAATGTTACATTATGACATCATAATGGAATGTTACATTATGACATCATAATAGAATTTTACATTATGACATCATAATGGAATTTAGCATTATGACATCTTGATAAAATTTTTACATTATGACATCATAATGTAATTTTGCATTATGACATCATAATGGGATTTTGCATTATGACATCATAATGGAATTTTTCATTATGACATCATAATGGAATGTTGCATTATGACACCATAATGGAATTTTACATTATGACATCATAATGGAATGTTGCATTATGACATCATAATGGAATTTTGCATTATGACATCATAATGGAATTTTTCATTATGACATCATAATGGAATGTTGCATTATGACACCATAATGGAATTTTACATTATGACATCATAATGGAATGTTGCATTATGACATCATAATGGAATGTTGCATTATGACATCTTAATGGAATGTTGCATTATGATATCATAATGGAATGTTGCATTATGACATCTTAATGGAATGTTGCATTATGACATCATAATGGAATTTTACATTATGACATCATAATGGAATGTTGCATTATGACATCATAATGGAATGTTACATTATGACATCATAATGTAATTTTGCATTATGACATCATAATGGAATGTTACATTATGACATCATAATGGAATGTTGCATTATGACATCATAATGGAGTTTTACACTATGACATCATAATGAAATTTTGCATTATGACATCATAATGGAATTTTATATTATGACATCATAATGGAATTTTTCATTTTGACATCATAATGGAATTTTACATTATGACTTCATAATGGAATTTTGCATTATGACATCATAATGGAATTTTTACATTATGACATCATAATGGAATGTTACATTATGACATCATAATGGAATTTTGCATTATGACATCATAATGGAATTTTTACAGTATGACATCATAATGGAATGTTACATTATGACATCATAATGGAATTTTACATTATGACATCATAATAGAATTTTACATTATGACATCATAATGGAATTTTGCATTATGACATCATGATAAAATTTTTACATTATGACATCATAATGGAATTTTGCATTATGACATCATAATGGAATGTTACATTATGACATCATAATGGAATGTTGCATTATGACATCATAATGGAATTTTGCATTATGACATCATAATGGAATTTTGCATTATGACATCATGATAAAATTTTTACATTATGACATCATAATGGAATTTTGCATTATGACGTCATAATGGAATGTTACATTATGACGTCATAATGGAATGTTGCATTATGACACCATAATGGAATTTTGCATTATGACATCATAATGGAATTTTTACATTATGACATCGTAATGGAATTTTGCATTATGACATCATAATGGAATTTTGCATTATGACATCATAATGGAATTTTATATTATGACATCATAGTGGAATTTTACATTATGACATCATAATGGAATTTTGCATTATGACATCAAAATGGAATTTTGCATTATGACATCCTAATGGAATGTTACATTATGACATCATAATGGAATTTTGCATTATGACATCATAATGGAATTTTTACAGTATGACATCATAATGGAATGTTACATTATGACATCATAATGGAATGTTACATTATGACATCATAATAGAATTTTACATTATGACATCATAATGGAATTTTGCATTATGACATCATGATAAAATTTTTACATTATGACATCATAATGGAATTTTGCATTATGACATCATAATGGAATGTTACATTATGACATCATAATGGAATGTTACATTATGACATCATAATGGAATTTTGCATTATGACATCATAATGGAATTTTTACAGTATGACATCATAATGGAATGTTACATTATGACATCATAATGGAATGTTACATTATGACATCATAATAGAATTTTACATTATGACATCATAATGGAATTTTGCATTATGACATCATGATAAAATTTTTACATTATGACATCATAATGTAATTTTGCATTATGACATCATAATGGGATTTTGCATTATGACATCATAATGGAATTTTTCATTATGACATCATAATGGAATGTTGCATTATGACACCATAATGGAATTTTACATTATGACATCATAATGGAATGTTGCATTATGACATCATAATGGAATTTTGCATTATGACATCATAATGGAATTTTGCATTATGACATCATAATGGAATGTTGCATTATGACATCATAATGGAATTTTGCATTATGACATCATAATGGAATTTTGCATTATGACATCAGAATGGAATGTTTCATTATGACATCATAATGGAATTTTGCATTATGACATCATAATGGAATTTTATATTATGACATCATAGTGGAATTTTACATTATGACATCATAATGGAATTTTGCATTATGACATCAAAATGGAATTTTGCATTATGACATCCTAATGGAATGTTACATTATGACATCATAATGGAATTTTGCATTATGACATCATAATGGAATGTTACATTATGACATCATAATGGAATTTTGCATTATGACATCATAATGGAATGTTGCATTATGACATCATAATGGAATTTTACATTATGACATCATAATAGAATTTTACATTATGACATCATAATGGAATTTTGCATTATGACATCATGATAAAATTTTTACATTATGACATCATAATGGAATTTTGCATTATGACATCATAATGGAATGTTACATTATGACATCATAATGGAATGTTGCATTATGACATCATAATGGAATTTTGCATTATGACATCATAATGGAATTTTGCATTATGACATCATGATAAAATTTTTACATTATGACATCATAATGGCATTTTGCATTATGACATCATAATGGAATGTTACATTATGACATCATAATGGAATGTTGCATTATGCCATCATAATGGAATTTTTACATTATGACATCGTAATGGAATTTTGCATTATGACATCATAATGGAATTTTGCATTATGACATCATAATGGAATTTTTACATTATGACATCATAATGGAATGTTGCATTATGACATCATAATGGGATTTTGCATTATGACATCATAATGGAATGTTGCATTATGACATCTTAATGGAATGTTGCATTATGACATCATAATGGAATGTTGCATTATGACATCTTAATGGAATGTTGCATTATGACATCATAATGGAATGTTACATTATGACATCATAATGGAATGTTGCATTATGATATCATAATGGAATGTTACATTATGACATCATAATGTAATTTTGCATTATGACATCATAATGGGATTTTGCATTATGACATCATAATGGAATTTTTCATTATGACATCATAATGGAATGTTGCATTATGACACCATAATGGAATTTTACATTATGACGTCATAATGGAATGTTGCATTATGACATCATAATGGAATTTTGCATTATGACATCATAATGGAATTTTGCATTATGACATCATAATGGAATGTTGCATTATGACATCATAATGGAATTTTGCATTATGACATCATAATGGAATTTTGCATTATGACATCAGAATGGAATGTTTCATTATGACATCATAATGGAATTTTGCATTATGACATCATAATGGAATGTTGCATTATGACATCATAGTGGAATTTTACATTATGACATCATAATGGAATTTTGCATTATGACATCAAAATGGAATTTTGCATTATGACATCATAATAAAATTTTTACATTATGACATCATAATGGAATTTTGCATTATGACATCATAATGGGATGTTGCATTATGACATGATAATGGAATTTTGCATTATGACATCATAATGGAATTTTACATTATGACATCATAATGGAATTTTGCATTATGACATTGTAATGGAATTTTTACATTATGACATCGTAATGGAATTTTTACATTATGACATCATAATGGAATTTTGCATTATGACATCATAATGGGATTTTGCATTATGACATCATAATGGAATGTTGCATTATGACATCTTAATGGAATGTTGCATTATGACATCATAATGGAATGTTGCATTATGACATCATAATGGAATTTTACATTATGACATCATTATGGAATTTTGCATTATGACATCCTAATGGAATGTTACATTATGACATCACAATTGAATTTTGCATTATGACATCATAATGGAATGTTACATTATGACAGCATAATGGAATTTTGCATTATGACATCATAATGGAATTTTTACATTATGACATCATAATGGAATGTTGCATTATGACATCATAATGGGATTTTGCATTATGACATCATAATGGAATGTTGCATTATGACATCTTAATGGAATGTTGCATTATGATATCATAATGGAATGTTGCATTATGACATCTTAATGGAATGTTGCATTATGACATCATAATGGAATTTTACATTATGACATCATAATGGAATGTTGCATTATGACATCATAATGGAATGTTACATTATGACATCATAATGTAATTTTGCATTATGACATCATAATGGAATGTTACATTATGACATCATAATGGAATGTTGCATTATGACATCATAATGGAGTTTTACACTATGACATCATAATGAAATTTTGCATTATGACATCATAATGGAATTTTATATTATGACATCATAATGGAATTTTTCATTTTGACATCATAATGGAATTTTACATTATGACTTCATAATGGAATTTTGCATTATGACATCATAATGGAATTTTTACATTATGACATCATAATGGAATGTTACATTATGACATCATAATGGAATTTTGCATTATGACATCATAATGGAATTTTTACAGTATGACATCATAATGGAATGTTACATTATGACATCATAATGGAATGTTACATTATGACATCATAATGTAATTTTGCATTATGACATCATAATGGGATTTTGCATTATGACATCATAATGGAATTTTACATTATGACATCATAATGGAATGTTGCATTATGACACCATAATGGAATTTTACATTATGACATCATAATGGAATGTTGCATTATGACATCATAATGGAATTTTGCATTATGACATCATAATGGAATTTTGCATTATGACATCATAATGGAATGTTGCATTATGACATCATAATGGAATTTTGCATTATGACATCATAATGGAATTTTGCATTATGACATCAGAATGGAATGTTTCATTATGACATCATAATGGAATTTTGCATTATGACATCATAATGGAATGCTGCATTATGACATCATAGTGGAATTTTACATTATGACATCATAATGGAATTTTGCATTATGACATCAAAATGGAATTTTGCATTATGACATCATAATAAAATTTTTACATTATGACATCATAATGGAATGTTGCATTATGACATCATAATGGAATTTTACATTATGACATCATAATGGAATTTTGCATTATGACATCATAATGGAATGTTAATTATGACATCATAATGGAATTTTACATTATGACATCATAATGGAATGTTACAATATGACATCATAATGGAATTTTACATTATGACATCATAATGGAATTTTGCAAAATGACATCATTATGGAATTTTGCATTATGACATCCTAATGGAATGTTACATTATGACATCATAATGGAATTTTGCATTATGACATCATAATGGAATGTTACATTATGACATCATAATGGAATTTTGCATTATGACATCATAATGGAATGTTGCATTATGACATCATAATGGAATTTTACATTATGACATCATAATAGAATTTTACATTATGACATCATAATGGAATTTTGCATTATGACATCATGATAAAATTTTTACATTATGACATCATAATGGAATTTTGCATTATGACATCATAATGGAATGTTACATTATGACATCATAATGGAATGTTGCATTATGACATCATAATGGAATTTTGCATTATGACATCATAATGGAATTTTGCATAATGACATCATAATGGAATTTTGCATTATGACATCATAATGGAATGTTACATTATGACATCATAATGGAATGTTGCATTATGATATCATAATGGAATGTTACATTATGATATCATAATGGAATGTTACATTATGACATCATAATGGAATTTTGCATTATGACATCATAATGGAATGTTACATTATTACATCATAATGGAATTTTACATTATGACATCATAATGGAATGTTGCATTATGACATCATAATGGAATTTTTACATTATGACATCGTAATGGAATTTTGCATTATGACATCATAATGGAATGTTACATTATGATATCATAATGGAATGTTACATTATTACATCATAATGGAATTTTGTATTATGACAAAATAATGGAATGTTACATTATTACATCATAATGGAATTTTACATTATGACATCATAATGGACTTTTGCATTATGCCATCATAATGGAATTTTTACATTATGACATCGTAATGGAATTTTGCATTATGACATCATAATGGAATTTTGCATTATGACATCATAATGGAATTTTTACATTATGACATCATAATGGAATGTTGCATTATGACATCATAATGGGATTTTGCATTATGACATCATAATGGAATGTTGCATTGTGACATCTTAATGGAATGTTGCATTATGACATCATAATGGAATGTTGCATTATGACATCTTAATGGAATGTTGCATTATGACATCATAATGGAATTTTACATTATGACATCATAATGGAATGCTGCATTATGATATCATAATGGAATGTTACATTATGACATCATAATGTAATTTTGCATTATGACATCATAATGGGATTTTGCATTATGACATCATAATGGAATTTTTCATTATGACATCATAATGGAATGTTGCATTATGACACCATAATGGAATTTTACATTATGACATCATAATGGAATGTTGCATTGTGACATCTTAATGGAATGTTGCATTATGACATCATAATGGAATGTTGCATTATGACATCTTAATGGAATGTTGCATTATGACATCATAATGGAATTTTACATTATGACATCATAATGGAATGCTGCATTATGATATCATAATGGAATGTTACATTATTACATCATAATGTAATTTTGCATTATGACATCATAATGGGATTTTGCATTATGACATCATAATGGAATTTTTCATTATGACATCATAATGGAATGTTGCATTATGACACCATAATGGAATTTTACATTATGACATCATAATGGAATTTTGCATTATGACATCATAATAGAATGTTGCATTATGACATCATAATGGAATTTTGCATTATGACATCATAATGGAATTTTGCATTATGACATCATAATGGAATTTTGCATTATGACATCAGAATGGAATGTTTCATTATGACATCATAATGGAATTTTGCATTATGACATCATAATGGAATGTTGCATTATGACATCATAGTGGAATTTTACATTATGACATCATAATGGAATTTTGCATTATGACATCATAATAAAATTTTTACATTATGACATCATAATGGAATTTTGCATTAAGACATCATTATGGAATTTTGCATTATGACATCCTAATGGAATGTTACATTATGACATCATATTGGAATTTTGCATTATGACATCATAATGGAATGTTACATTATGACATCATAATGGAATTTTGCATTATGACATCATAATGGAATGTTGCATTATGACATCATAATGGAATTTTACATTATGACATCATAATAGAATTTTACATTATGACATCATAATGGAATTTTGCATTATGACATCATGATAAAATTTTTACATTATGACATCATAATGGAATTTTGCATTATGACATCATAATGGAATGTTACATTATGACATCATAATGGAATGTTGCATTATGACATCATAATGGAATTTTGCATTATGACATCATAATGGAATTTTGCATTATGACATCATGATAAAATTTTTACATTATGACATCATAATGGAATTTTGCATTATGACATCATAATGGAATGTTACATTATGACATCATAATGGAATGTTGCATTATGCCATCATAATGGAATTTTTACATTATGACATCATAATGGAATTTTACATTATGACATTGTAATGGAATTTTTACATTATGACATCGTAATGGAATTTTTACATTATGACATCATAATGGAATTTTGCATTATGACATCATAATGGAATTTTACATTGTGACATCATAATGGAATTTTGCATTATGACATCATAATGGAATTTTACATTATGACATCATAATGGAATTTTGCATTATGACATTGTAATGGAATTTTTACATTATGACATCGTAATGGAATTTTTACATTATGACATCATAATGGAATTTTGCATTATGACATCATAATGGGATTTTGCATTATGACATCATAATGGAATGTTGCATTATGACATCTTAATGGAATGTTGCATTATGACATCATAATGGAATGTTGCATTATGACATCATAATGGAATTTTACATTATGACATCATTATGGAATTTTGCATTATGACATCCTAATGGAATGTTACATTATGACATCATAATGGAATTTTGCATTATGACATCATAATGGAATTTTTACATTATGACATCATAATGGAATGTTGCATTATGACATCTTAATGGAATTTTACATTATGACATCATTATGGAATTTTGCATTATGACATCATAATGGAATGTTACATTATGACATCATAATGGAATTTTGCATTATGACATCATAATGGAATTTTTACATTATGACATCATAATGGAATGTTGCATTATGACATCATAATGGGATTTTGCATTATGACATCATAATGGAATGTTGCATTATGACATCTTAATGGAATGTTGCATTATGATATCATAATGGAATGTTGCATTATGACATCTTAATGGAATGTTGCATTATGACATCATAATGGAATTTTACATTATGACATCATAATGGAATGTTGCATTATGACATCATAATGGAATGTTACATTATGACATCATAATGTAATTTTGCATTATGACATCATAATGGAATGTTACATTATGACATCATAATGGAATGTTGCATTATGACATCATAATGGAGTTTTACACTATGACATCATAATGAAATTTTGCATTATGACATCATAATGGAATTTTATATTATGACATCATAATGGAATTTTTCATTTTGACATCATAATGGAATTTTACATTATGACTTCATAATGGAATTTTGCATTATGACATCATAATGGAATTTTTACATTATGACATCATAATGGAATGTTACATTATGACATCATAATGGAATTTTGCATTATGACATCATAATGGAATTTTTACAGTATGACATCATAATGGAATGTTACATTATGACATCATAATGGAATGTTACATTATGACATCATAATGTAATTTTGCATTATGACATCATAATGGGATTTTGCATTATGACATCATAATGGAATTTTACATTATGACATCATAATGGAATGTTGCATTATGACACCATAATGGAATTTTACATTATGACATCATAATGGAATGTTGCATTATGACATCATAATGGAATTTTGCATTATGATATCATAATGGAATTTTGCATTATGACATCATAATGGAATGTTGCATTATGACATCATAATGGAATTTTGCATTATGACATCATAATGGAATTTTGCATTATGACATCAGAATGGAATGTTTCATTATGACATCATAATGGAATTTTGCATTATGACATCATAATGGAATGTTGCATTATGACATCATAGTGGAATTTTACATTATGACATCATAATGGAATTTTGCATTATGACATCAAAATGGAATGTTGCATTATGACATCATAATGGAATTTTACATTATGACATCATAATGGAATTTTGCATTATGACATCATAATGGAATGTTACATTATGACATCATAATGGAATTTTTACATTATGACATCATAATGGAATGTTACAATATGACATCATAATGGAATTTTACATTATGACATCATAATGGAATTTTGCAAAATGACATCATTATGGAATTTTGCATTATGACATCCTAATGGAATGTTACATTATGACATCATAATGGAATTTTGCATTATGACATCATAATGGAATGTTACATTATGACATCATAATGGAATTTTGCATTATGACATCATAATGGAATGTTGCATTATGACAGCATAATGGAATTTTGCATTATGACATCATAATGGAATTTTTACATTATGACATCATAATGGAATGTTGCATTATGACATCATAATGGGAATTTGCATTATGACATCATAATGGAATGTTGCATTATGATATCATAATGGAATGTTGCATTATGACATCTTAATGGAATGTTGCATTATGACATCGTAATGGAATTTTACATTATGACATCATAATGGAATGTTGCATTATGACATCATAATGGAATGTTACATTATGACATCATAATGTAATTTTGCATTATGACATCATAATGGAATGTTACATTATGACATCATAATGGAATGTTGCATTATGACATCATAATGGAGTTTTACACTATGACATCATAATGAAATTTTGCATTATGACATCATAATGGAATTTTATATTATGACATCATAATGGAATTTTTCATTTTGACATCATAATGGAATTTTACATTATGACTTCATAATGGAATTTTGCATTATGACATCATAATGGAATTTTTACATTATGACATCATAATGGAATGTTACATTATGACATCATAATGGAATTTTGCATTATGACATCATAATGGAATTTTTACAGTATGACATCATAATGGAATGTTACATTATGACAGCATAATGGAATTTTGCATTATGACATCATAATGGAATTTTTACATTATGACATCATAATGGAATGTTGCATTATGACATCATAATGGGAATTTGCATTATGACATCATAATGGAATGTTGCATTATGATATCATAATGGAATGTTGCATTATGACATCTTAATGGAATGTTGCATTATGACATCATAATGGAATTTTACATTATGACATCATAATGGAATGTTGCATTATGACATCATAATGGAATGTTACATTATGACATCATAATGTAATTTTGCATTATGACATCATAATGGAATGTTACATTATGACATCATAATGGAATGTTGCATTATGACATCATAATGGAGTTTTACACTATGACATCATAATGAAATTTTGCATTATGACATCATAATGGAATTTTATATTATGACATCATAATGGAATTTTTCATTTTGACATCATAATGGAATTTTACATTATGACTTCATAATGGAATTTTGCATTATGACATCATAATGGAATTTTTACATTATGACATCATAATGGAATGTTACATTATGACATCATAATGGAATTTTGCATTATGACATCATAATGGAATTTTTACAGTATGACATCATAATGGAATGTTACATTATGACAGCATAATGGAATTTTGCATTATGACATCATAATGGAATTTTTACATTATGACATCATAATGGAATGTTGCATTATGACATCATAATGGGAATTTGCATTATGACATCATAATGGAATGTTGCATTATGATATCATAATGGAATGTTGCATTATGACATCTTAATGGAATGTTGCATTATGACATCATAATGGAATTTTACATTATGACATCATAATGGAATGTTGCATTATGACATCATAATGGAATGTTACATTATGACATCATAATGTAATTTTGCATTATGACATCATAATGGAATGTTACATTATGACATCATAATGGAATGTTGCATTATGACATCATAATGGAGTTTTACACTATGACATCATAATGAAATTTTGCATTATGACATCATAATGGAATTTTATATTATGACATCATAATGGAATTTTTCATTTTGACATCATAATGGAATTTTACATTATGACTTCATAATGGAATTTTGCATTATGACATCATAATGGAATTTTTACATTATGACATCATAATGGAATGTTACATTATGACATCATAATGGAATTTTGCATTATGACATCATAATGGAATTTTTACAGTATGACATCATAATGGAATGTTACATTATGACATCATAATGGAATGTTACATTATGACATCATAATGTAATTTTGCATTATGACATCATAATGGGATTTTGCATTATGACATCATAATGGAATTTTACATTATGACATCATAATGGAATGTTGCATTATGACACCATAATGGAATTTTACATTATGATATCATAATGGAATGTTGCATTATGACATCATAATGGAATTTTGCATTATGACATCATAATGGAATTTTGCATTATGACATCATAATGGAATGTTGCATTATGACATCATAATGGAATTTTGCATTATGACATCATAATGGAATTTTGCATTATGACATCAGAATGGAATGTTTCATTATGACATCATAATGGAATTTTGCATTATG
Source organism: Eleutherodactylus coqui (assembly GCF_035609145.1). NCBI lineage: Eukaryota > Metazoa > Chordata > Amphibia > Anura > Eleutherodactylidae > Eleutherodactylus > Eleutherodactylus coqui. The sequence continues at coordinate 112,907,582 of NC_089842.1, read as the reverse complement.
ACATCATAATGGAATGCTGCATTATGACATCATAGTGGAATTTTACATTATGACATCATAATGGAATTTTGCATTATGACATCAAAATGGAATTTTGCATTATGACATCATAATAAAATTTTTACATTATGACATCATAATGGAATGTTGCATTATGACATCATAATGGAATTTTACATTATGACATCATAATGGAATTTTGCATTATGACATCATAATGGAATGTTACATTATGACATCATAATGGAACTTTACATTATGACATCATAATGGAATGTTACAATATGACATCATAATGGAATTTTACATTATGACATCATAATGGAATTTTGCAAAATGACATCATTATGGAATTTTGCATTATGACATCCTAATGGAATGTTACATTATGACATCATAATGGAATTTTGCATTATGACATCATAATGGAATGTTACATTATGACATCATAATGGAATTTTGCATTATGACATCATAATGGAATGTTGCATTATGACATCATAATGGAATTTTACATTATGACATCGTAATAGAATTTTACATTATGACATCATAATGGAATTTTGCATTATGACATCATGATAAAATTTTTACATTATGACATCATAATGGAATTTTGCATTATGACATCATAATGGAATGTTACATTATGACATCATAATGGAATGTTGCATTATGACATCATAATGGAATTTTGCATTATGACATCATAATGGAATTTAGCATTATGACATCATAATGGAATTTTGCATTATGACATCATAATGGAATGTTACATTATGACATCATAATGGAATGTTGCATTATGATATCATAATGGAATGTTACATTATGATATCATAATGGAATGTTACATTATTACATCATAATGGAATTTTGTATTATGACAAAATAATGGAATGTTACATTATTACATCATAATGGAATTTTACATTATGACATCATAATGGAATGTTGCATTATGACATCATAATGGACTTTTGCATTATGCCATCATAATGGAATTTTTACATTATGACATCGTAATGGAATTTTGCATTATGACATCATAATGGAATTTTGCATTATGACATCATAATGGAATTTTTACATTATGACATCATAATGGAATGTTGCATTATGACATCATAATGGGATTTTGCATTATGACATCATAATGGAATGTTGCATTGTGACATCTTAATGGAATGTTGCATTATGACATCATAATGGAATGTTGCATTATGACATCATAATGGAATGTTGCATTATGACATCTTAATGGAATGTTGCATTATGACATCATAATGGAATTTTACATTATGACATCATAATGGAATGCTGCATTATGATATCATAATGGAATGTTACATTATGACATCATAATGTAATTTTGCATTATGACATCATAATGGGATTTTGCATTATGACATCATAATGGAATTTTTCATTATGACATCATAATGGAATGTTGCATTATGACACCATAATGGAATTTTACATTATGACATCATAATGGAATTTTGCATTATGACATCATAATAGAATGTTGCATTATGACATCATAATGGAATTTTGCATTATGACATCATAATGGAATTTTGCATTATGACATCATAATGGAATTTTGCATTATGACATCAGAATGGAATGTTTCATTATGACATCATAATGGAATTTTGCATTATGACATCATAATGGAATGTTGCATTATGACATCATAGTGGAATTTTACATTATGACATCATAATGGAATTTTGCATTATGACATCATAATAAAATTTTTACATTATGACATCATAATGGAATTTTGCATTAAGACATCATTATGGAATTTTGCATTATGACATCCTAATGGAATGTTACATTATGACATCATAATGGAATTTTGCATTATGACATCATAATGGAATGTTACATTATGACATCATAATGGAATTTTGCATTATGACATCATAATGGAATGTTGCATTATGACATCATAATGGAATTTTACATTATGACATCATAATAGAATTTTACATTATGACATCATAATGGAATTTTGCATTATGACATCATGATAAAATTTTTACATTGTGACATCATAATGGAATTTTGCATTATGACATCATAATGGAATGTTACATTATGACATCATAATGGAATGTTGCATTATGACATCATAATGGAATTTTGCATTATGACATCATAATGGAATTTTGCATTATGACATCATGATAAAATTTTTACATTATGACATCATAATGGAATTTTGCATTATGACATCATAATGGAATGTTACATTATGACATCATAATGGAATGTTGCATTATGCCATCATAATGGAATTTTTACATTATGACATCGTAATGGAATTTTGCATTATGACATCATAATGGAATTTTGCATTATGACATCATAATGGAATTTTTACATTATGACATCATAATGGAATGTTGCATTATGACATCATAATGTGATTTTGCATTATGACATCATAATGGAATGTTGCATTATGACATCTTAATGGAATGTTGCATTATGACATCATAATGGAATGTTGCATTATGACATCTTAATGGAATGTTGCATTATGACATCATAATGGAATTTTACATTATGACATCATAATGGAATGTTGCATTATGATATCTTAATGGAATGTTACATTATGACATCATAATGTAATTTTGCATTATGACATCATAATGGGATTTTGCATTATGACATCATAATGGAATTTTTCATTATGACATCATAATGGAATGTTGCATTATGACACCATAATGGAATTTTACATTATGACATCATAATGGAATGTTGCATTATGACATCATAATGGAATTTTGCATTATGACATCATAATGGAATTTTGCATTATGACATCATAATGGAATGTTGCATTATGACATCATAATGGAATTTTGCATTATGACATCATAATGGAATTTTGCATTATGACATCAGAATGGAATGTTTCATTATGACATCATAATGGAATTTTGCATTATGACATCATAATGAAATGTTGCATTATGACATCATAGTGGAATTTTACATTATGACATCATAATGGAATTTTGCATTATGACATCATAATAAAATTTTTACATTATAACATCATAATGGAATTTTGCATTATGACATCCTAATGGAATGTTACATTATGACATCATAATGGAATTTTGCATTATGACATCATAATGGAATGTTACATTATGACATCATAATGGAATGTTACATTATGACATCATAATGGAATGTTGCATTATGACATCATAATGGAATTTTGCATTATGACATCATAATGGAATTTTGCATTATGACATCATGATAAAATTTTTACATTATGACATCATAATGGAATTTTGCATTATGACATCATAATGGAATGTTACATTATGACATCATAATGGAATGTTGCATTATGCCATCATAATGGAATTTTTACATTATGACATCGTAATGGAATTTTGCATTATGACATCATAATGGAATTTTGCATTATGACATCATAATGGAATTTTTACATTATGACATCATAATGGAATGTTGCATTATGACATCATAATGGGATTTTGCATTATGACATCATAATGGAATGTTGCATTATGACATCTTAATGGAATGTTGCATTATGACATCATAATGGAATGTTGCATTATGACATCTTAATGGAATGTTGCATTATGACATCATAATGGAATTTTACATTATGACATCATAATGGAATGTTGCATTATGATATCTTAATGGAATGTTACATTATGACATCATAATGTAATTTTGCATTATGACATCATAATGGGATTTTGCATTATGACATCATAATGGAATTTTTCATTATGACATCATAATGGAATGTTGCATTATGACACCATAATGGAATTTTACATTATGACATCATAATGGAATGTTGCATTATGACATCATAATGGAATTTTGCATTATGACATCATAATGGCATTTTGCATTATGACATCATAATGGAATGTTGCATTATGACATCATAATGGAATTTTGCATTATGACATCATAATGGAATTTTGCATTATGACATCAGAATGGAATGTTTCATTATGACATCATAATGGAATTTTGCATTATGACATCATAATGAAATGTTGCATTATGACATCATAGTGGAATTTTACATTATGACATCATAATGGAATTTTGCATTATGACATCATAATAAAATTTTTACATTATGACATCATAATGGAATTTTGCATTATGACATCATTATGGAATTTTGCATTATGACATCCTAATGGAATGTTACATTATGACATCATAATGGAATTTTGCATTATGACATCATAATGGAATGTTACATTATGACATCATAATGGAATTTTGCATTATGACATCATAATGGAATGTTGCATTATGACATCATAATGGAATTTTACATTATGACATCATAATGGAATTTTACATTATGACATCATAATAGAATTTTACATTATGACATCATAATGGAATTTTGCATTATGACATCATGATAAAATTTTTACATTATGACATCATAATGGAATTTTGCATTATGACATCATAATGGAATGTTACATTATGACATCATACTGGAATTTTGCATTATGACATCATAATGGAATTTTTACATTATGACATCATAATGGAATGTTGCATTATGACATCTTAATGGAATTTTACATTATGACATCATTATGGAATTTTGCATTATGACATCATAATGGAATGTTACATTATGACATCATAATGGAATTTTGCATTATGACATCATAATGGAATTTTTACATTATGACATCATAATGGAATGTTGCATTATGACATCATAATGGGATTTTGCATTATGACATCATAATGGAATGTTGCATTATGACATCTTAATGGAATGTTGCATTATGATATCATAATGGAATGTTGCATTATGACATCTTAATGGAATGTTGCATTATGACATCATAATGGAATTTTACATTATGACATCATAATGGAATGTTGCATTATGACATCATAATGGAATGTTACATTATGACATCATAATGTAATTTTGCATTATGACATCATAATGGAATGTTACATTATGACATCATAATGGAATGTTGCATTATGACATCATAATGGAGTTTTACACTATGACATCATAATGAAATTTTGCATTATGACATCATAATGGAATTTTATATTATGACATCATAATGGAATTTTTCATTTTGACATCATAATGGAATTTTACATTATGACTTCATAATGGAATTTTGCATTATGACATCATAATGGAATTTTTACATTATGACATCATAATGGAATGTTACATTATGACATCATAATGGAATTTTGCATTATGACATCATAATGGAATTTTTACAGTATGACATCATAATGGAATGTTACATTATGACATCATAATGGAATGTTACATTATGACATCATAATGTAATTTTGCATTATGACATCATAATGGGATTTTGCATTATGACATCATAATGGAATTTTACATTATGACATCATAATGGAATGTTGCATTATGACACCATAATGGAATTTTACATTATGACATCATAATGGAATGTTGCATTATGACATCATAATGGAATTTTGCATTATGACATCATAATGGAATTTTGCATTATGACATCATAATGGAATGTTGCATTATGACATCATAATGGAATTTTGCATTATGACATCATAATGGAATTTTGCATTATGACATCAGAATGGAATGTTTCATTATGACATCATAATGGAATTTTGCATTATGACATCATAATGGAATGTTGCATTATGACATCATAGTGGAATTTTACATTATGACATCATAATGGAATTTTGCATTATGACATCAAAATGGAATGTTGCATTATGACATCATAATGGAATTTTACATTATGACATCATAATGGAATTTTGCATTATGACATCATAATGGAATGTTACATTATGACATCATAATGGAATTTTTACATTATGACATCATAATGGAATGTTACAATATGACATCATAATGGAATTTTACATTATGACATCATAATGGAATTTTGCAAAATGACATCATTATGGAATTTTGCATTATGACATCCTAATGGAATGTTACATTATGACATCATAATGGAATTTTGCATTATGACATCATAATGGAATGTTACATTATGACATCATAATGGAATTTTGCATTATGACATCATAATGGAATGTTGCATTATGACAGCATAATGGAATTTTGCATTATGACATCATAATGGAATTTTTACATTATGACATCATAATGGAATGTTGCATTATGACATCATAATGGGAATTTGCATTATGACATCATAATGGAATGTTGCATTATGATATCATAATGGAATGTTGCATTATGACATCTTAATGGAATGTTGCATTATGACATCGTAATGGAATTTTACATTATGACATCATAATGGAATGTTGCATTATGACATCATAATGGAATGTTACATTATGACATCATAATGTAATTTTGCATTATGACATCATAATGGAATGTTACATTATGACATCATAATGGAATGTTGCATTATGACATCATAATGGAGTTTTACACTATGACATCATAATGAAATTTTGCATTATGACATCATAATGGAATTTTATATTATGACATCATAATGGAATTTTGCATTATGACATCATAATGGAATTTTTACATTATGACATCATAATGGAATGTTACATTATGACATCATAATGGAATTTTGCATTATGACATCATAATGGAATTTTTACAGTATGACATCATAATGGAATGTTACATTATGACATCATAATGGAATGTTACATTATGACATCATAATGTAATTTTGCATTATGACATCATAATGGGATTTTGCATTATGACATCATAATGGAATTTTACATTATGACATCATAATGGAATGTTGCATTATGACACCATAATGGAATTTTACATTATGATATCATAATGGAATGTTGCATTATGACATCATAATGGAATTTTGCATTATGACATCATAATGGAATTTTGCATTATGACATCATAATGGAATGTTGCATTATGACATCATAATGGAATTTTGCATTATGACATCATAATGGAATTTTGCATTATGACATCAGAATGGAATGTTTCATTATGACATCATAATGGAATTTTGCATTATGACATCATAATGGAATGCTGCATTATGACATCATAGTGGAATTTTACATTATGACATCATAATGGAATTTTGCATTATGACATCAAAATGGAATTTTGCATTATGACATCATAATAAAATTTTTACATTATGACATCATAATGGAATGTTGCATTATGACATCATAATGGAATTTTACATTATGACATCATAATGGAATTTTGCATTATGACATCATAATGGAATGTTACATTATGACATCATAATGGAACTTTACATTATGACATCATAATGGAATGTTACAATATGACATCATAATGGAATTTTACATTATGACATCATAATGGAATTTTGCAAAATGACATCATTATGGAATTTTGCATTATGACATCCTAATGGAATGTTACATTATGACATCATAATGGAATTTTGCATTATGACATCATAATGGAATGTTACATTATGACATCATAATGGAATTTTGCATTATGACATCATAATGGAATGTTGCATTATGACATCATAATGGAATTTTACATTATGACATCATAATAGAATTTTACATTATGACATCATAATGGAATTTTGCATTATGACATCATGATAAAATTTTTACATTATGACATCATAATGGAATTTTGCATTATGACATCATAATGGAATGTTACATTATGACATCATAATGGAATGTTGCATTATGACATCATAATGGAATTTTGCATTATGACATCATAATGGAATTTAGCATTATGACATCATAATGGAATTTTGCATTATGACATCATAATGGAATGTTACATTATGACATCATAATGGAATGTTGCATTATGATATCATAATGGAATGTTACATTATGATATCATAATGGAATGTTACATTATTACATCATAATGGAATTTTGTATTATGACAAAATAATGGAATGTTACATTATTACATCATAATGGAATTTTACATTATGACATCATAATGGAATGTTGCATTATGACATCATAATGGACTTTTGCATTATGCCATCATAATGGAATTTTTACATTATGACATCGTAATGGAATTTTGCATTATGACATCATAATGGAATTTTGCATTATGACATCATAATGGAATTTTTACATTATGACATCATAATGGAATGTTGCATTATGACATCATAATGGGATTTTGCATTATGACATCATAATGGAATGTTGCATTGTGACATCTTAATGGAATGTTGCATTATGACATCATAATGGAATGTTGCATTATGACATCATAATGGAATGTTGCATTATGACATCTTAATGGAATGTTGCATTATGACATCATAATGGAATTTTACATTATGACATCATAATGGAATGCTGCATTATGATATCATAATGGAATGTTACATTATGACATCATAATGTAATTTTGCATTATGACATCATAATGGGATTTTGCATTATGACATCATAATGGAATTTTTCATTATGACATCATAATGGAATGTTGCATTATGACACCATAATGGAATTTTACATTATGACATCATAATGGAATTTTGCATTATGACATCATAATAGAATGTTGCATTATGACATCATAATGGAATTTTGCATTATGACATCATAATGGAATTTTGCATTATGACATCATAATGGAATTTTGCATTATGACATCAGAATGGAATGTTTCATTATGACATCATAATGGAATTTTGCATTATGACATCATAATGGAATGTTGCATTATGACATCATAGTGGAATTTTACATTATGACATCATAATGGAATTTTGCATTATGACATCATAATAAAATTTTTACATTATGACATCATAATGGAATTTTGCATTAAGACATCATTATGGAATTTTGCATTATGACATCCTAATGGAATGTTACATTATGACATCATAATGGAATTTTGCATTATGACATCATAATGGAATGTTACATTATGACATCATAATGGAATTTTGCATTATGACATCATAATGGAATGTTGCATTATGACATCATAATGGAATTTTACATTATGACATCATAATAGAATTTTACATTATGACATCATAATGGAATTTTGCATTATGACATCATGATAAAATTTTTACATTGTGACATCATAATGGAATTTTGCATTATGACATCATAATGGAATGTTACATTATGACATCATAATGGAATGTTGCATTATGACATCATAATGGAATTTTGCATTATGACATCATAATGGAATTTTGCATTATGACATCATGATAAAATTTTTACATTATGACATCATAATGGAATTTTGCATTATGACATCATAATGGAATGTTACATTATGACATCATAATGGAATGTTGCATTATGCCATCATAATGGAATTTTTACATTATGACATCGTAATGGAATTTTGCATTATGACATCATAATGGAATTTTGCATTATGACATCATAATGGAATTTTTACATTATGACATCATAATGGAATGTTGCATTATGACATCATAATGTGATTTTGCATTATGACATCATAATGGAATGTTGCATTATGACATCTTAATGGAATGTTGCATTATGACATCATAATGGAATGTTGCATTATGACATCTTAATGGAATGTTGCATTATGACATCATAATGGAATTTTACATTATGACATCATAATGGAATGTTGCATTATGATATCTTAATGGAATGTTACATTATGACATCATAATGTAATTTTGCATTATGACATCATAATGGGATTTTGCATTATGACATCATAATGGAATTTTTCATTATGACATCATAATGGAATGTTGCATTATGACACCATAATGGAATTTTACATTATGACATCATAATGGAATGTTGCATTATGACATCATAATGGAATTTTGCATTATGACATCATAATGGAATTTTGCATTATGACATCATAATGGAATGTTGCATTATGACATCATAATGGAATTTTGCATTATGACATCATAATGGAATTTTGCATTATGACATCAGAATGGAATGTTTCATTATGACATCATAATGGAATTTTGCATTATGACATCATAATGAAATGTTGCATTATGACATCATAGTGGAATTTTACATTATGACATCATAATGGAATTTTGCATTATGACATCATAATAAAATTTTTACATTATAACATCATAATGGAATTTTGCATTATGACATCCTAATGGAATGTTACATTATGACATCATAATGGAATTTTGCATTATGACATCATAATGGAATGTTACATTATGACATCATAATGGAATGTTACATTATGACATCATAATGGAATGTTGCATTATGACATCATAATGGAATTTTGCATTATGACATCATAATGGAATTTTGCATTATGACATCATGATAAAATTTTTACATTATGACATCATAATGGAATTTTGCATTATGACATCATAATGGAATGTTACATTATGACATCATAATGGAATGTTGCATTATGCCATCATAATGGAATTTTTACATTATGACATCGTAATGGAATTTTGCATTATGACATCATAATGGAATTTTGCATTATGACATCATAATGGAATTTTTACATTATGACATCATAATGGAATGTTGCATTATGACATCATAATGGGATTTTGCATTATGACATCATAATGGAATGTTGCATTATGACATCTTAATGGAATGTTGCATTATGACATCATAATGGAATGTTGCATTATGACATCTTAATGGAATGTTGCATTATGACATCATAATGGAATTTTACATTATGACATCATAATGGAATGTTGCATTATGATATCTTAATGGAATGTTACATTATGACATCATAATGTAATTTTGCATTATGACATCATAATGGGATTTTGCATTATGACATCATAATGGAATTTTTCATTATGACATCATAATGGAATGTTGCATTATGACACCATAATGGAATTTTACATTATGACATCATAATGGAATGTTGCATTATGACATCATAATGGAATTTTGCATTATGACATCATAATGGCATTTTGCATTATGACATCATAATGGAATGTTGCATTATGACATCATAATGGAATTTTGCATTATGACATCATAATGGAATTTTGCATTATGACATCAGAATGGAATGTTTCATTATGACATCATAATGGAATTTTGCATTATGACATCATAATGAAATGTTGCATTATGACATCATAGTGGAATTTTACATTATGACATCATAATGGAATTTTGCATTATGACATCATAATAAAATTTTTACATTATGACATCATAATGGAATTTTGCATTATGACATCATTATGGAATTTTGCATTATGACATCCTAATGGAATGTTACATTATGACATCATAATGGAATTTTGCATTATGACATCATAATGGAATGTTACATTATGACATCATAATGGAATTTTGCATTATGACATCATAATGGAATGTTGCATTATGACATCATAATGGAATTTTACATTATGACATCATAATGGAATTTTACATTATGACATCATAATAGAATTTTACATTATGACATCATAATGGAATTTTGCATTATGACATCATGATAAAATTTTTACATTATGACATCATAATGGAATTTTGCATTATGACATCATAATGGAATGTTACATTATGACATCATAATGGAATTTTGCATTATGACATCATAATGGAATTTTTACATTATGACATCATAATGGAATGTTGCATTATGACATCTTAATGGAATTTTACATTATGACATCATTATGGAATTTTGCATTATGACATCATAATGGAATGTTACATTATGACATCATAATGGAATTTTGCATTATGACATCATAATGGAATTTTTACATTATGACATCATAATGGAATGTTGCATTATGACATCATAATGGGATTTTGCATTATGACATCATAATGGAATGTTGCATTATGACATCTTAATGGAATGTTGCATTATGATATCATAATGGAATGTTGCATTATGACATCTTAATGGAATGTTGCATTATGACATCATAATGGAATTTTACATTATGACATCATAATGGAATGTTGCATTATGACATCATAATGGAATGTTACATTATGACATCATAATGTAATTTTGCATTATGACATCATAATGGAATGTTACATTATGACATCATAATGGAATGTTGCATTATGACATCATAATGGAGTTTTACACTATGACATCATAATGAAATTTTGCATTATGACATCATAATGGAATTTTATATTATGACATCATAATGGAATTTTTCATTTTGACATCATAATGGAATTTTACATTATGACTTCATAATGGAATTTTGCATTATGACATCATAATGGAATTTTTACATTATGACATCATAATGGAATGTTACATTATGACATCATAATGGAATTTTGCATTATGACATCATAATGGAATTTTTACAGTATGACATCATAATGGAATGTTACATTATGACATCATAATGGAATGTTACATTATGACATCATAATGTAATTTTGCATTATGACATCATAATGGGATTTTGCATTATGACATCATAATGGAATTTTACATTATGACATCATAATGGAATGTTGCATTATGACACCATAATGGAATTTTACATTATGACATCATAATGGAATGTTGCATTATGACATCATAATGGAATTTTGCATTATGACATCATAATGGAATTTTGCATTATGACATCATAATGGAATGTTGCATTATGACATCATAATGGAATTTTGCATTATGACATCATAATGGAATTTTGCATTATGACATCAGAATGGAATGTTTCATTATGACATCATAATGGAATTTTGCATTATGACATCATAATGGAATGTTGCATTATGACATCATAGTGGAATTTTACATTATGACATCATAATGGAATTTTGCATTATGACATCAAAATGGAATGTTGCATTATGACATCATAATGGAATTTTACATTATGACATCATAATGGAATTTTGCATTATGACATCATAATGGAATGTTACATTATGACATCATAATGGAATTTTTACATTATGACATCATAATGGAATGTTACAATATGACATCATAATGGAATTTTACATTATGACATCATAATGGAATTTTGCAAAATGACATCATTATGGAATTTTGCATTATGACATCCTAATGGAATGTTACATTATGACATCATAATGGAATTTTGCATTATGACATCATAATGGAATGTTACATTATGACATCATAATGGAATTTTGCATTATGACATCATAATGGAATGTTGCATTATGACAGCATAATGGAATTTTGCATTATGACATCATAATGGAATTTTTACATTATGACATCATAATGGAATGTTGCATTATGACATCATAATGGGAATTTGCATTATGACATCATAATGGAATGTTGCATTATGATATCATAATGGAATGTTGCATTATGACATCTTAATGGAATGTTGCATTATGACATCGTAATGGAATTTTACATTATGACATCATAATGGAATGTTGCATTATGACATCATAATGGAATGTTACATTATGACATCATAATGTAATTTTGCATTATGACATCATAATGGAATGTTACATTATGACATCATAATGGAATGTTGCATTATGACATCATAATGGAGTTTTACACTATGACATCATAATGAAATTTTGCATTATGACATCATAATGGAATTTTATATTATGACATCATAATGGAATTTTTCATTTTGACATCATAATGGAATTTTACATTATGACTTCATAATGGAATTTTGCATTATGACATCATAATGGAATTTTTACATTATGACATCATAATGGAATGTTACATTATGACATCATAATGGAATTTTGCATTATGACATCATAATGGAATTTTTACAGTATGACATCATAATGGAATGTTACATTATGACAGCATAATGGAATTTTGCATTATGACATCATAATGGAATTTTTACATTATGACATCATAATGGAATGTTGCATTATGACATCATAATGGGAATTTGCATTATGACATCATAATGGAATGTTGCATTATGATATCATAATGGAATGTTGCATTATGACATCTTAATGGAATGTTGCATTATGACATCATAATGGAATTTTACATTATGACATCATAATGGAATGTTGCATTATGACATCATAATGGAATGTTACATTATGACATCATAATGTAATTTTGCATTATGACATCATAATGGAATGTTACATTATGACATCATAATGGAATGTTGCATTATGACATCATAATGGAGTTTTACACTATGACATCATAATGAAATTTTGCATTATGACATCATAATGGAATTTTATATTATGACATCATAATGGAATTTTTCATTTTGACATCATAATGGAATTTTACATTATGACTTCATAATGGAATTTTGCATTATGACATCATAATGGAATTTTTACATTATGACATCATAATGGAATGTTACATTATGACATCATAATGGAATTTTGCATTATGACATCATAATGGAATTTTTACAGTATGACATCATAATGGAATGTTACATTATGACAGCATAATGGAATTTTGCATTATGACATCATAATGGAATTTTTACATTATGACATCATAATGGAATGTTGCATTATGACATCATAATGGGAATTTGCATTATGACATCATAATGGAATGTTGCATTATGATATCATAATGGAATGTTGCATTATGACATCTTAATGGAATGTTGCATTATGACATCATAATGGAATTTTACATTATGACATCATAATGGAATGTTGCATTATGACATCATAATGGAATGTTACATTATGACATCATAATGTAATTTTGCATTATGACATCATAATGGAATGTTACATTATGACATCATAATGGAATGTTGCATTATGACATCATAATGGAGTTTTACACTATGACATCATAATGAAATTTTGCATTATGACATCATAATGGAATTTTATATTATGACATCATAATGGAATTTTTCATTTTGACATCATAATGGAATTTTACATTATGACTTCATAATGGAATTTTGCATTATGACATCATAATGGAATTTTTACATTATGACATCATAATGGAATGTTACATTATGACATCATAATGGAATTTTGCATTATGACATCATAATGGAATTTTTACAGTATGACATCATAATGGAATGTTACATTATGACATCATAATGGAATGTTACATTATGACATCATAATGTAATTTTGCATTATGACATCATAATGGGATTTTGCATTATGACATCATAATGGAATTTTACATTATGACATCATAATGGAATGTTGCATTATGACACCATAATGGAATTTTACATTATGATATCATAATGGAATGTTGCATTATGACATCATAATGGAATTTTGCATTATGACATCATAATGGAATTTTGCATTATGACATCATAATGGAATGTTGCATTATGACATCATAATGGAATTTTGCATTATGACATCATAATGGAATTTTGCATTATGACATCAGAATGGAATGTTTCATTATGACATCATAATGGAATTTTGCATTATGACATCATAATGGAATGCTGCATTATGACATCATAGTGGAATTTTACATTATGACATCATAATGGAATTTTGCATTATGACATCAAAATGGAATTTTGCATTATGACATCATAATAAAATTTTTACATTATGACATCATAATGGAATGTTGCATTATGACATCATAATGGAATTTTACATTATGACATCATAATGGAATTTTGCATTATGACATCATAATGGAATGTTACATTATGACATCATAATGGAACTTTACATTATGACATCATAATGGAATGTTACAATATGACATCATAATGGAATTTTACATTATGACATCATAATGGAATTTTGCAAAATGACATCATTATGGAATTTTGCATTATGACATCCTAATGGAATGTTACATTATGACATCATAATGGAATTTTGCATTATGACATCATAATGGAATGTTACATTATGACATCATAATGGAATTTTGCATTATGACATCATAATGGAATGTTGCATTATGACATCATAATGGAATTTTACATTATGACATCATAATAGAATTTTACATTATGACATCATAATGGAATTTTGCATTATGACATCATGATAAAATTTTTACATTATGACATCATAATGGAATTTTGCATTATGACATCATAATGGAATGTTACATTATGACATCATAATGGAATGTTGCATTATGACATCATAATGGAATTTTGCATTATGACATCATAATGGAATTTAGCATTATGACATCATAATGGAATTTTGCATTATGACATCATAATGGAATGTTACATTATGACATCATAATGGAATGTTGCATTATGATATCATAATGGAATGTTACATTATGATATCATAATGGAATGTTACATTATTACATCATAATGGAATTTTGTATTATGACAAAATAATGGAATGTTACATTATTACATCATAATGGAATTTTACATTATGACATCATAATGGAATGTTGCATTATGACATCATAATGGACTTTTGCATTATGCCATCATAATGGAATTTTTACATTATGACATCGTAATGGAATTTTGCATTATGACATCATAATGGAATTTTGCATTATGACATCATAATGGAATTTTTACATTATGACATCATAATGGAATGTTGCATTATGACATCATAATGGGATTTTGCATTATGACATCATAATGGAATGTTGCATTGTGACATCTTAATGGAATGTTGCATTATGACATCATAATGGAATGTTGCATTATGACATCATAATGGAATGTTGCATTATGACATCTTAATGGAATGTTGCATTATGACATCATAATGGAATTTTACATTATGACATCATAATGGAATGCTGCATTATGATATCATAATGGAATGTTACATTATGACATCATAATGTAATTTTGCATTATGACATCATAATGGGATTTTGCATTATGACATCATAATGGAATTTTTCATTATGACATCATAATGGAATGTTGCATTATGACACCATAATGGAATTTTACATTATGACATCATAATGGAATTTTGCATTATGACATCATAATAGAATGTTGCATTATGACATCATAATGGAATTTTGCATTATGACATCATAATGGAATTTTGCATTATGACATCATAATGGAATTTTGCATTATGACATCAGAATGGAATGTTTCATTATGACATCATAATGGAATTTTGCATTATGACATCATAATGGAATGTTGCATTATGACATCATAGTGGAATTTTACATTATGACATCATAATGGAATTTTGCATTATGACATCATAATAAAATTTTTACATTATGACATCATAATGGAATTTTGCATTAAGACATCATTATGGAATTTTGCATTATGACATCCTAATGGAATGTTACATTATGACATCATAATGGAATTTTGCATTATGACATCATAATGGAATGTTACATTATGACATCATAATGGAATTTTGCATTATGACATCATAATGGAATGTTGCATTATGACATCATAATGGAATTTTACATTATGACATCATAATAGAATTTTACATTATGACATCATAATGGAATTTTGCATTATGACATCATGATAAAATTTTTACATTGTGACATCATAATGGAATTTTGCATTATGACATCATAATGGAATGTTACATTATGACATCATAATGGAATGTTGCATTATGACATCATAATGGAATTTTGCATTATGACATCATAATGGAATTTTGCATTATGACATCATGATAAAATTTTTACATTATGACATCATAATGGAATTTTGCATTATGACATCATAATGGAATGTTACATTATGACATCATAATGGAATGTTGCATTATGCCATCATAATGGAATTTTTACATTATGACATCGTAATGGAATTTTGCATTATGACATCATAATGGAATTTTGCATTATGACATCATAATGGAATTTTTACATTATGACATCATAATGGAATGTTGCATTATGACATCATAATGTGATTTTGCATTATGACATCATAATGGAATGTTGCATTATGACATCTTAATGGAATGTTGCATTATGACATCATAATGGAATGTTGCATTATGACATCTTAATGGAATGTTGCATTATGACATCATAATGGAATTTTACATTATGACATCATAATGGAATGTTGCATTATGATATCTTAATGGAATGTTACATTATGACATCATAATGTAATTTTGCATTATGACATCATAATGGGATTTTGCATTATGACATCATAATGGAATTTTTCATTATGACATCATAATGGAATGTTGCATTATGACACCATAATGGAATTTTACATTATGACATCATAATGGAATGTTGCATTATGACATCATAATGGAATTTTGCATTATGACATCATAATGGAATTTTGCATTATGACATCATAATGGAATGTTGCATTATGACATCATAATGGAATTTTGCATTATGACATCATAATGGAATTTTGCATTATGACATCAGAATGGAATGTTTCATTATGACATCATAATGGAATTTTGCATTATGACATCATAATGAAATGTTGCATTATGACATCATAGTGGAATTTTACATTATGACATCATAATGGAATTTTGCATTATGACATCATAATAAAATTTTTACATTATAACATCATAATGGAATTTTGCATTATGACATCCTAATGGAATGTTACATTATGACATCATAATGGAATTTTGCATTATGACATCATAATGGAATGTTACATTATGACATCATAATGGAATGTTACATTATGACATCATAATGGAATGTTGCATTATGACATCATAATGGAATTTTGCATTATGACATCATAATGGAATTTTGCATTATGACATCATGATAAAATTTTTACATTATGACATCATAATGGAATTTTGCATTATGACATCATAATGGAATGTTACATTATGACATCATAATGGAATGTTGCATTATGCCATCATAATGGAATTTTTACATTATGACATCGTAATGGAATTTTGCATTATGACATCATAATGGAATTTTGCATTATGACATCATAATGGAATTTTTACATTATGACATCATAATGGAATGTTGCATTATGACATCATAATGGGATTTTGCATTATGACATCATAATGGAATGTTGCATTATGACATCTTAATGGAATGTTGCATTATGACATCATAATGGAATGTTGCATTATGACATCTTAATGGAATGTTGCATTATGACATCATAATGGAATTTTACATTATGACATCATAATGGAATGTTGCATTATGATATCTTAATGGAATGTTACATTATGACATCATAATGTAATTTTGCATTATGACATCATAATGGGATTTTGCATTATGACATCATAATGGAATTTTTCATTATGACATCATAATGGAATGTTGCATTATGACACCATAATGGAATTTTACATTATGACATCATAATGGAATGTTGCATTATGACATCATAATGGAATTTTGCATTATGACATCATAATGGCATTTTGCATTATGACATCATAATGGAATGTTGCATTATGACATCATAATGGAATTTTGCATTATGACATCATAATGGAATTTTGCATTATGACATCAGAATGGAATGTTTCATTATGACATCATAATGGAATTTTGCATTATGACATCATAATGAAATGTTGCATTATGACATCATAGTGGAATTTTACATTATGACATCATAATGGAATTTTGCATTATGACATCATAATAAAATTTTTACATTATGACATCATAATGGAATTTTGCATTATGACATCATTATGGAATTTTGCATTATGACATCCTAATGGAATGTTACATTATGACATCATAATGGAATTTTGCATTATGACATCATAATGGAATGTTACATTATGACATCATAATGGAATTTTGCATTATGACATCATAATGGAATGTTGCATTATGACATCATAATGGAATTTTACATTATGACATCATAATGGAATTTTACATTATGACATCATAATAGAATTTTACATTATGACATCATAATGGAATTTTGCATTATGACATCATGATAAAATTTTTACATTATGACATCATAATGGAATTTTGCATTATGACATCATAATGGAATGTTACATTATGACATCATAATGGAATGTTGCATTATGACATCATAATGGAATTTTGCATTATGACATCATAATGGAATGTTGCATTATGACATCATAATGGAATTTTGCATTATGACATCATAATGGAATTTTGCATTATGACATCATAATGGAATGTTACATTATGACATCATAATGGAATGTTGCATTATGATATCATAATGGAATGTTACATTATGATATCATAATGGAATGTTACATTATTACATCATAATGGAATTTTGTATTATGACAAAATAATGGAATGTTACATTATTACATCATAATGTAATTTTACATTATGACATCATAATGGAATGTTGCATTATGACATCATAATGGACTTTTGCATTATGACATCATAATGGGATGTTGCATTAAGACATGATAATGGAATTTTGCATTATGACATCATAATGGAATGTTGCATTATGACATCATAATGGAATTTTACATTATGACATCATAATGGAATTTTACATTATGACATCATAATGGAATTTTGCATTATGCCATCATAATGGAATTTTTACATT
Source organism: Eleutherodactylus coqui (assembly GCF_035609145.1). Lineage (NCBI taxonomy): Eukaryota > Metazoa > Chordata > Amphibia > Anura > Eleutherodactylidae > Eleutherodactylus > Eleutherodactylus coqui. The sequence continues at coordinate 112,887,003 of NC_089842.1, read as the reverse complement.
ATGACATCGTAATGGAATTTTGCATTATGACATCATAATGGAATTTTGCATTATGACATCATAATGGAATTTTTACATTATGACATCATAATGGAATGTTGCATTATGACATCATAATGGGATTTTGCATTATGACATCATAATGGAATGTTGCATTATGACATCTTAATGGAATGTTGCATTATGACATCATAATGGAATGTTGCATTATGACATCTTAATGGAATGTTGCATTATGACATCATAATGGAATTTTACATTATGACATCATAATGGAATGTTGCATTATGACATCATAATGGAATGTTACATTATGACATCATAATGTTATTTTGCATTATGACATCATAATGGAATCTAACATTACGACATCATAATGGAATGTTGCATTATGACATCATAATGGAGTTTTACACTATGACATCATAATGAAATTTTGCATTATGACATCATAATGGAATTTTATATTATGACATCATAATGGAATTTTTCATTTTGACATCATAATGGAATTTTACATTATGACTTCATAATGGAATTTTGCATTATGACATCATAATGGAATTTTTACATTATGACATCATAATGGAATGTTACATTATGACCTCTTAATGGAATGTTACATTATGACATCATAATGGAATGTTACATTATGACATCATAATGGAATGTTGCATTATGACATCATAATGGAATTTTACATTATGACATCATAATGGAATGTTGCATTATTACATCATAATGGAATTTTACATTATGCCATCATAATGGAATGTTGCATTATGACATCATAATGGAATTTTGCATTATGACATCATAATGGAATGTTGCATTATGACATCATAATGGAATTTTGCATTATGACATCATAATGGAATGTTGCATTATGATATCATAATGGAATGTTACATTATGACATCATAATGTAATTTTGCATTATGACATCATAATGGGATTTTGCATTATGACATCATAATGGAATTTTTCATTATGACATCATAATGGAATGTTGCATTATGACACCATAATGGAATTTTACATTATGACATTATAATGGAATGTTGCATTATGACATCATAATGGAATTTTGCATTATGACATCATAATGGAATGTTGCATTATGACATCATAATGGAATGTTGCATTATGACATCATAATGGAATTTTGCATTATGACATCATAATGGAATTTTGCATTATGACATCAGAATGGAATGTTTCATTATGACATCATAATGGAATTTTGCATTATGACATCATAATGGAATGTTGCATTATGACATCATAGTGGAATTTTACATTATGACATCATAATGGAATTTTGCATTATGACATCAAAATGGAATTTTGCATTATGACATCATAATAAAATTTTTACATTATGACATCATAATGGAATTTTGCATTATGACATCATTATGGAATTTTGCATTATGACATCCTAATGGAATGTTACATTATGACATCATAATGGAATTTTGCATTATGACATCATAATGGAATGTTACATTATGACATCATAATGGAATTTTGCATTATGACATCATAATGGAATGTTGCATTATGACATCATAATGGAATTTTACATTATGACATCATAATAGAATTTTACATTATGACATCATAATGGAATTTTGCATTATGACATCATGATAAAATTTTTACATTATGACATCATAATGGAATTTTGCATTATGACATCATAATGGAATGTTACATTATGACATCATAATGGAATGTTGCATTATGACATCATAATGGAATTTTGCATTATGACATCATAATGGAATTTTGCATTATGACATCATGATAAAATTTTTACATTATGACATCATAATGGAATTTTGCATTATGACATCATAATGGAATGTTACATTATGACATCATAATGGAATGTTGCATTATGCCATCATAATGGAATTTTTACATTATGACATCGTAATGGAATTTTGCATTATGACATCATAATGGAATTTTGCATTATGACATCATAATGGAATTTTTACATTATGACATCATAATGGAATGTTGCATTATGACATCATAATGGGATTTTGCATTATGACATCATAATGGAATGTTGCATTATGACATCTTAATGGAATGTTGCATTATGACGTCATAATGGAATGTTGCATTATGACATCTTAATGGAATGTTGCATTATGACATCATAATGGAATTTTACATTATGACATCATAATGGAATGTTGCATTATGATATCATAATGGAATGTTACATTATGACATCATAATGTAATTTTGCATTATGACATCATAATGGGATTTTGCATTATGACATCATAATGGAATTTTTCATTATGACATCATAATGGAATGTTGCATTATGACACCATAATGGAATTTTACATTATGACATCATAATGGAATGTTGCATTATGACATCATAATGGAATTTTGCATTATGACATCATAATGGAATTTTGCATTATGACATCATAATGGAATGTTGCATTATGACATCATAATGGAATTTTGCATTATGACATCAAAATGGAATTTTGCATTATGACATCATAATAAAATTTTTACATTATGACATCATAATGGAATTTTGCATTATGACATCATTATGGAATTTTGCATTATGACATCCTAATGGAATGTTACATTATGACATCATAATGGAATTTTGCATTATGACATCATAATGGAATGTTACATTATGACATCATAATGGAATTTTGCATTATGACATCATAATGGAATGTTGCATTATGACATCATAATGGAATTTTACATTATGACATCATAATAGAATTTTACATTATGACATCATAATGGAATTTTGCATTATGACATCATGATAAAATTTTTACATTATGACATCATAATGGAATTTTGCATTATGACATCATAATGGAATGTTACATTATGACATCATAATGGAATGTTGCATTATGACATCATAATGGAATTTTGCATTATGACATCATAATGGAATGTTGCATTATGACATCATAATGGAATTTTGCATTATGACATCATAATGGAATGTTACATTATGACATCATAATGGAATGTTGCATTATGATATCATAATGGAATGTTACATTATGATATCATAATGGAATGTTACATTATTACATCATAATGGAATTTTGTATTATGACAAAATAATGGAATGTTACATTATTACATCATAATGTAATTTTACATTATGACATCATAATGGAATGTTGCATTATGACATCATAATGGACTTTTGCATTATGACATCATAATGGGATGTTGCATTATGACATGATAATGAAATTTTGCATTATGACATCATAATGGAATTTTACATTATGACATCATAATGGAATTTTACATTATGACATCATAATGGAATTTTGCATTATGCCATCATAATGGAATTTTTACATTATGACATCGTAATGGAATTTTGCATTATGACATCATAATGGAATTTTGCATTATGACATCATAATGGAATTTTTTCATTATGACATCATAATGGAATGTTGCATTATGACATCATAATGGGATTTTGCATTATGACATCATAATGGAATGTTGCATTATGACATCTTAATGGAATGTTGCATTATGACATCATAATGGAATGTTGCATTATGACATCTTAATGGAATGTTGCATTATGACATCATAATGGAATTTTACATTATGACATCATAATGGAATGTTGCATTATGACATCATAATGGAATGTTACATTATGACATCATAATGGAATGTTACATTATGACATCATAATGTAATTTTGCATTATGACATCATAATGGAATCTAACATTACGACATCATAATTGGGATGTTGCATTATGACATCATAATGGAGTTTTACACTATGACATCATAATGAAATTTTGCATTATGACATCATAATGGAATTTTATATTATGACATCATAATGGAATTTTTCATTTTGACATCATAATGGAATTTTACATTATGACTTCATAATGGAATTTTGCATTATGACATCATAATGGAATTTTTACATTATGACATCATAATGGAATGTTACATTATGACATCATAATGGAATTTTGCATTATGACATCATAATGGAATTTTTACAGTATGACATCATAATGGAATGTTACATTATGACATCATAATGGAATGTTACATTATGATATCATAATGTAATTTTGCATTATGACATCATAATGGGATTTTGCATTATGACATCATAATGGAATTTTACATTATGACATCATAATGGAATGTTGCATTATGACACCATAATGGAATTTTACATTATGACATCATAATGGAATGTTGCATTATGACATCATAATGGAATTTTGCATTATGACATCATAATGGAATTTTACATTATGACATCATAATGGAATGTTGCATTATGACACCATAATGGAATTTTACATTATGACATCATAATGGAATGTTGCATTATGACACCATAATGGAATTTTACATCATGACATCATAATGGAACGTTGCATTATGACATCATAATGGAATTTTGCATTATGACATCATAATAAAATGTTTACATTATGACATCATAATGGAATGTTGCATTATGACATCATAATGGAATTTTGCATTATGACATCATAATGGAATTTTACATTATGACATCATAATGGAATTTTACATTATGACATCATCATGGAATTTTGCATTATGCCATCATAATGGAATTTTTACATTATGACATCATAATGGAATTTTGCATTATGACATCATAATGGAATTTTACATTATGACATCATAATGGAATTTTACATTATGACATCATAATGGAATTTTACATTATGATATCATAATAAAATTTTTACATTATGACATCATAATGGAATTTTGCATTATGACATCATAATGGAATGTTACATTATGACATCATAATGGAATGTTGCATTATGACATCATAATGGAATTTTACATTATGACATCATAATGGAATGTTGCATTATTACATCATAATGGAATTTTACATTATGCCATCATAATGGAATGTTGCATTACGACATCATAATGGAATTTTGCATTATGACATCATAATGGAATGTTGCATTATGACATCATAATGGAATTTTGCATTATGACATCATAATGGAATTTTGCATTATGACATCATAATGGAATTTTGCATTATGACATCATAATGGAATTTTTACATTATGACATCATAATGGAATTTTACATTATGACATCATAATGGAATTTTGCATTATGACATCATAATGGAATGTTACATTATGACATCATAATGGAATGTCACATTATGACATCATAATGGAATTTTACATTATGCCATCATAATGGAATGTTGCATTATGACATCATAATGGAATTTTGCATTATGACATCGTAATGGAATTTTACATTATGACATCATAATGGAATTTTGCATTATGACATCATAATGGAATTTTACATTGTGACATCATAATGGAATTTTGCATTATGACATCATAATGGAATTTTACATTATGACATCATAATGGAATTTTGCATTATGACATTGTAATGGAATTTTTACATTATGACATTGTAATGGAATTTTTACATTATGACATCATAATGGAATTTTGCATTATGACATCATAATGGAATATTGCATTATGACATCATAATGGAATATTGCATTATGACATCTTAATGGAATGTTGCATTACGACATCATAATGGAATGTTGCATTATGACATCATAATGGAATTTTACATTATGACATCATAATGGAATGTTGCATTATGACATCATAATGGAATTTTACATTATGACATCATAATGGAATGTTGCATTATGACATCATAATGGAATTTTACATTATGACATCATAATGGAATGTTGCATTACGACATCATAATGGAATTTTACATTATGACATCATAATGGAATGTTGCATTACGACATCATAATGGAATTTAACATTATGACATCATAATGGAATGCTGCATTATGACATCATAATGGAATGCTGCATTATGACATCATAATGGAATTTTACATTATGACATCATAATGGAATTTTACATTATGACATCATAATGGAATTTTGCATTATGCCATCATAATGTAATTTTTACATTATGACATCATAATGGAATTTTGCATTATGACATCATAATGGAATTTTACATTATGACATCATAATGGAATTTTACATTATGACATCATAATGGAATTTTACATTATGACATCATAATGGAATTTTGCATTATGATATCATAATAATATTTTTACATTATGACATCATAATGGAATTTTGCATTATGACATCATAATGGAATGTTACATTATGACATCATAATGGAATGTTGCATTATGACATCATAATGGAATTTTACATTATGACATCATAATGGAATGTTGCATTATGACATCATAATGGAATGTTACATTATGACATCATAATGGAATGTTGCATTATGACATGATAATGGACTTTTGCATTATGACATCATAATGGGATGTTGCATTATGACATGATAATGGAATTTTGCATTATGACATCATAATGGAATGTTGCATTATGACATCATAATGGAATTTTACATTATGACATCATAATGGAATTTTACATTATGACATCATCATGGAATTTTGCATTATGCCATCATAATGGAATTTTTACATTATGACATCATAATGGAATTTTGCATTATGACATCATAATGGAATTTTACATTATGACATCATAATGGAATTTTACATTATGACATCATAATGGAATTTTGCATTATGATATCATAATAAAATTTTTACATTATGACATCATAATGGAATTTTGCATTATGACATCATAATGGAATGTTACATTATGACATCATAATGGAATGTTGCATTATGACATCATAATGGAATTTTACATTATGCCATCATAATGGAATGTTGCATTATGACATCATAATGGAATTTTGCATTATGACATCATAATGGAATGTTGCATTATGACATCATAATGGAATTTTGCATTATGACATCATAATGGAATTTTTACATTATGACATCATGATGGAATTTTACATTATGACATCATAATGGAATTTTGCATTATGACATCATAATGGAATTTTGCATTATGACATCGTAATGGAATTTTACATTATGACATCATAATGGAATTTTGCATTATGACATCATAATGGAATTTTACATTGTGACATCATAATGGAATTTTGCATTATGACATCATAATGGAATTTTACATTATGACATCATAATGGAATTTTGCATTATGACATTGTAATGGAATTTTTACATTATGACATCGTAATGGAATTTTTACATTATGACATCATAATGGAATTTTGCATTATGACATCATAATGGGATTTTGCATTATGACATCATAATGGAATGTTGCATTATGACATCTTAATGGAATGTTGCATTATGACATCATAATGGAATGTTGCATTATGACATCATAATGGAATTTTACATTATGACTTCATAATGGAATGTTGCATTATGACAGCATAATGGAATTTTACATTATGACATCATAATGGAATGTTGCATTATGACATCATAATGGAATTTTACATTATGACATCATAATGGAATGTTGCATTACGACATCATAATGGAATTTTACATTATGACATCATAATGGAATGTTGCATTACGACATCATAATGGAATTTAACATTATGACATCATAATGGAATGCTGCATTATGACATCATAATGGAATGCTGCATTATGACATCATAATGGAATTTTACATTATGACATCATAATGGAATTTTACATTATGACATCATTATGGAATTTTGCATTATGCCATCATAATGTAATTTTTACATTATGACATCATAATGGAATTTTGCATTATGACATCATAATGGAATTTTATATTATGACATCAAAATGGAATTTTACATTATGACATCATAATGGAATTTTGCATTATGATATCATAATAATATTTTTACATTATGACATCATAATGGAATGTTGCATTATGACATCATAATGGAATTTTACATTATGACATCATAATGGAATGTTGCATTATGACATCATAATGGAATGTTACATTATGACATCATAATGGAATGTTGCATTATGACATCATAATGGAATGTTACATTATGATATCATAATGGAATGTTACATTATTACATCATAATGGAATTTTGTATTATGACAAAATAATGGAATGTTACATTATTACATCATAATGGAATTTTACATTATGACATCATAATGGAATGTTGCATTATGACATGATAATGGACTTTTGCATTATGACATCATAATGGGATGTTGCATTATGACATCATAATGGAATTTTGCATTATGACATCAGAATGGAATGTTTCATTATGACATCATAATGGAATTTTGCATTATGACATCATAATGGAATGTTGCATTATGACATCATAGTGGAATTTTACATTATGACATCATAATGGAATTTTGCATTATGACATCAAAATGGAATTTTGCATTATGACATCATAATAAAATTTTTACATTATGACATCATAATGGAATTTTGCATTATGACATCATTATGGAATTTTGCATTATGACATCCTAATGGAATGTTACATTATGACATCATAATGGAATTTTGCATTATGACATCATAATGGAATGTTACATTATGACATCATAATGGAATTTTGCATTATGACATCATAATGGAATGTTGCATTATTACATCATAATGGAATTTTACATTATGACATCATAATAGAATTTTACATTATGACATCATAATGGAATTTTGCATTATGACATCATGATAAAATGTTTACATTATGACATCATAATGGAATTTTGCATTATGACATCATAATGGAATGTTACATTATGACATCATAATGGAATGTTGCATTATGACATCATAATGGAATTTTGCATTATGACATCATAATGGAATGTTGCATTATGACATCATAATGGAATTTTGCATTATGACATCATAATGGAATGTTACATTATGACATCATAATGGAATGTTGCATTATGATATCATAATGGAATGTTACATTATGATATCATAATGGAATGTTACATTATTACATCATAATGGAATTTTGTATTATGACAAAATAATGGAATGTTACATTATTACATCATAATGTAATTTTACATTATGACATCATAATGGAATGTTGCATTATGACATCATAATGGACTTTTGCATTATGACATCATAATGGGATGTTGCATTATGACATGATAATGGAATTTTGCATTATGACATCATAATGGAATGTTGCATTATGACATCATAATGGAATTTTACATTATGACATCATAATGGAATTTTACATTATGACATCATAATGGAATTTTGCATTATGCCATCATAATGGAATTTTTACATTATGACATCGTAATGGAATTTTGCATTATGACATCATAATGGAATTTTGCATTATGACATCATAATGGAATTTTTACATTATGACATCATAATGGAATGTTGCATTATGACATCATAATGGGATTTTGCATTATGACATCATAATGGAATGTTGCATTATGACATCTTAATGGAATGTTGCATTATGACATCATAATGGAATGTTGCATTATGACATCTTAATGGAATGTTGCATTATGACATCATAATGGAATTTTACATTATGACATCATAATGGAATGTTGCATTATGACATCATAATGGAATGTTACATTATGACATCATAATGTAATTTTGCATTATGCCATCATAATGGAATCTAACATTACGACATCATAATGGAATGTTGCATTATGACATCATAATGGAGTTTTACACTATGACATCATAATGAAATTTTGCATTATGACATCATAATGGAATTTTATATTATGACATCATAATGGAATTTTTCATTTTGACATCATAATGGAATTTTACATTATGACTTCATAATGGAATTTTGCATTATGACATCATAATGGAATTTTTACATTATGACATCATAATGGAATGTTACATTATGACATCATAATGGAATTTTGCATTATGACATCATAATGGAATTTTTACAGTATGACATCATAATGGAATGTTACATTATGACATCATAATGGAATGTTACATTATGACATCATAATGTAATTTTGCATTATGACATCATAATGGGATTTTGCATTATGACATCATAATGGAATTTTACATTATGACATCATAATGGAATGTTGCATTATGACACCATAATGGAATTTTACATTATGACATCATAATGGAATGTTGCATTATGACACCATAATGGAATTTTACATCATGACATCATAATGGAATGTTGCATTATGACACCATAATGGAATTTTGCATTATGACATCATAATGGAATTTTTACAGTATGACATCATAATGGAATGTTGCATTATGACACCATAATGGAATTTTACATTATGGCATCATAATGGAATGTTGCATTATGACATCATAATGGAATTTTGCATTATGACATCATAATGGAATTTTACATTATGACATCATAATGGAATGTTGCATTATGACACCATAATGGAATTTTACATTATGACATCATAATGGAATGTTGCATTATGACACCATAATGGAATTTTACATCATGACATCATAATGGAATGTTGCATTATGACATCATAATGGAATTTTGCATTATGACATCATAATTAAATGTTTACATTATGACATCATAATGGAATGTTGCATTATGACATCATAATGGAATGTTGCATTATGACATCTTAATGGAATGTTGCATTATGACATCATAATGGAATTTTACATTATGACATCATAATGGAATGTTGCATTATGATATCATAATGGAATGTTACATTATGACATCATAATGTAATTTTGCATTATGACATCATAATGGGATTTTGCATTATGACATCATAATGGAATTTTTCATTATGACATCATAATGGAATGTTGCATTATGACACCATAATGGAATTTTACATTATGACATCATAATGGAATGTTGCATTATGACATCATAATGGAATTTTGCATTATGACATCATAATGGAATTTTGCATTATGACATCATAATGGAATTTTGCATTATGACATCATAATGGAATTTTGCATTATGACATCATAATGGAATGTTGCATTATGACATCATAATGGAATTTTGCATTATGACATCAAAATGGAATTTTGCATTATGACATCATAATAAAATTTTTACTTTATGACATCATAATGGAATTTTGCATTATGACATCATTATGGAATTTTGCATTATGACATCCTAATGGAATGTTACATTATGACATCATAATGGAATTTTGCATTATGACATCATAATGGAATGTTACATTATGACATCATAATGGAATTTTGCATTATGACATCATAATGGAATGTTGCATTATGACATCATAATGGAATTTTACATTATGACATCATAATAGAATTTTACATTATGACATCATAATGGAATTTTGCATTATGACATCATGATAAAATTTTTACATTATGACATCATAATGGAATTTTGCATTATGACATCATAATGGAATGTTACATTATGACATCATAATGGAATGTTGCATTATGACATCATAATGGAATTTTGCATTATGACATCATAATGGAATGTTGCATTATGACATCATAATGGAATTTTGCATTATGACATCATAATGGAATGTTACATTATGACATCATAATGGAATGTTGCATTATGATATCATAATGGAATGTTACATTATGATATCATAATGGAATGTTACATTATTACATCATAATGGAATTTTGTATTATGACAAAATAATGGAATGTTACATTATTACATCATAATGTAATTTTACATTATGACATCATAATGGAATGTTGCATTATGACATCATAATGGACTTTTGCATTATGACATCATAATGGGATGTTGCATTATGACATGATAATGAAATTTTGCATTATGACATCATAATGGAATGTTGCATTATGACATCATAATGGAATTTTACATTATGACATCATAATGGAATTTTACATTATGACATCATAATGGAATTTTGCATTATGCCATCATAATGGAATTTTTACATTATGACATCGTAATGGAATTTTGCATTATGACATCATAATGGAATTTTGCATTATGACATCATAATGGAATTTTTACATTATGACATCATAATGGAATGTTGCATTATGACATCATAATGGGATTTTGCATTATGACATCATAATGGAATGTTGCATTATGACATCTTAATGGAATGTTGCATTATGACATCATAATGGAATGTTGCATTATGACATCTTAATGGAATGTTGCATTATGACATCATAATGGAATTTTACATTATGACATCATAATGGAATGTTGCATTATGACATCATAATGGAATGTTACATTATGACATCATAATGGAATGTTACATTATGACATCATAATGTAATTTTGCATTATGACATCATAATGGAATCTAACATTACGACATCATAATTGGGATGTTGCATTATGACATCATAATGGAGTTTTACACTATGGCATCATAATGAAATTTTGCATTATGACATCATAATGGAATTTTATATTATGACATCATAATGGAATTTTTCATTTTGACATCATAATGGAATTTTACATTATGACTTCATAATGGAATTTTGCATTATGACATCATAATGGAATTTTTACATTATGACATCATAATGGAATGTTACATTATGACATCATAATGGAATTTTGCATTATGACATCATAATGGAATTTTTACAGTATGACATCATAATGGAATGTTACATTATGACATCATAATGGAATGTTACATTATGACATCATAATGTAATTTTGCATTATGACATCATAATGGGATTTTGCATTATGACATCATAATGGAATTTTACATTATGACATCATAATGGAATGTTGCATTATGACACCATAATGGAATTTTACATTATGACATCATAATGGAATGTTGCATTATGACATCATAATGGAATTTTGCATTATGACATCATAATGGAATTTTACATTATGACATCATAATGGAATGTTGCATTATGACACCATAATGGAATTTTACATTATGACATCATAATGGAATGTTGCATTATGACACCATAATGGAATTTTACATCATGACATCATAATGGAATGTTGCATTATGACATCATAATGGAATTTTGCATTATGACATCATAATAAAATGTTTACATTATGACATCATAATGGAATGTTGCATTATGACATCATAATGGAATTTTGCATTATGACATCATAATGGAATTTTACATTATGACATCATAATGGAATTTTACATTATGACATCATCATGGAATTTTGCATTATGCCATCATAATGGAATTTTTACATTATGACATCATAATGGAATTTTGCATTATGACATCATAATGGAATTTTACATTATGACATCATAATGGAATTTTACATTATGACATCATAATGGAATTTTACATTATGATATCATAATAAAATTTTTACATTATGACATCATAATGGAATTTTGCATTATGACATCATAATGGAATGTTACATTATGACATCATAATGGAATGTTGCATTATGACATCATAATGGAATTTTACATTATGACATCATAATGGAATGTTGCATTATTACATCATAATGGAATTTTACATTATGCCATCATAATGGAATGTTGCATTACGACATCATAATGGAATTTTGCATTATGACATCATAATGGAATGTTGCATTATGACATCATAATGGAATTTTGCATTATGACATCATAATGGAATTTTGCATTATGACATCATAATGGAATTTTGCATTATGACATCATAATGGAATTTTTACATTATGACATCATAATGGAATTTTACATTATGACATCATAATGGAATTTTGCATTATGACATCATAATGGAATGTTACATTATGACATCATAATGGAATGTCACATTATGACATCATAATGGAATTTTACATTATGCCATCATAATGGAATGTTGCATTATGACATCATAATGGAATTTTGCATTATGACATCGTAATGGAATTTTACATTATGACATCATAATGGAATTTTGCATTATGACATCATAATGGAATTTTACATTGTGACATCATAATGGAATTTTGCATTATGACATCATAATGGAATTTTACATTATGACATCATAATGGAATTTTGCATTATGACATTGTAATGGAATTTTTACATTATGACATCGTAATGGAATTTTTACATTATGACATCATAATGGAATTTTGCATTATGACATCATAATGGGATTTTGCATTATGACATCATAATGGAATATTGCATTATGACATCTTAATGGAATGTTGCATTATGACATCATAATGGAATGTTGCATTATGACATCATAATGGAATTTTACATTATGACATCATAATGGAATGTTGCATTATGACATCATAATGGAATTTTACATTATGACATCATAATGGAATGTTGCATTATGACATCATAATGGAATTTTACATTATGACATCATAATGGAATGTTGCATTACGACATCATAATGGAATTTTACATTATGACATCATAATGGAATGTTGCATTACGACATCATAATGGAATTTAACATTATGACATCATAATGGAATGCTGCATTATGACATCATAATGGAATGCTGCATTATGACATCATAATGGAATTTTACATTATGACATCATAATGGAATTTTACATTATGACATCATAATGGAATTTTGCATTATGCCATCATAATGTAATTTTTACATTATGACATCATAATGGAATTTTGCATTATGACATCATAATGGAATTTTACATTATGACATCATAATGGAATTTTACATTATGATATCATAATAATATTTTTACATTATGACATCATAATGGAATTTTGCATTATGACATCATAATGGAATGTTACATTATGACATCATAATGGAATGTTGCATTATGACATCATAATGGAATTTTACATTATGACATCATAATGGAATGTTGCATTATGACATCATAATGGAATGTTACATTATGACATCATAATGGAATGTTGCATTATGACATGATAATGGACTTTTGCATTATGACATCATAATGGGATGTTGCATTATGACATGATAATGGAATATTGCATTATGACATCATAATGGAATGTTGCATTATGACATCATAATGGAATTTTACATTATGACATCATAATGGAATTTTACATTATGACATCATCATGGAATTTTGCATGATGCCATCATAATGGAATTTTTACATTATGACATCATAATGGAATTTAGCATTATGACATCATAATGGAATTTTACATTATGACATCATAATGGAATTTTACATTATGACATCATAATGGAATTTTGCATTATGATATCATAATAAAATTTTTACATTATGACATCATAATGGAATTTTGCATTATGACATCATAATGGAATGTTACATTATGACATCATAATGGAATGTTGCATTATGACATCATAATGGAATTTTATATTATGCCATCATAATGGAATGTTGCATTATGACATCATAATGGAATTTTGCATTATGACATCATAATGGAATGTTGCATTATGACATCATAATGGAATTTTGCATTATGACATCATAATGGAATTTTTACATTATGACATCATAATGGAATTTTACATTATGACATCATAATGGAATTTTGCATTATGACATCATAATGGAATTTTGCATTATGACATCGTAATGGAATTTTACATTATGACATCATAATGGAATTTTGCATTATGACATCATAATGGAATTTTACATTGTGACATCATAATGGAATTTTGCATTATGACATCATAATGGAATTTTACATTATGACATCATAATGGAATTTTGCATTATGACATTGTAATGGAATTTTTACATTATGACATCGTAATGGAATTTTTACATTATGACATCATAATGGAATTTTGCATTATGACATCATAATGGGATTTTGCATTATGACATCATAATGGAATGTTGCATTATGACATCTTAATGGAATGTTGCATTATGACATCATAATGGAATGTTGCATTATGACATCATAATGGAATTTTACATTATGACATCATAATGGAATGTTGCATTATGACATCATAATGGAATTTTACATTATGACATCATAATGGAATGTTGCATTATGACATCATAATGGAATTTTACATTATGACATCATAATGGAATGTTGCATTACGACATCATAATGGAATTTTACATTATGACATCATAATGGAATGTTGCATTACGACATCATAATGGAATTTAACATTATGACATCATAATGGAATGCTGCATTATGACATCATAATGGAATGCTGCATTATGACATCATAATGGAATTTTACATTATGACATCATAATGGAATTTTACATTATGACATCATTATGGAATTTTGCATTATGCCATCATAATGTAATTTTTACATTATGACATCATAATGGAATTTTACATTATGACATCATAATAGAATTTTACATTATGACATCATAATGGAATTTTGCATTATGACATCATGATAAAATGTTTACATTATGACATCATAATGGAATTTTGCATTATGACATCATAATGGAATGTTACATTATGACATCATAATGGAATGTTGCATTATGACATCATAATGGAATTTTGCATTATGACATCATAATGGAATGTTGCATTATGACATCATAATGGAATTTTGCATTATGACATCATAATGGAATTTTGCATTATGACATCATAATGGAATGTTACATTATGACATCATAATGGAATGTTGCATTATGATATCATAATGGAATGTTACATTATGATATCATAATGGAATGTTACATTATTACATCATAATGGAATTTTGTATTATGACAAAATAATGGAATGTTACATTATTACATCATAATGTAATTTTACATTATGACATCATAATGGAATGTTGCATTATGACATCATAATGGACTTTTGCATTATGACATCATAATGGGATGTTGCATTATGACATGATAATGGAATTTTGCATTATGACATCATAATGGAATGTTGCATTATGACATCATAATGGAATTTTACATTATGACATCATAATGGAATTTTACATTATGACATCATAATGGAATTTTGCATTATGCCATCATAATGGAATTTTTACATTATGACATCGTAATGGAATTTTGCATTATGACATCATAATGGAATTTTGCATTATGACATCATAATGGAATTTTTACATTATGACATCATAATGGAATGTTGCATTATGACATCATAATGGGATTTTGCATTATGACATCATAATGGAATGTTGCATTATGACATCTTAATGGAATGTTGCATTATGACATCATAATGGAATGTTGCATTATGACATCTTAATGGAATGTTGCATTATGACATCATAATGGAATTTTACATTATGACATCATAATGGAATGTTGCATTATGACATCATAATGGAATGTTACATTATGACATCATAATGTAATTTTGCATTATGCCATCATAATGGAATCTAACATTACGACATCATAATGGAATGTTGCATTATGACATCATAATGGAGTTTTACACTATGACATCATAATGAAATTTTGCATTATGACATCATAATGGAATTTTATATTATGACATCATAATGGAATTTTTCATTTTGACATCATAATGGAATTTTACATTATGACTTCATAATGGAATTTTGCATTATGACATCATAATGGAATTTTTACATTATGACATCATAATGGAATGTTACATTATGACATCATAATGGAATTTTGCATTATGACATCATAATGGAATTTTTACAGTATGACATCATAATGGAATGTTACATTATGACATCATAATGGAATGTTACATTATGACATCATAATGTAATTTTGCATTATGACATCATAATGGGATTTTGCATTATGACATCATAATGGAATTTTACATTATGACATCATAATGGAATGTTGCATTATGACACCATAATGGAATTTTACATTATGACATCATAATGGAATGTTGCATTATGACACCATAATGGAATTTTACATCATGACATCATAATGGAATGTTGCATTATGACACCATAATGGAATTTTGCATTATGACATCATAATGGAATTTTTACAGTATGACATCATAATGGAATGTTGCATTATGACACCATAATGGAATTTTACATTATGGCATCATAATGGAATGTTGCATTATGACATCATAATGGAATTTTGCATTATGACATCATAATGGAATTTTACATTATGACATCATAATGGAATGTTGCATTATGACACCATAATGGAATTTTACATTATGACATCATAATGGAATGTTGCATTATGACACCATAATGGAATTTTACATCATGACATCATAATGGAATGTTGCATTATGACATCATAATGGAATTTTGCATTATGACATCATAATTAAATGTTTACATTATGACATCATAATGGAATGTTGCATTATGACATCATAATGGAATGTTGCATTATGACATCTTAATGGAATGTTGCATTATGACATCATAATGGAATTTTACATTATGACATCATAATGGAATGTTGCATTATGATATCATAATGGAATGTTACATTATGACATCATAATGTAATTTTGCATTATGACATCATAATGGGATTTTGCATTATGACATCATAATGGAATTTTTCATTATGACATCATAATGGAATGTTGCATTATGACACCATAATGGAATTTTACATTATGACATCATAATGGAATGTTGCATTATGACATCATAATGGAATTTTGCATTATGACATCATAATGGAATTTTGCATTATGACATCATAATGGAATTTTGCATTATGACATCATAATGGAATTTTGCATTATGACATCATAATGGAATGTTGCATTATGACATCATAATGGAATTTTGCATTATGACATCAAAATGGAATTTTGCATTATGACATCATAATAAAATTTTTACATTATGACATCATAATGGAATTTTGCATTATGACATCATTATGGAATTTTGCATTATGACATCCTAATGGAATGTTACATTATGACATCATAATGGAATTTTGCATTATGACATCATAATGGAATGTTACATTATGACATCATAATGGAATTTTGCATTATGACATCATAATGGAATTTTACATTATGACATCATAATAGAATTTTACATTATGACATCATAATGGAATTTTGCATTATGACATCATGATAAAATTTTTACATTATGACATCATAATGGAATTTTGCATTATGACATCATAATGGAATGTTACATTATGACATCATAATGGAATGTTGCATTATGACATCATAATGGAATTTTGCATTATGACATCATAATGGAATGTTGCATTATGACATCATAATGGAATTTTGCATTATGACATCATAATGGAATGTTACATTATGACATCATAATGGAATGTTGCATTATGATATCATAATGGAATGTTACATTATGATATCATAATGGAATGTTACATTATTACATCATAATGGAATTTTGTATTATGACAAAATAATGGAATGTTACATTATTACATCATAATGTAATTTTACATTATGACATCATAATGGAATGTTGCATTATGACATCATAATGGACTTTTGCATTATGACATCATAATGGGATGTTGCATTATGACATGATAATGAAATTTTGCATTATGACATCATAATGGAATGTTGCATTATGACATCATAATGGAATTTTACATTATGACATCATAATGGAATTTTACATTATGACATCATAATGGAATTTTGCATTATGCCATCATAATGGAATTTTTACATTATGACATCGTAATGGAATTTTGCATTATGACATCATAATGGAATTTTGCATTATGACATCATAATGGAATTTTTACATTATGACATCATAATGGAATGTTGCATTATGACATCATAATGGGATTTTGCATTATGACATCATAATGGAATGTTGCATTATGACATCTTAATGGAATGTTGCATTATGACATCATAATGGAATGTTGCATTATGACATCTTAATGGAATGTTGCATTATGACATCATAATGGAATTTTACATTATGACATCATAATGGAATGTTGCATTATGACATCATAATGGAATGTTACATTATGACATCATAATGGAATGTTACATTATGACATCATAATGTAATTTTGCATTATGACATCATAATGGAATCTAACATTACGACATCATAATTGGGATGTTGCATTATGACATCATAATGGAGTTTTACACTATGGCATCATAATGAAATTTTGCATTATGACATCATAATGGAATTTTATATTATGACATCATAATGGAATTTTTCATTTTGACATCATAATGGAATTTTACATTATGACTTCATAATGGAATTTTGCATTATGACATCATAATGGAATTTTTACATTATGACATCATAATGGAATGTTACATTATGACATCATAATGGAATTTTGCATTATGACATCATAATGGAATTTTTACAGTATGACATCATAATGGAATGTTACATTATGACATCATAATGGAATGTTACATTATGACATCATAATGTAATTTTGCATTATGACATCATAATGGGATTTTGCATTATGACATCATAATGGAATTTTACATTATGACATCATAATGGAATGTTGCATTATGACACCATAATGGAATTTTACATTATGACATCATAATGGAATGTTGCATTATGACATCATAATGGAATTTTGCATTATGACATCATAATGGAATTTTACATTATGACATCATAATGGAATGTTGCATTATGACACCATAATGGAATTTTACATTATGACATCATAATGGAATGTTGCATTATGACACCATAATGGAATTTTACATCATGACATCATAATGGAATGTTGCATTATGACATCATAATGGAATTTTGCATTATGACATCATAATAAAATGTTTACATTATGACATCATAATGGAATGTTGCATTATGACATCATAATGGAATTTTGCATTATGACATCATAATGGAATTTTACATTATGACATCATAATGGAATTTTACATTATGACATCATCATGGAATTTTGCATTATGCCATCATAATGGAATTTTTACATTATGACATCATAATGGAATTTTGCATTATGACATCATAATGGAATTTTACATTATGACATCATAATGGAATTTTACATTATGACATCATAATGGAATTTTACATTATGATATCATAATAAAATTTTTACATTATGACATCATAATGGAATTTTGCATTATGACATCATAATGGAATGTTACATTATGACATCATAATGGAATGTTGCATTATGACATCATAATGGAATTTTACATTATGACATCATAATGGAATGTTGCATTATTACATCATAATGGAATTTTACATTATGCCATCATAATGGAATGTTGCATTACGACATCATAATGGAATTTTGCATTATGACATCATAATGGAATGTTGCATTATGACATCATAATGGAATTTTGCATTATGACATCATAATGGAATTTTGCATTATGACATCATAATGGAATTTTGCATTATGACATCATAATGGAATTTTTACATTATGACATCATAATGGAATTTTACATTATGACATCATAATGGAATTTTGCATTATGACATCATAATGGAATGTTACATTATGACATCATAATGGAATGTCACATTATGACATCATAATGGAATTTTACATTATGCCATCATAATGGAATGTTGCATTATGACATCATAATGGAATTTTGCATTATGACATCGTAATGGAATTTTACATTATGACATCATAATGGAATTTTGCATTATGACATCATAATGGAATTTTACATTGTGACATCATAATGGAATTTTGCATTATGACATCATAATGGAATTTTACATTATGACATCATAATGGAATTTTGCATTATGACATTGTAATGGAATTTTTACATTATGACATCGTAATGGAATTTTTACATTATGACATCATAATGGAATTTTGCATTATGACATCATAATGGGATTTTGCATTATGACATCATAATGGAATATTGCATTATGACATCTTAATGGAATGTTGCATTATGACATCATAATGGAATGTTGCATTATGACATCATAATGGAATTTTACATTATGACATCATAATGGAATGTTGCATTATGACATCATAATGGAATTTTACATTATGACATCATAATGGAATGTTGCATTATGACATCATAATGGAATTTTACATTATGACATCATAATGGAATGTTGCATTACGACATCATAATGGAATTTTACATTATGACATCATAATGGAATGTTGCATTACGACATCATAATGGAATTTAACATTATGACATCATAATGGAATGCTGCATTATGACATCATAATGGAATGCTGCATTATGACATCATAATGGAATTTTACATTATGACATCATAATGGAATTTTACATTATGACATCATAATGGAATTTTGCATTATGCCATCATAATGTAATTTTTACATTATGACATCATAATGGAATTTTGCATTATGACATCATAATGGAATTTTACATTATGACATCATAATGGAATTTTACATTATGATATCATAATAATATTTTTACATTATGACATCATAATGGAATTTTGCATTATGACATCATAATGGAATGTTACATTATGACATCATAATGGAATGTTGCATTATGACATCATAATGGAATTTTACATTATGACATCATAATGGAATGTTGCATTATGACATCATAATGGAATGTTACATTATGACATCATAATGGAATGTTGCATTATGACATGATAATGGACTTTTGCATTATGACATCATAATGGGATGTTGCATTATGACATGATAATGGAATATTGCATTATGACATCATAATGGAATGTTGCATTATGACATCATAATGGAATTTTACATTATGACATCATAATGGAATTTTACATTATGACATCATCATGGAATTTTGCATGATGCCATCATAATGGAATTTTTACATTATGACATCATAATGGAATTTAGCATTATGACATCATAATGGAATTTTACATTATGACATCATAATGGAATTTTACATTATGACATCATAATGGAATTTTGCATTATGATATCATAATAAAATTTTTACATTATGACATCATAATGGAATTTTGCATTATGACATCATAATGGAATGTTACATTATGACATCATAATGGAATGTTGCATTATGACATCATAATGGAATTTTATATTATGCCATCATAATGGAATGTTGCATTATGACATCATAATGGAATTTTGCATTATGACATCATAATGGAATGTTGCATTATGACATCATAATGGAATTTTGCATTATGACATCATAATGGAATTTTTACATTATGACATCATAATGGAATTTTACATTATGACATCATAATGGAATTTTGCATTATGACATCATAATGGAATTTTGCATTATGACATCGTAATGGAATTTTACATTATGACATCATAATGGAATTTTGCATTATGACATCATAATGGAATTTTACATTGTGACATCATAATGGAATTTTGCATTATGACATCATAATGGAATTTTACATTATGACATCATAATGGAATTTTGCATTATGACATTGTAATGGAATTTTTACATTATGACATCGTAATGGAATTTTTACATTATGACATCATAATGGAATTTTGCATTATGACATCATAATGGGATTTTGCATTATGACATCATAATGGAATGTTGCATTATGACATCTTAATGGAATGTTGCATTATGACATCATAATGGAATGTTGCATTATGACATCATAATGGAATTTTACATTATGACATCATAATGGAATGTTGCATTATGACATCATAATGGAATTTTACATTATGACATCATAATGGAATGTTGCATTATGACATCATAATGGAATTTTACATTATGACATCATAATGGAATGTTGCATTACGACATCATAATGGAATTTTACATTATGACATCATAATGGAATGTTGCATTACGACATCATAATGGAATTTAACATTATGACATCATAATGGAATGCTGCATTATGACATCATAATGGAATGCTGCATTATGACATCATAATGGAATTTTACATTATGACATCATAATGGAATTTTACATTATGACATCATTATGGAATTTTGCATTATGCCATCATAATGTAATTTTTACATTATGACATCATAATGGAATTTTGCATTATGACATCATAATGGAATTTTATATTATGACATCAAAATGGAATTTTACATTATGACATCATAATGGAA
This sequence comes from Eleutherodactylus coqui, assembly GCF_035609145.1. Taxonomy (NCBI): domain Eukaryota; kingdom Metazoa; phylum Chordata; class Amphibia; order Anura; family Eleutherodactylidae; genus Eleutherodactylus; species Eleutherodactylus coqui. The sequence continues at coordinate 112,862,928 of NC_089842.1, read as the reverse complement.
TTTTGCATTATGATATCATAATAATATTTTTACATTATGACATCATAATGGAATTTTGCATTATGACATCATAATGGAATGTTACATTATGACATCATAATGGAATGTTGCATTATGACATCATAATGGAATTTTACATTATGACATCATAATGGAATGTTGCATTATGACATCATAATGGAATGTTACATTATGACATCATAATGGAATGTTGCATTATGACATCATAATGGAATGTTACATTATGATATCATAATGGAATGTTACATTATTACATCATAATGGAATTTTGTATTATGACAAAATAATGGAATGTTACATTATTACATCATAATGGAATTTTACATTATGACATCATAATGGAATGTTGCATTATGACATGATAATGGACTTTTGCATTATGACATCATAATGGGATGTTGCATTATGACATCATAATGGAATTTTGCATTATGACATCAGAATGGAATGTTTCATTATGACATCATAATGGAATTTTGCATTATGACATCATAATGGAATGTTGCATTATGACATCATAGTGGAATTTTACATTATGACATCATAATGGAATTTTGCATTATGACATCAAAATGGAATTTTGCATTATGACATCATAATAAAATTTTTACATTATGACATCATAATGGAATTTTGCATTATGACATCATTATGGAATTTTGCATTATGACATCATTATGGAATTTTGCATTATGACATCCTAATGGAATGTTACATTATGACATCATAATGGAATTTTGCATTATGACATCATAATGGAATGTTACATTATGACATCATAATGGAATTTTGCATTATGACATCATAATGGAATGTTGCATTATGACATCATAATGGAATTTTACATTATGACATCATAATAGAATTTTACATTATGACATCATAATGGAATTTTGCATTATGACATCATGATAAAATTTTTACATTATGACATCATAATGGAATTTTGCATTATGACATCATAATGGAATGTTACATTATGACATCATAATGGAATGTTGCATTATGACATCATAATGGAATTTTGCATTATGACATCATAATGGAATGTTGCATTATGACATCATAATGGAATTTTGCATTATGACATCATAATGGAATTTTGCATTATGACATCATAATGGAATGTTACATTATGACATCATAATGGAATGTTGCATTATGATATCATAATGGAATGTTACATTATGATATCATAATGGAATGTTACATTATTACATCATAATGGAATTTTGTATTATGACAAAATAATGGAATGTTACATTATTACATCATAATGTAATTTTACATTATGACATCATAATGGAATGTTGCATTATGACATCATAATGGACTTTTGCATTATGACATCATAATGGGATGTTGCATTATGACATGATAATGGAATTTTGCATTATGACATCATAATGGAATGTTGCATTATGACATCATAATGGAATTTTACATTATGACATCATAATGGTATTTTACATTATGACATCATAATGGAATTTTGCATTATGCCATCATAATGGAATTTTTACATTATGACATCGTAATGGAATTTTGCATTATGACATCATAATGGAATTTTGCATTATGACATCATAATGGAATTTTTACATTATGACATCATAATGGAATGTTGCATTATGACATCATAATGGGATTTTGCATTATGACATCATAATGGAATGTTGCATTATGACATGATAATGGACTTTTGCATTATGACATCATAATGGGATGTTGCATTATGACATCATAATGGAATTTTGCATTATGACATCAGAATGGAATGTTTCATTATGACATCATAATGGAATTTTGCATTATGACATCATAATGGAATGTTGCATTATGACATCATAGTGGAATTTTACATTATGACATCATAATGGAATTTTGCATTATGACATCAAAATGGAATTTTGCATTATGACATCATAATAAAATTTTTACATTATGACATCATAATGGAATTTTGCGTTATGACATCATTATGGAATTTTGCATTATGACATCCTAATGGAATGTTACATTATGACATCATAATGGAATTTTGCATTATGACATCATAATGGAATGTTGCATTATGACATCATAATGGAATTTTACATTATGACATCATAATAGAATTTTACATTATGACTTCATAATGGAATTTTGCATTATGACATCATAATGGAATTTTTACATTATGACATCATAATGGAATGTTACATTATGACATCATAATGGAATTTTGCATTATGACATCATAATGGAATTTTTACAGTATGACATCATAATGGAATGTTACATTATGACATCATAATGGAATGTTACATTATGACATCATAATGTAATTTTGCATTATGACATCATAATGGAATGTTGCATTATGACACCATAATGGAATTTTACATTATGGCATCATAATGGAATGTTGCATTATGACATCATAATGGAATTTTGCATTATGACATCATAATGGAATTTTACATTATGACATCATAATGGAATGTTGCATTATGACACCATAATGGAATTTTACATTATGACATCATAATGGAATGTTGCATTATGACACCATAATGGAATTTTACATCATGACATCATAATGGAATGTTGCATTATGACATCATAATGGAATTTTGCATTATGACATCATAATTAAATGTTTACATTATGACATCATAATGGAATGTTGCATTATGACATCATAATGGAATTTTGCATTATGACATCATAATGGAATTTTACATTATGACATCATAATGGAATTTTACATTATGACATCATCATGGAATTTTGCATTATGCCATCATAATGGAATTTTTACATTATGACATCATAATGGAATTTTGCATTATGACATCATAATGGAATGTTACATTATGACATCATAATGGAATGTTGCATTATGACATCATAATGGAATTTTACATTATGACATCATAATGGAATGTTGCATTATTACATCATAATGGAATTTTACATTATGCCATCATAATGGAATGTTGCATTATGACATCATAATGGAATTTTAGATTATGACATCATAATGGAATGTTGCATTACGACATCATAATGGAATTTTGCATTATGACATCATAATGGAATTTTGCATTATGACATCATAATGGAATTTTTACATTATGACATCATAATGGAATTTTACATTATGACATCATAATGGAATTTTGCATTATGACATCATAATGGAATGTTACATTATGACATCATAATGGAATGTCACATTATGACATCATAATGGAATTTTACATTATGCCATCATAATGGAATGTTGCATTATGACATCATAATGGAATTTTGCATTATGACATCGTAATGGAATTTTACATTATGACATCATAATGGAATTTTGCATTATGACATCATAATGGAATTTTACATTGTGACATCATAATGGAATTTTGCATTATGACATCATAATGGAATTTTACATTGTGACATCATAATGGAATTTTGCATTATGACATCATAATGGAATTTTACATTATGACATCATAATGGAATTTTGCATTATGACATTGTAATGGAATTTTTACATTATGACATCGTAATGGAATTTTTACATTATGACATCATAATGGAATTTTGCATTATGACATCATAATGGGATTTTGCATTATGACATCATAATGGAATGTTGTATTATGACATCTTAATGGAATGTTGCATTATGACATCATAATGGAATGTTGCATTATGACATCATAATGGAATTTTACATTATGACATCATAATGGAATGTTGCATTATGACATCATAATGGAATTTTACATTATGACATCATAATGGAATGTTGCATTATGACATCATAATGGAATTTTACATTATGACATCATAATGGAATGTTGCATTACGACATCATAATGGAATTTTACATTATGACATCATAATGGAATGTTGCATTACGACATCATAATGGAATTTAACATTATGACATCATAATGGAATTTTACATTATGACATCATAATGGAATTTTGCATTATGACATTGTAATGGAATTTTTACATTATGACATCGTAATGGAATTTTTACATTATGACATCATAATGGAATTTTGCATTATGACATCATAATGGGATTTTGCATTATGACATCATAATGGAATATTGCATTATGACATCTTAATGGAATGTTGCATTATGACATCATAATGGAATGTTGCATTATGACATCATAATGGAATTTTACATTATGACATCATAATGGAATGTTGCATTATGACATCATAATGGAATTTTACATTATGACATCATAATGGAATGTTGCATTATGACATCATAATGGAATTTTACATTATGACATCATAATGGAATGTTGCATTACGACATCATAATTGAATTTTACATTATGACATCATAATGGAATGTTGCATTACGACATCATAATGGAATTTAACATTATGACATCATAATGGAATGCTGCATTATGACATCATAATGGAATGCTGCATTATGACATCATAATGGAATTTTACATTATGACATCATAATGGAATTTTACATTATGACATCATAATGGAATTTTGCATTATGCCATCATAATGTAATTTTTACATTATGACATCATAATGGAATTTTGCATTATGCCATCATAATGGAATTTTACATTATGACATCATAATGGATCTTTACATTATGACATCATAATGGAATTTTACATTATGACATCATAATGGAATTTTGAATTATGATATCATAATAATATTTTTACATTATGACATCATAATGGAATTTTGCATTATGACATCATAATGGAATGTTACATTATGACATCATAATGGAATGTTGCATTATGACATCATAATGGAATTTTACATTATGACATCATAATGGAATGTTGCATTATGACATCATAATGGAATGTTACATTATGACATCATAATGGAATGTTGCATTATGACATGATAATGGACTTTTGCATTATGACATCATAATGGGATGTTGCATTATGACATGATAATGGAATTTTGCATTATGACATCATAATGGAATGTTGCATTATGACATCATAATGGAATTTTACATTATGACATCATAATGGAATTTTACATTATGACATCATAATGGAATTTTGCATTATGATATCATAATAAAATTTTTACATTATGACATCATAATGGAATTTTGCATTATGACATCATAATGGAATGTTACATTATGACATCATAATGGAATGTTGCATTATGACATCATAATGGAATTTTACATTATGCCATCATAATGGAATGTTGCATTATGACATCATAATGGAATTTTGCATTATGACATCATAATGGAATGTTGCATTATGACATCATAATGGAATTTTGCATTATGACATCATAATGGAATTTTTACATTATGACATCATAATGGAATTTTACATTATGACATCATAATGGAATTTTGCATTATGACATCATAATGGAATTTTGCATTATGACATCGTAATGGAATTTTACATTATGACATCATAATGGAATTTTGCATTACGACATCATAATGGAATTTTACATTATGACATCATAATGGAATGTTGCATTACGACATCATAATGGAATTTAACATTATGACATCATAATGGAATGCTGCATTATGACATCATAATGGAATGCTGCATTATGACATCATAATGGAATTTTACATTATGACATCATAATGGAATTTTACATTATGACATCATTATGGAATTTTGCATTATGCCATCATAATGTAATTTTTACATTATGACATCATAATGGAATTTTGCATTATGACATCATAATGGAATTTTACATTATGACATCAAAATGGAATTTTACATTATGACATCATAATGGAATTTTGCATTATGATATCATAATAATATTTTTACATTATGACATCATAATGGAATTTTGCATTATGACATCATAATGGAATGTTACATTATGACATCATAATGGAATGTTGCATTATGACATCATAATGGAATTTTACATTATGACATCATAATGGAATGTTGCATTATGACATCATAATGGAATGTTACATTATGACATCATAATGGAATGTTGCATTATGACATCATAATGGAATGTTACATTATGATATCATAATGGAATGTTACATTATTACATCATAATGGAATTTTGTATTATGACAAAATAATGGAATGTTACATTATTACATCATAATGGAATTTTACATTATGACATCATAATGGAATGTTGCATTATGACATGATAATGGACTTTTGCATTATGACATCATAATGGGATGTTGCATTATGACATCATAATGGAATTTTGCATTATGACATCAGAATGGAATGTTTCATTATGACATCATAATGGAATTTTGCATTATGACATCATAATGGAATGTTGCATTATGACATCATAGTGGAATTTTACATTATGACATCATAATGGAATTTTGCATTATGACATCAAAATGGAATTTTGCATTATGACATCATAATAAAATTTTTACATTATGACATCATAATGGAATTTTGCGTTATGACATCATTATGGAATTTTGCATTATGACATCCTAATGGAATGTTACATTATGACATCATAATGGAATTTTGCATTATGACATCATAATGGAATGTTGCATTATGACATCATAATGGAATTTTACATTATGACATCATAATAGAATTTTACATTATGACATCATAATGGAATTTTGCATTATGACATCATGATAAAATTTTTACATTATGACATCATAATGGAATTTTGCATTATGACATCATAATGGAATGTTACATTATGACATCATAATGGAATGTTGCATTATGACATCATAATGGAATTTTGCATTATGACATCATAATGGAATGTTGCATTATGACATCATAATGGAATTTTGCATTATGACATCATAATGGAATTTTGCATTATGACATCATAATGGAATGTTACATTATGACATCATAATGGAATGTTGCATTATGATATCATAATGGAATGTTACATTATGATATCATAATGGAATGTTACATTATTACATCATAATGGAATTTTGTATTATGACAAAATAATGGAATGTTACATTATTACATCATAATGTAATTTTACATTATGACATCATAATGGAATGTTGCATTATGACATCATAATGGACTTTTGCATTATGACATCATAATGGGATGTTGCATTATGACATGATAATGGAATTTTGCATTATGACATCATAATGGAATGTTGCATTATGACATCATAATGGAATTTTACATTATGACATCATAATGGAATTTTACATTATGACATCATAATGGAATTTTGCATTATGCCATCATAATGGAATTTTTACATTATGACATCGTAATGGAATTTTGCATTATGACATCATAATGGAATTTTGCATTATGACATCATAATGGAATTTTTACATTATGACATCATAATGGAATGTTGCATTATGACATCATAATGGGATTTTGCATTATGACATCATAATGGAATGTTGCATTATGACATCTTAATGGAATGTTGCATTATGACATCATAATGGAATGTTGCATTATGACATCTTAATGGAATGTTGCATTATGACATCATAATGGAATTTTACATTATGACATCATAATGGAATGTTGCATTATGACATCATAATGGAATGTTACATTATGACATCATAATGTAATTTTGCATTATGACATCATAATGGAATCTAACATTACGACATCATAATGGAATGTTGCATTATGACATCATAATGGAGTTTTACACTATGACATCATAATGAAATTTTGCATTATGACATCATAATGGAATTTTATATTATGACATCATAATGGAATTTTTCATTTTGACATCATAATGGAATTTTACATTATGACTTCATAATGGAATTTTGCATTATGACATCATAATGGAATTTTTACATTATGACATCATAATGGAATGTTACATTATGACATCATAATGGAATTTTGCATTATGACATCATAATGGAATTTTTACAGTATGACATCATAATGGAATGTTACATTATGACATCATAATGGAATGTTACATTATGACATCATAATGTAATTTTGCATTATGACATCATAATGGGATTTTGCATTATGACATCATAATGGAATTTTACATTATGACATCATAATGGAATGTTGCATTATGACACCATAATGGAATTTTACATTATGACATCATAATGGAATGTTGCATTATGACACCATAATGGAATTTTACATCATGACATCATAATGGAATGTTGCATTATGACACCATAATGGAATTTTGCATTATGACATCATAATGGAATTTTTACAGTATGACATCATAATGGAATGTTGCATTATGACACCATAATGGAATTTTACATTATGGCATCATAATGGAATGTTGCATTATGACATCATAATGGAATTTTGCATTATGACATCATAATGGAATTTTACATTATGACATCATAATGGAATGTTGCATTATGACACCATAATGGAATTTTACATTATGACATCATAATGGAATGTTGCATTATGACACCATAATGGAATTTTACATCATGACATCATAATGGAATGTTGCATTATGACATCATAATGGAATTTTGCATTATGACATCATAATTAAATGTTTACATTATGACATCATAATGGAATGTTGCATTATGACATCATAATGGAATTTTGCATTATGACATCATAATGGAATTTTACATTATGACATCATAATGGAATTTTACATTATGACATCATCATGGAATTTTGCATTATGCCATCATAATGGAATTTTTACATTATGACATCATAATGGAATTTTGCATTATGACATCATAATGGAATTTTACATTATGACATCATAATGGAATTTTACATTATGACATCATAATGGAATTTTGCATTATGATATCATAATAAAAATTTTTCTATTATGACATCATAATGGAATTTTGCATTATGACATCATAATGGAATGTTACATTATGACATCATAATGGAAAGTTGCATTATGACATCATAATGGAATTTTACATTATGCCATCATAATGGAATGTTGCATTATGACATCATAATGGAATTTTGCATTATGACATCATAATGGAATGTTGCATTATGACATCATAATGGAATTTTGCATTATGACATCATAATGGAATTTTGCATTATGACATCATAATGGAATTTTTACATTATGACATCATAATGGAGTTTTACATTATGACATCATAGTGGAATTTTGCATTATGACATCATAATGGAATGTTACATTATGACATCATAATGGAATGTCACATTATGACATCATAATGGAATTTTACATTATGCCATCATAATGGAATGTTGCATTATGACATCATAATGGAATTTTGCATTATGACATCGTAATGGAATTTTACATTATGACATCATAATGGAATTTTGCATTATGACATCATAATGGAATTTTACATTGTGACATCATAATGGAATTTTGCATTATGACATCATAATGGAATTTTACATTATGACATCATAATGGAATTTTGCATTATGACATTGTAATGGAATTTTTACATTATGACATCGTAATGGAATTTTTACATTATGACATCATAATGGAATTTTGCATTATGACATCATAATGGGATTTTGCATTATGACATCATAATGGAATGTTGTATTATGACATCTTAATGGAATGTTGCATTATGACATCATAATGGAATGTTGCATTATGACATCATAATGGAATTTTACATTATGACATCATAATGGAATGTTGCATTATGACATCATAATGGAATTTTACATTATGACATCATAATGGAATGTTGCATTATGACATCATAATGGAATTTTACATTATGACATCATAATGGAATGTTGCATTACGACATCATAATGGAATTTTACATTATGACATCATAATGGAATGTTGCATTACGACATCATAATGGAATTTAACATTATGACATCATAATGGAATGCTGCATTATGACATCATAATGGAATGCTGCATTATGACATCATAATGGAATTTTACATTATGACATCATAATGGAATTTTGCATTATGACATCATAATGGAATTTTACATTATGACATCATAATGGAATTTTACATTATGACATCATAATGGAATTTTGCATTATGATATCATAATAATAGTTTTACATTATGACATCATAATGGAATGTTGCATTATGACATCATAATGGAATGTTACATTATGACATCATAATGGAATGTTGCATTATGACATCATAATGGAATGTTACATTATGACATCATAATGGAATGTTGCATTATGACATGATAATGGACTTTTGCATTATGACATCATAATGGGATGTTGCATTATGACATGATAATGGAATTTTGCATTATGACATCATAATGGAATGTTGCATTATGACATCATAATGGAATTTTACATTATGACATCATAATGGAATTTTACATTATGACATCATCATGGAATTTTGCATTATGCCATCATAATGGAATTTTTACATTATGACATCATAATGGAATTTTGCATTATGACATCATAATGGAATTTTACATTATGACATCATAATGGAATTTTGCATTATGACATTGTAATGGAATTTTTACATTATGACATCGTAATGGAATTTTTACATTATGACATCATAATGGAATTTTGCATTATGACATCATAATGGGATTTTGCATTATGACATCATAATGGAATGTTGCATTATGACATCTTAATGGAATGTTGCATTATGACATCATAATGGAATGTTGCATTATGACATCATAATGGAATTTTACATTATGACATCATAATGGAATGTTGCATTATGACATCATAATGGAATTTTACATTATGACATCATAATGGAATGTTGCATTACGACATCATAATGGAATTTTACATTATGACATCATAATGGAATGTTGCATTACGACATCATAATGGAATTTAACATTATGACATCATAATGGAATGCTGCATTATGACATCATAATGGAATGCTGCATTATGACATCATAATGGAATTTTACATTATGACATCATAATGGAATTTTACATTATGACATCATTATGGAATTTTGCATTATGCCATCATAATGTAATTTTTACATTATGACATCATAATGGAATTTTGCATTATGACATCATAATGGAATTTTACATTATGACATCAAAATGGAATTTTACATTATGACATCATAATGGAATTTTGCATTATGATATCATAATAATATTTTTACATTATGACATCATAATGGAATTTTGCATTATGACATCATAATGGAATGTTACATTATGACATCATAATGGAATGTTGCATTATGACATCATAATGGAATTTTACATTATGACATCATAATGGAATGTTGCATTATGACATCATAATGGAATGTTACATTATGACATCATAATGGAATGTTGCATTATGACATCATAATGGAATGTTACATTATGATATCATAATGGAATGTTACATTATTACATCATAATGGAATTTTGTATTATGACAAAATAATGGAATGTTACATTATTACATCATAATGGAATTTTACATTATGACATCATAATGGAATGTTGCATTATGACATGATAATGGACTTTTGCATTATGACATCATAATGGGATGTTGCATTATGACATCATAATGGAATTTTGCATTATGACATCAGAATGGAATGTTTCATTATGACATCATAATGGAATTTTGCATTATGACATCATAATGGAATGTTGCATTATGACATCATAGTGGAATTTTACATTATGACATCATAATGGAATTTTGCATTATGACATCAAAATGGAATTTTGCATTATGACATCATAATAAAATTTTTACATTATGACATCATAATGGAATTTTGCATTATGACATCATTATGGAATTTTGCATTATGACATCCTAATGGAATGTTACATTATGACATCATAATGGAATTTTGCATTATGACATCATAATGGAATGTTACATTATGACATCATAATGGAATTTTGCATTATGACATCATAATGGAATGTTGCATTATGACATCATAATGGAATTTTACATTATGACATCATAATAGAATTTTACATTATGACATCATAATGGAATTTTGCATTATGACATCATGATAAAATTTTTACATTATGACATCATAATGGAATTTTGCATTATGACATCATAATGGAATGTTACATTATGACATCATAATGGAATGTTGCATTATGACATCATAATGGAATTTTGCATTATGACATCATAATGGAATGTTGCATTATGACATCATAATGGAATTTTGCATTATGACATCATAATGGAATTTTGCATTATGACATCATAATGGAATGTTACATTATGACATCATAATGGAATGTTGCATTATGATATCATAATGGAATGTTACATTATTACATCATAATGGAATTTTGTATTATGACAAAATAATGGAATGTTACATTATTACATCATAATGTAATTTTACATTATGACATCATAATGTAATTTTACATTATGACATCATAATGGAATGTTGCATTATGACATCATAATGGACTTTTGCATTATGACATCATAATGGGATGTTGCATTATGACATGATAATGGAATTTTGCATTATGACATCATAATGGAATGTTGCATTATGACATCATAATGGAATTTTACATTATGACATCATAATGGAATTTTACATTATGACATCATAATGGAATTTTGCATTATGCCATCATAATGGAATTTTTACATTATGACATCGTAATGGAATTTTGCATTATGACATCATAATGGAATTTTGCATTATGACATCATAATGGAATTTTTACATTATGACATCATAATGGAATGTTGCATTATGACATCATAATGGGATTTTGCATTATGACATCATAATGGGATTTTGCATTATGACATCATAATGGAATGTTGCATTATGACATCTTAATGGAATGTTGCATTATGACATCATAATGGACTTTTGCATTATGACATCATAATGGGATGTTGCATTATGACATGATAATGGAATTTTGCATTATGACATCATAATGGAATGTTGCATTATGACATCATAATGGAATTTTACATTATGACATCATAATGGAATTTTACATTATGACATCATAATGGAATTTTGCATTATGCCATCATAATGGAATTTTTACATTATGACATCGTAATGGAATTTTGCATTATGACATCATAATGGAATTTTGCATTATGACATCATAATGGAATTTTTACATTATGACATCATAATGGAATGTTGCATTATGACATCATAATGGGATTTTGCATTATGACATCATAATGGAATGTTGCATTATGACATCTTAATGGAATGTTGCATTATGACATCATAATGGAATGTTGCATTATGACATCTTAATGGAATGTTGCATTATGACATCATAATGGAATTTTACATTATGACATCATAATGGAATGTTGCATTATGACATCATAATGGAATGTTACATTATGACATCATAATGTAATTTTGCATTATGACATCATAATGGAATCTAACATTACGACATCATAATGGAATGTTGCATTATGACATCATAATGGAGTTTTACACTATGACATCATAATGAAATTTTGCATTATGACATCATAATGGAATTTTATATTATGACATCATAATGGAATTTTTCATTTTGACATCATAATGGAATTTTACATTATGACTTCATAATGGAATTTTGCATTATGACATCATAATGGAATTTTTACATTATGACATCATAATGGAATGTTACATTATGACATCATAATGGAATTTTGCATTATGACATCATAATGGAATTTTTACAGTATGACATCATAATGGAATGTTACATTATGACATCATAATGGAATGTTACATTATGACATCATAATGTAATTTTGCATTATGACATCATAATGGGATTTTGCATTATGACATCATAATGGAATTTTACATTATGACATCATAATGGAATGTTGCATTATGACACCATAATGGAATTTTACATTATGACATCATAATGGAATGTTGCATTATGACACCATAATGGAATTTTACATCATGACATCATAATGGAATGTTGCATTATGACACCATAATGGAATTTTGCATTATGACATCATAATGGAATTTTTACAGTATGACATCATAATGGAATGTTGCATTATGACACCATAATGGAATTTTACATTATGGCATCATAATGGAATGTTGCATTATGACATCATAATGGAATTTTGCATTATGACATCATAATGGAATTTTACATTATGACATCATAATGGAATGTTGCATTATGACACCATAATGGAATTTTACATTATGACATCATAATGGAATGTTGCATTATGACACCATAATGGAATTTTACATCATGACATCATAATGGAATGTTGCATTATGACATCATAATGGAATTTTGCATTATGACATCATAATTAAATGTTTACATTATGACATCATAATGGAATGTTGCATTATGACATCATAATGGAATTTTGCATTATGACATCATAATGGAATTTTACATTATGACATCATAATGGAATTTTACATTATGACATCATCATGGAATTTTGCATTATGCCATCATAATGGAATTTTTACATTATGACATCATAATGGAATTTTGCATTATGACATCATAATGGAATTTTACATTATGACATCATAATGGAATTTTACATTATGACATCATAATGGAATTTTGCATTATGATATCATAATAAAAATTTTTCTATTATGACATCATAATGGAATTTTGCATTATGACATCATAATGGAATGTTACATTATGACATCATAATGGAAAGTTGCATTATGACATCATAATGGAATTTTACATTATGCCATCATAATGGAATGTTGCATTATGACATCATAATGGAATTTTGCATTATGACATCATAATGGAATGTTGCATTATGACATCATAATGGAATTTTGCATTATGACATCATAATGGAATTTTGCATTATGACATCATAATGGAATTTTTACATTATGACATCATAATGGAGTTTTACATTATGACATCATAGTGGAATTTTGCATTATGACATCATAATGGAATGTTACATTATGACATCATAATGGAATGTCACATTATGACATCATAATGGAATTTTACATTATGCCATCATAATGGAATGTTGCATTATGACATCATAATGGAATTTTGCATTATGACATCGTAATGGAATTTTACATTATGACATCATAATGGAATTTTGCATTATGACATCATAATGGAATTTTACATTGTGACATCATAATGGAATTTTGCATTATGACATCATAATGGAATTTTACATTATGACATCATAATGGAATTTTGCATTATGACATTGTAATGGAATTTTTACATTATGACATCGTAATGGAATTTTTACATTATGACATCATAATGGAATTTTGCATTATGACATCATAATGGGATTTTGCATTATGACATCATAATGGAATGTTGTATTATGACATCTTAATGGAATGTTGCATTATGACATCATAATGGAATGTTGCATTATGACATCATAATGGAATTTTACATTATGACATCATAATGGAATGTTGCATTATGACATCATAATGGAATTTTACATTATGACATCATAATGGAATGTTGCATTATGACATCATAATGGAATTTTACATTATGACATCATAATGGAATGTTGCATTACGACATCATAATGGAATTTTACATTATGACATCATAATGGAATGTTGCATTACGACATCATAATGGAATTTAACATTATGACATCATAATGGAATGCTGCATTATGACATCATAATGGAATGCTGCATTATGACATCATAATGGAATTTTACATTATGACATCATAATGGAATTTTGCATTATGACATCATAATGGAATTTTACATTATGACATCATAATGGAATTTTACATTATGACATCATAATGGAATTTTGCATTATGATATCATAATAATAGTTTTACATTATGACATCATAATGGAATGTTGCATTATGACATCATAATGGAATGTTACATTATGACATCATAATGGAATGTTGCATTATGACATCATAATGGAATGTTACATTATGACATCATAATGGAATGTTGCATTATGACATGATAATGGACTTTTGCATTATGACATCATAATGGGATGTTGCATTATGACATGATAATGGAATTTTGCATTATGACATCATAATGGAATGTTGCATTATGACATCATAATGGAATTTTACATTATGACATCATAATGGAATTTTACATTATGACATCATCATGGAATTTTGCATTATGCCATCATAATGGAATTTTTACATTATGACATCATAATGGAATTTTGCATTATGACATCATAATGGAATTTTACATTATGACATCATAATGGAATTTTGCATTATGACATTGTAATGGAATTTTTACATTATGACATCGTAATGGAATTTTTACATTATGACATCATAATGGAATTTTGCATTATGACATCATAATGGGATTTTGCATTATGACATCATAATGGAATGTTGCATTATGACATCTTAATGGAATGTTGCATTATGACATCATAATGGAATGTTGCATTATGACATCATAATGGAATTTTACATTATGACATCATAATGGAATGTTGCATTATGACATCATAATGGAATTTTACATTATGACATCATAATGGAATGTTGCATTATGACATCATAATGGAATTTTACATTATGACATCATAATGGAATGTTGCATTACGACATCATAATGGAATTTTACATTATGACATCATAATGGAATGTTGCATTACGACATCATAATGGAATTTAACATTATGACATCATAATGGAATGCTGCATTATGACATCATAATGGAATGCTGCATTATGACATCATAATGGAATTTTACATTATGACATCATAATGGAATTTTACATTATGACATCATTATGGAATTTTGCATTATGCCATCATAATGTAATTTTTACATTATGACATCATAATGGAATTTTGCATTATGACATCATAATGGAATTTTACATTATGACATCAAAATGGAATTTTACATTATGACATCATAATGGAATTTTGCATTATGATATCATAATAATATTTTTACATTATGACATCATAATGGAATTTTGCATTATGACATCATAATGGAATGTTACATTATGACATCATAATGGAATGTTGCATTATGACATCATAATGGAATTTTACATTATGACATCATAATGGAATGTTGCATTATGACATCATAATGGAATGTTACATTATGACATCATAATGGAATGTTGCATTATGACATCATAATGGAATGTTACATTATGATATCATAATGGAATGTTACATTATTACATCATAATGGAATTTTGTATTATGACAAAATAATGGAATGTTACATTATTACATCATAATGGAATTTTACATTATGACATCATAATGGAATGTTGCATTATGACATGATAATGGACTTTTGCATTATGACATCATAATGGGATGTTGCATTATGACATCATAATGGAATTTTGCATTATGACATCAGAATGGAATGTTTCATTATGACATCATAATGGAATTTTGCATTATGACATCATAATGGAATGTTGCATTATGACATCATAGTGGAATTTTACATTATGACATCATAATGGAATTTTGCATTATGACATCAAAATGGAATTTTGCATTATGACATCATAATAAAATTTTTACATTATGACATCATAATGGAATTTTGCATTATGACATCATTATGGAATTTTGCATTATGACATCCTAATGGAATGTTACATTATGACATCATAATGGAATTTTGCATTATGACATCATAATGGAATGTTACATTATGACATCATAATGGAATTTTGCATTATGACATCATAATGGAATGTTGCATTATGACATCATAATGGAATTTTACATTATGACATCATAATAGAATTTTACATTATGACATCATAATGGAATTTTGCATTATGACATCATGATAAAATTTTTACATTATGACATCATAATGGAATTTTGCATTATGACATCATAATGGAATGTTACATTATGACATCATAATGGAATGTTGCATTATGACATCATAATGGAATTTTGCATTATGACATCATAATGGAATGTTGCATTATGACATCATAATGGAATTTTGCATTATGACATCATAATGGAATTTTGCATTATGACATCATAATGGAATGTTACATTATGACATCATAATGGAATGTTGCATTATGATATCATAATGGAATGTTACATTATTACATCATAATGGAATTTTGTATTATGACAAAATAATGGAATGTTACATTATTACATCATAATGTAATTTTACATTATGACATCATAATGTAATTTTACATTATGACATCATAATGGAATGTTGCATTATGACATCATAATGGACTTTTGCATTATGACATCATAATGGGATGTTGCATTATGACATGATAATGGAATTTTGCATTATGACATCATAATGGAATGTTGCATTATGACATCATAATGGAATTTTACATTATGACATCATAATGGAATTTTACATTATGACATCATAATGGAATTTTGCATTATGCCATCATAATGGAATTTTTACATTATGACATCGTAATGGAATTTTGCATTATGACATCATAATGGAATTTTGCATTATGACATCATAATGGAATTTTTACATTATGACATCATAATGGAATGTTGCATTATGACATCATAATGGGATTTTGCATTATGACATCATAATGGGATTTTGCATTATGACATCATAATGGAATGTTGCATTATGACATCTTAATGGAATGTTGCATTATGACATCATAATGGAATGTTGCATTATGACATCTTAATGGAATGTTGCATTATGACATCATAATGGAATTTTACATTATGACATCATAATGGAATGTTGCATTATGACATCATAATGGAATTTTATATTATGACATCATAATGGAATTTTTCATTTTGACATCATAATGGAATTTTACATTATGACTTCATAATGGAATTTTGCATTATGACATCATAATGGAATTTTTACATTATGACATCATAATGGAATGTTACATTATGACATCATAATGGAATTTTGCATTATGACATCATAATGGAATTTTTACAGTATGACATCATAATGGAATGTTACATTATGACATCATAATGGAATGTTACATTATGACATCATAATGTAATTTTGCATTATGACATCATAATGGGATTTTGCATTATGACATCATAATGGAATTTTACATTATGACATCATAATGGAATGTTGCATTATGACACCATAATGGAATTTTACATTATGACATCATAATGGAATGTTGCATTATGACACCATAATGGAATTTTACATCATGACATCATAATGGAATGTTGCATTATGACACCATAATGGAATTTTGCATTATGACATCATAATGGAATTTTTACAGTATGACATCATAATGGAATGTTGCATTATGACACCATAATGGAATTTTACATTATGGCATCATAATGGAATGTTGCATTATGACATCATAATGGAATTTTGCATTATGACATCATAATGGAATTTTACATTATGACATCATAATGGAATGTTGCATTATGACACCATAATGGAATTTTACATTATGACATCATAATGGAATGTTGCATTATGACACCATAATGGAATTTTACATCATGACATCATAATGGAATGTTGCATTATGACATCATAATGGAATTTTGCATTATGACATCATAATTAAATGTTTACATTATGACATCATAATGGAATGTTGCATTATGACATCATAATGGAATTTTGCATTATGACATCATAATGGAATTTTACATTATGACATCATAATGGAATTTTACATTATGACATCATCATGGAATTTTGCATTATGCCATCATAATGGAATTTTTACATTATGACATCATAATGGAATTTTGCATTATGACATCATAATGGAATTTTACATTATGACATCATAATGGAATTTTACATTATGACATCATAATGGAATTTTACATTATGACATCATAATGGAATTTTGCATTATGATATCATAATAAAATTTTTTCTATTATGACATCATAATGGAATTTTGCATTATGACATCATAATGGAATGTTACATTATGACATCATAATGGAATGTTGCATTATGACATCATAATGGAATTTTACATTATGCCATCATAATGGAATGTTGCATTATGACATCATAATGGAATTTTGCATTATGACATCATAATGGAATGTTGCATTATGACATCATAATGGAATTTTGCATTATGACATCATAATGGAATTTTGCATTATGACATCATAATGGAATTTTTACATTATGACATCATAATGGAGTTTTACATTATGACATCATAATGGAATTTTGCATTATGACATCATAATGGAATGTTACATTATGACATCATAATGGAATGTCACATTATGACATCATAATGGAATTTTACATTATGCCATCATAATGGAATGTTGCATTATGACATCATAATGGAATTTTGCATTATGACATCGTAATGGAATTTTACATTATGACATCATAATGGAATTTTGCATTATGACATCATAATGGAATTTTACATTGTGACATCATAATGGAATTTTGCATTATGACATCATAATGGAATTTTACATTATGACATCATAATGGAATTTTGCATTATGACATTGTAATGGAATTTTTACATTATGACATCGTAATGGAATTTTTACATTATGACACCATAATGGAATTTTGCATTATGACATCATAATGGGATTTTGCATTATGACATCATAATGGAATGTTGTATTATGACATCTTAATGGAATGTTGCATTATGACATCATAATGGAATGTTGCATTATGACATCATAATGGAATTTTACATTATGACATCATAATGGAATGTTGCATTATGACATCATAATGGAATTTTACATTATGACATCATAATGGAATGTTGCATTATGACATCATAATGGAATTTTACATTATGACATCATAATGGAATGTTGCATTACGACATCATAATGGAATTTTACATTATGACATCATAATGGAATGTTGCATTACGACATCATAATGGAATTTAACATTATGACATCATAATGGAATGCTGCATTATGACATCATAATGGAATGCTGCATTATGACATCATAATGGAATTTTACATTATGACATCATAATGGAATTTTGCATTATGACATCATAATGGAATTTTACATTATGACATCATAATGGAATTTTACATTATGACATCATAATGGAATTTTGCATTATGATATCATAATAATATTTTTACATTATGACATCATAATGGAATGTTGCATTATGACATCATAATGGAATGTTACATTATGACATCATAATGGAATGTTGCATTATGACATCATAATGGAATGTTACATTATGACATGATAATGGAATGTTGCATTATGACATGATAATGGACTTTTGCATTATGACATCATAATGGGATGTTGCATTATGACATGATAATGGAATTTTGCATTATGACATCATAATGGAATGTTGCATTATGACATCATAATGGAATTTTACATTATGACATCATAATGGAATTTTACATTATGACATCATCATGGAATTTTGCATTATGCCA
Source organism: Eleutherodactylus coqui (assembly GCF_035609145.1). Taxonomy (NCBI): domain Eukaryota; kingdom Metazoa; phylum Chordata; class Amphibia; order Anura; family Eleutherodactylidae; genus Eleutherodactylus; species Eleutherodactylus coqui. Next base: position 112,841,463 of record NC_089842.1, on the reverse strand, counting down.
TCATAATGGAATTTTTACATTATGACATCATAATGGAATTTTGCATTATGACATCATAATGGAATTTTACATTATGACATCATAATGGAATTTTACATTATGACATCATAATGGAATTTTGCATTATGATATCATAATAAAATTTTTACATTATGACATCATAATGGAATTTTGCATTATGACATCATAATGGAATGTTACATTATGACATCATAATGGAATGTTGCATTATGACATCATAATGGAATTTTACATTATGACATCATAATGGAATGTTGCATTATTACATCATAATGGAATTTTACATTATGCCATCATAATGGAATGTTGCATTATGACATCATAATGGAATTTTGCATTATGACATCATAATGGAATGTTGCATTATGACATCATAATGGAATTTTGCATTATGACATCATAATGGAATTTTGCATTATGACATCATAATGGAATTTTTACATTATGGCATCATAATGGAATTTTACATTATGACATCATAATGGAATTTTGCATTATGACATCATAATGGAATGTTACATTATGACATCATAATGGAATGTCACATTATGACATCATAATGGAATTTTACATTATGCCATCATAATGGAATGTTGCATTATGACATCATAATGGAATTTTGCATTATGACATCGTAATGGAATTTTACATTATGACATCATAATGGAATTTTGCATTATGACATCATAATGGAATTTTACATTGTGACATCATAATGGAATTTTGCATTATGACATCATAATGGAATGTTGCATTATGACATCTTAATGGAATGTTGCATTATGACATCATAATGGAATGTTGCATTATGACATCATAATGGAATTTTACATTATGACATCATAATGGAATGTTGCATTATGACATCATAATGGAATTTTACATTATGACATCATAATGGAATGTTGCATTATGACATCATAATGGAATTTTACATTATGACATCATAATGGAATGTTGCATTACGACATCATAATGGAATTTTACATTATGACATCATAATGGAATGTTGCATTACGACATCATAATGGAATTTAACATTATGACATCATAATGGAATGCTGCATTATGACATCATAATGGAATGCTGCATTATGACATCATAATGGAATTTTACATTATGGCATCATAATGGAATTTTACATTATGACATCATAATGGAATTTTGCATTATGCCATCATAATGTAATTTTTACATTATGACATCATAATGGAATTTTGCATTATGACATCATAATGGAATTTTACATTATGACATCAAAATGGAATTTTACATTATGACATCATAATGGAATTTTGCATTATGATATCATAATAATATTTTTACATTATGACATCATAATGGAATTTTGCATTATGACATCATAATGGAATGTTACATTATGACATCATAATGGAATGTTGCATTATGACATCATAATGGAATTTTACATTATGACATCATAATGGAATGTTGCATTATGACATCATAATGGAATGTTGCATTATGACATCATAATGGAATTTTGCATTATGACATCGTAATGGAATTTTACATTATGACATCATAATGGAATTTTGCATTATGACATCATAATGGAATTTTACATTGTGACATCATAATGGAATTTTGCATTATGACATCATAATGGAATGTTGCATTATGACATCTTAATGGAATGTTGCATTATGACATCATAATGGAATGTTGCATTATGACATCATAATGGAATTTTACATTATGACATCATAATGGAATGTTGCATTATGACATCATAATGGAATTTTACATTATGACATCATAATGGAATGTTGCATTATGACATCATAATGGAATTTTACATTATGACATCATAATGGAATGTTGCAGTACGACATCATAATGGAATTTTACATTATGACATCATAATGGAATGTTGCATTACGACATCATAATGGAATTTAACATTATGACATCATAATGGAATGCTGCATTATGACATCATAATGGAATGCTGCATTATGACATCATAATGGAATTTTACATTATGGCATCATAATGGAATTTTACATTATGACATCATAATGGAATTTTGCATTATGCCATCATAATGTAATTTTTACATTATGACATCATAATGGAATTTTGCATTATGACATCATAATGGAATTTTACATTATGACATCAAAATGGAATTTTACATTATGACATCATAATGGAATTTTGCATTATGATATCATAATAATATTTTTACATTATGACATCATAATGGAATTTTGCATTATGACATCATAATGGAATGTTACATTATGACATCATAATGGAATGTTGCATTATGACATCATAATGGAATTTTACATTATGACATCATAATGGAATGTTGCATTATGACATCATAATGGAATGTTACATTATGACATCATAATGGAATGTTGCATTATGACATGATAATGGACTTTTGCATTATGACATCATAATGGGATGTTGCATTATGACATGATAATGGAATTTTGCATTATGACATCATAATGGAATGTTGCATTATGACATCATAATGGAATTTTACATTATGACATCATAATGGAATTTTGCATTATGACATCATCATGGAATTTTGCATTATGCCATCATAATGGAATTTTTTACATTATGACATCATAATGGAATTTTGCATTATGACATCATAATGGAATTTTACATTATGACATCATAATGGAATTTAACATTATGACATCATAATGGAATTTTGCATTATGATATCATAATAAAATTTTTACATTATGACATCATAATGGAATTTTGCATTATGACATCATAATGGAATGTTACATTATGACATCATAATGGAATGTTGCATTATGACATCATAATGGAATTTTACATTATGACATCATAATGGAATGTTGCATTATTACATCATAATGGAATTTTACATTATGCCATCATAATGGAATGTTGCATTATGACATCATAATGGAATTTTGCATTATGACATCATAATGGAATGTTGCATTATGACATCATAATGGAATTTTGCATTATGACATCATAATGGAATTTTGCATTATGACATCATAATGGAATTTTTACATTATGACATCATAATGGAATTTTACATTATGACATCATAATGGAATTTTGCATTATGACATCATAATGGAATGTTACATTATGACATCATAATGGAATGTCACATTATGACATCATAATGGAATTTTACATTATGCCATCATAATGGAATGTTGCATTATGACATCATAATGAAATTTTGCATTATGACATCGTAATGGAATTTTACATTATGACATCATAATGGAATTTTGCATTATGACATCATAATGGAATTTTACATTGTGACATCATAATGGAATTTTGCATTATGACATCATAATGGAATTTTACATTATGACATCATAATGGAATTTTGCATTATGACATTGTAATGGAATTTTTACATTATGACATCGTAATGGAATTTTTACATTATGACATCATAATGGAATTTTGCATTATGACATCATAATGGGATTTTGCATTATGACATCATAATGGAATGTTGTATTATTACATCTTAATGGAATGTTGCATTATGACATCATAATGGAATGTTGCATTATGACATCATAATGGAATTTTACATTATGACATCATAATGGAATGTTGCATTATGACATCATAATGGAATTTTACATTATGACATCATAATGGAATGTTGCATTACGACATCATAATGGAATTTTACATTATGACATCATAATGGAATGTTGCATTACGACATCATAATGGAATTTAACATTATGACATCATAATGGAATGCTGCATTATGACATCATAATGGAATGCTGCATTATGACATCATAATGGAATTTTACATTATGACATCATAATGGAATTTTACATTATGACATCATAATGGAATTTTACATTATGACATCATAATGGAATTTTGCATTATGCCATCATAATGTAATTTTTACATTATGACATCATAATGGAATTTTGCATTATGACATCATAATGGAATTTTACATTATGACATCATAATGGAATTTTACATTATGACATCATAATGGAATTTTGCATTATGATATCATAATAATATTTTTACATTATGACATCATAATGGAATTTTGCATTATGACATCATAATGGAATGTTACATTATGACATCATAATGGAATGTTGCATTATGACATCATAATGGAATTTTACATTATGACATCATAATGGAATGTTGCATTATGACATCATAATGGAATGTTACATTATGACATCATAATGGAATGTTGCATTATGACATGATAATGGACTTTTGCATTATGACATCATATTGGGATGTTGCATTATGACATGATAATGGAATTTTGCATTATGACATCATAATGGAATTTTGCATTATGACATCATAATGGAATTTTACATTATTACATCATAATGGAATTTTACATTATGACATCATTATGGAATTTTGCATTATGACATCCTAATGGAATGTTACATTATGACATCATAATGGAATTTTGCATTATGACATCATAATGGAATGTTACATTATGACATCATAATGGAATTTTGCATTATGACATCATAATGGAATGTTGCATTATGACATCATAATGGAATTTTTACATTATGACATCATAATGGAATTTTGCATTATGACATCATAATGGAATTTTACATTATTACATCATAATGGAATTTTACATTATGACATCATAATGGAATTTTGCATTATGATATCATAATAAAATTTTTACATTATGACATCATAATGGAATTTTGCATTATGACATCATAATGGAATGTTACATTATGACATCATAATGGAATGTTGCATTATGACATCATAATGGAATTTTACATTATGACATCATAATGGAATGTTGCATTATTACATCATAATGGAATTTTACACTATGCCATCATAATGGAATGTTGCATTATGACATCATAATGGAATTTTGCATTATGACATCATAATGGAATTTTGCATTATGACATCGTAATGGAATTTTACATTGTGACATCATAATGGAATTTTGCATTATGACATCATAATGGAATGTTGCATTATGACATCTTAATGGAATGTTGCATTATGACATCATAATGGAATGTTGCATTATGACATCATAATGGAATTTTACATTATGACATCATAATGGAATGTTGCATTATGACATCATAATGGAATTTTACATTATGACATCATAATGGAATGTTGCATTATGACATCATAATGGAATTTTACATTATGACATCATAATGGAATGTTGCATTACGACATCATAATGGAATTTTACATTATGACATCATAATGGAATGTTGCATTACGACATCATAATGGAATTTAACATTATGACATCATAATGGAATGCTGCATTATGACATCATAATGGAATGCTGCATTATGACATCATAATGGAATTTTACATTATGACATCATAATGGAATTTTGCATTATGCCATCATAATGTAATTTTTACATTATGACATCATAATGGAATTTTGCATTATGACATCATAATGGAATTTTACATTATGACATCAAAATGGAATTTTACATTATGACATCATAATGGAATTTTGCTATATGATATCATAATAATATTTTTACATTATGACATCATAATGGAATTTTGCATTATGACATCATAATGGAATGTTACATTATGACATCATAATGGAATGTTGCATTATGACATCATAATGGAATTTTACATTATGACATCATAATGGAATGTTGCATTATTACATCATAATGGAATTTTACATTATGCCATCATAATGGAATGTTGCATTATGACATCATAATGGAATTTTGCATTATGACATCATAATGGAATGTTGCATTATGACATCATAATGGAATTTTGCATTATGACATCATAATGGAATTTTGCATTATGACATCATAATGGAATTTTTACATTATGACATCATAATGGAATTTTACATTATGACATCATAATGGAATTTTGCATTATGACATCATAATGGAATTTTGCATTATGACATCGTAATGGAATTTTACATTATGACATCATAATGGAATTTTGCATTATGACATCATAATGGAATTTTACATTGTGACATCATAATGGAATTTTGCATTATGACATCATAATGCAATTTTACATTATGACATTGTAATGGAACTTTTACATTATTACATCGTAATGGAATTTTTACATTATGACATCATAATGGAATTTTGCATTATGACATCATAATGGGATTTTGCATTATGACATCATAATGGAATGTTGCATTTATGACATCTTAATGGAATGTTGCATTATGACATCATAATGGAATGTTGCATTATGACATCATAATGGAATTTTACATTATGACATCATAATGGAATGTTGCATTATGACATCATAATGGAATTTTACATTATGACATCATAATGGAATGTTGCATTATGACATCATAATGGAATTTTACATTATGACATCATAATGGAATGTTGCATTACGACATCATAATGGAATTTTACATTATGACATCATAATGGAATGTTGCATTACGACATCATAATGGAATTTAACATTATGACATCATAATTTAATGCTGCATTATGACATCATAATGGAATGCTGCATTATGACATCATAATGGAATTTTACATTATGACATCATAATGGAATTTTACATTATGACATCATAATGGAATTTTGCATTATGCCATCATAATGTAATTTTTACATTATGACATCATAATGGAATTTTGCATTATGATATCATAATGGAATTTTACATTATGACATCAAAATGGAATTTTACATTATGACATCATAATGGAATTTTGCATTATGATATCATAATAATATTTTTACATTATGACATCATAATGGAATTTTGCATTATGACATCATAATGGAATGTTGCATTATGACATCATAATGGAATTTTACATTATGACATCATAATGGAATGTTGCATTATGACATCATAATGGAATGTTACATTATGACATCATAATGGAATGTTGCATTATGACATCATAATGGAATGTTACATTATGATATCATAATGGAATGTTACATTATTACATCATAATGGAATTTTGTATTATGACAAAATAATGGAATGTTACATTATTACATCATAATGGAATTTTACATTATGACATCATAATGGAATGTTGCATTATGGCATGATAATGGACTTTTGCATTATGACATCATAATGGGATGTTGAATTATGACATCATAATGGAATTTTGCATTATGACATCAGAATAGAATGTTTCATTTTGACATCATAATGGAATTTTGCATTATGACATCATAATGGAATGTTGCATTATGACATCATAGTGGAATTTTACATTATGACATCATAATGGAATTTTGCATTATGACATCAAAATGGAATTTTGCATTATGACATCATAATAAAATTTTTACATTATGACATCATAATGGAATTTTGCATTATGACATCATTATGGAATTTTGCATTATGACATCCTAATGGAATGTTACATTATGACATCATAATGGAATTTTGCATTATGACATCATAATGGAATGTTACATTATGACATCATAATGGAATTTTGCATTATGACATCATAATGGAATGTTGCATTATGACATCATAATGGAATTTTACATTATGACATCATAATAGAATTTTACATTATGACATCATAATGGAATTTTGCATTATGACATCATGATAAAATTTTTACATTATGACATCATAATGGAATTTTGCATTATGACATCATAATGGAATGTTACATTATGACATCATAATGGAATGTTGCATTATGACATCATAATGGAATTTTGCATTATGACATCATAATGGAATGTTGCATTATGACATCATAATGAAATTTTGCATTATGACATCATAATGGAATTTTGCATTATGACATCATAATGGAATGTTACATTATGACATCATAATGGAATGTTGCATTATGATATCATAATGGAATGTTACATTGTGATATCATAATGGAATGTTACATTATTACATCATAATGGAATTTTGTATTATGACAAAATAATGGAATGTTACATTATTACATCATAATGTAATTTTACATTATGACATCATAATGGAATGTTGCATTATGACATCATAATGGACTTTTGCATTATGACATCATAATGGGATGTTGCATTATGACATGATAATGGAATTTTGCATTATGACATCATAATGGAATGTTGCATTATGACATCATAATGGAATTTTACATTATGACATCATAATGGAATTTTACATTATGACATCATAATGGAATTTTGCATTATGCCATCATAATGGAATTTTTACATTATGACATCGTAATGGAATTTTGCATTATGACATCATAATGGAATTTTGCCATTATGACATCGTAATGGAATTTTGCATTATGACATCATAATGGAATTTTGCATTATGACATCATAATGGAATTTTTACATTATGACATCATAATGGAATGTTGCATTATGACATCATAATGGGATTTTGCATTATGACATCATAATGGAATGTTGCATTATGACATCTTAATGGAATGTTGCATTATGACATCATAATGGAATGTTGCATTATGACATCTTAATGGAATGTTGCATTATGACATCATAATGGAATTTTACATTATGACATCATAATGGAATGTTGCATTATGACATCATAATGGAATGTTACATTATGACATCATAATGTAATTTTGCATTATGACATCATAATGGAATCTAACATTACGACATCATAATGGAATGTTGCATTATGACATCATAATGGAGTTTTACACTATGACATCATAATGAAATTTTGCATTATGACATCATAATGGAATTTTATATTATGACATCATAATGGAATTTTTCATTTTGACATCATAATGGAATTTTACATTATGACTTCATAATGGAATTTTGCATTATGACATCATAATGGAATTTTTACATTATGACATCATAATGGAATGTTACATTATGACATCATAATGGAATTTTGCATTATGACATCATAATGGAATTTTTACAGTATGACATCATAATGGAATGTTACATTATGACATCATAATGGAATGTTACATTATGACAACATAATGTAATTTTGCATTATGACATCATAATGGGATTTTGCATTATGACATCATAATGGAATTTTACATTATGACATCATAATGGAATGTTGCATTATGACATCATAATGGGATTTTGCATTATGACATCATAATGGAATTTTTACATTATGACATCATAATGGAATGTTACATTATGACATCATAATGGAATTTTGCATTATGACATCATAATGGAATTTTTACAGTATGACATCATAATGGAATGTTACATTATGACATCATAATGGAATGTTGCATTATGACATCATAATGAAATTTTGCATTATGACATCATAATGGAATTTTGCATTATGACATCCTAATGGAATGTTACATTATGACATCATAATGGAATGTTGCATTATGACATCATAATGGAATTTTGCATTATGACATCATAATGGAATTTTACATTATGACATCATAATGGAATGTTGCATTATGACACCATAATGGAATTTTACATTATGGCATCATAATGGAATGTTGCATTATGACACCATAATGGAATTTTACATCATGACATCATAATGGAATGTTGCATTATGACATCATAATGGAATTTTGCATTATGACATCATAATAAAATGTTTACATTATGACATCATAATGGAATGTTGCATTATGACATCATAATGGAATTTTGCATTATGACATCATAATGGAATTTTACATTATGACATCATAATGGAATTTTACATTATGACATCATCATGGAATTTTGCATTATGCCATCATAATGGAATTTTTACATTATGACATCATAATGGAATTTTGCATTATGACATCATAATGGAATTTTACATTATGACATCATAATGGAATTTTACATTATGACATCATAATGGAATTTTGCATTATGATATCATAATAAAATTTTTACATTATGACATCATAATGGAATTTTGCATTATGACATCATAATGGAATGTTACATTATGACATCATAATGGAATGTTGCATTATGACATCATAATGGAATTTTACATTATGACATCATAATGGAATGTTGCATTATTACATCATAATGGAATTTTACATTATGCCATCATAATGGAATGTTGCACTATGACATCATAATGGAATTTTGCATTATGACATCATAATGGAATGTTGCATTATGACATCATAATGGAATTTTGCATTATGACATCATAATGGAATTTTGCATTATGACATCATAATGGAATTTTTACATTATGACATCATAATGGAATTTTACATTATGACATCATAATGGAATTTTGCATTATGACATCATAATGGAATGTTACATTATGACATCATAATGGAATGTCACATTATGACATCATAATGGAATTTTACATTATGCCATCATAATGGAATGTTGCATTATGACATCATAATGGAATTTTGCATTATGACATCGTAATGGAATTTTACATTATGACATCATAATGGAATTTTGCATTATGACATCATAATGGAATTTTACATTGTGACATCATAATGGAATTTTGCATTATGACATCATAATGGAATTTTACATTATGACATCATAATGGAATTTTGCATTATGACATTGTAATGGAATTTTTACATTATGACATTGTAATGGAATTTTTACATTATGACATCATAATGGAATGTTGCATTATGACATCATAATGGAATTTTACATTATGACATCATAATGGAATGTTGCATTATGACATCATAATGGAATTTTACATTATGACATCATAATGGAATGTTGCATTACGACATCATAATGGAATTTTACATTATGACATCATAATGGAATGTTGCATTACGACATCATAATGGAATTTAACATTATGACATCATAATTTAATGCTGCATTATGACATCATAATGGAATGCTGCATTATGACATCATAATGGAATTTTACATTATGACATCATAATGGAATTTTACATTATGACATCATAATGGAATTTTGCATTATGCCATCATAATGTAATTTTTACATTATGACATCATAATGGAATTTTGCATTATGATATCATAATGGAATTTTACATTATGACATCAAAATGGAATTTTACATTATGACATCATAATGGAATTTTGCATTATGATATCATAATAATATTTTTACATTATGACATCATAATGGAATTTTGCATTATGACATCATAATGGAATGTTGCATTATGACATCATAATGGAATTTTACATTATGACATCATAATGGAATGTTGCATTATGACATCATAATGGAATGTTACATTATGACATCATAATGGAATGTTGCATTATGACATCATAATGGAATGTTACATTATGATATCATAATGGAATGTTACATTATTACATCATAATGGAATTTTGTATTATGACAAAATAATGGAATGTTACATTATTACATCATAATGGAATTTTACATTATGACATCATAATGGAATGTTGCATTATGGCATGATAATGGACTTTTGCATTATGACATCATAATGGGATGTTGCATTATGACATCATAATGGAATTTTGCATTATGACATCAGAATAGAATGTTTCATTTTGACATCATAATGGAATTTTGCATTATGACATCATAATGGAATGTTGCATTATGACATCATAGTGGAATTTTACATTATGACATCATAATGGAATTTTGCATTATGACATCAAAATGGAATTTTGCATTATGACATCATAATAAAATTTTTACATTATGACATCATAATGGAATTTTGCATTATGACATCATTATGGAATTTTGCATTATGACATCCTAATGGAATGTTACATTATGACATCATAATGGAATTTTGCATTATGACATCATAATGGAATGTTACATTATGACATCATAATGGAATTTTGCATTATGACATCATAATGGAATGTTGCATTATGACATCATAATGGAATTTTACATTATGACATCATAATAGAATTTTACATTATGACATCATAATGGAATTTTGCATTATGACATCATGATAAAATTTTTACATTATGACATCATAATGGAATTTTGCATTATGACATCATAATGGAATGTTACATTATGACATCATAATGGAATGTTGCATTATGACATCATAATGGAATTTTGCATTATGACATCATAATGGAATGTTGCATTATGACATCATAATGAAATTTTGCATTATGACATCATAATGGAATTTTGCATTATGACATCATAATGGAATGTTACATTATGACATCATAATGGAATGTTGCATTATGATATCATAATGGAATGTTACATTGTGATATCATAATGGAATGTTACATTATTACATCATAATGGAATTTTGTATTATGACAAAATAATGGAATGTTACATTATTACATCATAATGTAATTTTACATTATGACATCATAATGGAATGTTGCATTATGACATCATAATGGACTTTTGCATTATGACATCATAATGGGATGTTGCATTATGACATGATAATGGAATTTTGCATTATGACATCATAATGGAATGTTGCATTATGACATCATAATGGAATTTTACATTATGACATCATAATGGAATTTTACATTATGACATCATAATGGAATTTTGCATTATGCCATCATAATGGAATTTTTACATTATGACATCGTAATGGAATTTTGCATTATGACATCATAATGGAATTTTGCCATTATGACATCGTAATGGAATTTTGCATTATGACATCATAATGGAATTTTGCATTATGACATCATAATGGAATTTTTACATTATGACATCATAATGGAATGTTGCATTATGACATCATAATGGGATTTTGCATTATGACATCATAATGGAATGTTGCATTATGACATCTTAATGGAATGTTGCATTATGACATCATAATGGAATGTTGCATTATGACATCTTAATGGAATGTTGCATTATGACATCATAATGGAATTTTACATTATGACATCATAATGGAATGTTGCATTATGACATCATAATGGAATGTTACATTATGACATCATAATGTAATTTTGCATTATGACATCATAATGGAATCTAACATTACGACATCATAATGGAATGTTGCATTATGACATCATAATGGAGTTTTACACTATGACATCATAATGAAATTTTGCATTATGACATCATAATGGAATTTTATATTATGACATCATAATGGAATTTTTCATTTTGACATCATAATGGAATTTTACATTATGACTTCATAATGGAATTTTGCATTATGACATCATAATGGAATTTTTACATTATGACATCATAATGGAATGTTACATTATGACATCATAATGGAATTTTGCATTATGACATCATAATGGAATTTTTACAGTATGACATCATAATGGAATGTTACATTATGACATCATAATGGAATGTTACATTATGACAACATAATGTAATTTTGCATTATGACATCATAATGGGATTTTGCATTATGACATCATAATGGGATTTTGCATTATGACATCATAATGGAATTTTACATTATGACATCATAATGGAATGTTGCATTATGACATCATAATGGGATTTTGCATTATGACATCATAATGGAATTTTTACATTATGACATCATAATGGAATGTTACATTATGACATCATAATGGAATTTTGCATTATGACATCATAATGGAATTTTTACAGTATGACATCATAATGGAATGTTACATTATGACATCATAATGGAATGTTGCATTATGACATCATAATGAAATTTTGCATTATGACATCATAATGGAATTTTGCATTATGACATCCTAATGGAATGTTACATTATGACATCATAATGGAATGTTGCATTATGACATCATAATGGAATTTTGCATTATGACATCATAATGGAATTTTACATTATGACATCATAATGGAATGTTGCATTATGACACCATAATGGAATTTTACATTATGGCATCATAATGGAATGTTGCATTATGACACCATAATGGAATTTTACATCATGACATCATAATGGAATGTTGCATTATGACATCATAATGGAATTTTGCATTATGACATCATAATAAAATGTTTACATTATGACATCATAATGGAATGTTGCATTATGACATCATAATGGAATTTTGCATTATGACATCATAATGGAATTTTACATTATGACATCATAATGGAATTTTACATTATGACATCATCATGGAATTTTGCATTATGCCATCATAATGGAATTTTTACATTATGACATCATAATGGAATTTTGCATTATGACATCATAATGGAATTTTACATTATGACATCATAATGGAATTTTACATTATGACATCATAATGGAATTTTGCATTATGATATCATAATAAAATTTTTACATTATGACATCATAATGGAATTTTGCATTATGACATCATAATGGAATGTTACATTATGACATCATAATGGAATGTTGCATTATGACATCATAATGGAATTTTACATTATGACATCATAATGGAATGTTGCATTATTACATCATAATGGAATTTTACATTATGCCATCATAATGGAATGTTGCACTATGACATCATAATGGAATTTTGCATTATGACATCATAATGGAATGTTGCATTATGACATCATAATGGAATTTTGCATTATGACATCATAATGGAATTTTGCATTATGACATCATAATGGAATTTTTACATTATGACATCATAATGGAATTTTACATTATGACATCATAATGGAATTTTGCATTATGACATCATAATGGAATGTTACATTATGACATCATAATGGAATGTCACATTATGACATCATAATGGAATTTTACATTATGCCATCATAATGGAATGTTGCATTATGACATCATAATGGAATTTTGCATTATGACATCGTAATGGAATTTTACATTATGACATCATAATGGAATTTTGCATTATGACATCATAATGGAATTTTACATTGTGACATCATAATGGAATTTTGCATTATGACATCATAATGGAATTTTACATTATGACATCATAATGGAATTTTGCATTATGACATTGTAATGGAATTTTTACATTATGACATTGTAATGGAATTTTTACATTATGACATCATAATGGAATTTTGCATTATGACATCATAATGGGATTTTGCATTATGACATCATAATGGAATGTTGCATTATGACATCATAATGGAATTTTACATTATGACATCATAATGGAATGTTGCATTATGACATCATAATGGAATTTTACATTATGACATCATAATGGAATGTTGCATTACGACATCATAATGGAATTTTACATTATGACATCATAATGGAATGTTGCATTACGACATCATAATGGAATTTAACATTATGACATCATAATGGAATGCTGCATTATGACATCATAATGGAATGCTGCATTATGACATCATAATGGAATTTTACATTATGACATCATAATGGAATTTTACATTATGACATCATAATGGAATTTTGCATTATGCCATCATAATGTAATTTTTACATTATGACATCATAATGGAATTTTGCATTATGACATCATAATGGAATTTTACATTATGACATCATAATGGAATTTTACATTATGACATCATAATGGAATTTTGCATTATGATATCATAATAATATTTTTACATTATGACATCATAATGGAATTTTGCATTATGACATCATAATGGAATGTTACATTATGACATCATAATGGAATGTTGCATTATGACATCATAATGGAATTTTACATTATGACATCATAATGGAATGTTGCATTATGACATCATAATGGAATGTTACATTATGACATCATAATGGAATGTTGCATTATGACATCATAATGGACTTTTGCATTATGACATCATAATGGGATGTTGCATTATGACATGATAATGGAATTTTGCATAATGACATCATAATGGAATGTTGCATTATGACATCATAATGGAATTTTACATTATGACATCATAATGGAATTTTACATTATGACATCATCATGGAATTTTGCATTATGACATCATAATGGAATTTTTACATTATGACATCATAATGGAATTTTGCATTATGACATCATAATGGAATTTTACATTATGACATCATAATGGAATTTTACATTATGACATCATAATGGAATTTTGCATTATGATATCATAATAAAATTTTTACATTATGACATCATAATGGAATTTTGCATTATGACATCATAATGGAATGTTACATTATGACATCATAATGGAATGTTGCATTATGACATCATAATGGAATTTTACATTATGACATCATAATGGAATGTTGCATTATTACATCATAATGGAATTTTACATTATGCCATCATAATGGAATGTTGCATTATGACATCATAATGGAATTTTGCATTATGACATCATAATGGAATGTTTCATTATGACATCATAATGGAATTTTGCATTATGACATCATAATGGAATTTTGCATTATGACATCATAATGGAATTTTTACATTATGACATCATAATGGAATGTTACATTATGACATCATAATGGAATGTTGAATTATGACATCATAATGGAATTTTGCATTATGACATCATAATGGAATGTTGCATTATGACATCATAATGGAATTTTGCATTATGACATCATAATGGAATGTTGCATTATGCCATCATAATGGAATTTTGCATTATGACATCATAATGGAATGTTGCATTATGACATCATAGTGGAATTTTACATTATGACATCATAATGGAATTTTGCATTATGACATCAAAATGGAATTTTGCATTATGACATCATAATAAAATTTTTACATTATGACATCATAATGGAATGTTGCATTATGACATCATAATGGAATTTTACATTATGACATCATTTTGGAATTTTACATTATGACATCATAATGGAATGTTACAATATGACATCATAATAGAAATTTTACATTATGACATCATAATGGAATGTTACATTATGACATCATAATGGAATGTTGCATTATGACATCATAATGGAATTTTACATTATGACATCATAATGGAATGTTGCATTATGACATCATAATGGAATTTTACATTATGCCATCATAATGGAATGTTGCATTATGACATCATAATGGAATTTTGCATTATGACATCATAATGGAATTTTGCATTATGACATCATAATGGAATGTTGCATTATGACATCATAATGGAATGTTGCATTATGACATCATAATGGAATTTTGCATTATGACATCATAATGGAATTTTGCATTATGACATCATAATGGAATTTTTACATTATGACATCATAATGGAATTTTACATTATGACATCATAATGGAATTTTGCATTATGACATCATAATGGAATGTTACATTATGACATCATAATGGAATGTCACATTATGACATCATAATGGAATTTTGCATTATGACATCATAATGGAATGTTGCATCATGACATGATAATGGAATTTTGCATTATGACATAATGGGATGTTGCATTATGACATCATAATGGAATTTTACATTATGCCATAATAATGGAATTTTTACATTATGATATCATAATGGAATTATGCATTATGCCATAATAATGGAATTTTTACATTATGACATCATAATGGAATTTTGCATTATGCCATAATAATGGAATTTTTACATGACATCATAATGGAATTTTGCATTATGCCATCATAATGGAATGTTACATTATGACATCATAATGGAATGTTGAATTATGACATCATAATGGAATTTTGCATTATGACATCATAATGGAATGTTGCATTATGCCATCATAATGGAATTTTGCATTATGACATCATAATGGAATGTTGCATTATGACATCATAATGTAATTTTTACATTATGACATCATAATGGAATTTTGCATTATGACATCATAATGGAATTTTACATTATGACATCAAAATGGAATGTTGCATTATGACACCATAATGGAATTTTACATTATGACATCATAATGGAATGTTGCATTATGACATCATAATGGAATGTTGCATTATGACATCATAATGGAATTTTGCATTATGACATCATAATGGAATGTTGCATTATGACATCATAATGGAATTTTGCATTATGACATCATAATGGAATTTTGCATTATGACATCAGAATGGAATGTTTCATTATGACATCATAATGGAATTTTGCATTATGACATCATAATGGAATGTTGCATTATGACATCATAGTGGAATTTTACATTATGACATCATAATGGAATTTTGCATTATGACATCAAAATGGAATTTTGCATTATGACATCATAATAAAATTTTTACATTATGACATCATAATGGAATGTTGCATTATGACATCATAATGGAATTTTACATTATGACATCATTTTGGAATTTTACATTATGACATCATAATGGAATGTTACAATATGACATCATAATGGAATTTTACATTATGACATCATAATGGAATTTTGCATTATGACATCATTATGGAATTTTGCATTATGACATCCTAATGGAATTTTGCATTATGACATCATAATGGAATGTTACATTATGACATCATAATGGAATGTTGCATTATGACATCATAATGGAATTTTACATTATGACATCATAATGGAATGTTGCATTATTACATCATAATGGAATTTTACATTATGCCATCATAATGGAATGTTGCATTATGACATCATAATGGAATTTTGCATTATGACATCATAATGGAATGTTGCATTATGACATCATAATGGAATGTTGCATTATGACATCATAATGGAATTTTGCATTATGACATCATAATGGAATTTTACATTATGACATCATAATGGAATTTTGCATTATGACATCATAATGGAATTTTGCATTATGACATCATAATGGAATTTTACATTATGACATCATAATGGAATTTTACATTATGACATCATAATGGAATTTTGCATTATGATATCATAATAATATTTTTACATTATGACATCATAATGGAATTTTGCATTATGACATCATAATGGAATGTTACATTATGACATCATAATGGAATGTTGCATTATGACATCATAATGGAATTTTACATTATGACATCATAATGGAATGTTGCATTATGACATCATAATGGAATTTTACATTATGCCATCATAATGGAATGTTGCATTATGACATCATAATGGAATTTTGCATTATGACATCATAATGGAATTTTGCATTATGACATCATAATGGAATTTTTACATTATGACATCATAATGGAATTTTACATTATGACATCATAATGGAATTTTGCATTATGACATCATAATGGAATGTTACATTATGACATCATAATGGAATGTCACATTATGACATCATAATGGAATTTTGCATTATGACATCATAATGGAATGTTGCATCATGACATGATAATGGAATTTTGCATTATGACATAATGGGATGTTGCATTATGACATCATAATGGAATTTTACATTATGCCATAATAATGGAATTTTTACATTATGATATCATAATGGAATTATGCATTATGCCATAATAATGGAATTTTTACATTATGACATCATAATGGAATTTTGCATTATGCCATAATAATGGAATTTTTACATTATGACATCATAATGGAATTTTGCATTATGCCATCATAATGGAATGTTACATTATGACATCATAATGGAATGTTGAATTATGACATCATAATGGAATTTTGCATTATGACATCATAATGGAATGTTGCATTATGACATCATAATGGAATTTTGCATTATGACATCATAATGGAATGTTGCATTATGCCATCATAATGGAATTTTGCATTATGACATCATAATGGAATGTTGCATTATGACATCATAATGTAATTTTTACATTATGACATCATAATGGAATTTTGCATTATGACATCATAATGGAATTTTACATTATGACATCATAATGGAATGTTGCATTATGACACCATAATGGAATTTTACATTATGACATCATAATGGAATGTTGCATTATGACATCATAATGGAATTTTGCATTATGACATCATAATGGAATTTTGCATTATGACATCATAATGGAATGTTGCATTATGACATCATAATGGAATTTTGCATTATGACATCATAATGGAATTTTGCATTATGACATCAGAATGGAATGTTTCATTATGACATCATAATGGAATTTTGCATTATGACATCATAATGGAATGTTGCATTATGACATCATAGTGGAATTTTACATTATGACATCATAATGGAATTTTGCATTATGACATCAAAATGGAATTTTGCATTATGACATCATAATAAAATTTTTACATTATGACATCATAATGGAATGTTGCATTATGACATCATAATGGAATTTTACATTATGACATCATTTTGGAATTTTACATTATGACATCATAATGGAATTTTGCATTATGATATCATAATAATATTTTTACATTATGACATCATAATGGAATTTTGCATTATGACATCATAATGGAATGTTACATTATGACATCATAATGGAATGTTGCATTATGACATCATAATGGAATTTTGCATTATGACATCATAATGGAATTTTACATTATGACATCATAATGGAATGTTGCATTATGACACCATAATGGAATTTTACATTATGGCATCATAATGGAATGTTGCATTATGACACCATAATGGAATTTTACATCATGACATCATAATGGAATGTTGCATTATGACATCATAATGGAATTTTGCATTATGACATCATAATAAAATGTTTACATTATGACATCATAATGGAATGTTGCATTATGACATCATAATGGAATTTTGCATTATGACATCATAATGGAATTTTACATTATGACATCATAATGGAATTTTACATTATGACATCATCATGGAATTTTGCATTATGCCATCATAATGGAATTTTTACATTATGACATCATAATGGAATTTTGCATTATGACATCATAATGGAATTTTACATTATGACATCATAATGGAATTTTACATTATGACATCATAATGGAATTTTGCATTATGATATCATAATAAAATTTTTACATTATGACATCATAATGGAATTTTGCATTATGACATCATAATGGAATGTTACATTATGACATCATAATGGAATGTTGCATTATGACATCATAATGGAATTTTACATTATGACATCATAATGGAATGTTGCATTATTACATCATAATGGAATTTTACATTATGCCATCATAATGGAATGTTGCACTATGACATCATAATGGAATTTTGCATTATGACATCATAATGGAATGTTGCATTATGACATCATAATGGAATTTTGCATTATGACATCATAATGGAATTTTGCATTATGACATCATAATGGAATTTTTACATTATGACATCATAATGGAATTTTACATTATGACATCATAATGGAATTTTGCATTATGACATCATAATGGAATGTTACATTATGACATCATAATGGAATGTCACATTATGACATCATAATGGAATTTTACATTATGCCATCATAATGGAATGTTGCATTATGACATCATAATGGAATTTTGCATTATGACATCGTAATGGAATTTTACATTATGACATCATAATGGAATTTTGCATTATGACATCATAATGGAATTTTACATTGTGACATCATAATGGAATTTTGCATTATGACATCATAATGGAATTTTACATTATGACATCATAATGGAATTTTGCATTATGACATTGTAATGGAATTTTTACATTATGACATTGTAATGGAATTTTTACATTATGACATCATAATGGAATTTTGCATTATGACATCATAATGGGATTTTGCATTATGACATCATAATGGAATGTTGCATTATGACATCATAATGGAATTTTACATTATGACATCATAATGGAATGTTGCATTATGACATCATAATGGAATTTTACATTATGACATCATAATGGAATGTTGCATTACGACATCATAATGGAATTTTACATTATGACATCATAATGGAATGTTGCATTACGACATCATAATGGAATTTAACATTATGACATCATAATGGAATGCTGCATTATGACATCATAATGGAATGCTGCATTATGACATCATAATGGAATTTTACATTATGACATCATAATGGAATTTTACATTATGACATCATAATGGAATTTTGCATTATGCCATCATAATGTAATTTTTACATTATGACATCATAATGGAATTTTGCATTATGACATCATAATGGAATTTTACATTATGACATCATAATGGAATTTTACATTATGACATCATAATGGAATTTTGCATTATGATATCATAATAATATTTTTACATTATGACATCATAATGGAATTTTGCATTATGACATCATAATGGAATGTTACATTATGACATCATAATGGAATGTTGCATTATGACATCATAATGGAATTTTACATTATGACATCATAATGGAATGTTGCATTATGACATCATAATGGAATGTTACATTATGACATCATAATGGAATGTTGCATTATGACATCATAATGGACTTTTGCATTATGACATCATAATGGGATGTTGCATTATGACATGATAATGGAATTTTGCATAATGACATCATAATGGAATGTTGCATTATGACATCATAATGGAATTTTACATTATGACATCATAATGGAATTTTACATTATGACATCATCATGGAATTTTGCATTATGACATCATAATGGAATTTTTACATTATGACATCATAATGGAATTTTGCATTATGACATCATAATGGAATTTTACATTATGACATCATAATGGAATTTTACATTATGACATCATAATGGAATTTTGCATTATGATATCATAATAAAATTTTTACATTATGACATCATAATGGAATTTTGCATTATGACATCATAATGGAATGTTACATTATGACATCATAATGGAATGTTGCATTATGACATCATAATGGAATTTTACATTATGACATCATAATGGAATGTTGCATTATTACATCATAATGGAATTTTACATTATGCCATCATAATGGAATGTTGCATTATGACATCATAATGGAATTTTGCATTATGACATCATAATGGAATGTTTCATTATGACATCATAATGGAATTTTGCATTATGACATCATAATGGAATTTTGCATTATGACATCATAATGGAATTTTTACATTATGACATCATAATGGAATGTTACATTATGACATCATAATGGAATGTTGAATTATGACATCATAATGGAATTTTGCATTATGACATCATAATGGAATGTTGCATTATGACATCATAATGGAATTTTGCATTATGACATCATAATGGAATGTTGCATTATGCCATCATAATGGAATTTTGCATTATGACATCATAATGGAATGTTGCATTATGACATCATAGTGGAATTTTACATTATGACATCATAATGGAATTTTGCATTATGACATCAAAATGGAATTTTGCATTATGACATCATAATAAAATTTTTACATTATGACATCATAATGGAATGTTGCATTATGACATCATAATGGAATTTTACATTATGACATCATTTTGGAATTTTACATTATGACATCATAATGGAATGTTACAATATGACATCATAATAGAAATTTTACATTATGACATCATAATGGAATGTTACATTATGACATCATAATGGAATGTTGCATTATGACATCATAATGGAATTTTACATTATGACATCATAATGGAATGTTGCATTATGACATCATAATGGAATTTTACATTATGCCATCATAATGGAATGTTGCATTATGACATCATAATGGAATTTTGCATTATGACATCATAATGGAATTTTGCATTATGACATCATAATGGAATGTTGCATTATGACATCATAATGGAATGTTGCATTATGACATCATAATGGAATTTTGCATTATGACATCATAATGGAATTTTGCATTATGACATCATAATGGAATTTTTACATTATGACATCATAATGGAATTTTACATTATGACATCATAATGGAATTTTGCATTATGACATCATAATGGAATGTTACATTATGACATCATAATGGAATGTCACATTATGACATCATAATGGAATTTTGCATTATGACATCATAATGGAATGTTGCATCATGACATGATAATGGAATTTTGCATTATGACATAATGGGATGTTGCATTATGACATCATAATGGAATTTTACATTATGCCATAATAATGGAATTTTTACATTATGATATCATAATGGAATTATGCATTATGCCATAATAATGGAATTTTTACATTATGACATCATAATGGAATTTTGCATTATGCCATAATAATGGAATTTTTACATGACATCATAATGGAATTTTGCATTATGCCATCATAATGGAATGTTACATTATGACATCATAATGGAATGTTGAATTATGACATCATAATGGAATTTTGCATTATGACATCATAATGGAATGTTGCATTATGCCATCATAATGGAATTTTGCATTATGACATCATAATGGAATGTTGCATTATGACATCATAATGTAATTTTTACATTATGACATCATAATGGAATTTTGCATTATGACATCATAATGGAATTTTACATTATGACATCAAAATGGAATGTTGCATTATGACACCATAATGGAATTTTACATTATGACATCATAATGGAATGTTGCATTATGACATCATAATGGAATGTTGCATTATGACATCATAATGGAATTTTGCATTATGACATCATAATGGAATGTTGCATTATGACATCATAATGGAATTTTGCATTATGACATCATAATGGAATTTTGCATTATGACATCAGAATGGAATGTTTCATTATGACATCATAATGGAATTTTGCATTATGACATCATAATGGAATGTTGCATTATGACATCATAGTGGAATTTTACATTATGACATCATAATGGAATTTTGCATTATGACATCAAAATGGAATTTTGCATTATGACATCATAATAAAATTTTTACATTATGACATCATAATGGAATGTTGCATTATGACATCATAATGGAATTTTACATTATGACATCATTTTGGAATTTTACATTATGACATCATAATGGAATGTTACAATATGACATCATAATGGAATTTTACATTATGACATCATAATGGAATTTTGCATTATGACATCATTATGGAATTTTGCATTATGACATCCTAATGGAATTTTGCATTATGACATCATAATGGAATGTTACATTATGACATCATAATGGAATGTTGCATTATGACATCATAATGGAATTTTACATTATGACATCATAATGGAATGTTGCATTATTACATCATAATGGAATTTTACATTATGCCATCATAATGGAATGTTGCATTATGACATCATAATGGAATTTTGCATTATGACATCATAATGGAATGTTGCATTATGACATCATAATGGAATGTTGCATTATGACATCATAATGGAATTTTGCATTATGACATCATAATGGAATTTTACATTATGACATCATAATGGAATTTTGCATTATGACATCATAATGGAATTTTGCATTATGACATCATAATGGAATTTTACATTATGACATCATAATGGAATTTTACATTATGACATCATAATGGAATTTTGCATTATGATATCATAATAATATTTTTACATTATGACATCATAATGGAATTTTGCATTATGACATCATAATGGAATGTTACATTATGACATCATAATGGAATGTTGCATTATGACATCATAATGGAATTTTACATTATGACATCATAATGGAATGTTGCATTATGACATCATAATGGAATTTTACATTATGCCATCATAATGGAATGTTGCATTATGACATCATAATGGAATTTTGCATTATGACATCATAATGGAATTTTGCATTATGACATCATAATGGAATTTTTACATTATGACATCATAATGGAATTTTACATTATGACATCATAATGGAATTTTGCATTATGACATCATAATGGAATGTTACATTATGACATCATAATGGAATGTCACATTATGACATCATAATGGAATTTTGCATTATGACATCATAATGGAATGTTGCATCATGACATGATAATGGAATTTTGCATTATGACATAATGGGATGTTGCATTATGACATCATAATGGAATTTTACATTATGCCATAATAATGGAATTTTTACATTATGATATCATAATGGAATTATGCATTATGCCATAATAATGGAATTTTTACATTATGACATCATAATGGAATTTTGCATTATGCCATAATAATGGAATTTTTACATTATGACATCATAATGGAATTTTGCATTATGCCATCATAATGGAATGTTACATTATGACATCATAATGGAATGTTGAATTATGACATCATAATGGAATTTTGCATTATGACATCATAATGGAATGTTGCATTATGACATCATAATGGAATTTTGCATTATGACATCATAATGGAATGTTGCATTATGCCATCATAATGGAATTTTGCATTATGACATCATAATGGAATGTTGCATTATGACATCATAATGTAATTTTTACATTATGACATCATAATGGAATTTTGCATTATGACATCATAATGGAATTTTACATTATGACATCATAATGGAATGTTGCATTATGACACCATAATGGAATTTTACATTATGACATCATAATGGAATGTTGCATTATGACATCATAATGGAATTTTGCATTATGACATCATAATGGAATTTTGCATTATGACATCATAATGGAATGTTGCATTATGACATCATAATGGAATTTTGCATTATGACATCATAATGGAATTTTGCATTATGACATCAGAATGGAATGTTTCATTATGACATCATAATGGAATTTTGCATTATGACATCATAATGGAATGTTGCATTATGACATCATAGTGGAATTTTACATTATGACATCATAATGGAATTTTGCATTATGACATCAAAATGGAATTTTGCATTATGACATCATAATAAAATTTTTACATTATGACATCATAATGGAATGTTGCATTATGACATCATAATGGAATTTTACATTATGACATCATTTTGGAATTTTACATTATGACATCATAATGGAATTTTGCATTATGATATCATAATAATATTTTTACATTATGACATCATAATGGAATTTTGCATTATGACATCATAATGGAATGTTACATTATGACATCATAATGGAATGTTGCATTATGACATCATAATGGAATTTTACATTATGACATCATAATGGAATGTTGCATTATGACATCATAATGGAATGTTACATTATGACATCATAATGGAATGTTGCATTATGACATCATAATGGACTTTTGCATTATGACATCATAATGGGATGTTGCATTATGACATGATAATGGAATTTTGCATAATGACATCATAATGGAATGTTGCATTATGACATCATAATGGAATTTTACATTATGACATCATAATGGAATTTTACATTATGACATCATCATGGAATTTTGCATTATGACATCATAATGGAATTTTTACATTATGACATCATAATGGAATTTTGCATTATGACATCATAATGGAATTTTACATTATGACATCATAATGGAATTTTACATTATGACATCATAATGGAATTTTGCATTATGATATCATAATAAAATTTTTACATTATGACATCATAATGGAATTTTGCATTATGACATCATAATGGAATGTTACATTATGACATCATAATGGAATGTTGCATTATGACATCATAATGGAATTTTACATTATGACATCATAATGGAATGTTGCATTATTACATCATAATGGAATTTTACATTATGCCATCATAATGGAATGTTGCATTATGACATCATAATGGAATTTTGCATTATGACATCATAATGGAATGTTTCATTATGACATCATAATGGAATTTTGCATTATGACATCATAATGGAATTTTGCATTATGACATCATAATGGAATTTTTACATTATGACATCATAATGGAATGTTACATTATGACATCATAATGGAATGTTGAATTATGACATCATAATGGAATTTTGCATTATGACATCATAATGGAATGTTGCATTATGACATCATAATGGAATTTTGCATTATGACATCATAATGGAATGTTGCATTATGCCATCATAATGGAATTTTGCATTATGACATCATAATGGAATGTTGCATTATGACATCATAGTGGAATTTTACATTATGACATCATAATGGAATTTTGCATTATGACATCAAAATGGAATTTTGCATTATGACATCATAATAAAATTTTTACATTATGACATCATAATGGAATGTTGCATTATGACATCATAATGGAATTTTACATTATGACATCATTTTGGAATTTTACATTATGACATCATAATGGAATGTTACAATATGACATCATAATAGAAATTTTACATTATGACATCATAATGGAATTTTGCATTATGACATCATTATGGAATTTTGCATTATGACATCCTAATGGAATTTTGCATTATGACATCATAATGGAATGTTACATTATGACATCATAATGGAATGTTGCATTATGACATCATAATGGAATTTTACATTATGACATCATAATGGAATGTTGCATTATGACATCATAATGGAATTTTACATTATGCCATCATAATGGAATGTTGCATTATGACATCATAATGGAATTTTGCATTATGACATCATAATGGAATGTTGCATTATGACATCATAATGGAATGTTGCATTATGACATCATAATGGAATTTTGCATTATGACATCATAATGGAATTTTGCATTATGACATCATAATGGAATTTTTACATTATGACATCATAATGGAATTTTACATTATGACATCATAATGGAATTTTGCATTATGACATCATAATGGAATGTTACATTATGACATCATAATGGAATGTCACATTATGACATCATAATGGAATTTTGCATTATGACATCATAATGGAATGTTGCATCATGACATGATAATGGAATTTTGCATTATGACATAATGGGATGTTGCATTATGACATCATAATGGAATTTTACATTATGCCATAATAATGGAATTTTTACATTATGATATCATAATGGAATTATGCATTATGCCATAATAATGGAATTTTTACATTATGACATCATAATGGAATTTTGCATTATGCCATAATAATGGAATTTTTACATGACATCATAATGGAATTTTGCATTATGCCATCATAATGGAATGTTACATTATGACATCATAATGGAATGTTGAATTATGACATCATAATGGAATTTTGCATTATGACATCATAATGGAATGTTGCATTATGCCATCATAATGGAATTTTGCATTATGACATCATAATGGAATGTTGCATTATGACATCATAATGTAATTTTTACATTATGACATCATAATGGAATTTTGCATTATGACATCATAATGGAATTTTACATTATGACATCAAAATGGAATGTTGCATTATGACACCATAATGGAATTTTACATTATGACATCATAATGGAATGTTGCATTATGACATCATAATGGAATGTTGCATTATGACATCATAATGGAATTTTGCATTATGACATCATAATGGAATGTTGCATTATGACATCATAATGGAATTTTGCATTATGACATCATAATGGAATTTTGCATTATGACATCAGAATGGAATGTTTCATTATGACATCATAATGGAATTTTGCATTATGACATCATAATGGAATGTTGCATTATGACATCATAGTGGAATTTTACATTATGACATCATAATGGAATTTTGCATTATGACATCAAAATGGAATTTTGCATTATGACATCATAATAAAATTTTTACATTATGACATCATAATGGAATGTTGCATTATGACATCATAATGGAATTTTACATTATGACATCATTTTGGAATTTTACATTATGACATCATAATGGAATGTTACAATATGACATCATAATGGAATTTTACATTATGACATCATAATGGAATTTTGCATTATGACATCATTATGGAATTTTGCATTATGACATCCTAATGGAATGTTACATTATGACATCATAATGGAATTTTGCATTATGACATCATAATGGAATGTTACATTATGACATAATAATGGAATTTTGCATTATGACATCATAATGGAATGTTGCATTATGACATCATAATGGAATTTTACATTATGACATCATAATAGAATTTTACATTATGACATCATAATGGAATTTTGCATTATGACATCATAATGGAATGTTGCATTATGACATCATAATGGAATTTTTACATTATGACATCATAATGGAATTTTGCATTATGACATCATAATGGAATTTTACATTATGACATCATAATGGAATGTTGCATTATAACATCATAATGGAATTTTGCATTATGACATCATAATGGAATGTTGCATTATGACATCATAATGGAATTTTACATTATGACATCATAATGGAATTTTACAATACGACATCATAATGGAATGTTGCATTATGACATCATAATGGAATTTTGCATTATGACATCATTATGGAATTTTGCATTATGACATCCTAATTGAATGTTACATTATGACATCATAATGGAATTTTGCATTATGACATCATAATGGAATTTTGCATTATGACATCACAATGGAATTTTACATTATGACATCATAATGGAATTTTACATTATGACATCATAATGGAATTTTGCATTATGATATCATAATAAAATTATTACATTATGACATCATAATGGAATTTTGAATTATGACATCATAATGGAATGTTACATTATGACATCATAATGGAATGTTGCATTATGACATCATAATGGAATTTTACATTATGACATCATAATGGAATGTTGCATTATTACATCATAATGGAATTTTGCATTATGACATCATAATGGAATTTTACATTGTGACATCATAATGGAATTTTGCATTATGACATCATAATGGAATTTTACATTATGACCTCATAATGGAATTTTGCATTATGACATTGTAATGGAATTTTTACATTATGACATCGTAATGGAATTTTTACATTATGACATCATAATGGAATTTTGCATTATGACATCATAATGGGATTTTGCATTATGACATCATAATGGAATGTTGCATTATGACATTTTAATGGAATGTTGCATTATGACATCATAATGAAATGTTGCATTATGACATCATAATGGAAATTTACATTATGACATCATAATGGAATGTTGCATTATGACATCATAATGGAATTTTACATTATGACATCATAATGGAATGTTGCATTATGACATCATAATGGAATTTTACATTATGACATGATAATGGAATGTTGCATTACGACATCATAATGGAATTTTACATTATGACATCATAATGGAATGTTGCATTACGACATCATAATGGAATTTAACATTATGACATCATAATGGAATGCTGCATTATGACATCATAATGGAATGCTTCACTATAACATCATAATGGAATTTTACATTATGACATCATAATGGAATTTTACATTATGACATCATAATGGAATTTTACATTATGACATCATAATGGAATTTTACATTATGACATCATAATGGAATTTTGCATTATGCCATCATAATGTAATTTTTACATTATGACATCATAATGGAATTTTGCATTATGACATCATAATGGAATTTTACATTATGACATCATAATGGAATTTTACATTATGACATCATAATGGAATTTTGCATTATGATATCATAATAATATTTTTACATTATGACATCATAATGGAATTTTGCATTATGACATCATAATGGAATGTTACATTATGACATCATAATGGAATGTTGCATTATGACATCATAATGGAATTTTACATTATGACATCATAATGGAATGTTGCATTATTACATCATAATGGAATTTTACATTATGCCATCATAATGGAATGTTGCATTATGACATCATAATGGAATTTTGCATTATGACATCATAATGGAATGTTGCATTATGACATCATAATGGAATGTTGCATTATGACATCATAATGGAATTTTGCATTATGACATCATAATGGAATTTTACATTATGACATCATAATGGAATTTTGCATTATGACATCATAATGGAATTTTACATTATGACATCATAATGGAATTTTACATTATGACATCATAATGGAATTTTGCATTATGATATCATAATAATATTTTTACATTATGACATCATAATGGAATTTTGCATTATGACATCATAATGGAATGTTACATTATGACATCATAATGGAATGTTGCATTATGACATCATAATGGAATTTTACATTATGACATCATAATGGAATGTTGCATTATGACATCATAATGGAATTTTACATTATGCCATCATAATGGAATGTTGCATTATGACATCATAATGGAATTTTGCATTATGACATCATAATGGAATGTTGCATTATGACATCATAATGGAATTTTGCATTATGACATCATAATGGAATTTTGCATTATGACATCATAATGGAATTTTTACATTATGACATCATAATGGAATTTTACATTATGACATCATAATGGAATTTTGCATTATGACATCATAATGGAATGTTACATTATGACATCATAATGGAATGTCACATTATGACATCATAATGGAATTTTGCATTATGACATCATAATGGAATGTTGCATCATGACATGATAATGGAATTTTGCATTATGACATAATGGGATGTTGCATTATGACATCATAATGGAATTTTACATTATGCCATAATAATGGAATTTTTACATTATGATATCATAATGGAATTATGCATTATGCCATAATAATGGAATTTTTACATTATGACATCATAATGGAATTTTGCATTATGCCATAATAATGGAATTTTTACATTATGACATCATAATGGAATTTTGCATTATGCCATCATAATGGAATGTTACATTATGACATCATAATGGAATGTTGAATTATGACATCATAATGGAATTTTGCATTATGACATCATAATGGAATGTTGCATTATGACATCATAATGGAATTTTGCATTATGACATCATAATGGAATGTTGCATTATGCCATCATAATGGAATTTTGCATTATGACATCATAATGGAATGTTGCATTATGACATCATAATGTAATTTTTACATTATGACATCATAATGGAATTTTGCATTATGACATCATAATGGAATTTTACATTATGACATCATAATGGAATGTTGCATTATGACACCATAATGGAATTTTACATTATGGCATCATAATGGAATGTTGCATTATGACATCATAATGGAATTTTGCATTATGACATCATAATGGAATTTTGCATTATGACATCATAATGGAATGTTGCATTATGACATCATAATGGAATTTTGCATTATGACATCATAATGGAATTTTGCATTATGACATCAGAATGGAATGTTTCATTATGACATCATAATGGAATTTTGCATTATGACATCATAATGGAATGTTGCATTATGACATCATAGTGGAATTTTACATTATGACATCATAATGGAATTTTGCATTATGACATCAAAATGGAATTTTGCATTATGACATCATAATAAAATTTTTACATTATGACATCATAATGGAATGTTGCATTATGACATCATAATGGAATTTTACATTATGACATCATTTTGGAATTTTACATTATGACATCATAATGGAATGTTACAATATGACATCATAATGGAATTTTACATTATGACATCATAATGGAATTTTGCATTATGACATCATTATGGAATTTTGCATTATGACATCCTAATGGAATGTTACATTATGACATCATAATGGAATTTTGCATTATGACATCATAATGGAATGTTGCATTATGACATCATAATGGAATTTTACATTATGACATCATAATAGAATTTTACATTATGACATCATAATGGAATTTTGCATTATGACATCATAATGGAATGTTGCATTATGACATCATAATGGAATTTTTACATTATGACATCATAATGGAATTTTGCATTATGACATCATAATGGAATTTTACATTATGACATCATAATGGAATGTTGCATTATAACATCATAATGGAATTTTGCATTATGACATCATAATGGAATGTTGCATTATGACATCATAATGGAATTTTACATTATGACATCATAATGGAATTTTACAATACGACATCATAATGGAATGTTGCATTATGACATCATAATGGAATTTTGCATTATGACATCATTATGGAATTTTGAATTATGACATCCTAATTGAATGTTACATTATGACATCATAATGGAATTTTGCATTATGACATCATAATGGAATTTTGCATTATGACATCACAATGGAATTTTACATAATGACATCATAATGGAATTTTACATTATGACATCATAATGGAATTTTGCATTATGATATCATAATAAAATTATTACATTATGACATCATAATGGAATTTTGAATTATGACATCATAATGGAATGTTACATTATGACATCATAATGGAATGTTGCATTATGACATCATAATGGAATTTTACATTATGACATCATAATGGAATGTTGCATTATTACATCATAATGGAATTTTGCATTATGACATCATAATGGAATTTTACATTGTGACATCATAATGGAATTTTGCATTATGACATCATAATGGAATTTTACATTATGACCTCATAATGGAATTTTGCATTATGACATTGTAATGGAATTTTTACATTATGACATCGTAATGGAATTTTTACATTATGACATCATAATGGAATTTTGCATTATGACATCATAATGGGATTTTGCATTATGACATCATAATGGAATGTTGCATTATGACATTTTAATGGAATGTTGCATTATGACATCATAATGAAATGTTGCATTATGACATCATAATGGAATTTTACATTATGACATCATAATGGAATGTTGCATTATGACATCATAATGGAATTTTACATTATGACATCATAATGGAATATTGCATTATGACATCATAATGGAATTTTACATTATGACATGATAATGGAATGTTGCATTACGACATCATAATGGAATTTTACATTATGACATCATAATGGAATGTTGCATTACGACATCATAATGGAATTTAACATTATGACATCATAATGGAATGCTGCATTATGACATCATAATGGAATGCTTCACTATAACATCATAATGGAATTTTACATTATGACATCATAATGGAATTTTACATTATGACATCATAATGGAATTTTACATTATGACATCATAATGGAATTTTACATTATGACATCATAATGGAATTTTGCATTATGCCATCATAATGTAATTTTTACATTATGACATCATAATGGAATTTTGCATTATGACATCATAATGGAATTTTACATTATGACATCATAATGGAATTTTACATTATGACATCATAATGGAATTTTGCATTATGATATCATAATAATATTTTTACATTATGACATCATAATGGAATTTTGCATTATGACATCATAATGGAATGTTACATTATGACATCATAATGGAATGTTGCATTATGACATAATGGAATTTTACATTATGACATCATAATGGAATGTTGCATTATGACATCATAATGGGATTTTGCATTATGACATCTTAATGGAATGTTGCATTATGACATCATAATGGAATGTTGCATTATGACATCATAATGGAATTTTACATTATGACATCATAATGGAATGTTGCATTATAACATCATAATGGAATTTTGCATTATGACATCATAATGGAATGTTGCATTATGACATCATAATGGAATTTTACATTATGACATCATAATGGAATTTTACAATACGACATCATAATGGAATGTTGCATTATGACATCATAATGGAATTTTACATTATGCCATCATAATGGAATGTTGCATTATGACATCATAATGGAATTTTGCATTATGACATCATAATGGAATGTTGCATTATGACATCATAATGGAATTTTGCATTATGACATCATAATGGAATTTTGCATTATGACATCATAATGGAATTTTTACATTATGACATCATAATGGAATTTTACATTATGACATCATAATGGAATTTTGCATTATGACATCATAATGGAATGTTACATTATGACATCATAATGGAATGTCACATTATGACATCATAATGGAATTTTGCATTATGACATCATAATGGAATGTTGCATCATGACATGATAATGGAATTTTGCATTATGACATAATGGGATGTTGCATTATGACATAATAATGGAATTTTACATTATGCCATAATAATGGAATTTTTACATTATGATATCATAATGGAATTTTGCATTATGCCATAATAATGGAATTTTTACATTATGACATCATAATGGAATTTTGCATTATGCCATAATAATGGAATTTTTACATTATGACATCATAATGGAATTTTGCATTATGCCATCATAATGGAATGTTACATTATGACATCATAATGGAATGTTGAATTATGACATCATAATGGAATTTTGCATTATGACATCATAATGGAATGTTGCATTATGACATCATAATGGAATTTTGCATTATGACATCATAATGGAATGTTGCATTATGCCATCATAATGGAATTTTGCATTATGACATCATAATGGAATGTTGCATTATGACATCATAATGTAATTTTTACATTATGACATCATAATGGAATTTTGCATTATGACATCATAATGGAATTTTACATTATGACATCATAATGGAATGTTGCATTATGACACCATAATGGAATTTTACATTATGACATCATAATGGAATGTTGCATTATGACATCATAATGGAATTTTGCATTATGACATCATAATGGAATTTTGCATTATGACATCATAATGGAATGTTGCATTATGACATCATAATGGAATTTTGCATTATGACATCATAATGGAATTTTGCATTATGACATCAGAATGGAATGTTTCATTATGACATCATAATGGAATTTTGCATTATGACATCATAATGGAATGTTGCATTATGACATCATAGTGGAATTTTACATTATGACATCATAATGGAATTTTGCATTATGACATCAAAATGGAATTTTGCATTATGACATCATAATAAAATTTTTACATTATGACATCATAATGGAATGTTGCATTATGACATCATAATGGAATTTTACATTATGACATCATTTTGGAATTTTACATTATGACATCATAATGGAATGTTACAATATGACATCATAATGGAATTTTACATTATGACATCATAATGGAATTTTGCATTATGACATCATTATGGAATTTTGCATTATGACATCCTAATGGAATGTTACATTATGACATCATAATGGAATTTTGCATTATGACATCATAATGGAATGTTGCATTATGACATCATAATGGAATTTTACATTATGACATCATAATAGAATTTTACATTATGACATCATAATGGAATTTTGCATTATGACATCATAATGGAATGTTGCATTATGACATCATAATGGAATTTTTACATTATGACATCATAATGGAATTTTGCATTATGACATCATAATGGAATTTTACATTATGACATCATAATGGAATGTTGCATTATAACATCATAATGGAATTTTGCATTATGACATCATAATGGAATGTTGCATTATGACATCATAATGGAATTTTACATTATGACATCATAATGGAATTTTACAATACGACATCATAATGGAATGTTGCATTATGACATCATAATGGAATTTTGCATTATGACATCATTATGGAATTTTGCATTATGACATCCTAATTGAATGTTACATTATGACATCATAATGGAATTTTGCATTATGACATCATAATGGAATTTTGCATTATGACATCACAATGGAATTTTACATTATGACATGATAATGGAATTTTACATTATGACATCATAATGGAATTTTGCATTATGATATCATAATAAAATTATTACATTATGACATCATAATGGAATTTTGAATTATGACATCATAATGGAATGTTACATTATGACATCATAATGGAATGTTGCATTATGACATCATAATGTAATTTTACATTATGACATCATAATGGAATGTTGCATTATTACATCATAATGGAATTTTGCATTATGACATCATAATGGAATTTTACATTGTGACATCATAATGGAATTTTGCATTATGACATCATAATGGAATTTTACATTATGACCTCATAATGGAATTTTGCATTATGACATTGTAATGGAATTTTTACATTATGACATCGTAATGGAATTTTTACATTATGACATCATAATGGAATTTTGCATTATGACATCATAATGGGATTTTGCATTATGACATCATAATGGAATGTTGCATTATGACATTTTAATGGAATGTTGCATTATGACATCATAATGAAATGTTGCATTATGACATCATAATGGAATTTTACATTATGACATCATAATGGAATGTTGCATTATGACATCATAATGGAATTTTACATTATGACATCATAATGGAATGTTGCATTATGACATCATAATGGAATTTTACATTATGACATGATAATGGAATGTTGCATTACGACATCATAATGGAATTTTACATTATGACATCATAATGGAATGTTGCATTACGACATCATAATGGAATTTAACATTATGACATCATAATGGAATGCTGCATTATGACATCATAATGGAATGCTTCACTATAACATCATAATGGAATTTTACATTATGACATCATAATGGAATTTTACATTATGACATCATAATGGAATTTTACATTATGACATCATAATGGAATTTTACATTATGACATCATAATGGAATTTTGCATTATGCCATCATAATGTAATTTTTACATTATGACATCATAATGGAATTTTGCATTATGACATCATAATGGAATTTTACATTATGACATCATAATGGAATTTTACATTATGACATCATAATGGAATTTTGCATTATGATATCATAATAATATTTTTACATTATGACATCATAATGGAATTTTGCATTATGACATCATAATGGAATGTTACATTATGACATCATAATGGAATGTTGCATTATGACATCATAATGGAATTTTACATTATGACATCATAATGGAATGTTGCATTATTACATCATAATGGAATTTTACATTATGCCATCATAATGGAATGTTGCATTATGACATCATAATGGAATTTTGCATTATGACATCATAATGGAATGTTGCATTATGACATCATAATGGAATGTTGCATTATGACATCATAATGGAATTTTGCATTATGACATCATAATGGAATTTTACATTATGACATCATAATGGAATTTTGCATTATGACATCATAATGGAATTTTACATTATGACATCATAATGGAATTTTACATTATGACATCATAATGGAATTTTGCATTATGACATCATAATGGAATGTTGC
The DNA here is from genome assembly GCF_035609145.1 of Eleutherodactylus coqui. Classification (NCBI taxonomy): domain Eukaryota; kingdom Metazoa; phylum Chordata; class Amphibia; order Anura; family Eleutherodactylidae; genus Eleutherodactylus; species Eleutherodactylus coqui. Next base: position 112,802,358 of record NC_089842.1, on the reverse strand, counting down.
ATCATGACATGATAATGGAATTTTGCATTATGACATAATGGGATGTTGCATTATGACATCATAATGGAATTTTACATTATGCCATAATAATGGAATTTTTACATTATGATATCATAATGGAATTATGCATTATGCCATAATAATGGAATTTTTACATTATGACATCATAATGGAATTTTGCATTATGCCATAATAATGGAATTTTTACATTATGACATCATAATGGAATTTTGCATTATGCCATCATAATGGAATGTTACATTATGACATCATAATGGAATGTTGAATTATGACATCATAATGGAATTTTGCATTATGACATCATAATGGAATGTTGCATTATGACTAGAGATGAGCGAACGCGTTCGTCCGAGCTTGATATTCGTGCGAATATTAGGGTGTTCGGGATGTTCGTTATTCGTGACGAACACCATGCGGTGTTCTGGTTACTTTCACTTCCTTCCCTGAGACGTTAGCGCGCTTTTCTGGCCAATTGAAAGACAGGGAAGGCATTACAACTTCCCCCTGCAACGTTTAAGCCCTATACCACCCCCCTGCTGTGAGTGGCTGGCGAGATCAGGTGTTCGCCTAATATAAAAGTCGGCCCCTCCCGCGGCTCGCCTCAGATGCGGTGTGAGTTAGATGAGGGACAGTGCTGTTTATACCGGAGCTGCTGTAGGGAAAGAATTGGTAGTTAGTGTAGGCTTCAAGACCCCCCAAAGGTCCTTATTAGGGCCACTGATAGCTGTGTGTTGGCTGCTGTTAGCAGTGGGATTTTTTTTTTTTCTCAAAATCGCCTCTGCAGACCGTTGCACCTGGCATTAGGGACAGAAGTGCTGCATAGGCAGGGAGAGTGTTAGGAGTGAGTGTAGCCTTCAAGAACCTCAACGGTCCTTTCTAGGGCCATATTTATCCGTGTGCAGTACTGTCCAGGCTGCTGTTGGCTGTGCTGCATTTTTTTTGGGCTTCTCAAAATCGCCTCTGCAGAGCATTCCACCCTCCATTGATACTGCAGGGAAAGAATTGTATAGGCAGGGCCACAACACAGTTATTATTCATAGAATATACGCAGTGCTGCCTGTTGGTGGGAAAAAACTGAAAAGAAATCTATTTGTCCAGCCTGTGTCCGTCCTTACGGGCGGTGGAGACGTGTGAGCTGCGTGAAAAACATTGCTAAATCATACGCACCCAGCTACGCTTTACTGCTGGCTTCGCCATTTGCTTTCCTTAATCGGGAAAAAAAATACCTGCTCTGCCACAGTTAATAACTCTGCTACCCTCACGTTCTGTGACACATAAGCAGGGACACAGCGCAGTTATTAAACTTCTCAGGTTCATTGAATATACGCAGTGCTGCCTGTTGGTGGGAAAAAACTGAAAACAAATCTATTTGTCCAGCCTGTGTCCGTCCTTACGCCTGTGTAGACGTGTGAGCTGCGTGAAAAACATTGCTAAATCATACGCAGCCAGCTACGCTTTACTGCTGGGTTCGCCATTTGCTTTCCTTAATTGGGAAAAAAAATACCTGCTCTGCCACAGTTAATAACTCTGCTACCCTCACGTTCTGTGACACATAAGCAGGGACACAGCGCAGTTATTAAACTTCTCAGGTTCATTGAATATACGCAGTGCTGCCTGTTGGTGGGAAAAAACTGAAAAGAAATCTATTTGTCCAGCCTGTGTCCGTCCTAAGGGCGGTGGACACGTGTGAGCTGCGTGAAAAACATTGCTAAATCATACGCAGCCAGCTACGCTTTACTGCCGGCTTCGCCATTTGCTTTCCTTAATTGGGAAAAAAAATACCTGCTCTCCAAGAGTTATAATAACTCTGCTACCCTCACGTTCTGTGACACATAAGCAGGGACACAGCACAGTTATTAAACTTCTCAGGTTCATTGAATATACGCAGTGCTGCCTGTTGGTGGGAAAAAACTGAAAACAAATCTATTTGTCCAGCCTGTGTCCGTCCTTACGCCTGTGTAGACGTGTGAGCTGCGTGAAAAACATTGCTAAATCATACGCAGCCAGCTACGCTTTACTGCTGGGTTCGCCATTTGCTTTCCTTAATTGGGAAAAAAAATACCTGCTCTGCCACAGTTAATAACTCTGCTACCCTCACGTTCTGTGACACATAAGCAGGGACACAGCGCAGTTATTAAACTTCTCAGGTTCATTGAATATACGCAGTGCTGCCTGTTGGTGGGAAAAAACTGAAAAGAAATCTATTTGTCCAGCCTGTGTCCGTCCTAAGGGCGGTGGACACGTGTGAGCTGCGTGAAAAACATTGCTAAATCATACGCAGCCAGCTACGCTTTACTGCCGGCTTCGCCATTTGCTTTCCTTAATTGGGAAAAAAAATACCTGCTCTCCAAGAGTTATAATAACTCTGCTACCCTCACGTTCTGTGACACATAAGCAGGGACACAGCACAGTTATTAAACTTCTCAGGTTCATTGAATATACGCAGTGCTGCCTGTTGGTGGGAAAAAACTGAAAACAAATCTATTTGTCCAGCCTCTGTCCGTCCTTACGCCTGTGGAGACGTGTGAGCTGCGTGAAAAACATTGCTAAATCATACGCAGCCAGCTACGCTTTACTGCTGGGTTCGCCATTTGCTTTCCTTAATTGGGAAAAAAAATACCTGCTCTGCCACAGTTAATAACTCTGCTACCCTCACGTTCTGTGACACATAAGCAGGGACACAGCGCAGTTATTAAACTTCTCAGGTTCATTGAATATACGCAGTGCTGCCTGTTGGTGGGAAAAAACTGAAAAGAAATCTATTTGTCCAGCCTGTGTCCGTCCTAAGGGCGGTGGACACGTGTGAGCTGCGTGAAAAACATTGCTAAATCATACGCAGCCAGCTACGCTTTACTGCCGGCTTCGCCATTTGCTTTCCTTAATTGGGAAAAAAAATACCTGCTCTCCAAGAGTTATAATAACTCTGCTACCCTCACGTTCTGTGACACATAAGCAGGGACACAGCACAGTTATTAAACTTCTCAGGTTCATTGAATATACGCAGTGCTGCCTGTTGGTGGGAAAAAACTGAAAAGAAATCTATTTGTCCAGCCTGTGTCCGTCCTAAGGGCGGTGGACACGTGTGAGCTGCGTGAAAAACATTGCTAAATCATACGCAGCCAGCTACGCTTTACTGCCGGCTTCGCCATTTGCTTTCCTTAATTGGGAAAAAAAATACCTGCTCTCCAAGAGTTATAATAACTCTGCTACCCTCACGTTCTGTGACACATAAGCAGGGACACAGCACAGTTATTAAACTTCTCAGGTTCATTGAATATACGCAGTGCTGCCTGTTGGTGGGAAAAAACTGAAAACAAATCTATTTGTCCAGCCTCTGTCCGTCCTTACGCCTGTGGAGACGTGTGAGCTGCGTGAAAAACATTGCTAAATCATACGCAGCCAGCTACGCTTTACTGCCGGCTTCGCCATTTGCTTTCCTTAATTGGGAAAAAAAATACCTGCTCTCCAAGAGTTATAATAACTCTGCTACCCTCACGTTCTGTGACACATAAGCAGGGACACAGCACAGTTATTAAACTTCTCAGGTTCATTGAATATACGCAGTGCTGCCTGTTGGTGGGAAAAAACTGAAAACAAATCTATTTGTCCAGCCTCTGTCCGTCCTTACGCCTGTGGAGACGTGTGAGCTGCGTGAAAAACATTGCTAAATCATACGCACCCAGCTACGCTTTACTGCTGGCTTCGCCATTTGCTTTCCTTAATTGGGAAAAAAAAATACCTGCTCTGCCACAGTTAATAACTCTGCTACCCTCACGTTCTGTGACACATAAGCAGGGACACAGCACAGTTATTAAACTTAGATAATTCATTCACTAGAGGCAGTGGGGCCTTTCGTTTTCCAAAAAGGGCAAAAATTATATTTGGCCTGCAGTCTTGCGCCAATTTATTTCCTGCCTGGGAAATCTAATCACTGGTAATACAGCATGCTGAGGGGTAGGGGTAAGCCTAGAGGACGTGGACGTGGACGTGGCCGAGGACGCGGAGGGCCAAGTGAGGGTGTGGGCACAGGCCAAGCTCCTGATCCAGGTGTGTCGCAGCTGTCTGCTGCGCGATTAGGAGAGAGGCACGTTTCTGGCGTCCCCACATTCATCGCCCAATTAATGGGTCCACGCGGGAGACGGTTATTAGAAAATGAGCAGTGTGAGCAGGTCCTGTCCTGGATGGCAGAAAGTGCTTCGAGCAACCTATCGTCTACCCGCAGTTCTGCGCCGTCCACTGCTGCCAATCCGAATCCTCTGTCTGCTGCTCCTCCTTCCTCCCAGCCTCCTCACTCCACTACAATGACACCTGCTCAGGAGCGGGAACACTCCCAGGAACTGTTCTCGGGCCCCTGCTTAGATTGGGCAGCAGCGGTTCCTCTCCCACCAGAGGAGTTTATCGTCACTGATGCCCAACCATTCGAAAGTTCCCGGGGTCGGGGGGAAGAGGCTGGGGACTTCCGCCAACTGTCTCAACAACTTTCTGTGGGTGAGGAGGACGATGACGATCAGACACAGTTGTCTTGCAGTGAGGTAGTAGTAAGGGCAGTACGTCCCAGGGAGCAGCGCACAGAGGATTCGGAGGAAGAGCAGCAGGACGATGAGGTGACTGACCCCACCTGGTGTGCAACGCTTACTCAGGAGGACAGGTCTTCAGAGGGGGAGTCAAGGGCATCAGCAGGGCAGGTTGCAAGAGGCAGTGCGGTGGCCAGGGCCAGGGGTAGAGGCAGGGCCAGACCGAATAATCCACCAAGTGTTTCCCAAAGCGCCCCCTCGCGCCATGCCACCCTGCGGAGGCCGAGGTGCTCTAAGGTCTGGCAGTTTTTCACAGAGACGCCTGACGACCGACGAACAGTGGTGTGCAACCTTTGTCGCGCAAAGCTCAGCCGGGGAGCCAACACCAACAGCCTCACCACCACCACCATGCGCAGACATATGATGGCCAAGCACCCCGCAAGGTGGGACAAAGGCCGTTCACCGCCTCTTGTTTGCACCCCTGCCTCTCCCCCTGTGCCCCAACCTGCCACTGAGATGCAACCCCCCTCTCAGGACACAGGCACTACCGCCTCATGGCCTGCACCCACACCCTCATCTCCGCTGTCCTCGGCCCCATCCAGCAGTGTAGTTCAGCGCACCGTTCAGCCGTCGCTTGCGCAAGTGTTCGAGCGCAAGCGCAAGTACGCCGCCACGCACCCGCACGCTCAAACGTTAACCGTCCGCATCGCAAAATTCATCAGCCTTGAGATGCTGCCGTATAGGGTTGTGGAAACGGAGTCCTTCAAAAGTATCATGGAGGCGGCGGCCCCGCGCTACTCAGTTCCCAGTCGCCACTACTTTTCCCGATGTGCCGTCCCAGCCCTGCACGACCACGTCTCCCGCAACATTGTGCGCGCCCTCACCAACGCGGTTACTGCCACGGTCCACTTAACTACAGACACGTGGACAAGCACAGGCGGGCAGGGCCACTACATCTCCCTGACGGCACATTGGGTGAATTTAGTGGAGGCTGGGACAGAGTCAGAGCCTGGGACCGCTCACGTCCTACCCACCCCCAGAATTGCGGGCCCCAGCTCGGTGCTGGTATCTGCGGAGGTGTATGCTTCCTCCACTAAAGCACCCTCCTCCTCCTCCTCCTCCTCTGTCTCACAATCAAGATGTGTTAGCAGCAGCATGTCGCCAGCAGTCGGTGTCGCGCGGTGTGGCAGCACAGCGGTGGGCAAGCGTCAGCAGGCCGTGCTGAAACTACTCAGCTTAGGCGATAAGAGGCACACGGCCCACGAACTGCTGCAGGGTCTGACACAGCAGACCGACCGCTGGCTTGCGCCGCTGAGCCTCCAACCGGGCATGGTCGTGTGTGACAACGGCCGTAACCTGGTGGCGGCTCTGCAGCTCGGCAGCCTCACGCACGTGCCATGCCTGGCCCACGTCTTTAATTTGGTGGTTCAGCGGTTTCTGAAAAGCTACCCACGCTTGTCAGACCTGCTCGTAAAGGCGCGCCGGCTCTGCGCACATTTCCGCAAGTCCCACACGGACGCTGCCACCCTGCGCACCCTGCAACATCACTTTAAGCTGCCAGTGCACCGACTGCTGTGCGACGTGCCCACACGGTGGAACTCTACGCTCCACATGTTGGCCAGGCTCTATGAACAGCGTAGAGCTATAGTCGAATACCAACTCCAACATGGGCGGCGCAGTGGGAGTCAGCCTCCTCAATTCCTTTCAGAAGAGTGGGCCTGGTTGGCAGACATCTGCCATGTCCTTGGTAATTTTGAGGAGTCTACCCAGGTGGTGAGCGGCGATGCTACAATCATTAGCGTCACCATTCCTCTGCTATGCATCTTGAGAAATTCCCTGCAAACCATAAAGGCAGCTGCTTTGCGCTCGGAAACGGGGGCGGGGGAAGACAGTATGCCGCTGGATAGTCAGGGCACCCTCCTGTCTATTTCTCAGCGCGTACAGGAGGAGGAGGAGGAGCATGAGGAGGATGAGGAGGAGGGGGAAGAGACAGCTTGGCCCGCTGCTGACGGTACACCGGCTGATTGCCTGTCATCCTTTCAGCGTGTATGGCCTGAGGAGGAGGAGGAGGAGGAGGATCCTGAAAGTGATCTTCCTAGTGAAGACAGCCATGTGTTGCGTACAGGTACCCTGGCACACATGGCTGACTTCATGTTAGGATGCCTTTCTCGTGACCCTCGCGTTGCACGCATTCTGGCCACTACGGATTACTGGGTGTACACACTGCTCGATCCACGGTATAAGGAGAACCTGCCCACTCTGATTCCCGAAGAGGAAAGGGGTTCGAGAGTGTTGCTATACCACAGGACCCTTGCGGACAAGCTGATGGTAAAATTCCCAGCCGACAGCGCTAGTGGCAGAAGGCGCAGTTCCGAGGGCCATGTTGCAGGGGATGTGCGTAGATCGAGCAGCATGTACATCCCAGGCAGTGCAACAGTCTTTAAGGGCCTGGCCAGCTTTATGGCTCCCCACCAAGACTGTGTCACCGCTCCCCAGTCACGGCTGAGTCGGCGGGAGCACTGCAAAAGGATGGTGAGGGAGTACGTAGCGGATCGCACGACCATCCTTGGTGACGCCTCTGCCCCCTACAACTACTGGGTGTCGAAGCTGGACACGTGGCCTGAACTAGCCCTGTATGCCCTTGAGGTGCTTGCTTGTCCTGCGGCTAGCGTGTTGTCGGAGAGGGTGTTTAGTGCGGCTGGGGGAATCATCACCGATAAGCGTAGCCGCTTGTCAACCGACAGTGCCGACAGGCTAACACTCATCAAGATGAACAAAGGCTGGATTTCGCCAGACTTCTGTTCTCCACCAGCGGACAGCAGCGATACGTAAGCAATACGTAGGCTGCACCCGCGGATGGAAGCTACGTTCTCTCTCACCATCCAAAACGGGGACATTTGTGCTTCATCAATCTGTGTCTAATATTCCTCCTCCTCCTCCTCCTGCTCCTCCTCCTGAAACCTCACGTAATCACGCTGAACGGGCAATTTTTCTTAGGGCCACAAGGCTCACTCAAATAATTTTTCAGAACAATTTTTATAAGTTTCAATTAGCTTAAAAGCGTTGGAACTTTAACTTGAACCAATTTTTCGTTACACTGGGCTGCCTCCAGGCCTAGTTACCACTTAAGCCACATTAACCAAAGCGATTCACCTGCCATCTTGGTTGGGCATGGCCAATTTTTACTGAGGTACATTAGTACTGTTGGTACACCAATTTTTTGGGGCCCTCACCTACAGTGTAATCATAGTAATTTCTATGTTCTTCGCCTGCACTCATGGTACAGAAAGGTGTGTGGGGTTGGCCTACAGTTTAGCTACATAAATGTCACTTGTGCCTTGGCTATACTAAGGCTACTGAAATGGAACGAAGACTGCGCTCCCGCTATACTGCTGCTTCAGAATTGTTACTGGGGCCTGTCTTGAGTGCTACTATTGCTTACATGGAACGAAGACTGCGCTCCCGCTATACTGCTGCTTCAGAATTGTTACTGGGGCCTGTCTTGAGTGCTACTATTGCTTACATGGAACGGACACGTGGAGAGGACACGTAGTGCCTCAAAAACATCCCCCTCCTCCTCCAACAGGGAAAACATTGTTGGCAAATGCCTTTGCATTGGTTCGTCTGGCGGCAGTCCAAGAATTTCACCTTTACCGACACTACAAGAGAGCCCCCCCACCATCCCCCCGCCACGGCCCACTTAATCCTGGCCACATTCCGAAAACCAACAAAATACAACCGTGGTACTAGGTCCGCAGTCACCACCACATTACCACCAACGCGGTTACTGTTAAGGTGCATATAACCACGGACACGTGGAGAGGACACGTAGTGCCTCAAAAACATCCCCCTCCTCCTCCAACAGGGAAAACATTGTTGGCAAATGCCTTTGCATTGGTTCGTCTGGCGGCAGTCCAAGAATTTCACCTTTACCGACACTACAAGAGAGCCCCCCCACCATCCCCCCGCCACGGCCCACTTAATCCTGGCCACATTCCGAAAACCAACAAAATACAACCGTGGTACTAGGTCCGCAGTCACCACCACATTACCACCAACGCGGTTACTGTTAAGGTGCATATAACCACGGACACGTGGAGAGGACACGTAGTGCCTCAAAAACATCCCCCTCCTCCTCCAACAGGGAAAACATTGTTGGCAAATGCCTTTGCATTGGTTCGTCTGGCGGCAGTCCAAGAATTTCACCTTTACCGACACTACAAGAGAGCCCCCCCACCATCCCCCCGCCACGGCCCACTTAATCCTGGCCACATTCCGAAAACCAACAAAATACAACCGTGGTACTAGGTCCGCAGTCACCACCACATTACCACCAACGCGGTTACTGTTAAGGTGCATATAACCAGTCTGACTGGGGCATGCAGACACCTTGACAGAATGAATAGTGTGTGGCACATAGGTTCCCCATTGCTATGCCCACGTGTGCAGCTCCTGATGGCGGTGGCACAGGATTGTATTTCTCATTGCTTCTGTACAGCATTGTGGGCTATCGCCCCGCCCCTATTAAAGAGGGTCGCTACCTAGCCGTGCCAACCCTGTGCAGTGTGTGCCTGCGGTCCCTCGTCGTGGCAGACGCACTTCTAAATAGACATGAGGGTGGTGTGGCATGAGGGCAGCTGAAGGCTGCGCAGGGACAGTTTGCTGTGCGCTGTGGGGGGGAGGGGGTGCGGTTGGGCAGCATATAACTCAGGAGAAGTGGCAGTGGAGTGTCATGCAGGCAGTGATTGTGCTTTGTTGGAGGTAGTGTGGTGCTTAGCAAAGGTATGCCATGCTAATGAGCGCTTTTCAGAAGTAAAAGTTGTTGGGAGGGGGGGGGGCCCACTCTTGCCGGTATTGTGGCTTAATAGTGGGACCTGTGAACTTAGGATGCAGCCCAACATGTAGCCCCTCGCCTGCCCTATCCGTCACTGTGTCATTCCCATCACTTTCCTGAATTGCCCAGATTTTCACACATGAAAACCTTAGCGAGCATCGGCGAAATACAAAAATGTTCTGGTCGCCCATTGACTTCAATGGGGTTCGTTGTTCGAAACGAACCCTCGAGCATCACGGGAAGTTCGTTACGAATAACGAACACCCGAACATTTTGGTGTTCGCTCATCTCTAATTATGACATCATAATGGAATTTTGCATTATGACATCATAATGTAATTTTTACATTATGACATCATAATGGAATTTTGCATTATGACATCATAATGGATTTTTTACATTATGACATCATAATGGAATGTTGCATTATGACACCATAATGGAATTTTACATTATGACATCATAATGGAATGTTGCATTATGACATCATAATGGAATTTTGCATTATGACATCATAATGGAATGTTGCATTATGACATCATAATGGAATTTTGCATTATGACATCATAATGGAATTTTGCATTATGACATCAGAATGGAATGTTTCATTATGACATCATAATGGAATTTTGCATTATGACATCATAATGGAATGTTGCATTATGACATCATAGTGGAATTTTACATTATGACATCATAATGGAATTTTGCATTATGACATCAAAATGGAATTTTGCATTATGACATCATAATAAAATTTTTACATTATGACATCATAATGGAATGTTGCATTATGACATCATAATGGAATTTTACATTATGACATCATTTTGGAATTTTACATTATGACATCATAATGGAATGTTACAATATGACATCATAATGGAATTTTACATTATGACATCATAATGGAATTTTGCATTATGACATCATTATGGAATTTTGCATTATGACATCCTAATGGAATTTTGCATTATGACATCATAATGGAATGTTACATTATGACATCATAATGGAATGTTGCATTATGACATCATAATGGAATTTTACATTATGACATCATAATGGAATGTTGCATTATTACATCATAATGGAATTTTACATTATGCCATCATAATGGAATGTTGCATTATGACATCATAATGGAATTTTGCATTATGACATCATAATGGAATGTTGCATTATGACATCATAATGGAATGTTGCATTATGACATCATAATGGAATTTTGCATTATGACATCATAATGGAATGTTGCATTATGACATCATAATGGAATGTTGCATTATGACATCATAATGGAATTTTACATTATGACATCATAATTGAATTTTGCATTATGACATCATAATGGAATTTTACATTATGACATCATAATGGAATTTTACATTATGACATCATAATGGAATTTTGCATTATGATATCATAATAATATTTTTACATTATGACATCATAATGGAATTTTGCATTATGACATCATAATGGAATGTTACATTATGACATCATAATGGAATGTTGCATTATGACATCATAATGAAATTTTACATTATGACATCATAATGGAATGTTGCATTATGACATCATAATGGAATTTTACATTATGCCATCATAATGGAATGTTGCATTATGACATCATAATGGAATTTTGCATTATGACATCATAATGGAATGTTGCATTATGACATCATAATGGAATTTTGCATTATGACATCATAATGGAATGTTGCATTATGCCATCATAATGGAATTTTGCATTATGACATCATAATGGAATGTTGCATTATGACATCATAATGTAATTTTTACATTATGACATCATAATGGAATTTTGCATTATGACATCATAATGGATTTTTTACATTATGACATCATAATGGAATGTTGCATTATGACACCATAATGGAATTTTACATTATGACATCATAATGGAATGTTGCATTATGACATCATAATGGAATTTTGCATTATGACATCATAATGGAATTTTGCATTATGACATCATAATGGAATGTTGCATTATGACATCATAATGGAATTTTGCATTATGACATCATAATGGAATTTTGCATTATGACATCAGAATGGAATGTTTCATTATGACATCATAATGGAATTTTGCATTATGACATCATAATGGAATGTTGCATTATGACATCATAGTGGAATTTTACATTATGACATCATAATGGAATTTTGCATTATGACATCAAAATGGAATTTTGCATTATGACATCATAATAAAATTTTTACATTATGACATCATAATGGAATGTTGCATTATGACATCATAATGGAATTTTACATTATGACATCATTTTGGAATTTTACATTATGACATCATAATGGAATGTTACAATATGACATCATAATGGAATTTTACATTATGACATCATAATGGAATTTTGCATTATGACATCATTATGGAATTTTGCATTATGACATCCTAATGGAATTTTGCATTATGACATCATAATGGAATGTTACATTATGACATCATAATGGAATGTTGCATTATGACATCATAATGGAATTTTACATTATGACATCATAATGGAATGTTGCATTATTACATCATAATGGAATTTTACATTATGCCATCATAATGGAATGTTGCATTATGACATCATAATGGAATTTTGCATTATGACATCATAATGGAATGTTGCATTATGACATCATAATGGAATGTTGCATTATGACATCATAATGGAATTTTGCATTATGACATCATAATGGAATTTTACATTATGACATCATAATGGAATTTTGCATTATGACATCATAATGGAATTTTGCATTATGATATCATAATGGAATTTTACATTATGACATCATAATGGAATTTTACATTATGACATCATAATGGAATTTTGCATTATGATATCATAATAATATTTTTACATTATGACATCATAATGGAATTTTGCATTATGACATCATAATGGAATTTTGCATTATGACATCATAATGGAATTTTTACATTATGACATCATAATGGAATTTTACATTATGACATCATAATGGAATTTTGCATTATGACATCATAATGGAATGTTACATTATGACATCATAATGGAATGTCACATTATGACATCATAATGGAATTTTGCATTATGACATCATAATGGAATGTTGCATCATGACATGATAATGGAATTTTGCATTATGACATAATGGGATGTTGCATTATGACATCATAATGGAATTTTACATTATGCCATAATAATGGAATTTTTACATTATGATATCATAATGGAATTATGCATTATGCCATAATAATGGAATTTTTACATTATGACATCATAATGGAATTTTGCATTATGCCATAATAATGGAATTTTTACATTATGACATCATAATGGAATTTTGCATTATGCCATCATAATGGAATGTTACATTATGACATCATAATGGAATGTTGAATTATGACATCATAATGGAATTTTGCATTATGACATCATAATGGAATGTTGCATTATGACATCATAATGGAATTTTGCATTATGACATCATAATGGAATGTTGCATTATGCCATCATAATGGAATTTTGCATTATGACATCATAATGGAATGTTGCATTATGACATCATAATGTAATTTTTACATTATGACATCATAATGGAATTTTGCATTATGACATCATAATGGAATTTTACATTATGACATCATAATGGAATGTTGCATTATGACACCATAATGGAATTTTACATTATGACATCATAATGGAATGTTGCATTATGACATCATAATGGAATTTTGCATTATGACATCATAATGGAATTTTGCATTATGACATCATAATGGAATGTTGCATTATGACATCATAATGGAATTTTGCATTATGACATCATAATGGAATTTTGCATTATGACATCAGAATGGAATGTTTCATTATGACATCATAATGGAATTTTGCATTATGACATCATAATGGAATGTTGCATTATGACATCATAGTGGAATTTTACATTATGACATCATAATGGAATTTTGCATTATGACATCAAAATGGAATTTTGCATTATGACATCATAATAAAATTTTTACATTATGACATCATAATGGAATGTTGCATTATGACATCATAATGGAATTTTACATTATGACATCATTTTGGAATTTTACATTATGACATCATAATGGAATGTTACAATATGACATCATAATGGAATTTTACATTATGACATCATAATGGAATTTTGCATTATGACATCATTATGGAATTTTGCATTATGACATCATAATGGAATGTTACATTATGACATCATAATGGAATTTTGCATTATGACATCATAATGGAATGTTGCATTATGACATCATAATGGAATTTTACATTATGACATCATAATAGAATTTTACATTATGACATCATAATGGAATTTTGCATTATGACATCATAATGGAATGTTGCATTATGACATCATAATGGAATTTTTACATTATGACATCATAATGGAATTTTGCATTATGACATCATAATGGAATTTTACATTATGACATCATAATGGAATGTTGCATTATAACATCATAATGGAATTTTGCATTATGACATCATAATGGAATGTTGCATTATGACATCATAATGGAATTTTACATTATGACATCATAATGGAATTTTACAATACGACATCATAATGGAATGTTGCATTATGACATCATAATGGAATTTTGCATTATGACATCATTATGGAATTTTGCATTATGACATCCTAATTGAATGTTACATTATGACATCATAATGGAATTTTGCATTATGACATCATAATGGAATTTTGCATTATGACATCACAATGGAATTTTACATTATGACATCATAATGGAATTTTACATTATGACATCATAATGGAATTTTGCATTATGATATCATAATAAAATTATTACATTATGACATCATAATGGAATTTTGAATTATGACATCATAATGGAATGTTACATTATGACATCATAATGGAATGTTGCATTATGACATCATAATGGAATTTTACATTATGACATCATAATGGAATTTTACATTGTGACATCATAATGGAATTTTGCATTATGACATCATAATGGAATTTTACATTATGACCTCATAATGGAATTTTGCATTATGACATTGTAATGGAATTTTTACATTATGACATCGTAATGGAATTTTTACATTATGACATCATAATGGAATTTTGCATTATGACATCATAATGGGATTTTGCATTATGACATCATAATGGAATGTTGCATTATGACATTTTAATGGAATGTTGCATTATGACATCATAATGAAATGTTGCATTATGACATCATAATGGAATTTTACATTATGACATCATAATGGAATGTTGCATTATGACATCATAATGGAATTTTACATTATGACATCATAATGGAATGTTGCATTATGACATCATAATGGAATTTTACATTATGACATGATAATGGAATGTTGCATTACGACATCATAATGGAATTTTACATTATGACATCATAATGGAATGTTGCATTACGACATCATAATGGAATTTAACATTATGACATCATAATGGAATGCTGCATTATGACATCATAATGGAATGCTTCACTATAACATCATAATGGAATTTTACATTATGACATCATAATGGAATTTTACATTATGACATCATAATGGAATTTTACATTATGACATCATAATGGAATTTTACATTATGACATCATAATGGAATTTTGCATTATGCCATCATAATGTAATTTTTACATTATGACATCATAATGGAATTTTGCATTATGACATCATAATGGAATTTTACATTATGACATCATAATGGAATTTTACATTATGACATCATAATGGAATTTTGCATTATGATATCATAATAATATTTTTACATTATGACATCATAATGGAATTTTGCATTATGACATCATAATGGAATGTTACATTATGACATCATAATGGAATGTTGCATTATGACATCATAATGGAATTTTACATTATGACATCATAATGGAATGTTGCATTATTACATCATAATGGAATTTTACATTATGCCATCATAATGGAATGTTGCATTATGACATCATAATGGAATTTTGCATTATGACATCATAATGGAATGTTGCATTATGACATCATAATGGAATGTTGCATTATGACATCATAATGGAATTTTGCATTATGACATCATAATGGAATTTTACATTATGACATCATAATGGAATTTTGCATTATGACATCATAATGGAATTTTACATTATGACATCATAATGGAATTTTACATTATGACATCATAATGGAATTTTGCATTATGATATCATAATAATATTTTTACATTATGACATCATAATGGAATTTTGCATTATGACATCATAATGGAATGTTACATTATGACATCATAATGGAATGTTACATTATGACATCATAATGGAATGTTGCATTATGACATCATAATGAAATTTTACATTATGACATCATAATGGAATGTTGCATTATGACATCATAATGGAATTTTACATTATGCCATCATAATGGAATGTTGCATTATGACATCATAATGGAATTTTACATTATGACATCATAATGGAATGTTGCATTATGACATCATAATGGAATTTTACATTATGACATCATAATGGAATGTTGCATTATGACATCATAATGGAATTTTACATTATGACATGATAATGGAATGTTGCATTACGACATCATAATGGAATTTTACATTATGACATCATAATGGAATGTTGCATTACGACATCATAATGGAATTTAACATTATGACATCATAATGGAATGCTGCATTATGACATCATAATGGAATGCTTCACTATAACATCATTTTGGAATTTTACATTATGACATCATAATGGAATGTTACAATATGACATCATAATGGAATTTTACATTATGACATCATAATGGAATTTTGCATTATGACATCATTATGGAATTTTGCATTATGACATCCTAATGGAATTTTGCATTATGACATCATAATGGAATGTTACATTATGACATCATAATGGAATGTTGCATTATGACATCATAATGGAATTTTACATTATGACATCATAATGGAATGTTGCATTATTACATCATAATGGAATTTTACATTATGCCATCATAATGGAATGTTGCATTATGACATCATAATGGAATTTTACATTATGACATCATAATGGAATGTTGCATTATGACATCATAATGGAATTTTACATTATGACATCATAATGGAATGTTGCATTATGACATCATAATGGAATTTTACATTATGACATGATAATGGAATGTTGCATTACGACATCATAATGGAATTTTACATTATGACATCATAATGGAATGTTGCATTACGACATCATAATGGAATTTAACATTATGACATCATAATGGAATGCTGCATTATGACATCATAATGGAATGCTTCACTATAACATCATAATGGAATTTTACATTATGACATCATAATGGAATTTTACATTATGACATCATAATGGAATTTTACATTATGACATCATAATGGAATTTTACATTATGACATCATAATGGAATTTTGCATTATGCCATCATAATGTAATTTTTACATTATGACATCATAATGGAATTTTGCATTATGACATCATAATGGAATTTTACATTATGACATCATAATGGAATTTTACATTATGACATCATAATGGAATTTTGCATTATGATATCATAATAATATTTTTACATTATGACATCATAATGGAATTTTGCATTATGACATCATAATGGAATGTTACATTATGACATCATAATGGAATGTTGCATTATGACATCATAATGGAATTTTACATTATGACATCATAATGGAATGTTGCATTATTACATCATAATGGAATTTTACATTATGCCATCATAATGGAATGTTGCATTATGACATCATAATGGAATTTTGCATTATGACATCATAATGGAATGTTGCATTATGACATCATAATGGAATGTTGCATTATGACATCATAATGGAATTTTGCATTATGACATCATAATGGAATTTTACATTATGACATCATAATGGAATTTTGCATTATGACATCATAATGGAATTTTACATTATGACATCATAATGGAATTTTACATTATGACATCATAATGGATATTTGCATTATGATATCATAATAATATTTTTACATTATGACATCATAATGGAATTTTGCATTATGACATCATAATGGAATGTTACATTATGACATCATAATGGAATGTTGCATTATGACATCATAATGGAATTTTACATTATGACATCATAATGGAATGTTGCATTATGACATCATAATGGAATTTTACATTATGACATCATAATGGAATTTTGCATTATGACATCATAATGGAATGTTGCATTATGACATCATAATGGAATTTTGCATTATGACATCATAATGGAATTTTTACATTATGACATCATAATGGAATTTTGCATTATGACATCATAATGGAATGTAACATTATGACATCATAATGGAATGTCACATTATGACATCATAATGGAATTTTGCATTATGACATCATAATGGAATGTTGCATCATGACATGATAATGGAATTTTGCATTATGACATTATGGGATGTTGCATTATGACATCATAATGGAATTTTACATTATGCCATAATAATGGAATTTTTACATTATGATATCATAATGGAATTATGCATTATGCCATAATAATGGAATTTTTACATTATGACATCATAATGGAATTTTGCATTATGCCATAATAATGGAATGTTACAATATGACATCATAATGGAATTTTACATTATGACATCATAATGGAATTTTGCATTATGACATCATTATGGAATTTTGCATTATGACATCCTAATGGAATTTTGCATTATGACATCATAATGGAATGTTACATTATGACATCATAATGGAATGTTGCATTATGACATCATAATGGAATTTTACATTATGACATCATAATGGAATGTTGCATTATTACATCATAATGGAATTTTACATTATGCCATCATAATGGAATGTTGCATTATGACATCATAATGGAATTTTGCATTATGACATCATAATGGAATGTTGCATTATGACATCATAATGGAATTTTGCATTATGACATCATAATGGAATTTTACATTATGACATCATAATGGAATTTTGCATTATGACATCATAATGGAATTTTGCATTATGACATCATAATGGAATTTTACATTATGACATCATAATGGAATTTTACATTATGACATCATAATGGAATTTTGCATTATGATATCATAATAATATTTTTACATTATGACATCATAATGGAATTTTGCATTATGACATCATAATGGAATGTTACATTATGACATCATAATGGAATGTTGCATTATGACATCATAATGAAATTTTACATTATGACATCATAATGGAATGTTGCATTATGACATCATAATGGAATTTTACATTATGCCATCATAATGGAATGTTGCATTATGACATCATAATGGAATTTTACATTATGACATCATAATGGAATGTTGCATTATGACATCATAATGGAATTTTACATTATGACATCATAATGGAATGTTGCATTATGACATCATAATGGAATTTTACATTATGACATGATAATGGAATGTTGCATTACGACATCATAATGGAATTTTACATTATGACATCATAATGGAATGTTGCATTACGACATCATAATGGAATTTAACATTATGACATCATAATGGAATGCTGCATTATGACATCATAATGGAATGCTTCACTATAACATCATTTTGGAATTTTACATTATGACATCATAATGGAATGTTACAATATGACATCATAATGGAATTTTACATTATGACATCATAATGGAATTTTGCATTATGACATCATTATGGAATTTTGCATTATGACATCCTAATGGAATTTTGCATTATGACATCATAATGGAATGTTACATTATGACATCATAATGGAATGTTGCATTATGACATCATAATGGAATTTTACATTATGACATCATAATGGAATGTTGCATTATTACATCATAATGGAATTTTACATTATGCCATCATAATGGAATGTTGCATTATGACATCATAATGGAATTTTACATTATGACATCATAATGGAATGTTGCATTATGACATCATAATGGAATTTTACATTATGACATCATAATGGAATGTTGCATTATGACATCATAATGGAATTTTACATTATGACATGATAATGGAATGTTGCATTACGACATCATAATGGAATTTTACATTATGACATCATAATGGAATGTTGCATTACGACATCATAATGGAATTTAACATTATGACATCATAATGGAATGCTGCATTATGACATCATAATGGAATGCTTCACTATAACATCATAATGGAATTTTACATTATGACATCATAATGGAATTTTACATTATGACATCATAATGGAATTTTACATTTTGACATCATAATGGAATTTTACATTATGACATCATAATGGAATTTTGCATTATGCCATCATAATGTAATTTTTACATTATGACATCATAATGGAATTTTGCATTATGACATCATAATGGAATTTTACATTATGACATCATAATGGAATGTTGCATTATTACATCATAATGGAATTTTACATTATGCCATCATAATGGAATGTTGCATTATGACATCATAATGGAATTTTGCATTATGACATCATAATGGAATGTTGCATTATGACATCATAATGGAATGTTGCATTATGACATCATAATGGAATTTTGCATTATGACATCATAATGGAATTTTACATTATGACATCATAATGGAATTTTGCATTATGACATCATAATGGAATTTTACATTATGACATCATAATGGAATTTTACATTATGACATCATAATGGAATTTTGCATTATGATATCATAATAATATTTTTACATTATGACATCATAATGGAATTTTGCATTATGACATCATAATGGAATGTTACATTATGACATCATAATGGAATGTTGCATTATGACATCATAATGGAATTTTACATTATGACATCATAATGGAATGTTGCATTATGACATCATAATGGAATTTTACATTATGCCATCATAATGGAATGTTGCATTATGACATCATAATGGAATTTTGCATTATGACATCATAATGGAATGTTGCATTATGACATCATAATGGAATTTTGCATTATGACATCATAATGGAATTTTTACATTATGACATCATAATGGAATTTTGCATTATGACATCATAATGGAATGTAACATTATGACATCATAATGGAATGTCACATTATGACATCATAATGGAATTTTGCATTATGACATCATAATGGAATGTTGCATCATGACATGATAATGGAATTTTGCATTATGACATTATGGGATGTTGCATTATGACATCATAATGGAATTTTACATTATGCCATAATAATGGAATTTTTACATTATGATATCATAATGGAATTATGCATTATGCCATAATAATGGAATTTTTACATTATGACATCATAATGGAATTTTGCATTATGCCATAATAATGGAATGTTACAATATGACATCATAATGGAATTTTACATTATGACATCATAATGGAATTTTGCATTATGACATCATTATGGAATTTTGCATTATGACATCCTAATGGAATTTTGCATTATGACATCATAATGGAATGTTACATTATGACATCATAATGGAATGTTGCATTATGACATCATAATGGAATTTTACATTATGACATCATAATGGAATGTTGCATTATTACATCATAATGGAATTTTACATTATGCCATCATAATGGAATGTTGCATTATGACATCATAATGGAATTTTGCATTATGACATCATAATGGAATGTTGCATTATGACATCATAATGGAATTTTGCATTATGACATCATAATGGAATTTTACATTATGACATCATAATGGAATTTTGCATTATGACATCATAATGGAATTTTGCATTATGACATCATAATGGAATTTTACATTATGACATCATAATGGAATTTTACATTATGACATCATAATGGAATTTTGCATTATGATATCATAATAATATTTTTACATTATGACATCATAATGGAATTTTGCATTATGACATCATAATGGAATTTTACATTATGCCATCATAATGGAATGTTGCATTATGACATCATAATGGAATTTTGCATTATGACATCATAATGGAATGTTGCATTATGACATCATAATGGAATTTTGCATTATGACATCATAATGGAATTTTTACATTATGACATCATAATGGAATTTTGCATTATGACATCATAATGGAATGTAACATTATGACATCATAATGGAATGTCACATTATGACATCATAATGGAATTTTGCATTATGACATCATAATGGAATGTTGCATCATGACATGATAATGGAATTTTGCATTATGACATTATGGGATGTTGCATTATGACATCATAATGGAATTTTACATTATGCCATAATAATGGAATTTTTACATTATGATATCATAATGGAATTATGCATTATGCCATAATAATGGAATTTTTACATTATGACATCATAATGGAATTTTGCATTATGCCATAATAATGGAATGTTACAATATGACATCATAATGGAATTTTACATTATGACATCATAATGGAATTTTGCATTATGACATCATTATGGAATTTTGCATTATGACATCCTAATGGAATTTTGCATTATGACATCATAATGGAATGTTACATTATGACATCATAATGGAATGTTGCATTATGACATCATAATGGAATTTTACATTATGACATCATAATGGAATGTTGCATTATTACATCATAATGGAATTTTACATTATGCCATCATAATGGAATGTTGCATTATGACATCATAATGGAATTTTGCATTATGACATCATAATGGAATGTTGCATTATGACATCATAATGGAATTTTGCATTATGACATCATAATGGAATTTTACATTATGACATCATAATGGAATTTTGCATTATGACATCATAATGGAATTTTGCATTATGACATCATAATGGAATTTTACATTATGACATCATAATGGAATTTTACATTATGACATCATAATGGAATTTTGCATTATGATATCATAATAATATTTTTACATTATGACATCATAATGGAATTTTGCATTATGACATCATAATGGAATGTTACATTATGACATCATAATGGAATGTTGCATTATGACATCATAATGAAATTTTACATTATGACATCATAATGGAATGTTGCATTATGACATCATAATGGAATTTTACATTATGCCATCATAATGGAATGTTGCATTATGACATCATAATGGAATTTTACATTATGACATCATAATGGAATGTTGCATTATGACATCATAATGGAATTTTACATTATGACATCATAATGGAATGTTGCATTATGACATCATAATGGAATTTTACATTATGACATGATAATGGAATGTTGCATTACGACATCATAATGGAATTTTACATTATGACATCATAATGGAATGTTGCATTACGACATCATAATGGAATTTAACATTATGACATCATAATGGAATGCTGCATTATGACATCATAATGGAATGCTTCACTATAACATCATTTTGGAATTTTACATTATGACATCATAATGGAATGTTACAATATGACATCATAATGGAATTTTACATTATGACATCATAATGGAATTTTGCATTATGACATCATTATGGAATTTTGCATTATGACATCCTAATGGAATTTTGCATTATGACATCATAATGGAATGTTGCATTATGACATCCTAATGGAATTTTGCATTATGACATCATAATGGAATGTTACATTATGACATCATAATGGAATGTTGCATTATGACATCATAATGGAATTTTACATTATGACATCATAATGGAATGTTGCATTATTACATCATAATGGAATTTTACATTATGCCATCATAATGGAATGTTGCATTATGACATCATAATGGAATTTTACATTATGACATCATAATGGAATGTTGCATTATGACATCATAATGGAATTTTACATTATGACATGATAATGGAATGTTGCATTACGACATCATAATGGAATTTTACATTATGACATCATAATGGAATGTTGCATTACGACATCATAATGGAATTTAACATTATGACATCATAATGGAATGCTGCATTATGACATCATAATGGAATTTTACATTATGACATCATAATGGAATTTTACATTATGACATCATAATGGAATTTTACATTATGACATCATAATGGAATTTTACATTATGACATCATAATGGAATTTTACATTATGACATCATAATGGAATTTTGCATTATGCCATCATAATGTAATTTTTACATTATGACATCATAATGGAATTTTGCATTATGACATCATAATGGAATTTTACATTATGACATCATAATGGAATTTTACATTATGACATCATAATGGAATTTTGCATTATGATATCATAATAATATTTTTACATTATGACATCATAATGGAATTTTGCATTATGACATCATAATGGAATGTTACATTATGACATCATAATGGAATGTTGCATTATGACATCATAATGGAATTTTACATTATGACATCATAATGGAATGTTGCATTATTACATCATAATGGAATTTTACATTATGCCATCATAATGGAATGTTGCATTATGACATCATAATGGAATTTTGCATTATGACATCATAATGGAATGTTGCATTATGACATCATAATGGAATGTTGCATTATGACATCATAATGGAATTTTGCATTATGACATCATAATGGAATTTTACATTATGACATCATAATGGAATTTTGCATTATGACATCATAATGGAATTTTACATTATGACATCATAATGGAATTTTACATTATGACATCATAATGGAATTTTGCATTATGATATCATAATAATATTTTTACATTATGACATCATAATGGAATTTTGCATTATGACATCATAATGGAATGTTACATTATGACATCATAATGGAATGTTGCATTATGACATCATAATGGAATTTTACATTATGACATCATAATGGAATGTTGCATTATTACATCATAATGGAATTTTACATTATGCCATCATAATGGAATGTTGCATTATGACATCATAATGGAATTTTGCATTATGACATCATAATGGAATGTTGCATTATGACATCATAATGGAATTTTGCATTATGACATCATAATGGAATTTTACATTATGACATCATAATGGAATTTTGCATTTTGACATCATAATGGAATTTTGCATTATGACATCATAATGGAATTTTACATTATGACATCATAATGGAATTTTACAATATGACATCATAATGGAATTTTGCATTATGATATCATAATAATATTTTTACATTATGACATCATAATGGAATTTTGCATTATGACATCATAATGGAATGTTACATTATGACATCATAATGGAATGTTGCATTATGACATCATAATGAAATTTTACATTATGACATCATAATGGAATGTTGCATTATGACATCATAATGGAATTTTACATTATGCCATCATAATGGAATGTTGCATTATGACATCATAATGGAATTTTACATTATGACATCATAATGGAATGTTGCATTATGACATCATAATGGAATTTTACATTATGACATCATAATGGAATGTTGCATTATGACATCATAATGGAATTTTACATTATGACATGATAATGGAATGTTGCATTACGACATCATAATGGAATTTTACATTATGACATCATAATGGAATGTTGCATTACGACATCATAATGGAATTTAACATTATGACATCATAATGGAATGCTGCATTATGACATCATAATGGAATGCTTCACTATAACATCATTTTGGAATTTTACATTATGACATCATAATGGAATGTTACAATATGACATCATAATGGAATTTTACATTATGACATCATTATGGAATTTTGCATTATGACATCCTAATGGAATTTTGCATTATGACATCATAATGGAATTTTACATTATGACATCGCTGCATTATGACATCATAATGGAATGCTTCACTATAACATCATTTTGGAATTTTACATTATGACATCATAATGGAATGTTACAATATGACATCATAATGGAATTTTACATTATGACATCATTATGGAATTTTGCATTATGACATCCTAATGGAATTTTGCATTATGACATCATAATGGAATTTTACATTATGACATCATAATGGAATTTTACATTATGACATCATAATGGATATTTGCATTATGATATCATAATAATATTTTTACATTATGACATCATAATGGAATTTTGCATTATGACATCATAATGGAATGTTACATTATGACATCATAATGGAATGTTGCATTATGACATCATAATGGAATTTTACATTATGACATCATAATGGAATGTTGCATTATGACATCATAATGGAATTTTACATTATGACATCATAATGGAATTTTGCATTATGACATCATAATGGAATGTTGCATTATGACATCATAATGGAATTTTGCATTATGACATCATAATGGAATTTTTACATTATGACATCATAATGGAATTTTGCATTATGACATCATAATGGAATGTAACATTATGACATCATAATGGAATGTCACATTATGACATCATAATGGAATTTTGCATTATGACATCATAATGGAATGTTGCATCATGACATGATAATGGAATTTTGCATTATGACATTATGGGATGTTGCATTATGACATCATAATGGAATTTTACATTATGCCATAATAATGGAATTTTTACATTATGATATCATAATGGAATTATGCATTATGCCATAATAATGGAATTTTTACATTATGACATCATAATGGAATTTTGCATTATGCCATAATAATGGAATGTTACAATATGACATCATAATGGAATTTTACATTATGACATCATAATGGAATTTTGCATTATGACATCATTATGGAATTTTGCATTATGACATCCTAATGGAATTTTGCATTATGACATCATAATGGAATGTTACATTATGACATCATAATGGAATGTTGCATTATGACATCATAATGGAATTTTACATTATGACATCATAATGGAATGTTGCATTATTACATCATAATGGAATTTTACATTATGCCATCATAATGGAATGTTGCATTATGACATCATAATGGAATTTTGCATTATGACATCATAATGGAATGTTGCATTATGACATCATAATGGAATTTTGCATTATGACATCATAATGGAATTTTACATTATGACATCATAATGGAATTTTGCATTATGACATCATAATGGAATTTTGCATTATGACATCATAATGGAATTTTACATTATGACATCATAATGGAATTTTACATTATGACATCATAATGGAATTTTGCATTATGATATCATAATAATATTTTTACATTATGACATCATAATGGAATTTTGCATTATGACATCATAATGGAATGTTACATTATGACATCATAATGGAATGTTGCATTATGACATCATAATGAAATTTTACATTATGACATCATAATGGAATGTTGCATTATGACATCATAATGGAATTTTACATTATGCCATCATAATGGAATGTTGCATTATGACATCATAATGGAATTTTACATTATGACATCATAATGGAATGTTGCATTATGACATCATAATGGAATTTTACATTATGACATCATAATGGAATGTTGCATTATGACATCATAATGGAATTTTACATTATGACATGATAATGGAATGTTGCATTACGACATCATAATGGAATTTTACATTATGACATCATAATGGAATGTTGCATTACGACATCATAATGGAATTTAACATTATGACATCATAATGGAATGCTGCATTATGACATCATAATGGAATGCTTCACTATAACATCATTTTGGAATTTTACATTATGACATCATAATGGAATGTTACAATATGACATCATAATGGAATTTTACATTATGACATCATAATGGAATTTTGCATTATGACATCATTATGGAATTTTGCATTATGACATCCTAATGGAATTTTGCATTATGACATCATAATGGAATGTTACATTATGACATCATAATGGAATGTTGCATTATGACATCATAATGGAATTTTACATTATGACATCATAATGGAATGTTGCATTATTACATCATAATGGAATTTTACATTATGCCATCATAATGGAATGTTGCATTATGACATCATAATGGAATTTTACATTATGACATCATAATGGAATGTTGCATTATGACATCATAATGGAATTTTACATTATGACATCATAATGGAATGTTGCATTATGACATCATAATGGAATTTTACATTATGACATGATAATGGAATGTTGCATTACGACATCATAATGGAATTTTACATTATGACATCATAATGGAATGTTGCATTACGACATCATAATGGAATTTAACATTATGACATCATAATGGAATGCTGCATTATGACATCATAATGGAATGCTTCACTATAACATCATAATGGAATTTTACATTATGACATCATAATGGAATTTTACATTATGACATCATAATGGAATTTTACATTTTGACATCATAATGGAATTTTACATTATGACATCATAATGGAATTTTGCATTATGCCATCATAATGTAATTTTTACATTATGACATCATAATGGAATTTTGCATTATGACATCATAATGGAATTTTACATTATGACATCATAATGGAATGTTGCATTATTACATCATAATGGAATTTTACATTATGCCATCATAATGGAATGTTGCATTATGACATCATAATGGAATTTTGCATTATGACATCATAATGGAATGTTGCATTATGACATCATAATGGAATGTTGCATTATGACATCATAATGGAATTTTGCATTATGACATCATAATGGAATTTTACATTATGACATCATAATGGAATTTTGCATTATGACATCATAATGGAATTTTACTAGAGATGAGCGAACACGTTCGGCCCCGCCCCTTTTTCGCCCGAACACCGAACTTTGCGAACACCTCGGTGTTCGGGCGAAAAAGTTCGGGGGCCGCCGTGGCAGCGCGGGGGGGTGCGGCGGGGAGCGGGGGGGAGAGGGAGAGAGAGAGGGCTCCCCCCTGTTCCCCGCTACTGCCGCCCGCGCCGCCGCGCATCTCCCCGCCCCCCGGCGGCACCCGGACACTTACGCGCGAACACTCCAGTGTTCGCTAAAGCCGGTGTCCGGGTGCGGATGTGTCCGTTACGGACACGTTCGCTCATCTCTAAATTTTACATTATGACATCATAATGGAATTTTACATTATGACATCATAATGGAATTTTGCATTATGATATCATAATAATATTTTTACATTATGACATCATAATGGAATTTTGCATTATGACATCATAATGGAATGTTACATTATGACATCATAATGGAATGTTGCATTATGACATCATAATGGAATTTTACATTATGACATCATAATGGAATGTTGCATTATGACATCATAATGGAATTTTACATTATGCCATCATAATGGAATGTTGCATTATGACATCATAATGGAATTTTGCATTATGACATCATAATGGAATGTTGCATTATGACATCATAATGGAATTTTGCATTATGACATCATAATGGAATTTTTACATTATGACATCATAATGGAATTTTGCATTATGACATCATAATGGAATGTAACATTATGACATCATAATGGAATGTCACATTATGACATCATAATGGAATTTTGCATTATGACATCATAATGGAATGTTGCATCATGACATGATAATGGAATTTTGCATTATGACATTATGGGATGTTGCATTATGACATCATAATGGAATTTTACATTATGCCATAATAATGGAATTTTTACATTATGATATCATAATGGAATTATGCATTATGCCATAATAATGGAATTTTTACATTATGACATCATAATGGAATTTTGCATTATGCCATAATAATGGAATGTTACAATATGACATCATAATGGAATTTTACATTATGACATCATAATGGAATTTTGCATTATGACATCATTATGGAATTTTGCATTATGACATCCTAATGGAATTTTGCATTATGACATCATAATGGAATGTTACATTATGACATCATAATGGAATGTTGCATTATGACATCATAATGGAATTTTACATTATGACATCATAATGGAATGTTGCATTATTACATCATAATGGAATTTTACATTATGCCATCATAATGGAATGTTGCATTATGACATCATAATGGAATTTTGCATTATGACATCATAATGGAATGTTGCATTATGACATCATAATGGAATTTTGCATTATGACATCATAATGGAATTTTACATTATGACATCATAATGGAATTTTGCATTATGACATCATAATGGAATTTTGCATTATGACATCATAATGGAATTTTACATTATGACATCATAATGGAATTTTACATTATGACATCATAATGGAATTTTGCATTATGATATCATAATAATATTTTTACATTATGACATCATAATGGAATTTTGCATTATGACATCATAATGGAATGTTACATTATGACATCATAATGGAATGTTGCATTATGACATCATAATGAAATTTTACATTATGACATCATAATGGAATGTTGCATTATGACATCATAATGGAATTTTACATTATGCCATCATAATGGAATGTTGCATTATGACATCATAATGGAATTTTACATTATGACATCATAATGGAATGTTGCATTATGACATCATAATGGAATTTTACATTATGACATCATAATGGAATGTTGCATTATGACATCATAATGGAATTTTACATTATGACATGATAATGGAATGTTGCATTACGACATCATAATGGAATTTTACATTATGACATCATAATGGAATGTTGCATTACGACATCATAATGGAATTTAACATTATGACATCATAATGGAATGCTGCATTATGACATCATAATGGAATGCTTCACTATAACATCATTTTGGAATTTTACATTATGACATCATAATGGAATGTTACAATATGACATCATAATGGAATTTTACATTATGACATCATAATGGAATTTTGCATTATGACATCATTATGGAATTTTGCATTATGACATCCTAATGGAATTTTGCATTATGACATCATAATGGAATGTTGCATTATGACATCCTAATGGAATTTTGCATTATGACATCATAATGGAATGTTACATTATGACATCATAATGGAATGTTGCATTATGACATCATAATGGAATTTTACATTATGACATCATAATGGAATGTTGCATTATTACATCATAATGGAATTTTACATTATGCCATCATAATGGAATGTTGCATTATGACATCATAATGGAATTTTACATTATGACATCATAATGGAATGTTGCATTATGACATCATAATGGAATTTTACATTATGACATCATAATGGAATGTTGCATTACGACATCATAATGGAATTTTACATTATGACATCATAATGGAATGTTGCATTACGACATCATAATGGAATTTAACATTATGACATCATAATGGAATGCTGCATTATGACATCATAATGGAATTTTACATTATGACATCATAATGGAATTTTACATTATGACATCATAATGGAATTTTACATTATGACATCATAATGGAATTTTACATTATGACATCATAATGGAATTTTACATTATGACATCATAATGGAATTTTGCATTATGCCATCATAATGTAATTTTTACATTATGACATCATAATGGAATTTTGCATTATGACATCATAATGGAATTTTACATTATGACATCATAATGGAATTTTACATTATGACATCATAATGGAATTTTGCATTATGATATCATAATAATATTTTTACATTATGACATCATAATGGAATTTTGCATTATGACATCATAATGGAATGTTACATTATGACATCATAATGGAATGTTGCATTATGACATCATAATGGAATTTTACATTATGACATCATAATGGAATGTTGCATTATTACATCATAATGGAATTTTACATTATGCCATCATAATGGAATGTTGCATTATGACATCATAATGGAATTTTGCATTATGACATCATAATGGAATGTTGCATTATGACATCATAATGGAATGTTGCATTATGACATCATAATGGAATTTTGCATTATGACATCATAATGGAATTTTACATTATGACATCATAATGGAATTTTGCATTATGACATCATAATGGAATTTTACATTATGACATCATAATGGAATTTTACATTATGACATCATAATGGAATTTTGCATTATGATATCATAATAATATTTTTACATTATGACATCATAATGGAATTTTGCATTATGACATCATAATGGAATGTTACATTATGACATCATAATGGAATGTTGCATTATGACATCATAATGGAATTTTACATTATGACATCATAATGGAATGTTGCATTATTACATCATAATGGAATTTTACATTATGCCATCATAATGGAATGTTGCATTATGACATCATAATGGAATTTTGCATTATGACATCATAATGGAATGTTGCATTATGACATCATAATGGAATTTTGCATTATGACATCATAATGGAATTTTACATTATGACATCATAATGGAATTTTGCATTATGACATCATAATGGAATTTTGCATTATGACATCATAATGGAATTTTACATTATGACATCATAATGGAATTTTACATTATGACATCATAATGGAATTTTGCATTATGATATCATAATAATATTTTTACATTATGACATCATAATGGAATTTTGCATTATGACATCATAATGGAATGTTACATTATGACATCATAATGGAATGTTGCATTATGACATCATAATGAAATTTTACATTATGACATCATAATGGAATGTTGCATTATGACATCATAATGGAATTTTACATTATGCCATCATAATGGAATGTTGCATTATGACATCATAATGGAATTTTACATTATGACATCATAATGGAATGTTGCATTATGACATCATAATGGAATTTTACATTATGACATCATAATGGAATGTTGCATTATGACATCATAATGGAATTTTACATTATGACATGATAATGGAATGTTGCATTACGACATCATAATGGAATTTTACATTATGACATCATAATGGAATGTTGCATTACGACATCATAATGGAATTTAACATTATGACATCATAATGGAATGCTGCATTATGACATCATAATGGAATGCTTCACTATAACATCATTTTGGAATTTTACATTATGACATCATAATGGAATGTTACAATATGACATCATAATGGAATTTTACATTATGACATCATAATGGAATTTTGCATTATGACATCATTATGGAATTTTGCATTATGACATCCTAATGGAATTTTGCATTATGACATCATAATGGAATGTTACATTATGACATCATAATGGAATGTTGCATTATGACATCATAATGGAATTTTACATTATGACATCATAATGGAATGTTGCATTATTACATCATAATGGAATTTTACATTATGCCATCATAATGGAATGTTGCATTATGACATCATAATGGAATTTTACATTATGACATCATAATGGAATGTTGCATTATGACATCATAATGGAATTTTACATTATGACATCATAATGGAATGTTGCATTATGACATCATAATGGAATTTTACATTATGACATGATAATGGAATGTTGCATTACGACATCATAATGGAATTTTACATTATGACATCATAATGGAATGTTACATTATGACATCATAATGGAATTTTGCATTATGACATCATAATGGAATGTTGCATTATGACATCATAATGGAATTTTGCATTATGACATCATAATGGAATTTTACATTATGACATCATAATGGAATTTTGCATTATGACATCATAATGGAATTTTGCATTATGACATCATAATGGAATTTTACATTATGACATCATAATGGAATTTTACATTATGACATCATAATGGAATTTTGCATTATGATATCATAATAATATTTTTACATTATGACATCATAATGGAATTTTGCATTATGACATCATAATGGAATGTTACATTATGACATCATAATGGAATGTTGCATTATGACATCATAATGAAATTTTACATTATGACATCATAATGGAATGTTGCATTATGACATCATAATGGAATTTTACATTATGCCATCATAATGGAATGTTGCATTATGACATCATAATGGAATTTTACATTATGACATCATAATGGAATGTTGCATTATGACATCATAATGGAATTTTACATTATGACATCATAATGGAATGTTGCATTATGACATCATAATGGAATTTTACATTATGACATGATAATGGAATGTTGCATTACGACATCATAATGGAATTTTACATTATGACATCATAATGGAATGTTGCATTACGACATCATAATGGAATTTAACATTATGACATCATAATGGAATGCTGCATTATGACATCATAATGGAATGCTTCACTATAACATCATTTTGGAATTTTACATTATGACATCATAATGGAATGTTACAATATGACATCATAATGGAATTTTACATTATGACATCATAATGGAATTTTGCATTATGACATCATTATGGAATTTTGCATTATGACATCCTAATGGAATTTTGCATTATGACATCATAATGGAATGTTACATTATGACATCATAATGGAATGTTGCATTATGACATCATAATGGAATTTTACATTATGACATCATAATGGAATGTTGCATTATTACATCATAATGGAATTTTACATTATGCCATCATAATGGAATGTTGCATTATGACATCATAATGGAATTTTACATTATGACATCATAATGGAATGTTGCATTATGACATCATAATGGAATTTTACATTATGACATCATAATGGAATGTTGCATTATGACATCATAATGGAATTTTACATTATGACATGATAATGGAATGTTGCATTACGACATCATAATGGAATTTTACATTATGACATCATAATGGAATGTTGCATTACGACATCATAATGGAATTTAACATTATGACATCATAATGGAATGCTGCATTATGACATCATAATGGAATGCTTCACTATAACATCATAATGGAATTTTACATTATGACATCATAATGGAATTTTACATTATGACATCATAATGGAATTTTACATTATGACATCATAATGGAATTTTACATTATGACATCATAATGGAATTTTGCATTATGCCATCATAATGTAATTTTTACATTATGACATCATAATGGAATTTTGCATTATGACATCATAATGGAATTTTACATTATGACATCATAATGGAATTTTACATTATGACATCATAATGGAATTTTGCATTATGATATCATAATAATATTTTTACATTATGACATCATAATGGAATTTTGCATTATGACATCATAATGGAATGTTACATTATGACATCATAATGGAATGTTGCATTATGACATCATAATGGAATTTTACATTATGACATCATAATGGAATGTTGCATTATTACATCATAATGGAATTTTACATTATGCCATCATAATGGAATGTTGCATTATGACATCATAATGGAATTTTGCATTATGACATCATAATGGAATGTTGCATTATGACATCATAATGGAATGTTGCATTATGACATCATAATGGAATTTTGCATTATGACATCATAATGGAATTTTACATTATGACATCATAATGGAATTTTGCATTATGACATCATAATGGAATTTTACATTATGACATCATAATGGAATTTTACATTATGACATCATAATGGAATTTTGCATTATGATATCATAATAATATTTTTACATTATGACATCATAATGGAATTTTGCATTATGACATCATAATGGAATGTTACATTATGACATCATAATGGAATGTTGCATTATGACATCATAATGGAATTTTACATTATGACATCATAATGGAATGTTGCATTATGACATCATAATGGAATTTTACATTATGCCATCATAATGGAATGTTGCATTATGACATCATAATGGAATTTTGCATTATGACATCATAATGGAATGTTGCATTATGACATCATAATGGAATTTTGCATTATGACATCATAATGGAATTTTTACTTTATGACATCATAATGGAATTTTGCATTATGACATCATAATGGAATGTAACATTATGACATCATAATGGAATGTCACATTATGACATCATAATGGAATTTTGCATTATGACATCATAATGGAATTTTGCATTATGACATCATAATGGAATGTCACATTATGACATCATAATGGAATTTTGCATTATGCCATCATAATGGAATTTTGCATTATGACATCATAATGGAATGTTGCATTATGACATCATAATGTAATTTTTACAATTTGACATCATAATGGAATTTTGCATTATGACATCATAATGGATTTTTTACATTATGACATCATAATGGAATGTTGCATTATGACACCATAATGGAATTTTACATTATGACATCATAATGGAATGTTGCATTATGACATCATAATGGAATTTTGCATTATGACATCATAATGGAATTTTGCATTATGACATCATAATGGAATGTTGCATTATGACATCATAATGGAATTTTGCATTATGACATCATAATGGAATTTTGCATTATGACATCAGAATGGAATGTTTCATTATGACATCATAATGGAATTTTGCATTATGACATCATAATGGAATGTTGCATTATGACATCATAGTGGAATTTTACATTATGACATCATAATGGAATTTTGCATTATGACATCAAAATGGAATTTTGCATTATGACATCATAATAAAATTTTTACATTATGACATCATAATGGAATGTTGCATTATGACATCATAATGGAATTTTACATTATGACATCATTTTTGAATTTTACATTATGACATCATAATGGAATGTTACAATATGACATCATAATGGAATTTTACATTATGACATCATAATGGAATTTTGCATTATGACATCATTATGGAATTTTGCATTATGACATCCTAATGGAATTTTGCATTATGACATCATAATGGAATGTTACATTATGACATCATAATGGAATGTTGCATTATGACATCATAATGGAATTTTACATTATGACATCATAATGGAATGTTGCATTATTACATCATAATGGAATTTTACATTATGCCATCATAATGGAATGTTGCATTATGACATCATAATGGAATTTTGCATTATGACATCATAATGGAATGTTGCATTATGACATCATAATGGAATTTTGCATTATGACATCATAATGGAATTTTACATTATGACATCATAATGGAATTTTGCATTATGACATCATAATGGAATTTTGCATTATGACATCATAATGGAATTTTACATTATGACATCATAATGGAATTTTACATTATGACATCATAATGGAATTTTGCATTATGATATCATAATAATATTTTTACATTATGACATCATAATGGAATTTTGCATTATGACATCATAATGGAATGTTACATTATGACATCATAATGGAATGTTGCATTATGACATCATAATGAAATTTTACATTATGACATCATAATGGAATGTTGCATTATGACATCATAATGGAATTTTACATTATGCCATCATAATGGAATGTTGCATTATGACATCATAATGGAATTTTGCATTATGACATCATAATGGAATGTTGCATTATGACATCATAATGGAATTTTGCATTATGACATCATAATGGAATTTTGCATTATGACATCATAATGGAATTTTTACATTATGACATCATAATGGAATTTTACATTATGACATCATAATGGAATTTTGCATTATGACATCATAATGGAATGTTACATTATGACATCATAATGGAATGTCACATTATGACATCATAATGGAATTTTGCATTATGACATAATGGGATGTTGCATTATGACATCATAATGGAATTTTACATTATGCCATAATAATGGAATTTTTACATTATGATATCATAATGGAATTATGCATTATGCCATAATAATGGAATTTTTACATTATGACATCATAATGGAATTTTGCATTATGCCATAATAATGGAATTTTTACATTATGACATCATAATGGAATTTTGCATTATGCCATCATAATGGAATGTTCCATTATGACATCATAATGGAATGTTGAATTATGACATCATAATGGAATTTTGCATTATGACATCATAATGGAATGTTGCATTATGACATCATAATGGAATTTTGCATTATGACATCATAATGGAATGTTGCATTATGCCATCATAATGGAATTTTGCATTATGACATCATAATGGAATGTTGCATTATGACATAATAATGTAATTTTTACATTATGACATCATAATGGAATGCTGCATTATGACATCATAATGGAATGCTTCACTATAACATCATAATGGAATTTTACATTATGACATCATAATGGAATTTTACATTATGACATCATAATGGAATTTTGCATTATGCCATCATAATGTCATTTTTACATTATGACATCATAATGGAATTTTGCATTATGACATAATGGGATGTTGCATTATGACATCATAATGGAATTTTACATTATGCCATAATAATGGAATTTTTACATTATGATATCATAATGGAATTATGCATTATGCCATAATAATGGAATTTTTACATTATGACATCATAATGGAATTTTGCATTATGCCATAATAATGGAATTTTTACATTATGACATCATAATGGAATTTTGCATTATGCCATCATAATGGAATGTTCCATTATGACATCATAATGGAATGTTGAATTATGACATCATAATGGAATTTTGCATTATGACATCATAATGGAATGTTGCATTATGACATCATAATGGAATTTTGCATTATGACATCATAATGGAATGTTGCATTATGCCATCATAATGGAATTTTGCATTATGACATCATAATGGAATGTTGCATTATGACATAATAATGTAATTTTTACATTATGACATCATAATGGAATGCTGCATTATGACATCATAATGGAATGCTTCACTATAACATCATAATGGAATTTTACATTATGACATCATAATAGAATTTTACATTATGACATCATAATGGAATTTTGCATTATGCCATCATAATGTCATTTTTACATTATGACATCATAATGGAATTTTGCATTATGACATCATAATGGAATTTTACATTATGACATCATAATGGAATTTTACATTATGACATCATAATGGAATTTTGCATTATGATATCATAATAATATTTTTACATTATGACATCATAATGGAATTTTGCATTATGACATCATAATGGAATGTTACATTATGACATCATAATGGAATGTTGCATTATGACATCATAATGGAATTTTACATTATGACATCATAATGGAATGTTGCATTATTACATCATAATGGAATTTTACATTATGCCATCATAATGGAATGTTGCATTATGACATCATAATGGAATTTTGCATTATGACATCATAATGGAATGTTGCATTATGACATCATAATGGAATGTTGCATTATGACATCATAATGGAATTTTGCATTATGCCATCATAATGTCATTTTTACATTATGACATCATAATGGAATTTTGCATTATGACATCATAATGGAATTTTACATTATGACATCATAATGGAATTTTACATTATGACATCATAATGGAATTTTGCATTATGATATCATAATAATATTTTTACATTATGACATCATAATGGAATTTTGCATTATGACATCATAATGGAATGTTACATTATGACATCATAATGGAATGTTGCATTATGACATCATAATGGAATTTTACATTATGACATCATAATGGAATGTTGCATTATTACATCATAATGGAATTTTACATTATGCCATCATAATGGAATGTTGCATTATGACATCATAATGGAATTTTGCATTATGACATCATAATGGAATGTTGCATTATGACATCATAATGGAATGTTGCATTATGACATCATAATGGAATTTTGCATTATGACATCATAATGGAATTTTACATTATGACATCATAATGGAATTTTGCATTATGACATCATAATGGAATTTTACATTATGACATCATAATGGAATTTTGCATTATGACATCATAATGGAATTTTACATTATGACATCATAATGGAATTTTACATTATGACATCATAATGGAATTTTGCATTATGATATCATAATAATATTTTTACATTATGACATCATAATGGAATTTTGCATTATGACATCATAATGGAATGTTACATTATGACATCATAATGGAATGTTGCATTATGACATCATAATGGAATTTTGCATTATGACATCATAATGGAATTTTTACATTATGACATCATAATGGAATTTTACATTATGACATCATAATGGAATTTTGCATTATGACATCATAATGGAATGTTACATTATGACATCATAATGGAATGTCACATTATGACATCATAATGGAATTTTGCATTATGACATAATGGGATGTTGCATTATGACATCATAATGGAATTTTACATTATGCCATAATAATGGAATTTTTACATTATGATATCATAATGGAATTATGCATTATGCCATAATAATGGAATTTTTACATTATGACATCATAATGGAATTTTGCATTATGCCATAATAATGGAATTTTTACATTATGACATCATAATGGAATTTTGCATTATGCCATCATAATGGAATGTTCCATTATGACATCATAATGGAATGTTGAATTATGACATCATAATGGAATTTTGCATTATGACATCATAATGGAATGTTGCATTATGACATCATAATGGAATTTTGCATTATGACATCA
Source organism: Eleutherodactylus coqui (assembly GCF_035609145.1). Classification (NCBI taxonomy): domain Eukaryota; kingdom Metazoa; phylum Chordata; class Amphibia; order Anura; family Eleutherodactylidae; genus Eleutherodactylus; species Eleutherodactylus coqui. Next base: position 112,762,369 of record NC_089842.1, on the reverse strand, counting down.
TAATGGAATGTTGCATTATGCCATCATAATGGAATTTTGCATTATGACATCATAATGGAATGTTGCATTATGACATAATAATGTAATTTTTACATTATGACATCATAATGGAATGCTGCATTATGACATCATAATGGAATGCTTCACTATAACATCATAATGGAATTTTACATTATGACATCATAATGGAATTTTACATTATGACATCATAATGGAATTTTGCATTATGCCATCATAATGTCATTTTTACATTATGACATCATAATGGAATTTTGCATTATGACATAATGGGATGTTGCATTATGACATCATAATGGAATTTTACATTATGCCATAATAATGGAATTTTTACATTATGATATCATAATGGAATTATGCATTATGCCATAATAATGGAATTTTTACATTATGACATCATAATGGAATTTTGCATTATGCCATAATAATGGAATTTTTACATTATGACATCATAATGGAATTTTGCATTATGCCATCATAATGGAATGTTCCATTATGACATCATAATGGAATGTTGAATTATGACATCATAATGGAATTTTGCATTATGACATCATAATGGAATGTTGCATTATGACATCATAATGGAATTTTGCATTATGACATCATAATGGAATGTTGCATTATGCCATCATAATGGAATTTTGCATTATGACATCATAATGGAATGTTGCATTATGACATAATAATGTAATTTTTACATTATGACATCATAATGGAATGCTGCATTATGACATCATAATGGAATGCTTCACTATAACATCATAATGGAATTTTACATTATGACATCATAATAGAATTTTACATTATGACATCATAATGGAATTTTGCATTATGCCATCATAATGTCATTTTTACATTATGACATCATAATGGAATTTTGCATTATGACATCATAATGGAATTTTACATTATGACATCATAATGGAATTTTACATTATGACATCATAATGGAATTTTGCATTATGATATCATAATAATATTTTTACATTATGACATCATAATGGAATTTTGCATTATGACATCATAATGGAATGTTACATTATGACATCATAATGGAATGTTGCATTATGACATCATAATGGAATTTTACATTATGACATCATAATGGAATGTTGCATTATTACATCATAATGGAATTTTACATTATGCCATCATAATGGAATGTTGCATTATGACATCATAATGGAATTTTGCATTATGACATCATAATGGAATGTTGCATTATGACATCATAATGGAATGTTGCATTATGACATCATAATGGAATTTTGCATTATGCCATCATAATGTCATTTTTACATTATGACATCATAATGGAATTTTGCATTATGACATCATAATGGAATTTTACATTATGACATCATAATGGAATTTTACATTATGACATCATAATGGAATTTTGCATTATGATATCATAATAATATTTTTACATTATGACATCATAATGGAATTTTGCATTATGACATCATAATGGAATGTTACATTATGACATCATAATGGAATGTTGCATTATGACATCATAATGGAATTTTACATTATGACATCATAATGGAATGTTGCATTATTACATCATAATGGAATTTTACATTATGCCATCATAATGGAATGTTGCATTATGACATCATAATGGAATTTTGCATTATGACATCATAATGGAATGTTGCATTATGACATCATAATGGAATGTTGCATTATGACATCATAATGGAATTTTGCATTATGACATCATAATGGAATTTTACATTATGACATCATAATGGAATTTTGCATTATGACATCATAATGGAATTTTACATTATGACATCATAATGGAATTTTGCATTATGACATCATAATGGAATTTTACATTATGACATCATAATGGAATTTTACATTATGACATCATAATGGAATTTTGCATTATGATATCATAATAATATTTTTACATTATGACATCATAATGGAATTTTGCATTATGACATCATAATGGAATGTTACATTATGACATCATAATGGAATGTTGCATTATGACATCATAATGGAATTTTACATTATGACATCATAATGGAATGTTGCATTATGACATCATAATGGAATTTTACATTATGCCATCATAATGGAATGTTGCATTATGACATCATAATGGAATTTTGCATTATGACATCATAATGGAATTTTTACATTATGACATCATAATGGAATTTTACATTATGACATCATAATGGAATTTTGCATTATGACATCATAATGGAATGTTACATTATGACATCATAATGGAATGTCACATTATGACATCATAATGGAATTTTGCATTATGACATCATAATGGAATGTTGCATCATGACATGATAATGGAATTTTGCATTATGACATAATGGGATGTTGCATTATGACATCATAATGGAATTTTACATTATGCCATAATAATGGAATTTTTACATTATGATATCATAATGGAATTATGCATTATGCCATAATAATGGAATTTTTACATTATGACATCATAATGGAATTTTGCATTATGCCATAATAATGGAATTTTTACATTATGACATCATAATGGAATTTTGCATTATGCCATCATAATGGAATGTTACATTATGACATCATAATGGAATGTTGAATTATGACATCATAATGGAATTTTGCATTATGACATCATAATGGAATGTTGCATTATGACATCATAATGGAATTTTGCATTATGACATCATAATGGAATGTTGCATTATGACATCATAATGGAATTTTGCATTATGACATCATAATGGAATGTTGCATTATGCCATCATAATGGAATTTTGCATTATGACATCATAATGGAATGTTGCATTATGACATCATAATGTAATTTTTACATTATGACATCATAATGGAATTTTGCATTATGACATCATAATGGAATTTTACATTATGACATCATAATGGAATGTTGCATTATGACACCATAATGGAATTTTACATTATGACATCATAATGGAATGTTGCATTATGACATCATAATGGAATTTTGCATTATGACATCATAATGGAATTTTGCATTATGACATCATAATGGAATGTTGCATTATGACATCATAATGGAATTTTGCATTATGACATCAGAATGGAATGTTTCATTATGACATCAGAATGGAATGTTTCATTATGACATCATAATGGAATTTTGCATTATGACATCATAATGGAATGTTGCATTATGACATCATAGTGGAATTTTACATTATGACATCATAATGGAATTTTGCATTATGACATCAAAATGGAATTTTGCATTATGACATCATGATAAAATTTTTACATTATGACATCATAATGGAATGTTGCATTATGACATCATAATGGAATTTTACATTATGACATCATTTTGGAATTTTACATTATGACATCATAATGGAATGTTACAATATGACATCATAATGGAATTTTACATTATGACATCATAATGGAATTTTGCATTATGACATCATTATGGAATTTTGCATTATGACATCCTAATGGAATGTTACATTATGACATCATAATGGAATTTTGCATTATGACATCATAATGGAATGTTACATTATGACATCATAATGGAATTTTGCATTATGACATCATAATGGAATGTTGCATTATGACATCATAATGGAATTTTACATTATGACATCATAATAGAATTTTACATTATGACATCATAATGGAATTTTGCATTATGACATCATAATGGAATGTTGCATTATGACATCATAATGGAATTTTTACATTATGACATCATAATGGAATTTTGCATTATGACATCATAATGGAATTTTACATTATGACATCATAATGGAATGTTGCATTATAACATCATAATGGAATTTTGCATTATGACATCATAATGGAATGTTGCATTATGACATCATAATGGAATTTTACATTATGACATCATAATGGAATTTTACAATACGACATCATAATGGAATGTTGCATTATGACATCATAATGGAATTTTGCATTATGACATCATTATGGAATTTTGCATTATGACATCCTAATTGAATGTTACATTATGACATCATAATGGAATTTTGCATTATGACATCATAATGGAATCTTGCATTATGACATCACAATGGAATTTTACATTATGACATCATAATGGAATTTTACATTATGACATCATAATGGAATTTTGCATTATGATATCATAATAAAATTATTACATTATGACATCATAATGGAATTTTGAATTATGACATCATAATGGAATGTTACATTATGACATCATAATGGAATGTTGCATTATGAGATCATAATGGAATTTTACATTATGACATCATAATGGAATGTTGCATTATTACATCATAATGGAATTTTGCATTATGACATCATAATGGAATTTTACATTGTGACATCATAATGGAATTTTGCATTATGACATCATAATGGAATTTTACATTATGACCTCATAATGGAATTTTGCATTATGACATTGTAATGGAATTTTTACATTATGACATCATAATGGAATTTTGCATTATGACATCATAATGGGATTTTGCATTATGACATCATAATGGAATGTTGCATTATGACATTTTAATGGAATGTTGCATTATGACATCATAATGAAATGTTGCATTATGACATCATAATGGAATGTTGCATTATGACATCATAATGGAATTTTACATTATGACATCATAATGGAATGTTGCATTATGACATCATAATGGAATTTTACATTATGACATGATAATGGAATGTTGCATTACGACATCATAATGGAATTTTACATTATGACATCATAATGGAATGTTGCATTACGACATCATAATGGAATTTAACATTATGACATCATAATGGAATGCTGCATTATGACATCATAATGGAATGCTTCACTATAACATCATAATGGAATTTTACATTATGACATCATAATGGAATTTTACATTATGACATCATAATGGAATTTTACATTATGACATCATAATGGAATTTTACATTATGACATCATAATGGAATTTTGCATTATGATATCATAATAATATTTTTACATTATGACATCATAATGGAATTTTGCATTATGACATCATAATGGAATGTAACATTATGACATCATAATGGAATGTTGCATTATGACATCATAATGGAATTTTACATTATGACATCATAATGGAATGTTGCATTATTACATCATAATGGAATTTTACATTATGCCATCATAATGGAATGTTGCATTATGACATCATAATGGAATTTTGCATTATGACATCATAATGGAATGTTGCATTATGACATCATAATGGAATTTTGCATTATGACATCATAATGGAATTTTGCATTATGACATCATAATGGAATTTTTACATTATGACATCATAATGGAATTTTACATTATTACATCATAATGGAATTTTGCATTATGACATCATAATGGAATGTTACATTATGACATCATAATGGAATTTTGCATTATGACATCATAATGGAATGTTACATTATGACATCATAATGGAATGTCACATTATGACATCATAATGGAATTTTGCATTATGACATCATAATGGAATGTTGCATCATGACATCATAATGGAATTTTGCATTATGACATAATGGAATGTTGCATTATGACATCATAATGGAATTTTACATTATGCCATAATAATGGAATTTTTACATTATGATATCATAATGGAATTTTGCATTATGCCATAATAATGGAATTTTTACATTATGACATCATAATGGAATTTTGCATTATGCCATAATAATGGAATTTTTACATTATGACATCATAATGGAATTTTGCATTATGCCATCATAATGGAATGTTACATTATGACATCATAATGGAATGTTGAATTATGACATCATAATGGAATTTTGCATTATGACATCATAATGGAATGTTGCATTATGACATCATAATGGAATTTTACATTATGACATCATAATGGAATGTTGCATTATTACATCATAATGGAATTTTACATTATGACATCATAATGGAATGTTGCATTATGACATCATAATGGAATTTTGCATTATGACATCATAATGGAATTTTTACATTCTGACATCATAATGGAATGTTGCATTATGACACCATAATGGAATTTTACATTATGACATCATAATGGAATGTTGCATTATGACATCATAATGGAATTTTGCATTATGACATCATAATGGAATTTTGCATTATGACATCATAATGGAATGTTGCATTATGACATCATAATGGAATTTTGCATTATGACATCATAATGGAATTTTGCATTATGACATCAGAATGGAATGTTTCATTATGACATCATAATGGAATTTTGCATTATGACATCATAATGGAATGTTGCATTATGACATCATAGTGGAATTTTACATTATGACATCATAATGGAATTTTGCATTATGACATCAAAATGGAATTTTGCATTATGACATCATAATAAAATTTTTACATTATGACATCATAATGGAATGTTGCATTATGACATCATAATGGAATTTTACATTATGACATCATAATGGAATTTTGCATTATGACATCATAATGGAATGTTACATTATGACATCATAATGGAATGTTGCATTATGACATCATAATGGACTTTTGCATTATGACATCATAATGGGATGTTGCATTATGACATCATAATGGAATTTTGCATTATGACATCATAATGGAATGTTGCATTATGACATCATAAAGGAATTTTACATTATGACATCATAATGGAATTTTACATTATGACATCATAATGGAATTTTGCATTATGCCATCATAATGGAATTTTACATTATGACTTCATAATGGAATTTTGCATTATGACATCATAATGGAATTTTTACATTATGACATCATAATGGAATGTTACATTATGACATCATAATGGAATTTTGCATTATGACATCATAATGGAATTTTTACAGTATGACATCATAATGGAATGTTACATTATGACATCATAATGGAATGTTACATTATGACATCATAATGTAATTTTGCATTATGACATCATAATGGGATTTTGCATTATGACATCATAATGGAATTTTACATTATGACATCATAATGGAATTTTACATTATGACATCATAATGGAATGTTGCATTATGACACCATAATGGAATTTTACATTATGACATCATAATGGAATGTTGCATTATGACATCATAATGGAATTTTGCATTATGACATCATAATGGAATTTTACATTATGACATCATAATGGAATGTTGCATTATGACACCATAATGGAATTTTACATTATGACATCATAATGGAATGTTGCATTATGACACCATAATGGAATTTTACATCATGACATCATAATGGAATGTTGCATTATGACATCATAATGGAATTTTGCATTATGACATCATAATGGAATGTTGCATTATGACATCATAATGGAATTTTACATTATGACATGATAATGGAATGTTGCATTACGACATCATAATGGAATTTTACATTATGACATCATAATGGAATGTTGCATTACGACATCATAATGGAATTTAACATTATGACATCATAATGGAATGCTGCATTATGACATCATAATGGAATGCTTCACTATAACATCATAATGGAATTTTACATTATGACATCATAATGGAATTTTACATTATGACATCATAATGGAATTTTACATTATGACATCATAATGGAATTTTACATTATGACATCATAATGGAATTTTACATTATGACATCATAATGGAATTTTACATTATGACATCATAATGGAATTTTGCATTATGCCATCATAATGGAATTTTTACATTATGACATCATAATGGAATTTTGCATTATGACATCATAATGGAATTTTACATTATGACATCATAATGGAATTTTACATTATGACATCATAATGGAATTTTGCATTATGATATCATAATAATATTTTTACATTATGACATCATAATGGAATTTTGCATTATGACATCATAATGGAATGTTACATTATGACATCATAATGGAATGTTGCATTATGACATCATAATGGAATTTTACATTATGACATCATAATGGAATGTTGCATTATTACATCATAATGGAATTTTACATTATGCCATCATAATGGAATGTTGCATTATGACATCATAATGGAATTTTGCATTATGACATCATAATGGAATGTTGCATTATGACATCATAATGGAATTTTACATTATGACATCATAATGGAATGTTGCATTATGACATCATAATGGAATTTTACATTATGACATCATAATGGAATTTTGCATTATGACATCATAATGGAATTTTACATTATGACATCATAATGGAATTTTACATTATGACATCATAATGGAATTTTGCATTATGATATCATAATAATATTTTTACATTATGACATCATAATGGAATTTTGCATTATGACATCATAATGGAATGTTACATTATGACATCATAATGGAATGTTGCATTATGACATCATAATGGAATTTTACATTATGACATCATAATGGAATGTTGCATTATGACATCATAATGGAATTTTACATTATGCCATCATAATGGAATGTTGCATTATGACATCATAATGGAATTTTGCATTATGACATCATAATGGAATGTTGCATTATGACATCATAATGGAATTTTGCATTATGACATCATAATGGAATTTTGCATTATGACATCATAATGGAATTTTTACATTATGACATCATAATGGAATTTTACATTATGACATCATAATGGAATTTTGCATTATGACATCATAATGGAATGTTACATTATGACATCATAATGGAATGTCACATTATGACATCATAATGGAATTTTGCATTATGACATCATAATGGAATGTTGCATCATGACATGATAATGGAATTTTGCATTATGACATAATGGGATGTTGCATTATGACATCATAATGGAATTTTACATTATGCCATAATAATGGAATTTTTACATTATGATATCATAATGGAATTATGCATTATGCCATAATAATGGAATTTTTACATTATGACATCATAATGGAATTTTGCATTATGCCATAATAATGGAATTTTTACATTATGACATCATAATGGAATTTTGCATTATGCCATCATAATGGAATGTTACATTATGACATCATAATGGAATGTTGAATTATGACATCATAATGGAATTTTGCATTATGACATCATAATGGAATGTTGCATTATGACATCATAATGGAATTTTGCATTATGACATCATAATGGAATGTTGCATTATGCCATCATAATGGAATTTTGCATTATGACATCATAATGGAATGTTGCATTATGACATCATAATGTAATTTTTACATTATGACATCATAATGGAATTTTGCATTATGACATCATAATGGAATTTTACATTATGACATCATAATGGAATTTTGCATTATGACATCATAATGGAATTTTGCATTATGACATCAGAATGGAATGTTTCATTATGACATCATAATGGAATTTTGCATTATGACATCATAATGGAATGTTGCATTATGACATCATAGTGGAATTTTACATTATGACATCATAATGGAATTTTGCATTATGACATCAAAATGGAATTTTGCATTATGACATCATAATAAAATTTTTACATTATGACATCATAATGGAATGTTGCATTATGACATCATAATGGAATTTTACATTATGACATCATTTTGGAATTTTACATTATGACATCATAATGGAATGTTACAATATGACATCATAATGGAATTTTACATTATGACATCATAATGGAATTTTGCATTATGACATCATTATGGAATTTTGCATTATGACATCCTAATGGAATGTTACATTATGACATCATAATGGAATTTTGCATTATGACATCATAATGGAATGTTGCATTATGACATCATAATGGAATTTTACATTATGACATCATAATAGAATTTTACATTATGACATCATAATGGAATTTTGCATTATGACATCATAATGGAATGTTGCATTATGACATCATAATGGAATGTTGCATTATGACATCATAATGGAATTTTTACATTATGACATCATAATGGAATTTTGCATTATGACATCATAATGGAATTTTACATTATGACATCATAATGGAATGTTACATTATGACATCATAATGGAATTTTGCATTATGACATCATAATGGAATTTTTACAGTATGACATCATAATGGAATGTTACATTATGACATCATAATGGAATGTTACATTATGACATCATAATGTAATTTTGCATTATGACATCATAATGGGATTTTGCATTATGACATCATAATGGAATTTTACATTATGACATCATAATGGAATTTTACATTATGACATCATAATGGAATGTTGCATTATGACACCATAATGGAATTTTACATTATGACATCATAATGGAATGTTGCATTATGACATCATAATGGAATTTTGCATTATGACATCATAATGGAATTTTACATTATGACATCATAATGGAATGTTGCATTATGACACCATAATGGAATTTTACATTATGACATCATAATGGAATGTTGCATTATGACACCATAATGGAATTTTACATCATGACATCATAATGGAATGTTGCATTATGACATCATAATGGAATTTTGCATTATGACATCATAATGGAATGTTGCATTATGACATCATAATGGAATTTTACATTATGACATGATAATGGAATGTTGCATTACGACATCATAATGGAATTTTACATTATGACATCATAATGGAATGTTGCATTACGACATCATAATGGAATTTAACATTATGACATCATAATGGAATGCTGCATTATGACATCATAATGGAATGCTTCACTATAACATCATAATGGAATTTTACATTATGACATCATAATGGAATTTTACATTATGACATCATAATGGAATTTTACATTATGACATCATAATGGAATTTTACATTATGACATCATAATGGAATTTTACATTATGACATCATAATGGAATTTTACATTATGACATCATAATGGAATTTTGCATTATGCCATCATAATGGAATTTTTACATTATGACATCATAATGGAATTTTGCATTATGACATCATAATGGAATTTTACATTATGACATCATAATGGAATTTTACATTATGACATCATAATGGAATTTTGCATTATGATATCATAATAATATTTTTACATTATGACATCATAATGGAATTTTGCATTATGACATCATAATGGAATGTTACATTATGACATCATAATGGAATGTTGCATTATGACATCATAATGGAATTTTACATTATGACATCATAATGGAATGTTGCATTATTACATCATAATGGAATTTTACATTATGCCATCATAATGGAATGTTGCATTATGACATCATAATGGAATTTTGCATTATGACATCATAATGGAATGTTGCATTATGACATCATAATGGAATGTTGCATTATGACATCATAATGGAATTTTGCATTATGACATCATAATGGAATTTTACATTATGACATCATAATGGAATTTTGCATTATGACATCATAATGGAATTTTACATTATGACATCATAATGGAATTTTACATTATGACATCATAATGGAATTTTGCATTATGATATCATAATAATATTTTTACATTATGACATCATAATGGAATTTTGCATTATGACATCATAATGGAATGTTACATTATGACATCATAATGGAATGTTGCATTATGACATCATAATGGAATTTTACATTATGACATCATAATGGAATGTTGCATTATGACATCATAATGGAATTTTACATTATGCCATCATAATGGAATGTTGCATTATGACATCATAATGGAATTTTGCATTATGACATCATAATGGAATGTTGCATTATGACATCATAATGGAATTTTGCATTATGACATCATAATGGAATTTTGCATTATGACATCATAATGGAATTTTTACATTATGACATCATAATGGAATTTTACATTATGACATCATAATGGAATTTTACATTATGACATCATAATGGAATTTTGCATTATGACATCATAATGGAATGTTGCATCATGACATGATAATGGAATTTTGCATTATGACATAATGGGATGTTGCATTATGACATCATAATGGAATTTTACATTATGCCATAATAATGGAATTTTTACATTATGATATCATAATGGAATTATGCATTATGCCATAATAATGGAATTTTTACATTATGACATCATAATGGAATTTTGCATTATGCCATAATAATGGAATTTTTACATTATGACATCATAATGGAATTTTGCATTATGACATCATAATGGAATGTTGCATTATGACATCATAATGTAATTTTTACATTATGACATCATAATGGAATTTTGCATTATGACATCATAATGGAATTTTACATTATGACATCATAATGGAATTTTGCATTATGACATCATAATGGAATTTTGCATTATGACATCAGAATGGAATGTTTCATTATGACATCATAATGGAATTTTGCATTATGACATCATAATGGAATGTTGCATTATGACATCATAGTGGAATTTTACATTATGACATCATAATGGAATTTTGCATTACGACATCAAAATGGAATTTTGCATTATGACATCATAATAAAATTTTTACATTATGACATCATAATGGAATGTTGCATTATGACATCATAATGGAATTTTACATTATGACATCATTTTGGAATTTTACATTATGACATCATAATGGAATGTTACAATATGACATCATAATGGAATTTTACATTATGACATCATAATGGAATTTTGCATTATGACATCATTATGGAATTTTGCATTATGACATCCTAATGGAATGTTACATTATGACATCATAATGGAATTTTGCATTATGACATCATAATGGAATGTTGCATTATGACATCATAATGGAATTTTACATTATGACATCATAATAGAATTTTACATTATGACATCATAATGGAATTTTGCATTATGACATCATAATGGAATGTTGCATTATGACATCATAATGGAATTTTTACATTATGACATCATAATGGAATTTTGCATTATGACATCATAATGGAATTTTACATTATGACATCATAATGGAATGTTGCATTATAACATCATAATGGAATTTTGCATTATGACATCATAATGGAATTTTACATTATGACATCATAATGGAATTTTACAATACGACATCATAATGGAATGTTGCATTATGACATCATAATGGAATTTTGCATTATGACATCATTATGGAATTTTGCATTATGACATCCTAATTGAATGTTACATTATGACATCATAATGGAATTTTGCATTATGACATCATAATGGAATTTTGCATTATGACATCACAATGGAATTTTACATTATGACATCATAATGGAATTTTATATTATGACATCATAATGGAATTTTGCATTATGATATCATAATAAAATTATTACATTATGACATCATAATGGAATTTTGAATTATGACATCATAATGGAATGTTACATTATGACATCATAATGGAATGTTGCATTATGACATCATAATGGAATTTTTACATTATGACATCATAATGGAATTTTGCATTATGACATCATAATGGAATTTTACATTATGACATCATAATGGAATGTTGCATTATAACATCATAATGGAATTTTGCATTATGACATCATAATGGAATTTTACATTATGACATCATAATGGAATTTTACAATACGACATCATAATGGAATGTTGCATTATGACATCATAATGGAATTTTGCATTATGACATCATTATGGAATTTTGCATTATGACATCCTAATTGAATGTTACATTATGACATCATAATGGAATTTTGCATTATGACATCATAATGGAATTTTGCATTATGACATCACAATGGAATTTTACATTATGACATCATAATGGAATTTTACATTATGACATCATAATGGAATTTTGCATTATGATATCATAATAAAATTATTACATTATGACATCATAATGGAATTTTGAATTATGACATCATAATGGAATGTTACATTATGACATCATAATGGAATGTTGCATTATGACATCATAATGGAATTTTACATTATGACATCATAATGGAATGTTGCATTATTACATCATAATGGAATTTTGCATTATGACATCATAATGGAATTTTACATTGTGACATCATAATGGAATTTTGCATTATGACATCATAATGGAATTTTACATTATGACCTCATAATGGAATTTTGCATTATGACATCATAATGGAATTTTGCATTATGACATCATAATGGAATGTTGCATTATGACATTTTAATGGAATGTTGCATTATGACATCATAATGAAATGTTGCATTATGACATCATAATGGAATTTTACATTATGACATCATAATGGAATGTTGCATTATGACATCATAATGGAATTTTACATTATGACATCATAATGGAATGTTGCATTATGACATCATAATGGAATTTTACATTATGACATGATAATGGAATGTTGCATTACGACATCATAATGGAATTTTACATTATGACATCATAATGGAATGTTGCATTACGACATCATAATGGAATTTAACATTATGACATCATAATGGAATGCTGCATTATGACACCATAATGGAATGCTTCACTATAACATCATAATGGAATTTTACATTATGACATCATAATGGAATTTTACATTATGACATCATAATGGAATTTTACATTATGACATCATAATGGTATTTTACATTATGACATCATAATGGAATTTTGCATTATGCCATCATAATGGAATTTTGCATTATGCCATCATAATGTAATTTTTACATTATGACATCATAATGGAATTTTGCATTATGACATCATAATGGAATTTTACATTATGACATCATAATGGAATTTTACATTATGACATCATAATGGAATTTTGCATTATGATATCATAATAATATTTTTACATTATGACATCATAATGGAATTTTGCATTATGACATCATAATGGAATTTTGCATTACGACATCATAATGGAATTTAACATTATGACATCATAATGGAATGCTGCATTATGACATCATAATGGAATGCTTCACTATAACATCGTAATGGAATTTTACATTATGACATCATAATGGAATTTTACATTATGACATCATAATGGAATTTTACATTATGACATCATAATGGAATGTTGCATTATTACATCATAATGGAATTTTACATTATGCCATCATAATGGAATGTTGCATTATGACATCATAATGGAATTTTGCATTATGACATCATAATGGAATGTTGCATTATGACATCATAATGGAATGTTGCATTATGACATCATAATGGAATTTTGCATTATGACATCATAATGGAATTTTACATTATGACATCATAATGGAATTTTGCATTATGACATCATAATGGAATTTTACATTATGACATCATAATGGAATTTTACATTATGACATCATAATGGAATTTTGCATTATGATATCATAATAATATTTTTACATTATGACATCATAATGGAATTTTGCATTATGACATCATAATGGAATGTTACATTATGACATCATAATGGAATGTTGCATTATGACATCATAATGGAATTTTACATTATGACATCATAATGGAATGTTGCATTATGACATCATAATGGAATTTTACATTATGCCATCATAATGGAATGTTGCATTATGACATCATAATGGAATTTTGCATTATGACATCATAATGGAATGTTGCATTATGACATCATAATGGAATTTTGCATTATGACATCATAATGGAATTTTGCATTATGACATCATAATGGAATTTTTACATTATGACATCATAATGGAATTTTACATTATGACATCATAATGGAATTTTGCATTATGACATCATAATGGAATGTTACATTATGACATCATAATGGAATGTCACATTATGACATCATAATGGAATTTTGCATTATGACATCATAATGGAATGTTGCATCATGACATGATAATGGAATTTTGCATTATGACATAATGGGATGTTGCATTATGACATCATAATGGAATTTTACATTATGCCATAATAATGGAATTTTTACATTATGATATCATAATGGAATTATGCATTATGCCATAATAATGGAATTTTTACATTATGACATCATAATGGAATTTTGCATTATGCCATAATAATGGAATTTTTACATTATGACATCATAATGGAATTTTGCATTATGCCATCATAATGGAATGTTACATTATGACATCATAATGGAATGTTGAATTATGACATCATAATGGAATTTTGCATTATGACATCATAATGGAATGTTGCATTATGCCATCATAATGGAATTTTGCATTATGACATCATAATGGAATGTTGCATTATGACATCATAATGGAATTTTTACATTATGACATCATAATGGAATTTTGCATTATGACATCATAATGGAATTTTACATTATGACATCATAATGGAATGTTGCATTATAACATCATTATGGAATTTTGCATTATGACATCATAATGGAATGTTGCATTATGACATCATAATGGAATTTTACATTATGACATCATAATGGAATTTTACAATACGACATCATAATGGAATGTTGCATTATGACATCATAATGGAATTTTGCATTATGACATCATTATGGAATTTTGCATTATGACATCCTAATTGAATGTTACATTATGACATCATAATGGAATTTTGCATTATGACATCATAATGGAATTTTGCATTATGACATCATAATGGAATGTTGCATTATGACATCATAATGGAATTTTACATTATGACATCATAATGGAATTTTGCATTATGATATCATAATAAAATTTTTACATTATGACATCATAATGGAATTTTGAATTATGACATCATAATGGAATGTTACATTATGACATCATAATGGAATGTTGCATTATGACATCATAATGGAATTTTACATTATGACATCATAATGGAATGTTGCATTATTACATCATAATGGAATTTTGCATTATGACATCATAATGGAATTTTACATTGTGACATCATAATGGAATTTTGCATTATGACATCATAATGGAATTTTACATTATGACATCATAATGGAATTTTGCATTATGACATTGTAATGGAATTTTTACATTATGACATCGTAATGGATTTTTTACATTATGACATCATAATGGAATGCTGCATTATGACATCATAATGGAATGCTGCATTATGACATCATAATGGAATTTTACATTATGACATCATAATGGAATTTTACATTATGACATCATAATGGAATTTTGCATTATGCCATCATAATGTAATTTTTACATTATGACATCATAATGGAATTTTGCATTATGACATCATAATGGAATTTTACATTATGACATCATAATGGAATTTTGCATTATGATAGCATAATAATATTTTTACATTATGACATCATAATGGAATTTTGCATTATGATATCATAATAATATTTTTACATTATGACATCATAATGGAATTTTGCATTATGACATCATAATGGAATGTTACATTATGACATCATAATGGAATGTTGCATTATGACATCATAATGGAATTTTACATTATGACATCATAATGGAATGTTGCATTATGACATCATAATGGAATTTTACATTATGCCATCATAATGGAATGTTGCATTATGACATCATAATGGAATTTTGCATTATGACATCATAATGGAAGGTTGCATTATGACATCATAATGGAATTTTTACATTATGACATCATAATGGAATTTTACATTATGACATCATAATGGAATTTTGCATTATGACATCATAATGGAATGTTACATTATGACATCATAATGGAATGTCACATTATGACATCATAATGGAATTTTGCATTATGACATCATAATGGAATGTTGCATCATGACATGATAATGGAATTTTGCATTATGACATAATGGGATGTTGCATTATGACATCATAATGGAATTTTACATTATGCCATAATAATGGAATTTTTACATTATGATATCATAATGGAATTATGCATTATGCCATAATAATGGAATTTTTACATTATGACATCATAATGGAATTTTGCATTATGCCATAATAATGGAATTTTTACATTATGACATCATAATGGAATTTTGCATTATGCCATCATAATGGAATGTTACATTATGACATCATAATGGAATGTTGAATTATGACATCATAATGGAATGTTGCATTATGACATCATAATGGAATGTTGCATTATGCCATCATAATGGAATTTTGCATTATGACATCATAATGGAATGTTGCATTATGACATCATAATGGAATTTTTACATTATGACATCATAATGGAATTTTGCATTATGACATCATAATGGAATTTTACATTATGACATCATAATGGAATGTTGCATTATAACATCATAATGGAATTTTGCATTATGACATCATAATGGAATGTTGCATTATGACATCATAATGGAATTTTACATTATGACATCATAATGGAATTTTACAATACGACATCATAATGGAATGTTGCATTATGACATCATAATGGAATTTTGCATTATGACATCATTATGGAATTTTGCATTATGACATCCTAATTGAATGTTACATTATGACATCATAATGGAATTTTGCATTATGACATCATAATGGAATTTTGCATTATGACATCATAATGGAATTTTGCATTATGACATCATAATGGAATTTTACATTATGACATCATAATGGAATTTTACATTATGACATCATAATGGAATTTTGCATTATGATATCATAATAAAATTTTTACATTATGACATCATAATGGAATTTTGAATTATGACATCATAATGGAATGTTACATTATGACATCATAATGGAATGTTGCATTATGACATCATAATGGAATTTTACATTATGACATCATAATGGAATGTTGCATTATTACATCATAATGGAATTTTGCATTATGACATCATAATGGAATTTTACATTGTGACATCATAATGGAATTTTGCATTATGACATCATAATGGAATTTTACATTATGACATCATAATGGAATTTTGCATTACGACATTGTAATGGAATTTTTACATTATGACATCGTAATGGAATTTTTACATTATGACATCATAATGGAATTTTGCATTATGACATCATAATGGGATTTTGCATTATGACATCATAGTGGAATGTTGCATTATGACATCATAATAAAATGTTTACATTATGACATCATAATGGAATGTTGCATTATGACATCATAATGGAATTTTACATTATGACATCATAATGGAATGTTGCATTATGACACCATAATGGAATTTTACATTATGACATCATAATGGAATGTTGCATTATGACATCATAATGGAATTTTGCATTATGACATCATAATGGAATTTTACATTATGACATCATAATGGAATGTTGCATTATGACACCATAATGGAATTTTACATTATGACATCATAATGGAATGTTGCATTATGACACCATAATGGAATTTTACATTATGACATCATAATGGAATTTTGCATTATGCCATAATAATGGAATTTTTACATTATGACATCATAATGGAATTTTGCATTATGCCATCATAATGGAATGTTACATTATGACATCATAATGGAATGTTGAATTATGACATCATAATGGAATGTTGCATTATGACATCATAATGGAATGTTGCATTATGCCATCATAATGGAATTTTGCATTATGACATCATAATGGAATGTTGCATTATGACATCATAATGGAATTTTTACATTATGACATCATAATGGAATTTTGCATTATGACATCATAATGGAATTTTACATTATGACATCATAATGGAATGTTGCATTATAACATCATAATGGAATTTTGCATTATGACATCATAATGGAATGTTGCATTATGACATCATAATGGAATTTTACATTATGACATCATAATGGAATTTTACAATACGACATCATAATGGAATGTTGCATTATGACATCATAATGGAATTTTGCATTATGACATCATTATGGAATTTTGCATTATGACATCCTAATTGAATGTTACATTATGACATCATAATGGAATTTTGCATTATGACATCATAATGGAATTTTGCATTATGACATCATAATGGAATTTTGCATTATGACATCATAATGGAATTTTACATTATGACATCATAATGGAATTTTACATTATGACATCATAATGGAATTTTGCATTATGATATCATAATAAAATTTTTACATTATGACATCATAATGGAATTTTGAATTATGACATCATAATGGAATGTTACATTATGACATCATAATGGAATGTTGCATTATGACATCATAATGGAATTTTACATTATGACATCATAATGGAATGTTGCATTATTACATCATAATGGAATTTTGCATTATGACATCATAATGGAATTTTACATTGTGACATCATAATGGAATTTTGCATTATGACATCATAATGGAATTTTACATTATGACATCATAATGGAATTTTGCATTACGACATTGTAATGGAATTTTTACATTATGACATCGTAATGGAATTTTTACATTATGACATCATAATGGAATTTTGCATTATGACATCATAATGGGATTTTGCATTATGACATCATAGTGGAATGTTGCATTATGACATCATAATAAAATGTTTACATTATGACATCATAATGGAATGTTGCTTTATGACATCATAATGGAATTTTACATTATGACATCATAATGGAATGTTGCATTATGACACCATAATGGAATTTTACATTATGACATCATAATGGAATGTTGCATTATGACATCATAATGGAATTTTGCATTATGACATCATAATGGAATTTTACATTATGACATCATAATGGAATGTTGCATTATGACACCATAATGGAATTTTACATTATGACATCATAATGGAATGTTGCATTATGACACCATAATGGAATTTTACATCATGACATCATAATGGAATCTTGCATTATGACATCATAATGGAATTTTGCATTATGACATCATAATAAAATGTTTACATTATGACATCATAATGGAATGTTGCATTATGACATCATAATGGAATTTTGCATTATGACATCATAATGGAATGTTGCATTATGACATCATTATGGAATTTTACATTATGACATCATAATGGAATTTTACATTATGACATCATCATGGAATTTTGCATTATGCCATCATAATGGAATTTTTACATTATGACATCATAATGGAATTTTGCATTATGACATCATAATGGAATTTTACATTATGACATCATAATGGAATTTTACATTATGACATCATAATGGAATTTTGCATTATGATATCATAATAAAATTTTTACATTATGACATCATAATGGAATTTTGCATTATGACATCATAATGGAATGTTACATTATGACATCATAATGGAATGTTGCATTATGACATCATAATGGAATTTTACATTATGACATCATAATGGAATCTTGCATTATTACATCATAATGGAATTTTACATTATGCCATCATAATGGAATGTTGCATTATGACATCATAATGGAATTTTGCATTATGACATCATAATGGAATGTTGCATTATGACATCATAATGGAATTTTGCATTATGACATTATAATGGAATTTTGCATTATGACATCATAATGGAATTTTTACATTATGACATCATAATGGAATTTTACATTATGACATCATAATGGAATTTTGCATTATGACATCATAATGGAATGTTACATTATGACATCATAATGGAATGTCACATTATTACATCATAATGGAATTTTACATTATGACATCATAATGGAATGTTGCATTACGACATCATAATGGAATTTAACATTATGACATCATAATGGAATGCTGCATTATGACATCATAATGGAATGCTGCATTATGACATCATAATGGAATTTTACATTATGACATCATAATGGAATTTTACATTATGACATCATAATGGAATTTTGCATTATGCCATCATAATGTAATTTTTACATTATGACATCATAATGGAATTTTGCATTATGACATCATAATGGAATTTTACATTATGACATCATAATGGAATTTTACATTATGACATCATAATGGAATTTTGCATTATGATATCATAATGGAATTTTACATTATGACATCATAATGGAATTTTGCATTATGATATCATAATAATATTTTTACATTATGACATCATAATGGAATTTTGCATTATGACATCATAATGGAATTTTACATTATGACATCATAATGGAATGTTGCATTATGACATCATAATGGAATTTTACATTATGCCATCATAATGGAATGTTGCATTATGACATCATAATTGAATTTTGCATTATGACATCATAATGGAATGTTGCATTATGACATCATAATGGAATTTTGCATTATGACATCATAATGGAATTTTGCATTATGACATCATAATGGAATTTTTACATTATGACATCATAATGGAATTTTACATTATGACATCATAATGGAATTTTGCATTATGACATCATAATGGAATGTTACATTATGACATCATAATGGAATGTCACATTATGACATCATAATGGAATTTTGCATTATGACATCATAATGGAATGTTGCATCATGACATGATAATGGAATTTTGCATAATACATAATGGGATGTTGCATTATGACATCATAATGGAATTTTACATTATGCCATAATAATGGAATTTTTACATTATGATATCATAATGGAATTATGCATTATGCCATAATAATGGAATTTTTACATTATGACATCATAATGGAATTTTGCATTATGCCATCATAATGGAATGTTACATTATGACATCATAATGGAATGTTGAATTATGACATCATAATGGAATTTTGCATTATGACATCATAATGGAATGTTGCATTATGCCATCATAATGGAATTTTGCATTATGACATCATAATGGAATGTTGCATTATGACATCATAATGGAATTTTTACATTATGACATCATAATGGAATTTTGCATTATGACATCATAATGGAATTTTACATTATGACATCATAATGGAATGTTGCATTATAACATCATAATGGAATTTTGCATTATGACATCATAATGGAATGTTGCATTATGACATCATAATGGAATTTTACATTATGACATCATAATGGAATTTTACAATACGACATCATAATGGAATGTTGCATTATGACATCATAATGTAATTTTGCATTATGACATCATTATGGAATTTTGCATTATGACATCCTAATTGAATGTTACATTATGACATCATAATGGAATTTTGCATTATGACATCATAATGGAATTTTGCATTATGACATCATAATGGAATTTTACATTATGACATCATAATGGAATTTTACATTATGACATCATAATGGAATTTTGCATTATGATATCATAATAAAATTTTTACATTATGACATCATAATGGAATTTTGAATTATGACATCATAATGGAATGTTACATTATGACATCATAATGGAATGTTGCATTATGACATCATAATGGAATTTTACATTATGACATCATAATGGAATGTTGCATTATTACATCATAATGGAATTTTGCATTATGACATCATAATGGAATTTTACATTGTGACATCATAATGGAATTTTGCATTATGACATCATAATGGAATTTTACATTATGACATCATAATGGAATTTTGCATTACGACATTGTAATGGAATTTTTACATTATGACATCGTAATGGAATTTTTACATTATGACATCATAATGGAATTTTGCATTATGACATCATAATGGGATTTTGCATTATGACATCATAGTGGAATGTTGCATTATGACATCATAATAAAATGTTTACATTATGACATCATAATGGAATGTTGCATTATGACATCATAATGGAATTTTACATTATGACATCATAATGGAATGTTGCATTATGACACCATAATGGAATTTTACATTATGACATCATAATGGAATGTTGCATTATGACATCATAATGGAATTTTGCATTATGACATCATAATGGAATTTTACATTATGACATCATAATGGAATGTTGCATTATGACACCATAATGGAATTTTACATTATGACATCATAATGGAATGTTGCATTATGACACCATAATGGAATTTTACATCATGACATCATAATGGAATCTTGCATTATGACATCATAATGGAATTTTGCATTATGACATCATAATAAAATGTTTACATTATGACATCATAATGGAATGTTGCATTATGACATCATAATGGAATTTTGCATTATGACATCATAATGGAATGTTGCATTATGACATCATTATGGAATTTTACATTATGACATCATAATGGAATTTTACATTATGACATCATCATGGAATTTTGCATTATGCCATCATAATGGAATTTTTACATTATGACATCATAATGGAATTTTGCATTATGACATCATAATGGAATTTTACATTATGACATCATAATGGAATTTTGCATTATGATATCATAATAAAATTTTTACATTATGACATCATAATGGAATTTTGCATTATGACATCATAATGGAATGTTACATTATGACATCATAATGGAATGTTGCATTATGACATCATAATGGAATTTTACATTATGACATCATAATGGAATCTTGCATTATTACATCATAATGGAATTTTACATTATGCCATCATAATGGAATGTTGCATTATGACATCATAATGGAATTTTGCATTATGACATCATAATGGAATGTTGCATTATGACATCATAATGGAATTTTGCATTATGACATCATAATGGAATTTTGCATTATGACATCATAATGGAATTTTTACATTATGACATCATAATGGAATTTTACATTATGACATCATAATGGAATTTTGCATTATGACATCATAATGGAATGTTACATTATGACATCATAATGGAATGTCACATTATGACATCATAATGGAATTTTACATTATGACATCATAATGGAATGTTGCATTACGACATCATAATGGAATTTAACATTATGACATCATAATGGAATGCTGCATTATGACATCATAATGGAATGCTGCATTATGACATCATAATGGAATTTTACATTATGACATCATAATGGAATTTTACATTATGACATCATAATGGAATTTTGCATTATGCCATCATAATGTAATTTTTACATTATGACATCATAATGGAATTTTGCATTATGACATCATAATGGAATTTTACATTATGACATCATAATGGAATTTTACATTATGACATCATAATGGAATTTTGCATTATGATATCATAATGGAATTTTACATTATGACATCATAATGGAATTTTGCATTATGATATCATAATAATATTTTTACATTATGACATCATAATGGAATTTTGCATTATG
The DNA here is from genome assembly GCF_035609145.1 of Eleutherodactylus coqui. NCBI lineage: Eukaryota > Metazoa > Chordata > Amphibia > Anura > Eleutherodactylidae > Eleutherodactylus > Eleutherodactylus coqui. The sequence continues at coordinate 112,737,208 of NC_089842.1, read as the reverse complement.
ACATCATAATGGAATTTTACATTATGACATCATAATGGAATGTTGCATTATGACATCATAATGGAATTTTACATTATGCCATCATAATGGAATGTTGCATTATGACATCATAATTGAATTTTGCATTATGACATCATAATGGAATGTTGCATTATGACATCATAATGGAATTTTGCATTATGACATCATAATGGAATTTTGCATTATGACATCATAATGGAATTTTTACATTATGACATCATAATGGAATTTTACATTATGACATCATAATGGAATTTTACATTATGACATCATAATGGTATTTTACATTATGACATCATAATGGAATTTTGCATTATGACATCATAATGGAATTTTGCATTATGACATCATAATGGAATGTTGCATCATGACATGATAATGGAATTTTGCATAATACATAATGGGATGTTGCATTATGACATCATAATGGAATTTTACATTATGCCATAATAATGGAATTTTTACATTATGATATCATAATGGAATTATGCATTATGCCATAATAATGGAATTTTTACATTATGACATCATAATGGAATTTTGCATTATGCCATCATAATGGAATGTTACATTATGACATCATAATGGAATGTTGAATTATGACATCATAATGGAATTTTGCATTATGACATCATAATGGAATGTTGCATTATGCCATCATAATGGAATTTTGCATTATGACATCATAATGGAATGTTGCATTATGACATCATAATGGAATTTTTACATTATGACATCATAATGGAATTTTGCATTATGACATCATAATGGAATTTTACATTATGACATCATAATGGAATGTTGCATTATAACATCATAATGGAATTTTGCATTATGACATCATAATGGAATGTTGCATTATGACATCATAATGGAATTTTACATTATGACATCATAATGGAATTTTACAATACGACATCATAATGGAATGTTGCATTATGACATCATAATGTAATTTTGCATTATGACATCATTATGGAATTTTGCATTATGACATCCTAATTGAATGTTACATTATGACATCATAATGGAATTTTGCATTATGACATCATAATGGAATTTTGCATTATGACATCATAATGGAATTTTACATTATGACATCATAATGGAATTTTACATTATGACATCATAATGGAATTTTGCATTATGATATCATAAGAAAATTTTTACATTATGACATCATAATGGAATTTTGAATTATGACATCATAATGGAATGTTACATTATGACATCATAATGGAATGTTGCATTATGACATCATAATGGAATTTTACATTATGACATCATAATGGAATGTTGCATTATTACATCATAATGGAATTTTGCATTATGACATCATAATGGAATTTTACATTGTGACATCATAATGGAATTTTGCATTATGACATCATAATGGAATTTTACATTATGACATCATAATGGAATTTTGCATTAAGACATTGTAATGGAATTTTTACATTATGACATCGTAATGGAATTTTTACATTATGACATCATAATGGAATGCTGCATTATGACATCATAATGGAATGCTGCATTATGACATCATAATGGAATTTTACATTATGACATCATAATGGAATTTTACATTATGACATCATAATGGAATTTTGCATTATGCCATCATAATGTAATTTTTACATTATGACATCATAATGGAATTTTGCATTATGACATCATAATGGAATTTTACATTATGACATCATAATGGAATTTTACATTATGACATCATAATGGAATTTTGCATTATGATATCATAATGGAATTTTATATTATGACATCATAATGGCAGTTTTCATTTTGACATCATAATGGAATTTTACATTATGACTTCATAATGGAATTTTGCATTATGACATCATAATGGAATTTTTACATTATGACATCATAATGGAATGTTACATTATGACATCATAATGGAATTTTGCATTATGACATCATAATGGAATTTTTACAGTATGACATCATAATGGAATGTTACATTATGACATCATAATGGAATGTTACATTATGACATCATAATGTAATTTTGCATTATGACATCATAATGGAATTTTATATTATGACATCATAATGGCAGTTTTCATTTTGACATCATAATGGAATTTTACATTATGACTTCATAATGGAATTTTGCATTATGACATCATAATGGAATTTTTACATTATGACATCATAATGGAATGTTACATTATGACATCATAATGGAATTTTGCATTATGACATCATAATGGAATTTTTACAGTATGACATCATAATGGAATGTTACATTATGACATCATAATGGAATGTTACATTATGACATCATAATGTAATTTTGCATTATGACATCATAATGGGATTTTGCATTATGACATCATAATGGAATTTTACATTATGACATCATAATGGAATGTTGCATTATGACACCATAATGGAATTTTACATTATGACATCATAATGGAATGTTGCATTATGACATCATAATGGAATTTTGCATTATGCCATAATAATGGAATTTTTACATTATGACATCATAATGGAATGTTGCATTATGACACCATAATGGAATTTTACATTATGACATCATAATGGAATGTTGCATTATGACACCATAATGGAATTTTACATCATGACATCATAATGGAATGTTGCATTATGACATCATAATGGAATTTTGCATTATGACATCATAATAAAATGTTTACATTATGACATCATAATGGAATGTTGCATTATGACATCATAATGGAATTTTGCATTATGACATCATAATGGAATGTTGCATTATGACATCATAATGGAATTTTACATTATGACATCATCATGGAATTTTACATTATGACATCATCATGGAATTTTGCATTATGCCATCATAATGGAATTTTACATTATGACATCATAATGGAATTTTACATTATGACATCATAATGGAATTTTGCATTATGATATCATAATAAAATTTTTACATTATGACATCATAATGGAATTTTGCATTATGACATCATAATGGAATGTTACATTATGACATCATAATGGAATGTTGCATTATGACATCATAATGGAATTTTACATTATGACATCATAATGGAATTTTGCATTATGATATCATAATAAAATTTTTACATTATGACATCATAATGGAATTTTGAATTATGACATCATAATGGAATGTTACATTATGACATCATAATGGAATGTTGCATTATGACATCATAATGGAATTTTACATTATGACATCATAATGGAATGTTGCATTATTACATCATAATGGAATTTTGCATTATGACATCATAATGGAATTTTACATTGTGACATCATAATGGAATTTTGCATTATGACATCATAATGGAATTTTACATTATGACATCATAATGGAATTTTGCATTATGACATTGTAATGGAATTTTTACATTATGACATCGTAATGGAATTTTTACATTATGACATCATAATGGAATGTTGCATTATGACATCATAATGGGATTTTGCATTATGACATCATAATGGAATGTTGCATTATGACATCTTAATGGAATGTTGCATTATGACATCATAATGGAATGTTGCATTATGACATCATAATGGAATTTTACATTATGACATCATAATGGAATGTTGCATTATGACACCATAATGGAATTTTACATTATGACATCATAATGGAATGTTGCATTATGACATCATAATGGAATTTTGCATTATGACATCATAATGGAATTTTACATTATGACATCATAATGGAATGTTGCATTATGACACCATAATGGAATTTTACATTATGACATCATAATGGAATGTTGCATTATGACACCATAATGGAATTTTACATCATGACATCATAATGGAATCTTGCATTATGACATCATAATGGAATTTTGCATTATGACATCATAATAAAATGTTTACATTATGACATCATAATGGAATGTTGCATTATGACATCATAATGGAATTTTGCATTATGACATCATAATGGAATGTTGCATTATGACATCATTATGGAATTTTACATTATGACATCATAATGGAATTTTACATTATGACATCATCATGGAATTTTGCATTATGCCATCATAATGGAATTTTTACATTATGACATCATAATGGAATTTTGCATTATGACATCATAATGGAATTTTACATTATGACATCATAATGGAATTTTACATTATGACATCATAATGGAATTTTGCATTATGATATCATAATAAAATTTTTACATTATGACATCATAATGGAATTTTGCATTATGACATCATAATGGAATGTTACATTATGACATCATAATGGAATGTTGCATTATGACATCATAATGGAATTTTACATTATGACATCATAATGGAATCTTGCATTATTACATCATAATGGAATTTTACATTATGCCATCATAATGGAATGTTGCATTATGACATCATAATGGAATTTTGCATTATGACATCATAATGGAATGTTGCATTATGACATCATAATGGAATTTTGCATTATGACATCATAATGGAATTTTGCATTATGACATCATAATGGAATTTTTACATTATGACATCATAATGGAATTTTACATTATGACATCATAATGGAATTTTGCATTATGACATCATAATGGAATGTTACATTATGACATCATAATGGAATGTCACATTATGACATCATAATGGAATTTTACATTATGACATCATAATGGAATGTTGCATTACGACATCATAATGGAATTTTACATTATGACATCATAATGGAATGTTGCATTACGACATCATAATGGAATTTAACATTATGACATCATAATGGAATGCTGCATTATGACATCATAATGGAATGCTGCATTATGACATCATAATGGAATATTACATTATGACATCATAATGGAATTTTACATTATGACATCATAATGGAATTTTGCATTATGCCATCATAATGTAATTTTTACATTATGACATCATAATGGAATTTTGCATTATGACATCATAATGGAATTTTACATTATGACATCATAATGGAATTTTACATTATGACATCATAATGGAATTTTGCATTATGATATCATAATGGAATTTTACATTATGACATCATAATGGAATTTTGCATTATGACATCATAATGGAATTTTTACATTATGACATCATAATGGAATTTTGCATTATGACATCATAATGGAATTTTACATTATGACATCATAATGGAATGTTGCATTATAACATCATAATGGAATTTTGCATTATGACATCATAATGGAATGTTGCATTATGACATCATAATGGAATTTTACATTATGACATCATAATGGAATTTTACAATACGACATCATAATGGAATGTTGCATTATGACATCATAATGGAATTTTGCATTATGACATCATTATGGAATTTTGCATTATGACATCCTAATTGAATGTTACATTATGACATCATAATGGAATTTTGCATTATGACATCATAATGGAATTTTGCATTATGACATCATAATGGAATTTTGCATTATGACATCATAATGGAATTTTACATTATGACATCATAATGGAATTTTACATTATGACATCATAATGGAATTTTGCATTATGATATCATAATAAAATTTTTACATTATGACATCATAATGGAATTTTGAATTATGACATCATAATGGAATGTTACATTATGACATCATAATGGAATGTTGCATTATGACATCATAATGGAATTTTACATTATGACATCATAATGGAATGTTGCATTATTACATCATAATGGAATTTTGCATTATGACATCATAATGGAATTTTACATTGTGACATCATAATGGAATTTTGCATTATGACATCATAATGGAATTTTACATTATGACATCATAATGGAATTTTGCATTACGACATTGTAATGGAATTTTTACATTATGACATCGTAATGGAATTTTTACATTATGACATCATAATGGAATTTTGCATTATGACATCATAATGGGATTTTGCATTATGACATCATAGTGGAATGTTGCATTATGACATCATAATAAAATGTTTACATTATGACATCATAATGGAATGTTGCATTATGACATCATAATGGAATTTTACATTATGACATCATAATGGAATGTTGCATTATGACACCATAATGGAATTTTACATTATGACATCATAATGGAATGTTGCATTATGACATCATAATGGAATTTTGCATTATGACATCATAATGGAATTTTACATTATGACATCATAATGGAATGTTGCATTATGACACCATAATGGAATTTTACATTATGACATCATAATGGAATGTTGCATTATGACACCATAATGGAATTTTACATCATGACATCATAATGGAATCTTGCATTATGACATCATAATGGAATTTTGCATTATGACATCATAATAAAATGTTTACATTATGACATCATAATGGAATGTTGCATTATGACATCATAATGGAATTTTGCATTATGACATCATAATGGAATGTTGCATTATGACATCATTATGGAATTTTACATTATGACATCATAATGGAATTTTACATTATGACATCATCATGGAATTTTGCATTATGCCATCATAATGGAATTTTTACATTATGACATCATAATGGAATTTTGCATTATGACATCATAATGGAATTTTACATTATGACATCATAATGGAATTTTGCATTATGATATCATAATAAAATTTTTACATTATGACATCATAATGGAATTTTGCATTATGACATCATAATGGAATGTTACATTATGACATCATAATGGAATGTTGCATTATGACATCATAATGGAATTTTACATTATGACATCATAATGGAATCTTGCATTATTACATCATAATGGAATTTTACATTATGCCATCATAATGGAATGTTGCATTATGACATCATAATGGAATTTTGCATTATGACATCATAATGGAATGTTGCATTATGACATCATAATGGAATTTTGCATTATGACATCATAATGGAATTTTGCATTATGACATCATAATGGAATTTTTACATTATGACATCATAATGGAATTTTACATTATGACATCATAATGGAATTTTGCATTATGACATCATAATGGAATGTTACATTATGACATCATAATGGAATGTCACATTATGACATCATAATGGAATTTTACATTATGACATCATAATGGAATGTTGCATTACGACATCATAATGGAATTTAACATTATGACATCATAATGGAATGCTGCATTATGACATCATAATGGAATGCTGCATTATGACATCATAATGGAATTTTACATTATGACATCATAATGGAATTTTACATTATGACATCATAATGGAATTTTGCATTATGCCATCATAATGTAATTTTTACATTATGACATCATAATGGAATTTTGCATTATGACATCATAATGGAATTTTACATTATGACATCATAATGGAATTTTACATTATGACATCATAATGGAATTTTGCATTATGATATCATAATGGAATTTTACATTATGACATCATAATGGAATTTTGCATTATGATATCATAATAATATTTTTACATTATGACATCATAATGGAATTTTGCATTATGACATCATAATGGAATTTTACATTATGACATCATAATGGAATGTTGCATTATGACATCATAATGGAATTTTACATTATGCCATCATAATGGAATGTTGCATTATGACATCATAATTGAATTTTGCATTATGACATCATAATGGAATGTTGCATTATGACATCATAATGGAATTTTGCATTATGACATCATAATGGAATTTTGCATTATGACATCATAATGGAATTTTTACATTATGACATCATAATGGAATTTTACATTATGACATCATAATGGAATTTTGCATTATGACATCATAATGGAATGTTACATTATGACATCATAATGGAATGTCACATTATGACATCATAATGGAATTTTGCATTATGACATCATAATGGAATGTTGCATCATGACATGATAATGGAATTTTGCATAATACATAATGGGATGTTGCATTATGACATCATAATGGAATTTTACATTATGCCATAATAATGGAATTTTTACATTATGATATCATAATGGAATTATGCATTATGCCATAATAATGGAATTTTTACATTATGACATCATAATGGAATTTTGCATTATGCCATCATAATGGAATGTTACATTATGACATCATAATGGAATGTTGAATTATGACATCATAATGGAATTTTGCATTATGACATCATAATGGAATGTTGCATTATGCCATCATAATGGAATTTTGCATTATGACATCATAATGGAATGTTGCATTATGACATCATAATGGAATTTTTACATTATGACATCATAATGGAATTTTGCATTATGACATCATAATGGAATTTTACATTATGACATCATAATGGAATGTTGCATTATAACATCATAATGGAATTTTGCATTATGACATCATAATGGAATGTTGCATTATGACATCATAATGGAATTTTACATTATGACATCATAATGGAATTTTACAATACGACATCATAATGGAATGTTGCATTATGACATCATAATGTAATTTTGCATTATGACATCATTATGGAATTTTGCATTATGACATCCTAATTGAATGTTACATTATGACATCATAATGGAATTTTGCATTATGACATCATAATGGAATTTTGCATTATGACATCATAATGGAATTTTACATTATGACATCATAATGGAATTTTACATTATGACATCATAATGGAATTTTGCATTATGATATCATAAGAAAATTTTTACATTATGACATCATAATGGAATTTTGAATTATGACATCATAATGGAATGTTACATTATGACATCATAATGGAATGTTGCATTATGACATCATAATGGAATTTTACATTATGACATCATAATGGAATGTTGCATTATTACATCATAATGGAATTTTGCATTATGACATCATAATGGAATTTTACATTGTGACATCATAATGGAATTTTGCATTATGACATCATAATGGAATTTTACATTATGACATCATAATGGAATTTTGCATTAAGACATTGTAATGGAATTTTTACATTATGACATCGTAATGGAATTTTTACATTATGACATCATAATGGAATGCTGCATTATGACATCATAATGGAATGCTGCATTATGACATCATAATGGAATTTTACATTATGACATCATAATGGAATTTTACATTATGACATCATAATGGAATTTTGCATTATGCCATCATAATGTAATTTTTACATTATGACATCATAATGGAATTTTGCATTATGACATCATAATGGAATTTTACATTATGACATCATAATGGAATTTTACATTATGACATCATAATGGAATTTTGCATTATGATATCATAATGGAATTTTATATTATGACATCATAATGGCAGTTTTCATTTTGACATCATAATGGAATTTTACATTATGACTTCATAATGGAATTTTGCATTATGACATCATAATGGAATTTTTACATTATGACATCATAATGGAATGTTACATTATGACATCATAATGGAATTTTGCATTATGACATCATAATGGAATTTTTACAGTATGACATCATAATGGAATGTTACATTATGACATCATAATGGAATGTTACATTATGACATCATAATGTAATTTTGCATTATGACATCATAATGGAATTTTATATTATGACATCATAATGGCAGTTTTCATTTTGACATCATAATGGAATTTTACATTATGACTTCATAATGGAATTTTGCATTATGACATCATAATGGAATTTTTACATTATGACATCATAATGGAATGTTACATTATGACATCATAATGGAATTTTGCATTATGACATCATAATGGAATTTTTACAGTATGACATCATAATGGAATGTTACATTATGACATCATAATGGAATGTTACATTATGACATCATAATGTAATTTTGCATTATGACATCATAATGGGATTTTGCATTATGACATCATAATGGAATTTTACATTATGACATCATAATGGAATGTTGCATTATGACACCATAATGGAATTTTACATTATGACATCATAATGGAATGTTGCATTATGACATCATAATGGAATTTTGCATTATGCCATAATAATGGAATTTTTACATTATGACATCATAATGGAATGTTGCATTATGACACCATAATGGAATTTTACATTATGACATCATAATGGAATGTTGCATTATGACACCATAATGGAATTTTACATCATGACATCATAATGGAATGTTGCATTATGACATCATAATGGAATTTTGCATTATGACATCATAATAAAATGTTTACATTATGACATCATAATGGAATGTTGCATTATGACATCATAATGGAATTTTGCATTATGACATCATAATGGAATGTTGCATTATGACATCATAATGGAATTTTACATTATGACATCATCATGGAATTTTACATTATGACATCATCATGGAATTTTGCATTATGCCATCATAATGGAATTTTACATTATGACATCATAATGGAATTTTACATTATGACATCATAATGGAATTTTGCATTATGATATCATAATAAAATTTTTACATTATGACATCATAATGGAATTTTGCATTATGACATCATAATGGAATGTTACATTATGACATCATAATGGAATGTTGCATTATGACATCATAATGGAATTTTACATTATGACATCATAATGGAATTTTGCATTATGATATCATAATAAAATTTTTACATTATGACATCATAATGGAATTTTGAATTATGACATCATAATGGAATGTTACATTATGACATCATAATGGAATGTTGCATTATGACATCATAATGGAATTTTACATTATGACATCATAATGGAATGTTGCATTATTACATCATAATGGAATTTTGCATTATGACATCATAATGGAATTTTACATTGTGACATCATAATGGAATTTTGCATTATGACATCATAATGGAATTTTACATTATGACATCATAATGGAATTTTGCATTATGACATTGTAATGGAATTTTTACATTATGACATCGTAATGGAATTTTTACATTATGACATCATAATGGAATGTTGCATTATGACATCATAATGGGATTTTGCATTATGACATCATAATGGAATGTTGCATTATGACATCTTAATGGAATGTTGCATTATGACATCATAATGGAATGTTGCATTATGACATCATAATGGAATTTTACATTATGACATCATAATGGAATGTTGCATTATGACACCATAATGGAATTTTACATTATGACATCATAATGGAATGTTGCATTATGACATCATAATGGAATTTTGCATTATGACATCATAATGGAATTTTACATTATGACATCATAATGGAATGTTGCATTATGACACCATAATGGAATTTTACATTATGACATCATAATGGAATGTTGCATTATGACACCATAATGGAATTTTACATCATGACATCATAATGGAATCTTGCATTATGACATCATAATGGAATTTTGCATTATGACATCATAATAAAATGTTTACATTATGACATCATAATGGAATGTTGCATTATGACATCATAATGGAATTTTGCATTATGACATCATAATGGAATGTTGCATTATGACATCATTATGGAATTTTACATTATGACATCATAATGGAATTTTACATTATGACATCATCATGGAATTTTGCATTATGCCATCATAATGGAATTTTTACATTATGACATCATAATGGAATTTTGCATTATGACATCATAATGGAATTTTACATTATGACATCATAATGGAATTTTACATTATGACATCATAATGGAATTTTGCATTATGATATCATAATAAAATTTTTACATTATGACATCATAATGGAATTTTGCATTATGACATCATAATGGAATGTTACATTATGACATCATAATGGAATGTTGCATTATGACATCATAATGGAATTTTACATTATGACATCATAATGGAATCTTGCATTATTACATCATAATGGAATTTTACATTATGCCATCATAATGGAATGTTGCATTATGACATCATAATGGAATTTTGCATTATGACATCATAATGGAATGTTGCATTATGACATCATAATGGAATTTTGCATTATGACATCATAATGGAATTTTTACATTATGACATCATAATGGAATTTTACATTATGACATCATAATGGAATTTTGCATTATGACATCATAATGGAATGTTACATTATGACATCATAATGGAATGTCACATTATGACATCATAATGGAATTTTACATTATGACATCATAATGGAATGTTGCATTACGACATCATAATGGAATTTTACATTATGACATCATAATGGAATGTTGCATTACGACATCATAATGGAATTTAACATTATGACATCATAATGGAATGCTGCATTATGACATCATAATGGAATGCTGCATTATGACATCATAATGGAATATTACATTATGACATCATAATGGAATTTTACATTATGACATCATAATGGAATTTTGCATTATGCCATCATAATGTAATTTTTACATTATGACATCATAATGGAATTTTGCATTATGACATCATAATGGAATTTTACATTATGACATCATAATGGAATTTTACATTATGACATCATAATGGAATTTTGCATTATGATATCATAATGGAATTTTACATTATGACATCATAATGGAATTTTGCATTATGACATCATAATGGAATTTTTACATTATGACATCATAATGGAATTTTGCATTATGACATCATAATGGAATTTTACATTATGACATCATAATGGAATGTTGCATTATAACATCATAATGGAATTTTGCATTATGACATCATAATGGAATGTTGCATTATGACATCATAATGGAATTTTACATTATGACATCATAATGGAATTTTACAATACGACATCATAATGGAATGTTGCATTATGACATCATAATGGAATTTTGCATTATGACATCATTATGGAATTTTGCATTATGACATCCTAATTGAATGTTACATTATGACATCATAATGGAATTTTGCATTATGACATCATAATGGAATTTTGCATTATGACATCATAATGGAATTTTGCATTATGACATCATAATGGAATTTTACATTATGACATCATAATGGAATTTTACATTATGACATCATAATGGAATTTTGCATTATGATATCATAATAAAATTTTTACATTATGACATCATAATGGAATTTTGAATTATGACATCATAATGGAATGTTACATTATGACATCATAATGGAATGTTGCATTATGACATCATAATGGAATTTTACATTATGACATCATAATGGAATGTTGCATTATTACATCATAATGGAATTTTGCATTATGACATCATAATGGAATTTTACATTGTGACATCATAATGGAATTTTGCATTATGACATCATAATGGAATTTTACATTATGACATCATAATGGAATTTTGCATTATGACATTGTAATGGAATTTTTACATTATGACATCGTAATGGAATTTTTACATTATGACATCATAATGGAATTTTGCATTATGACATCATAATGGGATTTTGCATTATGACATCATAATGGAATGTTGCATTATGACATCTTAATGGAATGTTGCATTATGACATCATAATGGAATGTTGCATTATGACATCATAATGGAATTTTACATTATGACATCATAATGGAATGTTGCATTATGACACCATAATGGAATTTTACATTATGACATCATAATGGAATGTTGCATTATGACATCATAATGGAATTTTGCATTATGACATCATAATGGAATTTTACATAATGACATCATAATGGAATGTTGCATTATGACACCATAATGGAATTTTACATTATGACATCATAATGGAATGTTGCATTATGACACCATAATGGAATTTTACATCATGACATCATAATGGAATCTTGCATTATGACATCATAATGGAATTTTGCATTATGACATCATAATAAAATGTTTACATTATGACATCATAATGGAATGTTGCATTATGACATCATAATGGAATTTTGCATTATGACATCATAATGGAATGTTGCATTATGACATCATAATGGAATTTTACATTATGACATCATAATGGAATTTTACATTATGACATCATCATGGAATTTTGCATTATGCCATCATAATGGAATTTTACATTATGACATCATAATGGAATTTTACATTATGACATCATAATGGAATTTTGCATTATGATATCATAATAAAATTTTTACATTATGACATCATAATGGAATTTTGCATTATGACATCATAATGGAATGTTACATTATGACATCATAATGGAATGTTGCATTATGACATCATAATGGAATTTTACATTATGACATCATAATGGAATTTTGCATTATGATATCATAATAAAATTTTTACATTATGACATCATAATGGAATTTTGAATTATGACATCATAATGGAATGTTACATTATGACATCATAATGGAATGTTGCATTATGACATCATAATGGAATTTTACATTATGACATCATAATGGAATGTTGCATTAACACATCATAATGGAATTTTGCATTATGACATCATAATGGAATTTTACATTGTGACATCATAATGGAATTTTGCATTATGACATCATAATGGAATTTTACATTATGACATCATAATGGCATTTTGCATTATGACATTGTAATGGAATTTTTACATTATGACATCGTAATGGAATTTTTACATTATGACATCATAATGGAATTTTGCATTATGACATCATAATGGGATTTTGCATTATGACATCATAATGGAATGTTGCATTATGACATCTTAATGGAATGTTGCATTATGACATCATAATGGAATGTTGCATTATGACATCATAATGGAATTTTACATTATGACATCAAAATGGAATGTTGCATTATGACACCATAATGGAATTTTACATTATGACATCATAATGGAATGTTGCATTATGACATCATAATGGAATTTTGCATTATGACATCATAATGGAATTTTACATTATGACATCATAATGGAATGTTGCATTATGACACCATAATGGAATTTTACATTATGACATCATAATGGAATGTTGCATTATGACACCATAATGGAATTTTACATCATGACATCATAATGGAATCTTGCATTATGACATCATAATGGAATTTTGCATTATGACATCATAATAAAATGTTTACATTATGACATCATAATGGAATGTTGCATTATGACATCATAATGGAATTTTGCATTATGACATCATAATGGAATGTTGCATTATGACATCATTATGGAATTTTACATTATGACATCATAATGGAATTTTACATTATGACATCATCATGGAATTTTGCATTATGCCATCATAATGGAATTTTTACATTATGACATCATAATGGAATTTTGCATTATGACATCATAATGGAATTTTACATTATGACATCATAATGGAATTTTACATTATGACATCATAATGGAATTTTGCATTATGATATCATAATAAAATTTTTACATTATGACATCATAATGGAATTTTGCATTATGACATCATAATGGAATGTTACATTATGACATCATAATGGAATGTTGCATTATGACATCATAATGGAATTTTACATTATGACATCATAATGGAATGTTGCATTATTACATCATAATGGAATTTTACATTATGCCATCATAATGGAATGTTGCATTATGACATCATAATGGAATTTTGCATTATGACATCATAATGGAATGTTGCATTATGACATCATAATGGAATTTTGCATTATGACATCATAATGGAATTTTGCATTATGACATCATAATGGAATTTTTACATTATGACATCATAATGGAATTTTACATTATGACATCATAATGGAATTTTGCATTATGACATCATAATGGAATGTTACATTATGACATCATAATGGAATGTCACATTATGACATCATAATGGAATTTTACATTATGACATCATAATGGAATGTTGCATTACGACATCATAATGGAATTTAACATTATGACATCATAATGGAATGCTGCATTATGACATCATAATGGAATGCTGCATTATGACATCATAATGGAATTTTACATTATGACATCATAATGGAATTTTACATTATGACATCATAATGGAATTTTGCATTATGCCATCATAATGTAATTTTTACATTATGACATCATAATGGAATTTTGCATTATGACATCATAATGGAATTTTACATTATGACATCATAATGGAATTTTACATTATGACATCATAATGGAATTTTGCATTATGATATCATAATGGAATTTTACATTATGACATCATAATGGAATTTTGCATTATGACATCATAATGGAATTTTTACATTATGACATCATAATGGAATTTTGCATTATGACATCATAATGGAATTTTACATTATGACATCATAATGGAATGTTGCATTATAACATCATAATGGAATTTTGCATTATGACATCATAATGGAATGTTGCATTATGACATCATAATGGAATTTTACATTATGACATCATAATGGAATTTTACAATACGACATCATAATGGAATGTTGCATTATGACATCATAATGGAATTTTGCATTATGACATCATTATGGAATTTTGCATTATGACATCCTAATTGAATGTTACATTATGACATCATAATGGAATTTTGCATTATGACATCATTATGGAATTTTGCATTATGACATCATAATGGAATTTTGCATTATGACATCATAATGGAATTTTACATTATGACATCATAATGGAATTTTACATTATGACATCATAATGGAATTTTGCATTATGATATCATAATAAAATTTTTACATTATGACATCATAATGGAATTTTGAATTATGACATCATAATGGAATGTTACATTATGACATCATAATGGAATGTTGCATTATGACATCATAATGGAATTTTACATTATGACATCATAATGGAATGTTGCATTATTACATCATAATGGAATTTTGCATTATGACATCATAATGGAATTTTACATTGTGACATCATAATGGAATTTTGCATTATGACATCATAATGGAATTTTACATTATGACATCATAATGGAATTTTGCATTATGACATTGTAATGGAATTTTTACATTATGACATCGTAATGGAATTTTTACATTATGACATCATAATGGAATTTTGCATTATGACATCATAATGGGATTTTGCATTATGACATCATAATGGAATGTTGCATTATGACATCTTAATGGAATGTTGCATTATGACATCATAATGGAATGTTGCATTATGACATCATAATGGAATTTTACATTATGACATCATAATGGAATGTTGCATTATGACACCATAATGGAATTTTACATTATGACATCATAATGGAATGTTGCATTATGACATCATAATGGAATTTTGCATTATGACATCATAATGGAATTTTACATAATGACATCATAATGGAATGTTGCATTATGACACCATAATGGAATTTTACATTATGACATCATAATGGAATGTTGCATTATGACACCATAATGGAATTTTACATCATGACATCATAATGGAATCTTGCATTATGACATCATAATGGAATTTTGCATTATGACATCATAATAAAATGTTTACATTATGACATCATAATGGAATGTTGCATTATGACATCATAATGGAATTTTGCATTATGACATCATAATGGAATGTTGCATTATGACATCATTATGGAATTTTACATTATGACATCATAATGGAATTTTACATTATGACATCATCATGGAATTTTGCATTATGCCATCATAATGGAATTTTTACATTATGACATCATAATGGAATTTTGCATTATGACATCATAATGGAATTTTACATTATGACATCATAATGGAATTTTACATTATGACATCATAATGGAATTTTGCATTATGATATCATAATAACATTTTTACATTATGACATCATAATGGAATTTTGCATTATGACATCATAATGGAATGTTACATTATGACATCATAATGGAATGTTGCATTATGACATCATAATGGAATTTTACATTATGACATCATAATGGAATCTTGCATTATTACATCATAATGGAATTTTACATTATGCCATCATAATGGAATGTTGCATTATGACATCATAATGGAATTTTGCATTATGACATCATAATGGAATGTTGCATTATGACATCATAATGGAATTTTGCATTATGACATCATAATGGAATTTTGCATTATGACATCATAATGGAATTTTTACATTATGACATCATAATGGAATTTAACATTATGACATCATAATGGAATGCTGCATTATGACATCATAATGGAATGCTGCATTATGACATCATAATGGAATTTTACATTATGACATCATAATGGAATTTTACATTATGACATCATAATGGAATTTTGCATTATGCCATCATAATGTAATTTTTACATTATGACATCATAATGGAATTTTGCATTATGACATCATAATGGAATTTTACATTATGACATCATAATGGAATTTTACATTATGACATCATAATGGAATTTTGCATTATGATATCATAATGGAATTTTACATTATGACATCATAATGGAATTTTGCATTATGATATCATAATAATATTTTTACATTATGACATCATAATGGAATTTTGCATTATGACATCATAATGGAATTTTACATTATGACATCATAATGGAATGTTGCATTATGACATCATAATGGAATTTTACATTATGCCATCATAATGGAATGTTGCATTATGACATCATAATTGAATTTTGCATTATGACATCATAATGGAATGTTGCATTATGACATCATAATGGAATGTCACATTATGACATCATAATGGAATTTTGCATTATGACATCATAATGGAATGTTGCATCATGACATGATAATGGAATTTTGCATTATGACATAATGGGATGTTGCATTATGACATCATAATGGAATTTTACATTATGCCATAATAATGGAATTTTTACATTATGATATCATAATGGAATTATGCATTATGCCATAATAATGGAATTTTTACATTATGACATCATAATGGAATTTTGCATTATGCCATCATAATGGAATGTTACATTATGACATCATAATGGAATGTTGAATTATGACATCATAATGGAATTTTGCATTATGACATCATAATGGAATGTTGCATTATGCCATCATAATGGAATTTTGCATTATGACATCATAATGGAATGTTGCATTATGACATCATAATGGAATTTTTACATTATGACATCATAATGGAATTTTGCATTATGACATCATAATGGAATTTTACATTATGACATCATAATGGAATGTTGCATTATAACATCATAATGGAATTTTGCATTATGACATCATAATGGAATGTTGCATTATGACATCATAATGGAATTTTACATTATGACATCATAATGGAATTTTACAATACGACATCATAATGGAATGTTGCATTATGACATCATAATGTAATTTTGCATTATGACATCATTATGGAATTTTGCATTATGACATCCTAATTGAATGTTACATTATGACATCATAATGGAATTTTGCATTATGACATCATAATGGAATTTTGCATTATGACATCATAATGGAATTTTACATTATGACATCATAATGGAATTTTACATTATGACATCATAATGGAATTTTGCATTATGATATCATAAGAAAATTTTTACATTATGACATCATAATGGAATTTTGAATTATGACATCATAATGGAATGTTACATTATGACATCATAATGGAATGTTGCATTATGACATCATAATGGAATTTTACATTATGACATCATAATGGAATGTTGCATTATTACATCATAATGGAATTTTGCATTATGACATCATAATGGAATTTTACATTGTGACATCATAATGGAATTTTGCATTATGACATCATAATGGAATTTTACATTATGACATCATAATGGAATTTTGCATTAAGACATTCTAATGGAATTTTTACATTATGACATCGTAATGGAATTTTTACATTATGACATCATAATGGAATGCTGCATTATGACATCATAATGGAATGCTGCATTATGACATCATAATGGAATTTTACATTATGACATCATAATGGAATTTTGCATTATGCCATCATAATGTAATTTTTACATTATGACATCATAATGGAATTTTGCATTATGACATCATAATGGAATTTTACATTATGACATCATAATGGAATTTTACATTATGACATCATAATGGAATTTTGCATTATGATATCATAATGGAATTTTATATTATGACATCATAATGGCAGTTTTCATTTTGACATCATAATGGAATTTTACATTATGACTTCAGAATGGAATTTTGCATTATGACATCATAATGGAATTTTTACATTATGACATCATAATGGAATGTTACATTATGACATCATAATGGAATTTTGCATTATGACATCATAATGGAATTTTTACAGTATGACATCATAATGGAATGTTACATTATGACATCATAATGGAATGTTACATTATGACATCATAATGTAATTTTGCATTATGACATCATAATGGAATTTTATATTATGACATCATAATGGCAGTTTTCATTTTGACATCATAATCGAATTTTACATTATGACTTCATAATGGAATTTTGCATTATGACATCATAATGGAATTTTTACATTATGACATCATAATGGAATGTTACATTATGACATCATAATGGAATTTTGCATTATGACATCATAATGGAATTTTTACAGTATGACATCATAATGGAATGTTACATTATGACATCATAATGGAATGTTACATTATGACATCATAATGTAATTTTGCATTATGACATCATAATGGGATTTTGCATTATGACATCATAATGGAATTTTACATTATGACATCATAATGGAATGTTGCATTATGACACCATAATGGAATTTTACATTATGACATCATAATGGAATGTTGCATTATGACATCATAATGGAATTTTGCATTATGCCATAATAATGGAATTTTTACATTATGACATCATAATGGAATGTTGCATTATGACACCATAATGGAATTTTACATTATGACATCATAATGGAATGTTGCATTATGACACCATAATGGAATTTTACATCATGACATCATAATGGAATGTTGCATTATGACATCATAATGGAATTTTGCATTATGACATCATAATAAAATGTTTACATTATGACATCATAATGGAATGTTGCATTATGACATCATAATGGAATTTTGCATTATGACATCATAATGGAATGTTGCATTATGACATCATAATGGAATTTTACATTATGACATCATAATGGAATTTTACATTATGACATCATCATGGAATTTTGCATTATGCCATCATAATGGAATTTTTACATTATGACATCATAATGGAATTTTGCATTATGACATCATAATGGAATTTTACATTATGACATCATAATGGAATTTTGCATTATGACATCATAATGGAATGTTACATTATGACATCATAATGGAATGTTGCATTATGACATCATAATGGAATTTTACATTATGACATCATAATGGAATTTTGCATTATGATATTATAATAAAATTTTTACATTATGACATCATAATGGAATTTTGAATTATGACATCATAATGGAATGTTACATTATGACATCATAATGGAATGTTGCATTATGACATCATAATGGAATTTTACATTATGACATCATAATGGAATGTTGCATTATTACATCATAATGGAATTTTGCATTATGACATCATAATGGAATTTTACATTGTGACATCATAATGGAATTTTGCATTATGACATCATAATGGAATTTTACATTATGACATCATAATGGAATTTTGCATTATGACATTGTAATGGAATTTTTACATTATGACATCGTAATGGAATTTTTACATTATGACATCATAATGGAATTTTGCATTATGACATCATAATGGGATTTTGCATTATGACATCATAATGGAATGTTGCATTATGACATCTTAATGGAATGTTGCATTATGACATCATAATGGAATGTTGCATTATGACATCATAATGGAATTTTACATTATGACATCATAATGGAATGTTGCATTATGACACCATAATGGAATTTTACATTATGACATCATAATGGAATGTTGCATTATGACATCATAATGGAATTTTGCATTATGACATCATAATGGAATTTTACATTATGACATCATAATGGAATGTTGCATTATGACACCATAATGGAATTTTACATTATGACATCATAATGGAATGTTGCATTATGACACCATAATGGGATTTTACATCATGACATCATAATGGAATCTTGCATTATGACATCATAATGGAATTTTGCATTATGACATCATAATAAAATGTTTACATTATGACATCATAATGGAATGTTGCATTATGACATCATAATGGAATTTTGCATTATGACATCATAATGGAATGTTGCATTATGACATCATTATGGAATTTTACATTATGACATCATAATGGAATTTTACATTATGACATCATCATGGAATTTTGCATTATGCCATCATAATGGAATTTTTACATTATGACATCATAATGGAATTTTGCATTATGACATCATAATGGAATTTTACATTATGACATCATAATGGAATTTTACATTATGACATCATAATGGAATTTTGCATTATGATATCATAATAAAATTTTTACATTATGACATCATAATGGAATTTTGCATTATGACATCATAATGGAATGTTACATTATGACATCATAATGGAATGTTGCATTATGACATCATAATGGAATTTTACATTATGACATCATAATGGAATCTTGCATTATTACATCATAATGGAATTTTACATTATGCCATCATAATGGAATGTTGCATTATGACATCATAATGGAATTTTGCATTATGACATCATAATGGAATGTTGCATTATGACATCATAATGGAATTTTGCATTATGACATCATAATGGAATTTTGCATTATGACATCATAATGGAATTTTTACATTATGACATCATAATGGAATTTTACATTATGACATCATAATGGAATTTTGCATTATGACATCATAATGGAATGTTACATTATGACATCATAATGGAATGTCACATTATGACATCATAATGGAATTTTACATTATGACATCATAATGGAATGTTGCATTACGACATCATAATGGAATTTAACATTATGACATCATAATGGAATGCTGCATTATGACATCATAATGGAATGCTGCATTATGACATCATAATGGAATTTTACATTATGACATCATAATGGAATTTTACATTATGACATCATAATGGAATTTTGCATTATGCCATCATAATGTAATTTTTACATTATGACATCATAATGGAATTTTGCATTATGACATCATAATGGAATTTTACATTATGACATCATAATGGAATTTTACATTATGACATCATAATGGAATTTTGCATTATGATATCATAATGGAATTTTACATTATGACATCATAATGGAATTTTGCATTATGATATCATAATAATATTTTTACATTATGACATCATAATGGAATTTTGCATTATGACATCATAATGGAATTTTACATTATGACATCATAATGGAATGTTGCATTATGACATCATAATGGAATTTTACATTATGCCATCATAATGGAATGTTGCATTATGACATCATAATTGAATTTTGCATTATGACATCATAATGGAATTTTACATTATGACATCATAATGGAATTTTGCATTATGCCATCATAATGTAATTTTTACATTATGACATCATAATGGAATTTTGCATTATGACATCATAATGGAATTTTACATTATGACATCATAATGGAATTTTACATTATGACATCATAATGGAATTTTGCATTATGATATCATAATGGAATTTTACATTATGACATCATAATGGAATTTTGCATTATGATATCATAATAATATTTTTACATTATGACATCATAATGGAATTTTGCATTATGACATCATAATGGAATTTTACATTATGACATCATAATGGAATGTTGCATTATGACATCATAATGGAATTTTACATTATGCCATCATAATGGAATGTTGCATTATGACATCATAATTGAATTTTGCATTATGACATCATAATGGAATGTTGCATTATGACATCATAATGGAATTTTGCATTATGACATCATAATGGAATTTTGCATTATGACATCATAATGGAATTTTTACATTATGACATCATAATGGAATTTTACATTATGACATCATAATGGAATTTTGCATTATGACATCATAATGGAATGTTACATTATGACATCATAATGGAATGTCACATTATGACATCATAATGGAATTTTGCATTATGACATCATAATGGAATGTTGCATCATGACATGATAATGGAATTTTGCATTATGACATAATGGGATGTTGCATTATGACATCATAATGGAATTTTACATTATGCCATAATAATGGAATTTTTACATTATGATATCATAATGGAATTATGCATTATGCCATAATAATGGAATTTTTACATTATGACATCATAATGGAATTTTGCATTATGCCATCATAATGGAATGTTACATTATGACATCATAATGGAATGTTGAATTATGACATCATAATGGAATTTTGCATTATGACATCATAATGGAATGTTGCATTATGCCATCATAATGGAATTTTGCATTATGACATCATAATGGAATGTTGCATTATGACATCATAATGGAATTTTTACATTATGACATCATAATGGAATTTTGCATTATGACATCATAATGGAATTTTACATTATGACATCATAATGGAATGTTGCATTATAACATCATAATGGAATTTTGCATTATGACATCATAATGGAATGTTGCATTATGACATCATAATGGAATTTTACATTATGACATCATAATGGAATTTTACAATACGACATCATAATGGAATGTTGCATTATGACATCATAATGTAATTTTGCATTATGACATCATTATGGAATTTTGCATTATGACATCCTAATTGAATGTTACATTATGACATCATAATGGAATTTTGCATTATGACATCATAATGGAATTTTGCATTATGACATCATAATGGAATTTTACATTATGACATCATAATGGAATTTTACATTATGACATCATAATGGAATTTTGCATTATGATATCATAAGAAAATTTTTACATTATGACATCATAATGGAATTTTGAATTATGACATCATAATGGAATGTTACATTATGACATCATAATGGAATGTTGCATTATGACATCATAATGGAATTTTACATTATGACATCATAATGGAATGTTGCATTATTACATCATAATGGAATTTTGCATTATGACATCATAATGGAATTTTACATTGTGACATCATAATGGAATTTTGCATTATGACATCATAATGGAATTTTACATTATGACATCATAATGGAATTTTGCATTAAGACATTCTAATGGAATTTTTACATTATGACATCGTAATGGAATTTTTACATTATGACATCATAATGGAATGCTGCATTATGACATCATAATGGAATGCTGCATTATGACATCATAATGGAATTTTACATTATGACATCATAATGGAATTTTGCATTATGCCATCATAATGTAATTTTTACATTATGACATCATAATGGAATTTTGCATTATGACATCATAATGGAATTTTACATTATGACATCATAATGGAATTTTACATTATGACATCATAATGGAATTTTGCATTATGATATCATAATGGAATTTTATATTATGACATCATAATGGCAGTTTTCATTTTGACATCATAATGGAATTTTACATTATGACTTCAGAATGGAATTTTGCATTATGACATCATAATGGAATTTTTACATTATGACATCATAATGGAATGTTACATTATGACATCATAATGGAATTTTGCATTATGACATCATAATGGAATTTTTACAGTATGACATCATAATGGAATGTTACATTATGACATCATAATGGAATGTTACATTATGACATCATAATGTAATTTTGCATTATGACATCATAATGGAATTTTATATTATGACATCATAATGGCAGTTTTCATTTTGACATCATAATCGAATTTTACATTATGACTTCATAATGGAATTTTGCATTATGACATCATAATGGAATTTTTACATTATGACATCATAATGGAATGTTACATTATGACATCATAATGGAATTTTGCATTATGACATCATAATGGAATTTTTACAGTATGACATCATAATGGAATGTTACATTATGACATCATAATGGAATGTTACATTATGACATCATAATGTAATTTTGCATTATGACATCATAATGGGATTTTGCATTATGACATCATAATGGAATTTTACATTATGACATCATAATGGAATGTTGCATTATGACACCATAATGGAATTTTACATTATGACATCATAATGGAATGTTGCATTATGACATCATAATGGAATTTTGCATTATGCCATAATAATGGAATTTTTACATTATGACATCATAATGGAATGTTGCATTATGACACCATAATGGAATTTTACATTATGACATCATAATGGAATGTTGCATTATGACATCATAATGGAATGTTGCATTATGACATCATAATGGAATTTTGCATTATGACATCATAATAAAATGTTTACATTATGACATCATAATGGAATTTTGCATTATGCCATAATAATGGAATTTTTACATTATGACATCATAATGGAATGTTGCATTATGACACCATAATGGAATTTTACATTATGACATCATAATGGAATTTTACATCATGACATCATAATGGAATGTTGCATTATGACATCATAATGGAATTTTGCATTATGACATCATAATAAAATGTTTACATTATGACATCATAATGGAATGTTGCATTATGACATCATAATGGAATTTTGCATTATGACATCATAATGGAATGTTGCATTATGACATCATAATGGAATTTTACATTATGACATCATAATGGAATTTTACATTATGACATCATCATGGAATTTTGCATTATGCCATCATAATGGAATTTTTACATTATGACATCATAATGGAATTTTGCATTATGACATCATAATGGAATTTTACATTATGACATCATAATGGAATTTTGCATTATGACATCATAATGGAATGTTACATTATGACATCATAATGGAATGTTGCATTATGACATCATAATGGAATTTTACATTATGACATCATAATGGAATTTTGCATTATGATATTATAATAAAATTTTTACATTATGACATCATAATGGAATTTTGAATTATGACATCATAATGGAATGTTACATTATGACATCATAATGGAATGTTGCATTATGACATCATAATGGAATTTTACATTATGACATCATAATGGAATGTTGCATTATTACATCATAATGGAATTTTGCATTATGACATCATAATGGAATTTTACATTGTGACATCATAATGGAATTTTGCATTATGACATCATAATGGAATTTTACATTATGACATCATAATGGAATTTTGCATTATGACATTGTAATGGAATTTTTACATTATGACATCGTAATGGAATTTTTACATTATGACATCATAATGGAATTTTGCATTATGACATCATAATGGGATTTTGCATTATGACATCATAATGGAATGTTGCATTATGACATCTTAATGGAATGTTGCATTATGACATCATAATGGAATGTTGCATTATGACATCATAATGGAATTTTACATTATGACATCATAATGGAATGTTGCATTATGACACCATAATGGAATTTTACATTATGACATCATAATGGAATGTTGCATTATGACATCATAATGGAATTTTGCATTATGACATCATAATGGAATTTTACATTATGACATCATAATGGAATGTTGCATTATGACACCATAATGGAATTTTACATTATGACATCATAATGGAATGTTGCATTATGACACCATAATGGGATTTTACATCATGACATCATAATGGAATCTTGCATTATGACATCATAATGGAATTTTGCATTATGACATCATAATAAAATGTTTACATTATGACATCATAATGGAATGTTGCATTATGACATCATAATGGAATTTTGCATTATGACATCATAATGGAATGTTGCATTATGACATCATTATGGAATTTTACATTATGACATCATAATGGAATTTTACATTATGACATCATCATGGAATTTTGCATTATGCCATCATAATGGAATTTTTACATTATGACATCATAATGGAATTTTGCATTATGACATCATAATGGAATTTTACATTATGACATCATAATGGAATTTTACATTATGACATCATAATGGAATTTTGCATTATGATATCATAATAAAATTTTTACATTATGACATCATAATGGAATTTTGCATTATGACATCATAATGGAATGTTACATTATGACATCATAATGGAATGTTGCATTATGACATCATAATGGAATTTTACATTATGACATCATAATGGAATCTTGCATTATTACATCATAATGGAATTTTACATTATGCCATCATAATGGAATGTTGCATTATGACATCATAATGGAATTTTGCATTATGACATCATAATGGAATGTTGCATTATGACATCATAATGGAATTTTGCATTATGACATCATAATGGAATTTTGCATTATGACATCATAATGGAATTTTTACATTATGACATCATAATGGAATTTTACATTATGACATCATAATGGAATTTTGCATTATGACATCATAATGGAATGTTACATTATGACATCATAATGGAATGTCACATTATGACATCATAATGGAATTTTACATTATGACATCATAATGGAATGTTGCATTACGACATCATAATGGAATTTAACATTATGACATCATAATGGAATGCTGCATTATGACATCATAATGGAATGCTGCATTATGACATCATAATGGAATTTTACATTATGACATCATAATGGAATTTTACATTATGACATCATAATGGAATTTTGCATTATGCCATCATAATGTAATTTTTACATTATGACATCATAATGGAATTTTGCATTATGACATCATAATGGAATTTTACATTATGACATCATAATGGAATTTTACATTATGACATCATAATGGAATTTTGCATTATGATATCATAATGGAATTTTACATTATGACATCATAATGGAATTTTGCATTATGATATCATAATAATATTTTTACATTATGACATCATAATGGAATTTTGCATTATGACATCATAATGGAATTTTACATTATGACATCATAATGGAATGTTGCATTATGACATCATAATGGAATTTTACATTATGCCATCATAATGGAATGTTGCATTATGACATCATAATTGAATTTTGCATTATGACATCATAATGGAATGTTGCATTATGACATCATAATGGAATTTTGCATTATGACATCATAATGGAATTTTGCATTATGACATCATAATGGAATTTTTACATTATGACATCATAATGGAATTTTACATTATGACATCATAATGGAATTTTGCATTATGACATCATAATGGAATGTTACATTATGACATCATAATGGAATGTCACATTATGACATCATAATGGAATGTCACATTATGACATCATAATGGAATTTTGCATTATGACATCATAATGGAATGTTGCATCATGACATGATAATGGAATTTTGCATTATGACATAATGGGATGTTGCATTATGACATCATAATGGAATTTTACATTATGCCATAATAATGGAATTTTTACATTATGATATCATAATGGAATTATGCATTATGCCATAATAATGGAATTTTTACATTATGACATCATAATGGAATTTTGCATTATGCCATCATAATGGAATGTTACATTATGACATCATAATGGAATGTTGAATTATGACATCATAATGGAATTTTGCATTATGACATCATAATGGAATGTTGCATTATGCCATCATAATGGAATTTTGCATTATGACATCATAATGGAATGTTGCATTATGACATCATAATGGAATTTTTACATTATGACATCATAATGGAATTTTGCATTATGACATCATAATGGAATTTTACATTATGACATCATAATGGAATGTTGCATTATAACATCATAATGGAATTTTGCATTATGACATCATAATGGAATGTTGCATTATGACATCATAATGGAATTTTACATTATGACATCATAATGGAATTTTACAATACGACATCATAATGGAATGTTGCATTATGACATCATAATGTAATTTTGCATTATGACATCATTATGGAATTTTGCATTATGACATCATAATGTAATTTTTACATTATGACATCATAATGGAATTTTGCATTATGACATCATAATGGAATTTTACATTATGACATCATAATGGAATTTTACATTATGACATCATAATGGAATTTTGCATTATGATATCATAATAATATTTTTACATTATGACATCATAATGGAATTTTGCATTATGACATCATAATGGAATGTTACATTATGACATCATAATGGAATGTTGCATTATGACATCATAATGGAATTTTACATTATGACATCATAATGGAATGTTGCATTATGACATCATAATGGAATTTTACATTATGCCATCATAATGGAATGTTGCATTATGACATCATAATGGAATTTTGCATTATGACATCATAATGGAGTGTTGCATTATGACATCATAATGGAATTTTGCATTATGACATCATAATGGAATTTTGCATTATGACATCATAATGGAATTTTTACATTATGACATCATAATGGAATTTTACATTATGACATCATAATGGAATTTTGCATTATGACATCATAATGGAATGTTACATTATGACATCATAATGGAATGTCACATTATGACATCATAATGGAATTTTGCATTATGACATCATAATGGAATGTTGCATCATGACATGATAATGGAATTTTGCATTATGACATAATGGGATGTTGCATTATGACATCATAATGGAATTTTACATTATGCCATAATAATGGAATTTTTACATTATGATATCATAATGGAATTATGCATTATGCCATAATAATGGAATTTTTACATTATGACATCATAATGGAATTTTGCATTATGCCATAATAATGGAATTTTTACATTATGACATCATAATGGAATTTTGCATTATGCCATCATAATGGAATGTTACATTATGACATCATAATGGAATGTTGAATTATGACATCATAATGGAATTTTGCATTATGACATCATAATGGAATGTTGCATTATGCCATCATAATGGAATTTTGCATTATGACATCATAATGGAATGTTGCATTATGACATCATAATGGAATTTTTACATTATGACATCATAATGGAATTTTGCATTATGACATCATAATGGAATTTTACATTATGACATCATAATGGAATGTTGCATTATAACATCATAATGGAATTTTGCATTATGACATCATAATGGAATGTTGCATTATGACATCATAATGGAATTTTACATTATGACATCATAATGGAATTTTACAATACGACATCATAATGGAATGTTGCATTATGACATCATAATGGAATGTTGCATTATGACATCATAATGGAATTTTGCATTATGACATCATTATGGAATTTTGCATTATGACATCATTATGGAATTTTGCATTATGACATCCTAATTGAATGTTACATTATGACATCATAATGGAATTTTGCATTATGACATCATAATGGAATTTTGCATTATGACATCATAATGGAATTTTACATTATGACATCATAATGGAATTTTACATTATGACATCATAATGGAATTTTGCATTATGATATCATAATAAAATTTTTACATTATGACATCATAATGGAATTTTGAATTATGACATCATAATGGAATGTTACATTATGACATCATAATGGAATGTTGCATTATGACATCATAATGGAATTTTACATTATGACATCATAATGGAATGTTGCATTATTACATCATAATGGAATTTTGCATTATGACATCATAATGGAATTTTACATTGTGACATCATAATGGAATTTTGCATTATGACATCATAATGGAATTTTACATTATGACATCATAATGGAATTTTGCATTATGACATCATTATGGAATTTTGCATTATGACATCCTAATTGAATGTTACATTATGACATCATAATGGAATTTTGCATTATGACATCATAATGGAATGTTGCATTATGACATCATAATGGAATTTTACATTATGACATCATAATGGAATTTTACATTATGACATCATAATGGAATTTTGCATTATGATATCATAATAATATTTTTACATTATGACATCATAATGGAATTTTGCATTATGACATCATAATGGAATGTTACATTATGACATCATAATGGAATGTTGCATTATGACATCATAATGGAATTTTACATTATGACATCATAATGGAATGTTGCATTATGACATCATAATGGAATTTTACATTATGCCATCATAATGGAATGTTGCATTATGACATCATAATGGAATTTTGCATTATGACATCATAATGGAATGTTGCATTATGACATCATAATGGAATTTTGCATTATGACATCATAATGGAATTTTGCATTATGACATCATAATGGAATTTTTACATTATGACATCATAATGGAATTTTACATTATGACATCATAATGGAATTTTGCATTATGACATCATAATGGAATGTTACATTATGACATCATAATGGAATGTCACATTATGACATCATAATGGAATTTTGCATTATGACATCATAATGGAATTTTACATTATGACATCATAATGGAATGTTGCATTATGACATCATAATGGAATGTCACATTATGACATCATAATGGAATGTCACATTATGACATCATAATGGAATGTCACATTATGACATCATAATGGAATGTTGCATTACGACATCATAATGGAATTTAACATTATGACATCATAATGGAATGCTGCATTATGACATCATAATGGAATGCTGCATTATGACATCATAATGGAATGCTGCATTATGACATCATAATGGAATGCTGCATTATGACATCATAATGGAATTTTACATTATGACATCATAATGGAATTTTACATTATGACATCATAATGGAATTTTACATTATGACATCATAATGGAATTTTGCATTATGCCATCATAATGTAATTTTTACATTATGACATCATAATGGAATTTTGCATTATGACATCATAATGGAATTTTACATTATGACATCATAATGGAATTTTACATTATGACATCATAATGGAATTTTGCATTATGATATCATAATAAAATTTTTACATTATGACATCATAATGGAATTTTGCATTATGACATCATAATGGAATGTTACATTATGACATCATAATGGAATGTTGCATTATGACATCATAATGGAATTTTACATTATGACATCATAATGGAATGTTGCATTATTACATCATAATGGAATTTTACATTATGCCATCATAATGGAATGTTGCATTATGACATCATAATGGAATTTTGCATTATGACATCATAATGGAATGTTGCATTATGACATCATAATGGAATTTTGCATTATGACATCATAATGGAATTTTGCATTATGACATAATAATGGAATTTTTACATTATGACATCATAATGGAATTTTACATTATGACATCATAATGGAATTTTGCATTATGACATCATAATGGAATGTTACATTATGACATCATAATGGAATGTCACATTATGACATCATAATGGAATTTTACATTATGACATCATAATGGAATGTTGCATTACGACATCATAATGGAATTTAACATTATGACATCATAATAATATTTTTACATTATGACATCATAATGGAATTTTGCATTATGACATCATAATGGAATGTTACATTATGACATCATAATGGAATGTCACACTATGACATCATAATGGAATTTTGCATTATGACATCATAATGGAATGTTGCATCATGACATGATAATGGAATTTTGCATTATGACATAATGGAATGTTGCATTATGACATCATAATGGAATTTTACATTATGCCATAATAATGGAATTTTTACATTATGATATCATAATGGAATTATGCATTATGCCATTATAATGGAATTTTTACATTATGACATCATAATGGAATTTTGCATTATGCCATAATAATGGAATTTTTACATTATGACATCATAATGGAATTTTGCATTATGCCATCATAATGGAATGTTACATTATGACATCATAATGGAATGTTGAATTATGACATCATAATGGAATTTTGCATTATGACATCATAATGGAATGTTGCATTATGACATCATAATGGAATTTTGCATTATGACATCTTAATGGAATGTTGCATTATGCCATCATAATGGAATTTTGCATTATGACATCATAATGGAATGTTGCATTATGACATCATAATGGAATTTTTACATTATGACATCATAATGGAATTTTGCATTATGACATCATAATGGAATGTTGCATTATGACATCATAATGGAATTTTACATTATGACATCATAAAGGAATTTTACAATACGACATCATAATGGAATGTTGCATTATGACATCATAATGGAATTTTGCATTATGACATCATTATGGAATTTTGCATTATGACATCCTAATTGAATGTTACATTATGACATCATAATGGAATTTTGCATTATGACATCATAATGGAATTTTGCATTATGACATCATAATGGAATTTTACATTATGACATCATAATGGAATTTTACATTATGACATCATAATGGAATTTTGCATTATGATATCATAATAAAATTTTTACATTATGACATCATAATGGAATTTTGAATTATGACATCATAATGGAATGTTACATTATGACATCATAATGGAATGTTGCATTATGACATCATAATGGAATTTTACATTATGACATCATAATGGAATGTTGCATTATTACATCATAATGGAATTTTGCATTATGACATCATAATGGAATTTTACATCGTGACATCATAATGGAATTTTGCATTATGACATCATAATGGAATGTTGCATTATGACATCATAATGGAATGTTACATTATGACCTCATAATGGAATTTTGCATTATGACATTGTAATGGAATTTTTACATTATGACATCGTAATGGAATTTTTACATTATGACATCATAATGGAATTTTGCATTATGACATCATAATGGGATTTTGCATTATGACATCATAATGGAATGTTGCATTATGACATCTTAATGGAATGTTGCATTATGACATCATAATGGAATGTTGCATTATGACATCATAATGGAATTTTACATTATGACATCATAATGGAATGTTGCATTATGACATCATAATGGAATTTTATATTATGACATCATAATGGAATGTTGCATTATGACATCATAATGGAATTTTACATTATGACATCATAATGGAATGTTGCATTACGACATCATAATGGAATTTTACATTATGACATCATAATGGAATGTTGCATTACGACATCATAATGGAATTTAACATTATGACATCATAATGGAATGCTGCATTATGACATCATAATGGAATGCTTCACTATAACATCATAATGGAATTTTACATTATGACATCATAATGGAATTTTACATTATGACATCATAATGGAATTTTGCATTATGATATCATAATAATATTTTTACATTATGACATCATAATGGAATTTTGCATTATGACATCATAATGGAATGTTACATTATGCCATCATAATGGAATGTTGCATTATGACATCATAATGGAATTTTGCATTATGACATCATAATGGAATGTTGCATTATGACATCATAATGGAATTTTGCATTATGACATCATAATGGAATTTTGCATTATGACATCATAATGGAATTTTTACATTATGACATCATAATGGAATTTTACATTATGACATCATAATGGAATTTTGCATTATGACATCATAATGGAATGTTACATTATGACATCATAATGGAATGTCACATTATGACATCATAATGGAATTTTGCATTATGACATCATAATGGAATGTTGCATCATGACATGATAATGGAATTTTGCATTATGACATAATGGGATGTTGCATTATGACATCATAATGGAATTTTACATTATGCCATAAT
Source organism: Eleutherodactylus coqui (assembly GCF_035609145.1). NCBI lineage: Eukaryota > Metazoa > Chordata > Amphibia > Anura > Eleutherodactylidae > Eleutherodactylus > Eleutherodactylus coqui. The sequence goes on along the minus strand of NC_089842.1, from coordinate 112,701,370 downwards.
AATGGAATTTTTACATTATGATATCATAATGGAATTATGCATTATGCCATAATAATGGAATTTTTACATTATGACATCATAATGGAATTTTGCATTATGCCATAATAATGGAATTTTTACATTATGACATCATAATGGAATTTTGCATTATGCCATCATAATGGAATGTTACATTATGACATCATAATGGAATGTTGAATTATGACATCATAATGGAATTTTGCATTATGACATCATAATGGAATGTTGCATTATGCCATCATAATGGAATTTTGCATTATGACATCATAATGGAATGTTGCATTATGACATCATAATGGAATTTTACATTATGACATCATAATGGAATTTTACAATACGACATCATAATGGAATGTTGCATAATGACATCATAATGGAATTTTGCATTATGACATCATTATGGAATTTTGCATTATGACATCCTAATTGAATGTTACATTATGACATCATAATGGCATTTTGCATTATGACATCATAATGGAATTTTGCATTATGACATCATAATGGAATTTTACATTATGACATCATAATGGAATTTTACATTATGACATCATAATGGAATTTTGCATTATGATATCATAATAAAATTTTTACATTATGACATCATAATGGAATTTTGAATTATGACATCATAATGGAATGTTACATTATGACATCATAATGGAATGTTGCATTATGACATCATAATGGAATTTTACATTATGACATCATAATGGAATGTTGCATTATTACATCATAATGGAATTTTGCATTATGACATCATAATGGAATTTTACATTGTGACATCATAATGGAATTTTGCATTATGACATCATAATGGAATTTTACATTATGACATCATAATGGAATTTTGCATTATGACATTGTAATGGAATTTTTACATTATGACATCGTAATGGAATTTTTACATTATGACATCATAATGGAATTTTGCATTATGACATCATAATGGGATTTTGCATTATGACATCATAATGGAATGTTGCATTATGACATCTTAATGGAATGTTGCATTATGACATCATAATGGAATGTTGCATTATGACATCATAATGGAATTTTACATTATGACATCATAATGGAATGTTGCATTATGACATCATAATGGAATGTCACATTATGACATCATAATGGAATGCTGCATTATGACATCATAATGGAATGCTGCATTATGACATCATAATGGAATTTTACATTATGACATCATAATGGAATTTTACATTATGACATCATAATGGAATTTTACATTATGACATCATAATGGAATTTTGCATTATGCCATCATAATGTAATTTTTACATTATGACATCATAATGGAATTTTGCATTATGACATCATAATGGAATTTTACATTATGACATCATAATGGAATTTTACATTATGACATCATAATGGAATGTTGCATTACGACATCATAATGGAATTTTACATTATGACATCATAATGGAATGTTGCATTATTACATCATAATGGAATTTTACATTATGCCATCATAATGGAATGTTGCATTATGACATCATAATGGAATTTTGCATTATGACATCATAATGGAATGTTGCATTATGACATCATAATGGAATTTTGCATTATGACATCATAATGGAATTTTGCATTATGACATCATAATGGAATTTTTACATTATGACATCATAATGGAATTTTACATTATGACATCATAATGGAATTTTGCATTATGACATCATAATGGAATGTTACATTATGACATCATAATGGAATGTCACATTATGACATCATAATGGAATTTTACATTATGACATCATAATGGAATGTTGCATTACGACATCATAATGGAATTTAACATTATGACATCATAATGGAATGCTGCATTATGACATCATAATGGAATGCTGCATTATGACATCATAATGGAATTTTACATTATGACATCATAATGGAATTTTACATTATGACATCATAATGGAATTTTGCATTATGCCATCATAATGTAATTTTTACATTATGACATCATAATGGAATTTTGCATTATGACATCATAATGGAATTTTACATTATGACATCATAATGGAATTTTACATTATGACATCATAATGGAATTTTGCATTATGATATCATAATAATATTTTTACTTTATGACATCATAATGGAATTTTGCATTATGACATCATAATGGAATGTTACATTATGACATCATAATGGAATGTTGCATTATGACATCATAATGGAATTTTACATTATGACATCATAATGGAATGTTGCATTATGACATCATAATGGAATTTTACATTATGCCATCATAATGGAATGTTGCATTATGACATCATAATGGAATTTTACATTATGCCATAATAATGGAATGTTGCATTATGACATCATAATGGAATTTTGCATTATGACATCATAATGGAATTTTGCATTATGACATCATAATGGAATTTTTACATTATGACATCATAATGGAATTTTACATTATGACATCATAATGGAATTTTGCATTATGACATCATAATGGAATGTTACATTATGACATCATAATGGAATGTCACACTATGACATCATAATGGAATTTTGCATTATGACATCATAATGGAATGTTGCATCATGACATGATAATGGAATTTTGCATTATGACATAATGGAATGTTGCATTATGACATCATAATGGAATTTTACATTATGCCATAATAATGGAATTTTTACATTATGATATCATAATGGAATTATGCATTATGCCATTATAATGGAATTTTTACATTATGACATCATAATGGAATTTTGCATTATGCCATAATAATGGAATTTTTACATTATGACATCATAATGGAATTTTGCATTATGCCATCATAATGGAATGTTACATTATGACATCATAATGGAATGTTGAATTATGACATCATAATGGAATTTTGCATTATGACATCATAATGGAATGTTGCATTATGACATCATAATGGAATTTTACATTATGACATCATAATGGAATTTTACAATACGACATCATAATGGAATGTTGCATTATGACATCATAATGGAATGTTGCATTATGACATCATAATGGAATTTTGCATTATGACATCATTATGGAATTTTGCATTATGACATCATTATGGAATTTTGCATTATGACATCCTAATTGAATGTTACATTATGACATCATAATGGAATTTTGCATTATGACATCATAATGGAATTTTGCATTATGACATCATAATGGAATTTTACATTATGACATCATAATGGAATTTTACATTATGACATCATAATGGAATTTTGCATTATGATATCATAATAAAATTTTTACATTATGACATCATAATGGAATTTTGAATTATGACATCATAATGGAATGTTACATTATGACATCATAATGGAATGTTGCATTATGACATCATAATGGAATTTTACATTATGACATCATAATGGAATGTTGCATTATTACATCATAATGGAATTTTGCATTATGACATCATAATGGAATTTTACATTGTGACATCATAATGGAATTTTGCATTATGACATCATAATGGAATTTTACATTATGACATCATAATGGAATTTTGCATTATGACATCATTATGGAATTTTGCATTATGACATCCTAATTGAATGTTACATTATGACATCATAATGGAATTTTGCATTATGACATCATAATGGAATGTTGCATTATGACATCATAATGGAATTTTACATTATGACATCATAATGGAATTTTACATTATGACATCATAATGGAATTTTGCATTATGATATCATAATAATATTTTTACATTATGACATCATAATGGAATTTTGCATTATGACATCATAATGGAATGTTACATTATGACATCATAATGGAATGTTGCATTATGACATCATAATGGAATTTTACATTATGACATCATAATGGAATGTTGCATTATGACATCATAATGGAATTTTACATTATGCCATCATAATGGAATGTTGCATTATGACATCATAATGGAATTTTGCATTATGACATCATAATGGAATGTTGCATTATGACATCATAATGGAATTTTGCATTATGACATCATAATGGAATTTTGCATTATGACATCATAATGGAATTTTTACATTATGACATCATAATGGAATTTTACATTATGACATCATAATGGAATTTTGCATTATGACATCATAATGGAATGTTACATTATGACATCATAATGGAATGTCACATTATGACATCATAATGGAATTTTGCATTATGACATCATAATGGAATGTTGCATCATGACATGATAATGGAATTTTGCATTATGACATAATGGGATGTTGCATTATGACGTCATAATGGAATTTTACATTATGCCATAATAATGGAATTTTTACATTATGATATCATAATGGAATTATGCATTATGCCATAATAATGGAATTTTTACATTATGACATCATAATGGAATTTTGCATTATGCCATAATAATGGAATTTTTACATTATGACATCATAATGGAATTTTGCATTATGCCATCATAATGGAATGTTACATTATGACATCATAATGGAATGTTGAATTATGACATCATAATGGAATTTTGCATTATGACATCATAATGGAATGTTGCATTATGCCATCATAATGGAATTTTGCATTATGACATCATAATGGAATGTTGCATTATGACATCATAATGGAATTTTACATTATGACATCATAATGGAATTTTACAATACGACATCATAATGGAATGTTGCATAATGACATCATAATGGAATTTTGCATTATGACATCATTATGGAATTTTGCATTATGACATCCTAATTGAATGTTACATTATGACATCATAATGGCATTTTGCATTATGACATCATAATGGAATTTTGCATTATGACATCATAATGGAATTTTACATTATGACATCATAATGGAATTTTACATTATGACATCATAATGGAATTTTGCATTATGATATCATAATAAAATTTTTACATTATGACATCATAATGGAATTTTGAATTATGACATCATAATGGAATGTTACATTATGACATCATAATGGAATGTTGCATTATGACATCATAATGGAATTTTACATTATGACATCATAATGGAATGTTGCATTATTACATCATAATGGAATTTTGCATTATGACATCATAATGGAATTTTACATTGTGACATCATAATGGAATTTTGCATTATGACATCATAATGGAATTTTACATTATGACATCATAATGGAATTTTGCATTATGACATTGTAATGGAATTTTTACATTATGACATCGTAATGGAATTTTTACATTATGACATCATAATGGAATTTTGCATTATGACATCATAATGGGATTTTGCATTATGACATCATAATGGAATGTTGCATTATGACATCTTAATGGAATGTTGCATTATGACATCATAATGGAATGTTGCATTATGACATCATAATGGAATTTTACATTATGACATCATAATGGAATGTTGCATTATGACATCATAATGGAATGTCACATTATGACATCATAATGGAATGTCACATTATGACATCATAATGGAATGTCACATTATGACATCATAATGGAATGTTGCATTACGACATCATAATGGAATTTAACATTATGACATCATAATGGAATGCTGCATTATGACATCATAATGGAATGCTGCATTATGACATCATAATGGAATGCTGCATTATGACATCATAATGGAATGCTGCATTATGACATCATAATGGAATTTTACATTATGACATCATAATGGAATTTTACATTATGACATCATAATGGAATTTTACATTATGACATCATAATGGAATTTTGCATTATGCCATCATAATGTAATTTTTACATTATGACATCATAATGGAATTTTGCATTATGACATCATAATGGAATTTTACATTATGACATCATAATGGAATTTTACATTATGACATCATAATGGAATTTTGCATTATGATATCATAATAAAATTTTTACATTATGACATCATAATGGAATTTTGCATTATGACATCATAATGGAATGTTACATTATGACATCATAATGGAATGTTGCATTATGACATCATAATGGAATTTTACATTATGACATCATAATGGAATGTTGCATTATTACATCATAATGGAATTTTACATTATGCCATCATAATGGAATGTTGCATTATGACATCATAATGGAATTTTGCATTATGACATCATAATGGAATGTTGCATTATGACATCATAATGGAATTTTGCATTATGACATCATAATGGAATTTTGCATTATGACATAATAATGGAATTTTTACATTATGACATCATAATGGAATTTTACATTATGACATCATAATGGAATTTTGCATTATGACATCATAATGGAATGTTACATTATGACATCATAATGGAATGTCACATTATGACATCATAATGGAATTTTACATTATGACATCATAATGGAATGTTGCATTACGACATCATAATGGAATTTAACATTATGACATCATAATAATATTTTTACATTATGACATCATAATGGAATTTTGCATTATGACATCATAATGGAATGTTACATTATGACATCATAATGGAATGTCACACTATGACATCATAATGGAATTTTGCATTATGACATCATAATGGAATGTTGCATCATGACATGATAATGGAATTTTGCATTATGACATAATGGAATGTTGCATTATGACATCATAATGGAATTTTACATTATGCCATAATAATGGAATTTTTACATTATGATATCATAATGGAATTATGCATTATGCCATTATAATGGAATTTTTACATTATGACATCATAATGGAATTTTGCATTATGCCATAATAATGGAATTTTTACATTATGACATCATAATGGAATTTTGCATTATGCCATCATAATGGAATGTTACATTATGACATCATAATGGAATGTTGAATTATGACATCATAATGGAATTTTGCATTATGACATCATAATGGAATGTTGCATTATGACATCATAATGGAATTTTGCATTATGACATCTTAATGGAATGTTGCATTATGCCATCATAATGGAATTTTGCATTATGACATCATAATGGAATGTTGCATTATGACATCATAAAGGAATTTTACAATACGACATCATAATGGAATGTTGCATTATGACATCATAATGGAATTTTGCATTATGACATCATTATGGAATTTTGCATTATGACATCCTAATTGAATGTTACATTATGACATCATAATGGAATTTTGCATTATGACATCATAATGGAATTTTGCATTATGACATCATAATGGAATTTTACATTATGACATCATAATGGAATTTTACATTATGACATCATAATGGAATTTTGCATTATGATATCATAATAAAATTTTTACATTATGACATCATAATGGAATTTTGAATTATGACATCATAATGGAATGTTACATTATGACATCATAATGGAATGTTGCATTATGACATCATAATGGAATTTTACATTATGACATCATAATGGAATGTTGCATTATTACATCATAATGGAATTTTGCATTATGACATCATAATGGAATTTTACATCGTGACATCATAATGGAATTTTGCATTATGACATCATAATGGAATGTTGCATTATGACATCATAATGGAATGTTACATTATGACCTCATAATGGAATTTTGCATTATGACATTGTAATGGAATTTTTACATTATGACATCGTAATGGAATTTTTACATTATGACATCATAATGGAATTTTGCATTATGACATCATAATGGGATTTTGCATTATGACATCATAATGGAATGTTGCATTATGACATCTTAATGGAATGTTGCATTATGACATCATAATGGAATGTTGCATTATGACATCATAATGGAATGTTGCATTATGACATCATAATGGAATTTTACATTATGACATCATAATGGAATGTTGCATTATGACATCATAATGGAATTTTATATTATGACATCATAATGGAATGTTGCATTATGACATCATAATGGAATTTTACATTATGACATCATAATGGAATGTTGCATTACGACATCATAATGGAATTTTACATTATGACATCATAATGGAATGTTGCATTACGACATCATAATGGAATTTAACATTATGACATCATAATGGAATGCTGCATTATGACATCATAATGGAATGCTTCACTATAACATCATAATGGAATTTTACATTATGACATCATAATGGAATTTTACATTATGACATCATAATGGAATTTTACATTATGACATCATAATGGAATTTTGCATTATGATATCATAATAATATTTTTACATTATGACATCATAATGGAATTTTGCATTATGACATCATAATGGAATGTTACATTATGCCATCATAATGGAATGTTGCATTATGACATCATAATGGAATTTTGCATTATGACATCATAATGGAATGTTGCATTATGACATCATAATGGAATTTTGCATTATGACATCATAATGGAATTTTGCATTATGACATCATAATGGAATTTTTACATTATGACATCATAATGGAATTTTACATTATGACATCATAATGGAATTTTGCATTATGACATCATAATGGAATGTTACATTATGACATCATAATGGAATGTCACATTATGACATCATAATGGAATTTTGCATTATGACATCATAATGGAATGTTGCATCATGACATGATAATGGAATTTTGCATTATGACATAATGGGATGTTGCATTATGACATCATAATGGAATTTTACATTATGCCATAATAATGGAATTTTTACATTATGATATCATAATGGAATTATGCATTATGCCATAATAATGGAATTTTTACATTATGACATCATAATGGAATTTTGCATTATGCCATAATAATGGAATTTTTACATTATGACATCATAATGGAATTTTGCATTATGCCATCATAATGGAATGTTACATTATGACATCATAATGGAATGTTGAATTATGACATCATAATGGAATTTTGCATTATGACATCATAATGGAATGTTGCATTATGCCATCATAATGGAATTTTGCATTATGACATCATAATGGAATGTTGCATTATGACATCATAATGGAATTTTACATTATGACATCATAATGGAATTTTACAATACGACATCATAATGGAATGTTGCATAATGACATCATAATGGAATTTTGCATTATGACATCATTATGGAATTTTGCATTATGACATCCTAATTGAATGTTACATTATGACATCATAATGGCATTTTGCATTATGACATCATAATGGAATTTTGCATTATGACATCATAATGGAATTTTACATTATGACATCATAATGGAATTTTACATTATGACATCATAATGGAATTTTGCATTATGATATCATAATAAAATTTTTACATTATGACATCATAATGGAATTTTGAATTATGACATCATAATGGAATGTTACATTATGACATCATAATGGAATGTTGCATTATGACATCATAATGGAATTTTACATTATGACATCATAATGGAATGTTGCATTATTACATCATAATGGAATTTTGCATTATGACATCATAATGGAATTTTACATTGTGACATCATAATGGAATTTTGCATTATGACATCATAATGGAATTTTACATTATGACATCATAATGGAATTTTGCATTATGACATTGTAATGGAATTTTTACATTATGACATCGTAATGGAATTTTTACATTATGACATCATAATGGAATTTTGCATTATGACATCATAATGGGATTTTGCATTATGACATCATAATGGAATGTTGCATTATGACATCTTAATGGAATGTTGCATTATGACATCATAATGGAATGTTGCATTATGACATCATAATGGAATTTTACATTATGACATCATAATGGAATGTTGCATTATGACATCATAATGGAATGTCACATTATGACATCATAATGGAATGCTGCATTATGACATCATAATGGAATGCTGCATTATGACATCATAATGGAATGCTGCATTATGACATCATAATGGAATTTTACATTATGACATCATAATGGAATTTTACATTATGACATCATAATGGAATTTTACATTATGACATCATAATGGAATTTTGCATTATGCCATCATAATGTAATTTTTACATTATGACATCATAATGGAATTTTGCATTATGACATCATAATGGAATTTTACATTATGACATCATAATGGAATTTTACATTATGACATCATAATGGAATGTTGCATTACGACATCATAATGGAATTTTACATTATGACATCATAATGGAATGTTGCATTATTACATCATAATGGAATTTTACATTATGCCATCATAATGGAATGTTGCATTATGACATCATAATGGAATTTTGCATTATGACATCATAATGGAATGTTGCATTATGACATCATAATGGAATTTTGCATTATGACATCATAATGGAATTTTGCATTATGACATCATAATGGAATTTTTACATTATGACATCATAATGGAATTTTACATTATGACATCATAATGGAATTTTGCATTATGACATCATAATGGAATGTTACATTATGACATCATAATGGAATGTCACATTATGACATCATAATGGAATTTTACATTATGACATCATAATGGAATGTTGCATTACGACATCATAATGGAATTTAACATTATGACATCATAATGGAATGCTGCATTATGACATCATAATGGAATGCTGCATTATGACATCATAATGGAATTTTACATTATGACATCATAATGGAATTTTACATTATGACATCATAATGGAATTTTGCATTATGCCATCATAATGTAATTTTTACATTATGACATCATAATGGAATTTTGCATTATGACATCATAATGGAATTTTACATTATGACATCATAATGGAATTTTACATTATGACATCATAATGGAATTTTGCATTATGATATCATAATAATATTTTTACTTTATGACATCATAATGGAATTTTGCATTATGACATCATAATGGAATGTTACATTATGACATCATAATGGAATGTTGCATTATGACATCATAATGGAATTTTACATTATGACATCATAATGGAATGTTGCATTATGACATCATAATGGAATTTTACATTATGCCATCATAATGGAATGTTGCATTATGACATCATAATGGAATTTTACATTATGCCATAATAATGGAATGTTGCATTATGACATCATAATGGAATTTTGCATTATGACATCATAATGGAATTTTGCATTATGACATCATAATGGAATTTTTACATTATGACATCATAATGGAATTTTACATTATGACATCATAATGGAATTTTGCATTATGACATCATAATGGAATGTTACATTATGACATCATAATGGAATGTCACACTATGACATCATAATGGAATTTTGCATTATGACATCATAATGGAATGTTGCATCATGACATGATAATGGAATTTTGCATTATGACATAATGGAATGTTGCATTATGACATCATAATGGAATTTTACATTATGCCATAATAATGGAATTTTTACATTATGATATCATAATGGAATTATGCATTATGCCATTATAATGGAATTTTTACATTATGACATCATAATGGAATTTTGCATTATGCCATAATAATGGAATTTTTACATTATGACATCATAATGGAATTTTGCATTATGCCATCATAATGGAATGTTACATTATGACATCATAATGGAATGTTGAATTATGACATCATAATGGAATTTTGCATTATGACATCATAATGGAATGTTGCATTATGACATCATAATGGAATTTTGCATTATGACATCTTAATGGAATGTTGCATTATGCCATCATAATGGAATTTTGCATTATGACATCATAATGGAATGTTGCATTATGACATCATAATGGAATTTTTACATTATGACATCATAATGGAATTTTGCATTATGACATCATAATGGAATTTTACATTATGACATCATAATGGAATGTTGCATTATAACATCATAATGGAATTTTGCATTATGACATCATAATGGAATGTTGCATTATGACATCATAATGGAATTTTACATTATGACATCATAAAGGAATTTTACAATACGACATCATAATGGAATGTTGCATTATGACATCATAATGGAATTTTGCATTATGACATCATTATTGAATTTTGCATTATGACATCCTAATTGAATGTTACATTATGACATCATAATGGAATGTTGAATTATGACATCATAATGGAATTTTGCATTATGACATCATAATGGAATGTTGCATTATGCCATCATAATGGAATTTTGCATTATGACATCATAATGGAATGTTGCATTATGACATCATAATGGAATTTTACATTATGACATCATAATGGAATTTTACAATACGACATCATAATGGAATGTTGCATAATGACATCATAATGGAATTTTGCATTATGACATCATTATGGAATTTTGCATTATGACATCCTAATTGAATGTTACATTATGACATCATAATGGCATTTTGCATTATGACATCATAATGGAATTTTGCATTATGACATCATAATGGAATTTTACATTATGACATCATAATGGAATTTTACATTATGACATCATAATGGAATTTTGCATTATGATATCATAATAAAATTTTTACATTATGACATCATAATGGAATTTTGAATTATGACATCATAATGGAATGTTACATTATGACATCATAATGGAATGTTGCATTATGACATCATAATGGAATTTTGCATTATGACATCATAATGGAATTTTACATTATGACATCATAATGGAATTTTGCATTATGACATTGTAATGGAATTTTTACATTATGACATCGTAATGGAATTTTTACATTATGACATCATAATGGAATTTTGCATTATGACATCATAATGGGATTTTGCATTATGACATCATAATGGAATGTTGCATTATGACATCTTAATGGAATGTTGCATTATGACATCATAATGGAATGTTGCATTATGACATCATAATGGAATTTTACATTATGACATCATAATGGAATGTTGCATTATGACATCATAATGGAATGTCACATTATGACATCATAATGGAATGTCACATTATGACATCATAATGGAATTTTACATTATGACATCATAATGGAATGTTGCATTACGACATCATAATGGAATTTAACATTATGACATCATAATGGAATGCTGCATTATGACATCATAATGGAATGCTGCATTATGACATCATAATGGAATGCTGCATTATGACATCATAATGGAATTTTACATTATGACATCATAATGGAATTTTACATTATGACATCATAATGGAATTTTACATTATGACATCATAATGGAATTTTGCATTATGCCATCATAATGTAATTTTTACATTATGACATCATAATGGAATTTTGCATTATGACATCATAATGGAATTTTACATTATGACATCATAATGGAATTTTACATTATGACATCATAATGGAATTTTGCATTATGATATCATAATAAAATTTTTACATTATGACATCATAATGGAATTTTGCATTATGACATCATAATGGAATGTTACATTATGACATCATAATGGAATGTTGCATTATGACATCATAATGGAATTTTACATTATGACATCATAATGGAATGTTGCATTATTACATCATAATGGAATTTTACATTATGCCATCATAATGGAATGTTGCATTATGACATCATAATGGAATTTTGCATTATGACATCATAATGGAATGTTGCATTATGACATCATAATGGAATTTTGCATTATGACATCATAATGGAATTTTGCATTATGACATAATAATGGAATTTTTACATTATGACATCATAATGGAATTTTACATTATGACATCATAATGGAATTTTGCATTATGACATCATAATGGAATGTTACATTATGACATCATAATGGAATGTCACATTATGACATCATAATGGAATTTTACATTATGACATCATAATGGAATGTTGCATTACGACATCATAATGGAATTTAACATTATGACATCATAATGGAATGCTGCATTATGACATCATAATGGAATGCTGCATTATGACATCATAATGGAATTTTACATTATGACATCATAATGGAATTTTACATTATGACATCATAATGGAATTTTGCATTATGCCATCATAATGTAATTTTTACATTATGACATCATAATGGAATTTTGCATTATGACATCATAATGGAATTTTACATTATGACATCATAATGGAATTTTACATTATGACATCATAATGGAATTTTGCATTATGACATCATAATGGAATGTTACATTATGACATCATAATGGAATGTCACATTATGACATCATAATGGAATTTTGCATTATGACATCATAATGGAATGTTGCATCATGACATGATAATGGAATTTTGCATTATGACATAATGGGATGTTGCATTATGACATCATAATGGAATTTTACATTATGCCATAATAATGGAATTTTTACATTATGATATCATAATGGAATTATGCATTATGCCATAATAATGGAATTTTTACATTATGACATCATAATGGAATTTTGCATTATGCCATAATAATGGAATTTTTACATTATGACATCATAATGGAATTTTGCATTATGCCATCATAATGGAATGTTACATTATGACATCATAATGGAATGTTGAATTATGACATCATAATGGAATTTTGCATTATGACATCATAATGGAATGTTGCATTATGCCATCATAATGGAATTTTGCATTATGACATCATAATGGAATGTTGCATTATGACATCATAATGGAATTTTACATTATGACATCATAATGGAATTTTACAATACGACATCATAATGGAATGTTGCATAATGACATCATAATGGAATTTTGCATTATGACATCATTATGGAATTTTGCATTATGACATCCTAATTGAATGTTACATTATGACATCATAATGGCATTTTGCATTATGACATCATAATGGAATTTTGCATTATGACATCATAATGGAATTTTACATTATGACATCATAATGGAATTTTACATTATGACATCATAATGGAATTTTGCATTATGATATCATAATAAAATTTTTACATTATGACATCATAATGGAATTTTGAATTATGACATCATAATGGAATGTTACATTATGACATCATAATGGAATGTTGCATTATGACATCATAATGGAATTTTACATTATGACATCATAATGGAATGTTGCATTATTACATCATAATGGAATTTTGCATTATGACATCATAATGGAATTTTACATTGTGACATCATAATGGAATTTTGCATTATGACATCATAATGGAATTTTACATTATGACATCATAATGGAATTTTGCATTATGACATTGTAATGGAATTTTTACATTATGACATCGTAATGGAATTTTTACATTATGACATCATAATGGAATTTTGCATTATGACATCATAATGGGATTTTGCATTATGACATCATAATGGAATGTTGCATTATGACATCTTAATGGAATGTTGCATTATGACATCATAATGGAATGTTGCATTATGACATCATAATGGAATTTTACATTATGACATCATAATGGAATGTTGCATTATGACATCATAATGGAATGTCACATTATGACATCATAATGGAATGCTGCATTATGACATCATAATGGAATGCTGCATTATGACATCATAATGGAATGCTGCATTATGACATCATAATGGAATTTTACATTATGACATCATAATGGAATTTTACATTATGACATCATAATGGAATTTTACATTATGACATCATAATGGAATTTTGCATTATGCCATCATAATGTAATTTTTACATTATGACATCATAATGGAATTTTGCATTATGACATCATAATGGAATTTTACATTATGACATCATAATGGAATTTTACATTATGACATCATAATGGAATTTTGCATTATGATATCATAATAAAATTTTTACATTATGACATCATAATGGAATTTTGCATTATGACATCATAATGGAATGTTACATTATGACATCATAATGGAATGTTGCATTATGACATCATAATGGAATTTTACATTATGACATCATAATGGAATGTTGCATTATTACATCATAATGGAATTTTACATTATGCCATCATAATGGAATGTTGCATTATGACATCATAATGGAATTTTGCATTATGACATCATAATGGAATGTTGCATTATGACATCATAATGGAATTTTGCATTATGACATCATAATGGAATTTTGCATTATGACATCATAATGGAATTTTTACATTATGACATCATAATGGAATTTTACATTATGACATCATAATGGAATTTTGCATTATGACATCATAATGGAATGTTACATTATGACATCATAATGGAATGTCACATTATGACATCATAATGGAATTTTACATTATGACATCATAATGGAATGTTGCATTACGACATCATAATGGAATTTAACATTATGACATCATAATGGAATGCTGCATTATGACATCATAATGGAATGCTGCATTATGACATCATAATGGAATTTTACATTATGACATCATAATGGAATTTTACATTATGACATCATAATGGAATTTTGCATTATGCCATCATAATGTAATTTTTACATTATGACATCATAATGGAATTTTGCATTATGACATCATAATGGAATTTTACATTATGACATCATAATGGAATTTTACATTATGACATCATAATGGAATTTTGCATTATGATATCATAATAATATTTTTACTTTATGACATCATAATGGAATTTTGCATTATGACATCATAATGGAATGTTACATTATGACATCATAATGGAATGTTGCATTATGACATCATAATGGAATTTTACATTATGACATCATAATGGAATGTTGCATTATGACATCATAATGGAATTTTACATTATGCCATCATAATGGAATGTTGCATTATGACATCATAATGGAATTTTACATTATGCCATAATAATGGAATGTTGCATTATGACATCATAATGGAATTTTGCATTATGACATCATAATGGAATTTTGCATTATGACATCATAATGGAATTTTTACATTATGACATCATAATGGAATTTTACATTATGACATCATAATGGAATTTTGCATTATGACATCATAATGGAATGTTACATTATGACATCATAATGGAATGTCACACTATGACATCATAATGGAATTTTGCATTATGACATCATAATGGAATGTTGCATCATGACATGATAATGGAATTTTGCATTATGACATAATGGAATGTTGCATTATGACATCATAATGGAATTTTACATTATGCCATAATAATGGAATTTTTACATTATGATATCATAATGGAATTATGCATTATGCCATTATAATGGAATTTTTACATTATGACATCATAATGGAATTTTGCATTATGCCATAATAATGGAATTTTTACATTATGACATCATAATGGAATTTTGCATTATGCCATCATAATGGAATGTTACATTATGACATCATAATGGAATGTTGAATTATGACATCATAATGGAATTTTGCATTATGACATCATAATGGAATGTTGCATTATGACATCATAATGGAATTTTGCATTATGACATCTTAATGGAATGTTGCATTATGCCATCATAATGGAATTTTGCATTATGACATCATAATGGAATGTTGCATTATGACATCATAATGGAATTTTTACATTATGACATCATAATGGAATTTTGCATTATGACATCATAATGGAATTTTACATTATGACATCATAATGGAATGTTGCATTATAACATCATAATGGAATTTTGCATTATGACATCATAATGGAATGTTGCATTATGACATCATAATGGAATTTTACATTATGACATCATAAAGGAATTTTACAATACGACATCATAATGGAATGTTGCATTATGACATCATAATGGAATTTTGCATTATGACATCATTATTGAATTTTGCATTATGACATCCTAATTGAATGTTACATTATGACATCATAATGGAATGTTGAATTATGACATCATAATGGAATTTTGCATTATGACATCATAATGGAATGTTGCATTATGCCATCATAATGGAATTTTGCATTATGACATCATAATGGAATGTTGCATTATGACATCATAATGGAATTTTACATTATGACATCATAATGGAATTTTACAATACGACATCATAATGGAATGTTGCATAATGACATCATAATGGAATTTTGCATTATGACATCATTATGGAATTTTGCATTATGACATCCTAATTGAATGTTACATTATGACATCATAATGGCATTTTGCATTATGACATCATAATGGAATTTTGCATTATGACATCATAATGGAATTTTACATTATGACATCATAATGGAATTTTACATTATGACATCATAATGGAATTTTGCATTATGATATCATAATAAAATTTTTACATTATGACATCATAATGGAATTTTGAATTATGACATCATAATGGAATGTTACATTATGACATCATAATGGAATGTTGCATTATGACATCATAATGGAATTTTACATTATGACATCATAATGGAATGTTGCATTATTACATCATAATGGAATTTTGCATTATGACATCATAATGGAATTTTACATTGTGACATCATAATGGAATTTTGCATTATGACATCATAATGGAATTTTACATTATGACATCATAATGGAATTTTGCATTATGACATTGTAATGGAATTTTTACATTATGACATCGTAATGGAATTTTTACATTATGACATCATAATGGAATTTTGCATTATGACATCATAATGGGATTTTGCATTATGACATCCATAATGGAATGTTGCATTATGACATCTTAATGGAATGTTGCATTATGACATCATAATGGAATGTTGCATTATGACATCATAATGGAATTTTACATTATGACATCATAATGGAATGTTGCATTATGACATCATAATGGAATGTCACATTATGACATCATAATGGAATGTCACATTATGACATCATAATGGAATTTTACATTATGACATCATAATGGAATGTTGCATTACGACATCATAATGGAATTTAACATTATGACATCATAATGGAATGCTGCATTATGACATCATAATGGAATGCTGCATTATGACATCATAATGGAATGCTGCATTATGACATCATAATGGAATTTTACATTATGACATCATAATGGAATTTTACATTATGACATCATAATGGAATTTTACATTATGACATCATAATGGAATTTTGCATTATGCCATCATAATGTAATTTTTACATTATGACATCATAATGGAATTTTGCATTATGACATCATAATGGAATTTTACATTATGACATCATAATGGAATTTTACATTATGACATCATAATGGAATTTTGCATTATGATATCATAATAAAATTTTTACATTATGACATCATAATGGAATTTTGCATTATGACATCATAATGGAATGTTACATTATGACATCATAATGGAATGTTGCATTATGACATCATAATGGAATTTTACATTATGACATCATAATGGAATGTTGCATTATTACATCATAATGGAATTTTACATTATGCCATCATAATGGAATGTTGCATTATGACATCATAATGGAATTTTGCATTATGACATCATAATGGAATGTTGCATTATGACATCATAATGGAATTTTGCATTATGACATCATAATGGAATTTTGCATTATGACATAATAATGGAATTTTTACATTATGACATCATAATGGAATTTTACATTATGACATCATAATGGAATTTTGCATTATGACATCATAATGGAATGTTACATTATGACATCATAATGGAATGTCACATTATGACATCATAATGGAATTTTACATTATGACATCATAATGGAATGTTGCATTACGACATCATAATGGAATTTAACATTATGACATCATAATGGAATGCTGCATTATGACATCATAATGGAATGCTGCATTATGACATCATAATGGAATTTTACATTATGACATCATAATGGAATTTTACATTATGACATCATAATGGAATTTTGCATTATGCCATCATAATGTAATTTTTACATTATGACATCATAATGGAATTTTGCATTATGACATCATAATGGAATTTTACATTATGACATCATAATGGAATTTTACATTATGACATCATAATGGAATTTTGCATTATGATATCATAATAATATTTTTACTTTATGACATCATAATGGAATTTTGCATTATGACATCATAATGGAATGTTACATTATGACATCATAATGGAATGTTGCATTATGACATCATAATGGAATTTTACATTATGACATCATAATGGAATGTTGCATTATGACATCATAATGGAATTTTACATTATGCCATCATAATGGAATGTTGCATTATGACATCATAATGGAATTTTACATTATGCCATAATAATGGAATGTTGCATTATGACATCATAATGGAATTTTGCATTATGACATCATAATGGAATTTTGCATTATGACATCATAATGGAATTTTTACATTATGACATCATAATGGAATTTTACATTATGACATCATAATGGAATTTTGCATTATGACATCATAATGGAATGTTACATTATGACATCATAATGGAATGTCACACTATGACATCATAATGGAATTTTGCATTATGACATCATAATGGAATGTTGCATCATGACATGATAATGGAATTTTGCATTATGACATAATGGAATGTTGCATTATGACATCATAATGGAATTTTACATTATGCCATAATAATGGAATTTTTACATTATGATATCATAATGGAATTATGCATTATGCCATTATAATGGAATTTTTACATTATGACATCATAATGGAATTTTGCATTATGCCATAATAATGGAATTTTTACATTATGACATCATAATGGAATTTTGCATTATGCCATCATAATGGAATGTTACATTATGACATCATAATGGAATGTTGAATTATGACATCATAATGGAATTTTGCATTATGACATCATAATGGAATGTTGCATTATGACATCATAATGGAATTTTGCATTATGACATCTTAATGGAATGTTGCATTATGCCATCATAATGGAATTTTGCATTATGACATCATAATGGAATGTTGCATTATGACATCATAATGGAATTTTTACATTATGACATCATAATGGAATTTTGCATTATGACATCATAATGAAATTTTACATTATGACATCATAATGGAATGTTGCATTATAACATCATAATGGAATTTTGCATTATGACATCATAATGGAATGTTGCATTATGACATCATAATGGAATTTTACATTATGACATCATAAAGGAATTTTACAATACGACATCATAATGGAATGTTGCATTATGACATCATAATGGAATTTTGCATTATGACATCATTATGGAATTTTGCATTATGACATCCTAATTGAATGTTACATTATGACATCATAATGGAATTTTGCATTATGACATCATAATGGAATTTTGCATTATGACATCATAATGGAATTTTACATTATGACATCATAATGGAATTTTACATTATGACATCATAATGGAATTTTGCATTATGATATCATAATAAAATTTTTACATTATGACATCATAATGGAATTTTGAATTATGACATCATAATGGAATGTTACATTATGACATCATAATGGAATGTTGCATTATGACATCATAATGGAATTTTACATTATGACATCATAATGGAATGTTGCATTATTACATCATAATGGAATTTTGCATTATGACATCATAATGGAATTTTACATTGTGACATCATAATGGAATTTTACATTATGACATCATAATGGAATTTTGCATTATGCCATCATAATGTAATTTTTACATTATGACATCATAATGGAATTTTGCATTATGACACCATAATGGAATTTTACATTATGACATCATAATGGAATTTTACATTATGACATCATAATGGAATTTTGCATTATGACATCATAATGGGATTTTGCATTATGACATCATAATGGAATGTTGCATTATGACATCTTAATGGAATGTTGCATTATGACATCATAATGGAATGTTGCATTATGACATCATAATGGAATTTTACATTATGACATCATAATGGAATGTTGCATTATGACATCATAATGGAATTTTATATTATGACATCATAATGGAATGTTGCATTATGACATCATAATGGAATTTTACATTATGACATCATAATGGAATGTTGCATTACGACATCATAATGGAATTTTACATTATGACATCATAATGGAATGTTGCATTACGACATCATAATGGAATTTAACATTATGACATCATAATGGAATGCTGCATTATGACATCATAATGGAATGCTTCACTATAACATCATAATGGAATTTTACATTATGACATCATAATGGAATTTTACATTATGACATCATAATGGAATTTTACATTATGACATCATAATGGAATTTTGCATTATGATATCATAATAATATTTTTACATTATGACATCATAATGGAATTTTGCATTATGACATCATAATGGAATGTTACATTATGCCATCATAATGGAATGTTGCATTATGACATCATAATGGAATTTTGCATTATGACATCATAATGGAATGTTGCATTATGACATCATAATGGAATTTTGCATTATGACATCATAATGGAATTTTGCATTATGACATCATAATGGAATTTTTACATTATGACATCATAATGGAATTTTACATTATGACATCATAATGGAATTTTGCATTATGACATCATAATGGAATGTTACATTATGACATCATAATGGAATGTCACATTATGACATCATAATGGAATTTTGCATTATGACATCATAATGGAATGTTGCATCATGACATGATAATGGAATTTTGCATTATGACATAATGGGATGTTGCATTATGACATCATAATGGAATTTTACATTATGCCATAATAATGGAATTTTTACATTATGATATCATAATGGAATTATGCATTATGCCATAATAATGGAATTTTTACATTATGACATCATAATGGAATTTTGCATTATGCCATAATAATGGAATTTTTACATTATGACATCATAATGGAATTTTGCATTATGCCATCATAATGGAATGTTACATTATGACATCATAATGGAATGTTGAATTATGACATCATAATGGAATTTTGCATTATGACATCATAATGGAATGTTGCATTATGCCATCATAATGGAATTTTGCATTATGACATCATAATGGAATGTTGCATTATGACATCATAATGGAATTTTACATTATGACATCATAATGGAATTTTACAATACGACATCATAATGGAATGTTGCATAATGACATCATAATGGAATTTTGCATTATGACATCATTATGGAATTTTGCATTATGACATCCTAATTGAATGTTACATTATGACATCATAATGGCATTTTGCATTATGACATCATAATGGAATTTTGCATTATGACATCATAATGGAATTTTACATTATGACATCATAATGGAATTTTACATTATGACATCATAATGGAATTTTGCATTATGATATCATAATAAAATTTTTACATTATGACATCATAATGGAATTTTGAATTATGACATCATAATGGAATGTTACATTATGACATCATAATGGAATGTTGCATTATGACATCATAATGGAATTTTACATTATGACATCATAATGGAATGTTGCATTATTACATCATAATGGAATTTTGCATTATGACATCATAATGGAATTTTACATTGTGACATCATAATGGAATTTTGCATTATGACATCATAATGGAATTTTACATTATGACATCATAATGGAATTTTGCATTATGACATTGTAATGGAATTTTTACATTATGACATCGTAATGGAATTTTTACATTATGACATCATAATGGAATTTTGCATTATGACATCATAATGGGATTTTGCATTATGACATCATAATGGAATGTTGCATTATGACATCTTAATGGAATGTTGCATTATGACATCATAATGGAATGTTGCATTATGACATCATAATGGAATTTTACATTATGACATCATAATGGAATGTTGCATTATGACATCATAATGGAATGTCACATTATGACATCATAATGGAATGCTGCATTATGACATCATAATGGAATGCTGCATTATGACATCATAATGGAATGCTGCATTATGACATCATAATGGAATTTTACATTATGACATCATAATGGAATTTTACATTATGACATCATAATGGAATTTTACATTATGACATCATAATGGAATTTTGCATTATGCCATCATAATGTAATTTTTACATTATGACATCATAATGGAATTTTGCATTATGACATCATAATGGAATTTTACATTATGACATCATAATGGAATTTTACATTATGACATCATAATGGAATTTTGCATTATGATATCATAATAAAATTTTTACATTATGACATCATAATGGAATTTTGCATTATGACATCATAATGGAATGTTACATTATGACATCATAATGGAATGTTGCATTATGACATCATAATGGAATTTTACATTATGACATCATAATGGAATGTTGCATTATTACATCATAATGGAATTTTACATTATGCCATCATAATGGAATGTTGCATTATGACATCATAATGGAATTTTGCATTATGACATCATAATGGAATGTTGCATTATGACATCATAATGGAATTTTGCATTATGACATCATAATGGAATTTTGCATTATGACATCATAATGGAATTTTTACATTATGACATCATAATGGAATTTTACATTATGACATCATAATGGAATTTTGCATTATGACATCATAATGGAATGTTACATTATGACATCATAATGGAATGTCACATTATGACATCATAATGGAATTTTACATTATGACATCATAATGGAATGTTGCATTACGACATCATAATGGAATTTAACATTATGACATCATAATGGAATGCTGCATTATGACATCATAATGGAATGCTGCATTATGACATCATAATGGAATTTTACATTATGACATCATAATGGAATTTTACATTATGACATCATAATGGAATTTTGCATTATGCCATCATAATGTAATTTTTACATTATGACATCATAATGGAATTTTGCATTATGACATCATAATGGAATTTTACATTATGACATCATAATGGAATTTTACATTATGACATCATAATGGAATTTTGCATTATGATATCATAATAATATTTTTACTTTATGACATCATAATGGAATTTTGCATTATGACATCATAATGGAATGTTACATTATGACATCATAATGGAATGTTGCATTATGACATCATAATGGAATTTTACATTATGACATCATAATGGAATGTTGCATTATGACATCATAATGGAATTTTACATTATGCCATCATAATGGAATGTTGCATTATGACATCATAATGGAATTTTACATTATGCCATAATAATGGAATGTTGCATTATGACATCATAATGGAATTTTGCATTATGACATCATAATGGAATTTTGCATTATGACATCATAATGGAATTTTTACATTATGACATCATAATGGAATTTTACATTATGACATCATAATGGAATTTTGCATTATGACATCATAATGGAATGTTACATTATGACATCATAATGGAATGTCACACTATGACATCATAATGGAATTTTGCATTATGACATCATAATGGAATGTTGCATCATGACATGATAATGGAATTTTGCATTATGACATAATGGAATGTTGCATTATGACATCATAATGGAATTTTACATTATGCCATAATAATGGAATTTTTACATTATGATATCATAATGGAATTATGCATTATGCCATTATAATGGAATTTTTACATTATGACATCATAATGGAATTTTGCATTATGCCATAATAATGGAATTTTTACATTATGACATCATAATGGAATTTTGCATTATGCCATCATAATGGAATGTTACATTATGACATCATAATGGAATGTTGAATTATGACATCATAATGGAATTTTGCATTATGACATCATAATGGAATGTTGCATTATGACATCATAATGGAATTTTGCATTATGACATCTTAATGGAATGTTGCATTATGCCATCATAATGGAATTTTGCATTATGACATAATGGGATGTTGCATTATGACATCATAATGGAATTTTACATTATGCCATAATAATGGAATTTTTACATTATGATATCATAATGGAATTATGCATTATGCCATAATAATGGAATTTTTACATTATGACATCATAATGGAATTTTGCATTATGCCATAATAATGGAATTTTTACATTATGACATCATAATGGAATTTTGCATTATGCCATCATAATGGAATGTTACATTATGACATCATAATGGAATGTTGAATTATGACATCATAATGGAATTTTGCATTATGACATCATAATGGAATGTTGCATTATGCCATCATAATGGAATTTTGCATTATGACATCATAATGGAATGTTGCATTATGACATCATAATGGAATTTTACATTATGACATCATAATGGAATTTTACAATACGACATCATAATGGAATGTTGCATAATGACATCATAATGGAATTTTGCATTATGACATCATTATGGAATTTTGCATTATGACATCCTAATTGAATGTTACATTATGACATCATAATGGCATTTTGCATTATGACATCATAATGGAATTTTGCATTATGACATCATAATGGAATTTTACATTATGACATCATAATGGAATTTTACATTATGACATCATAATGGAATTTTGCATTATGATATCATAATAAAATTTTTACATTATGACATCATAATGGAATTTTGAATTATGACATCATAATGGAATGTTACATTATGACATCATAATGGAATGTTGCATTATGACATCATAATGGAATTTTACATTATGACATCATAATGGAATGTTGCATTATTACATCATAATGGAATTTTGCATTATGACATCATAATGGAATTTTACATTGTGACATCATAATGGAATTTTGCATTATGACATCATAATGGAATTTTACATTATGACATCATAATGGAATTTTGCATTATGACATTGTAATGGAATTTTTACATTATGACATCGTAATGGAATTTTTACATTATGACATCATAATGGAATTTTGCATTATGACATCATAATGGGATTTTGCATTATGACATCATAATGGAATGTTGCATTATGACATCTTAATGGAATGTTGCATTATGACATCATAATGGAATGTTGCATTATGACATCATAATGGAATTTTACATTATGACATCATAATGGAATGTTGCATTATGACATCATAATGGAATGTCACATTATGACATCATAATGGAATGCTGCATTATGACATCATAATGGAATGCTGCATTATGACATCATAATGGAATGCTGCATTATGACATCATAATGGAATTTTACATTATGACATCATAATGGAATTTTACATTATGACATCATAATGGAATTTTACATTATGACATCATAATGGAATTTTGCATTATGCCATCATAATGTAATTTTTACATTATGACATCATAATGGAATTTTGCATTATGACATCATAATGGAATTTTACATTATGACATCATAATGGAATTTTACATTATGACATCATAATGGAATTTTGCATTATGATATCATAATAAAATTTTTACATTATGACATCATAATGGAATTTTGCATTATGACATCATAATGGAATGTTACATTATGACATCATAATGGAATGTTGCATTATGACATCATAATGGAATTTTACATTATGACATCATAATGGAATGTTGCATTATTACATCATAATGGAATTTTACATTATGCCATCATAATGGAATGTTGCATTATGACATCATAATGGAATTTTGCATTATGACATCATAATGGAATGTTGCATTATGACATCATAATGGAATTTTGCATTATGACATCATAATGGAATTTTGCATTATGACATCATAATGGAATTTTTACATTATGACATCATAATGGAATTTTACATTATGACATCATAATGGAATTTTGCATTATGACATCATAATGGAATGTTACATTATGACATCATAATGGAATGTCACATTATGACATCATAATGGAATTTTACATTATGACATCATAATGGAATGTTGCATTACGACATCATAATGGAATTTAACATTATGACATCATAATGGAATGCTGCATTATGACATCATAATGGAATGCTGCATTATGACATCATAATGGAATTTTACATTATGACATCATAATGGAATTTTACATTATGACATCATAATGGAATTTTGCATTATGCCATCATAATGTAATTTTTACATTATGACATCATAATGGAATATTGCATTATGACATCATAATGGAATTTTACATTATGACATTATAATGGAATTTTACATTATGACATCATAATGGAATTTTGCATTATGATATCATAATAATATTTTTACTTTATGACATCATAATGGAATTTTGCATTATGACATCATAATGGAATGTTACATTATGACATCATAATGGAATGTTGCATTATGACATCATAATGGAATTTTACATTATGACATCATAATGGAATGTTGCATTATGACATCATAATGGAATTTTACATTATGCCATCATAATGGAATGTTGCATTATGACATCATAATGGAATTTTACATTATGCCATAATAATGGAATGTTGCATTATGACATCATAATGGAATTTTGCATTATGACATCATAATGGAATTTTGCATTATGACATCATAATGGAATTTTTACATTATGACATCATAATGGAATTTTACATTATGACATCATAATGGAATTTTGCATTATGACATCATAATGGAATGTTACATTATGACATCATAATGGAATGTCACACTATGACATCATAATGGAATTTTGCATTATGACATCATAATGGAATGTTGCATCATGACATGATAATGGAATTTTGCATTATGACATAATGGAATGTTGCATTATGACATCATAATGGAATTTTACATTATGCCATAATAATGGAATTTTTACATTATGATATCATAATGGAATTATGCATTATGCCATTATAATGGAATTTTTACATTATGACATCATAATGGAATTTTGCATTATGCCATAATAATGGAATTTTTACATTATGACATCATAATGGAATTTTGCATTATGCCATCATAATGGAATGTTACATTATGACATCATAATGGAATGTTGAATTATGACATCATAATGGAATTTTGCATTATGACATCATAATGGAATGTTGCATTATGACATCATAATGGAATTTTGCATTATGACATCTTAATGGAATGTTGCATTATGCCATCATAATGGAATTTTGCATTATGACATAATGGGATGTTGCATTATGACATCATAATGGAATTTTACATTATGCCATAATAATGGAATTTTTACATTATGATATCATAATGGAATTATGCATTATGCCATAATAATGGAATTTTTACATTATGACATCATAATGGAATTTTGCATTATGCCATAATAATGGAATTTTTACATTATGACATCATAATGGAATTTTGCATTATGCCATCATAATGGAATGTTACATTATGACATCATAATGGAATGTTGAATTATGACATCATAATGGAATTTTGCATTATGACATCATAATGGAATGTTGCATTATGCCATCATAATGGAATTTTGCATTATGACATCATAATGGAATGTTGCATTATGACATCATAATGGAATTTTACATTATGACATCATAATGGAATTTTACAATACGACATCATAATGGAATGTTGCATAATGACATCATAATGGAATTTTGCATTATGACATCATTATGGAATTTTGCATTATGACATCCTAATTGAATGTTACATTATGACATCATAATGGCATTTTGCATTATGACATCATAATGGAATTTTGCATTATGACATCATAATGGAATTTTACATTATGACATCATAATGGAATTTTACATTATGACATCATAATGGAATTTTGCATTATGATATCATAATAAAATTTTTACATTATGACATCATAATGGAATTTTGAATTATGACATCATAATGGAATGTTACATTATGACATCATAATGGAATGTTGCATTATGACATCATAATGGAATTTTACATTATGACATCATAATGGAATGTTGCATTATTACATCATAATGGAATTTTGCATTATGACATCATAATGGAATTTTACATTGTGACATCATAATGGAATTTTGCATTATGACATCATAATGGAATTTTACATTATGACATCATAATGGAATTTTGCATTATGACATTGTAATGGAATTTTTACATTATGACATCGTAATGGAATTTTTACATTATGACATCATAATGGAATTTTGCATTATGACATCATAATGGGATTTTGCATTATGACATCATAATGGAATGTTGCATTATGACATCTTAATGGAATGTTGCATTATGACATCATAATGGAATGTCACATTATGACATCATAATGGAATGCTGCATTACGACATCATAATGGAATTTAACATTATGACATCACAATGGAATGCTGCATTATGACATCATAATGGAATGCTTCACTATAACATCATAATGGAATTTTACATTATGACATCATAATGGAATTTTACATTATGACATCATAATGGAATTTTACATTATGACATCATAATGGAATTTTACATTATGACATCATAATGGAATTTTGCATTATGATATCATAATAATATTTTTACATTATGACATCATAATGGAATTTTGCATTATGACATCATAATGGAATGTTACATTATGCCATCATAATGGAATGTTGCATTATGACATCATAATGGAATTTTGCATTATGACATCATAATGGAATGTTGCATTATGACATCATAATGGAATTTTGCATTATGACATCATAATGGAATTTTGCATTATGACTAGAGATGAGCGAACACCAAAATGTTCGGGTGTTCGTTATTCGTAACGAACTTCCCGTGATGCTCGAGGGTTCGTTTCGAACAACGAACCCCATTGAAGTCAATGGGCGACCAGAACATTTTTGTATTTCGCCGATGCTCGCTAAGGTTTTCATGTGTGAAAATCTGGGCAATTCAGGAAAGTGATGGGAATGACACAGTGACGGATAGGGCAGGCGAGGGGCTACATGTTGGGCTGCATCCTAAGTTCACAGGTCCCACTATTAAGCCACAATAGCGGCAAGAGTGGGCCCCCCCCCCTCCCAACAACTTTTACTTCTGAAAAGCGCTCATTAGCATGGCATACCTTTGCTAAGCACCACACTACCTCCAACAAAGCACAATCACTGCCTGCATGACACTCTACTGCCACTTCTCCTGAGTTACATGCTGCCCAACCGCACCCCCTCCCCCCCACAGCGCACACCAAACTGTCCCTGCGCAGCCTTCAGCTGCCCTCATGCCACACCACCCTCATGTCTATTTAGAAGTGCGTCTGCCACGACGAGGGACCGCAGGCACACACTGCACAGGGTTGGCACGGCTAGGTAGCGACCCTCTTTAATAGGGGCGGGGCGATAGCCCACAATGCTGTACAGAAGCAATGAGAAATAGAATCCTGTGCCACCGCCATCAGGAGCTGCACACGTGGGCATAGCAATGGGGAACCTATGTGCCACACACTATTCATTCTGTCAAGGTGTCTGCATGCCCCAGTCAGACTGGTTATATGCACCTTAACAGTAACCGCGTTGGTGGTAATGTGGTGGTGACTGCGGACCTAGTACCACGGTTGTATTTTGTTGGTTTTCGGAATGTGGCCAGGATTAAGTGGGCCGTGGCGGGGGGATGGTGGGGGGGCTCTCTTGTAGTGTCGGTAAAGGTGAAATTCTTGGACTGCCGCCAGACGAACCAATGCAAAGGCATTTGCCAACAATGTTTTCCCTGTTGGAGGAGGAGGGGGATGTTTTTGAGGCACTACGTGTCCTCTCCACGTGTCCGTGGTTATATGCACCTTAACAGTAACCGCGTTGGTGGTAATGTGGTGGTGACTGCGGACCTAGTACCACGGTTGTATTTTGTTGGTTTTCGGAATGTGGCCAGGATTAAGTGGGCCGTGGCGGGGGGATGGTGGGGGGGCTCTCTTGTAGTGTCGGTAAAGGTGAAATTCTTGGACTGCCGCCAGACGAACCAATGCAAAGGCATTTGCCAACAATGTTTTCCCTGTTGGAGGAGGAGGGGGATGTTTTTGAGGCACTACGTGTCCTCTCCACGTGTCCGTGGTTATATGCACCTTAACAGTAACCGCGTTGGTGGTAATGTGGTGGTGACTGCGGACCTAGTACCACGGTTGTATTTTGTTGGTTTTCGGAATGTGGCCAGGATTAAGTGGGCCGTGGCGGGGGGATGGTGGGGGGGCTCTCTTGTAGTGTCGGTAAAGGTGAAATTCTTGGACTGCCGCCAGACGAACCAATGCAAAGGCATTTGCCAACAATGTTTTCCCTGTTGGAGGAGGAGGGGGATGTTTTTGAGGCACTACGTGTCCTCTCCACGTGTCCGTGGTTATATGCACCTTAACAGTAACCGCGTTGGTGGTAATGTGGTGGTGACTGCGGACCTAGTACCACGGTTGTATTTTGTTGGTTTTCGGAATGTGGCCAGGATTAAGTGGGCCGTGGCGGGGGGATGGTGGGGGGGCTCTCTTGTAGTGTCGGTAAAGGTGAAATTCTTGGACTGCCGCCAGACGAACCAATGCAAAGGCATTTGCCAACAATGTTTTCCCTGTTGGAGGAGGAGGGGGATGTTTTTGAGGCACTACGTGTCCTCTCCACGTGTCCGTGGTTATATGCACCTTAACAGTAACCGCGTTGGTGGTAATGTGGTGGTGACTGCGGACCTAGTACCACGGTTGTATTTTGTTGGTTTTCGGAATGTGGCCAGGATTAAGTGGGCCGTGGCGGGGGGATGGTGGGGGGGCTCTCTTGTAGTGTCGGTAAAGGTGAAATTCTTGGACTGCCGCCAGACGAACCAATGCAAAGGCATTTGCCAACAATGTTTTCCCTGTTGGAGGAGGAGGGGGATGTTTTTGAGGCACTACGTGTCCTCTCCACGTGTCCGTGGTTATATGCACCTTAACAGTAACCGCGTTGGTGGTAATGTGGTGGTGACTGCGGACCTAGTACCACGGTTGTATTTTGTTGGTTTTCGGAATGTGGCCAGGATTAAGTGGGCCGTGGCGGGGGGATGGTGGGGGGGCTCTCTTGTAGTGTCGGTAAAGGTGAAATTCTTGGACTGCCGCCAGACGAACCAATGCAAAGGCATTTGCCAACAATGTTTTCCCTGTTGGAGGAGGAGGGGGATGTTTTTGAGGCACTACGTGTCCTCTCCACGTGTCCGTGGTTATATGCACCTTAACAGTAACCGCGTTGGTGGTAATGTGGTGGTGACTGCGGACCTAGTACCACGGTTGTATTTTGTTGGTTTTCGGAATGTGGCCAGGATTAAGTGGGCCGTGGCGGGGGGATGGTGGGGGGGCTCTCTTGTAGTGTCGGTAAAGGTGAAATTCTTGGACTGCCGCCAGACGAACCAATGCAAAGGCATTTGCCAACAATGTTTTCCCTGTTGGAGGAGGAGGGGGATGTTTTTGAGGCACTACGTGTCCTCTCCACGTGTCCGTGGTTATATGCACCTTAACAGTAACCGCGTTGGTGGTAATGTGGTGGTGACTGCGGACCTAGTACCACGGTTGTATTTTGTTGGTTTTCGGAATGTGGCCAGGATTAAGTGGGCCGTGGCGGGGGGATGGTGGGGGGGCTCTCTTGTAGTGTCGGTAAAGGTGAAATTCTTGGACTGCCGCCAGACGAACCAATGCAAAGGCATTTGCCAACAATGTTTTCCCTGTTGGAGGAGGAGGGGGATGTTTTTGAGGCACTACGTGTCCTCTCCACGTGTCCGTGGTTATATGCACCTTAACAGTAACCGCGTTGGTGGTAATGTGGTGGTGACTGCGGACCTAGTACCACGGTTGTATTTTGTTGGTTTTCGGAATGTGGCCAGGATTAAGTGGGCCGTGGCGGGGGGATGGTGGGGGGGCTCTCTTGTAGTGTCGGTAAAGGTGAAATTCTTGGACTGCCGCCAGACGAACCAATGCAAAGGCATTTGCCAACAATGTTTTCCCTGTTGGAGGAGGAGGGGGATGTTTTTGAGGCACTACGTGTCCTCTCCACGTGTCCGTTCCATGTAAGCAATAGTAGCACTCAAGACAGGCCCCAGTAACAATTCTGAAGCAGCAGTATAGCGGGAGCGCAGTCTTCGTTCCATGTAAGCAATAGTAGCACTCAAGACAGGCCCCAGTAACAATTCTGAAGCAGCAGTATAGCGGGAGCGCAGTCTTCGTTCCATGTAAGCAATAGTAGCACTCAAGACAGGCCCCAGTAACAATTCTGAAGCAGCAGTATAGTGGGAGCGCAGTCTTCGTTCCATTTCAGTAGCCTTAGTATAGCCAAGGCACAAGTGACATTTATGTAGCTAAACTGTAGGCCAACCCCACACACCTTTCTGTACCATGAGTGCA
Organism: Eleutherodactylus coqui; assembly: GCF_035609145.1. Classification (NCBI taxonomy): domain Eukaryota; kingdom Metazoa; phylum Chordata; class Amphibia; order Anura; family Eleutherodactylidae; genus Eleutherodactylus; species Eleutherodactylus coqui. The sequence goes on along the minus strand of NC_089842.1, from coordinate 112,667,124 downwards.
GGCGAAGAACATAGAAATTACTATGATTACACTGTAGGTGAGGGCCCCAACAAATTGGTGTACCAACAGTACTAATGTACCTCAGTAAAAATTGGCCATGCCCAACCAAGATGGCAGGTGAATCGCTTTGGTTAATGTGGCTTAAGTGGTAACTAGGCCTGGAGGCAGCCCAGTGTAACGAAAAATTGGTTCAAGTTAAAGTTCCAACGCTTTTAAGCTAATTGAAACTTATAAAAATTGTTCTGAAAAATTATTTGAGTGAGCCTTGTGGCCCTAAGAAAAATTGCCCGTTCAGCGTGATTACGTGAGGTTTCAGGAGGAGGAGCAGGAGGAGGAGGAGGAGGAATATTAGACACAGATTGATGAAGCACAAATGTCCCCGTTTTGGATGGTGAGAGAGAACGTAGCTTCCATCCGCGGGTGCAGCCTACGTATTGCTTACGTATCGCTGCTGTCCGCTGGTGGAGAACAGAAGTCTGGCGAAATCCAGCCTTTGTTCATCTTGATGAGTGTTAGCCTGTCGGCACTGTCGGTTGACAAGCGGCTACGCTTATCGGTGATGATTCCCCCAGCCGCACTAAACACCCTCTCCGACAAGACGCTAGCCGCAGGACAAGCAAGCACCTCAAGGGCATACAGGGCTAGTTCAGGCCACGTGTCCAGCTTCGACACCCAGTAGTTGTAGGGGGCAGAGGCGTCACCAAGGATGGTCGTGCGATCCGCTACGTACTCCCTCACCATCCTTTTACAGTGCTCCCGCCGACTCAGCCGTGACTGGGGAGCGGTGACACAGTCTTGGTGGGGAGCCATAAAGCTGGCCAGGCCCTTAAAGACTGTTGCACTGCCTGGGATGTACATGCTGCTCGATCTACGCACATCCCCTGCTACCTTGCCCTCGGTACTGCGCCTTCTGCCACTAGCGCTGTCGGCTGGGAATTTTACCATCAGCTTGTCCGCAAGGGTCCTGTGGTATAGCAACACTCTCGAACCCCTTTCCTCTTCGGGAATCAGAGTGGGCAGGTTCTCCTTATACCGTGGATCGAGCAGTGTGTACACCCAGTAATCCGTCGTGGCCAGAATGCGTGCAACGCGAGGGTCACGAGAAAGGCATCCTAACATGAAGTCAGCCATGTGTGCCAGGGTACCTGTACGCAACACATGGCTGTCTTCACTAGGAAGATCACTATCAGGATCCTCCTCCTCCTCCTCCTCCTCCTCCTCAGGCCATACACGCTGAAAGGATGACAGGCAATCAGCCGGTGTACCGTCAGCAGCGGGCCAAGCTGTCTCTTCCCCCTCCTCCTCATCCTCCTCATGCTCCTCCTCCTCCTCCTGTACGCGCTGAGAAATAGACAGGAGGGTGCCCTGACTATCCAGCGGCATACTGTCTTCCCCCGCCCCCGTTTCCGAGCGCAAAGCAGCTGCCTTTATGGTTTGCAGGGAATTTCTCAAGATGCATAGCAGAGGAATGGTGACGCTAATGATTGTAGCATCGCCGCTCACCACCTGGGTAGACTCCTCAAAATTACCAAGGACATGGCAGATGTCTGCCAACCAGGCCCACTCTTCTGAAAGGAATTGAGGAGGCTGACTCCCACTGCGCCGCCCATGTTGGAGTTGGTATTCGACTATAGCTCTACGCTGTTCATAGAGCCTGGCCAACATGTGGAGCGTAGAGTTCCACCGTGTGGGCACGTCGCACAGCAGTCGGTGCACTGGCAGCTTAAAGTGATGTTGCAGGGTGCGCAGGGTGGCAGCGTCCGTGTGGGACTTGCGGAAATGTGCGCAGAGCCGGCGCGCCTTTACGAGCAGGTCTGACAAGCGTGGGTAGCTTTTCAGAAACCGCTGAACCACCAAATTAAAGACGTGGGCCAGGCATGGCACGTGCGTGAGGCTGCCGAGCTGCAGAGCCGCCACCAGGTTACGGCCGTTGTCACACACGACCATGCCCGGTTGGAGGCTCAGCGGCGCAAGCCAGCGGTCGGTCTGCTGTGTCAGACCCTGCAGCAGTTCGTGGGCCGTGTGCCTCTTATCGCCTAAGCTGAGTAGTTTCAGCACGGCCTGCTGACGCTTGCCCACCGCTGTGCTGCCACACCGCGCGACACCGACTGCTGGCGACATGCTGCTGCTAACACATCTTGATTGTGAGACAGAGGAGGAGGAGGAGGAGGAGGGTGCTTTAGTGGAGGAAGCATACACCTCCGCAGAAACCACCACCGAGCTGGGGCCCGCAATTCTGGGGGTGGGTAGGACGTGAGCGGTCCCAGGCTCTGACTCTGTCCCAGCCTCCACTAAATTCACCCAATGTGCCGTCAGGGAGATGTAGTGGCCCTGCCCGCCTGTGCTTGTCCACGTGTCCGTAGTTAAGTGGACCGTGGCAGTAACCGCGTTGGTGAGGGCGCGCACAATGTTGCGGGAGACGTGGTCGTGCAGGGCTGGGACGGCACATCGGGAAAAGTAGTGGCGACTGGGAACTGAGTAGCGCGGGGCCGCCGCCTCCATGATACTTTTGAAGGACTCCGTTTCCACAACCCTATACGGCAGCATCTCAAGGCTGATGAATTTTGCGATGCGGACGGTTAACGTTTGAGCGTGCGGGTGCGTGGCGGCGTACTTGCGCTTGCGCTCGAACACTTGCGCAAGCGACGGCTGAACGGTGCGCTGAACTACACTGCTGGATGGGGCCGAGGACAGCGGAGATGAGGGTGTGGGTGCAGGCCATGAGGCGGTAGTGCCTGTGTCCTGAGAGGGGGGTTGCATCTCAGTGGCAGGTTGGGGCACAGGGGGAGAGGCAGGGGTGCAAACCGGAGGCGGTGAACGGCCTTTGTCCCACCTTGCGGGGTGCTTGGCCATCATATGTCTGCGCATGGTGGTGGTGGTGAGGCTGTTGGTGTTGGCTCCCCGGCTGAGCTTTGCGCGACAAAGGTTGCACACCACTGTTCGTCGGTCGTCAGGCGTCTCTGTGAAAAACTGCCAGACCTTAGAGCACCTCGGCCTCCGCAGGGTGGCATGGCGCGAGGGGGCGCTTTGGGAAACACTTGGTGGATTATTCGGTCTGGCCCTGCCTCTACCCCTGGCCACTGCACTGCCTCTTGCAACCTGCCCTGCTGATGCCCTTGACTCCCCCTCTGAAGACCTGTCCTCCTGAGTAAGCGTTGCACACCAGGTGGGGTCAGTCACCTCATCGTCCTGCTGCTCTTCCTCCGAATCCTCTGTGCGCTGCTCCCTGGGACTTACTGCCCTTACTACTACCTCACTGCAAGACAACTGTGTCTGATCGTCATCGTCCTCCTCACCCACAGAAAGTTGTTGAGACAGTTGGCGGAAGTCCCCAGCCTCTTCCCCCGGACCCCGGGAACTTTCGAATGGTTGGGCATCACTGACGATAAACTCCTCTGGTGGGAGAGGAACCGCTGCTGCCCAATCTAAGCAGGGGCCCGAGAACAGTTCCTGGGAGTGTTCCCGCTCCTGAGCAGGTGTCATTGTAGTGGAGTGAGGAGGCTGGGAGGAAGGAGGAGCAGCAGACAGAGGATTCGGATTGGCAGCAGTGGACGGCGCAGAACTGCGGGTAGACGATAGGTTGCTCGAAGCACTTTCTGCCATCCAGGACAGGACCTGCTCACACTGCTCATTTTCTAATAACCGTCTCCCGCGTGGACCCATTAATTGGGCGATGAATGTGGGGACGCCAGAAACGTGCCTCTCTCCTAATCGCGCAGCAGACAGCTGCGACACACCTGGATCAGGAGCTTGGCCTGTGCCCACACCCTCACTTGGCCCTCCGCGTCCTCGGCCACGTCCACGTCCACGTCCTCTAGGCTTACCCCTACCCCTCAGCATGCTGTATTACCAGTGATTAGATTTCCCAGGCAGGAAATAAATTGGCGCAAGACTGCAGGCCAAATATAATTTTTGCCCTTTTTGGAAAACGAAAGGCCCCACTGCCTCTAGTGAATGAATTATCTAAGTTTAATAACTGTGCTGTGTCCCTGCTTATGTGTCACAGAACGTGAGGGTAGCAGAGTTATTAACTGTGGCAGAGCAGGTATTTTTTTTCCCAATTAAGGAAAGCAAATGGCGAACCCAGCAGTAAAGCGTAGCTGGCTGCGTATGATTTAGCAATGTTTTTCACGCAGCTCACACGTCTCCACAGGCGTAAGGACGGACACAGGCTGGACAAATAGATTTCTTTTCAGTTTTTTCCCACCAACAGGCAGCACTGCGTATATTCAATGAACCTGCGAAGTTTAATAACTGCGCTGTGTCCCTGCTTATGTGTCACAGAACGTGAGGGTAGCAGAGTTATTATAACTCTTGGAGAGCAGGTATTTTTTTTCCCAATTAAGGAAAGCAAATGGCGAACCCAGCAGTAAAGCGTAGCTGGCTGCGTATGATTTAGCAATGTTTTTCACGCAGCTCACACGTCTCCACAGGCGTAAGGACGGACACAGGCTGGACAAATAGATTTCTTTTCAGTTTTTTCCCACCAACAGGCAGCACTGCGTATATTCAATGAACCTGCGAAGTTTAATAACTGCGCTGTGTCCCTGCTTATGTGTCACAGAACGTGAGGGTAGCAGAGTTATTAACTGTGGCAGAGCAGGTATTTTTTTTCCCAATTAAGGAAAGCAAATGGCGAACCCAGCAGTAAAGCGTAGCTGGCTGCGTATGATTTAGCAATGTTTTTCACGCAGCTCACACGTCTCCACAGGCGTAAGGACGGACACAGGCTGGACAAATAGATTTCTTTTCAGTTTTTTCCCACCAACAGGCAGCACTGCGTATATTCAATGAACCTGCGAAGTTTAATAACTGCGCTGTGTCCCTGCTTATGTGTCACAGAACGTGAGGGTAGCAGAGTTATTATAACTCTTGGAGAGCAGGTATTTTTTTTCCCAATTAAGGAAAGCAAATGGCGAACCCAGCAGTAAAGCGTAGCTGGCTGCGTATGATTTAGCAATGTTTTTCACGCAGCTCACACGTCTCCACAGGCGTAAGGACGGACACAGGCTGGACAAATAGATTTCTTTTCAGTTTTTTCCCACCAACAGGCAGCACTGCGTATATTCAATGAACCTGCGAAGTTTAATAACTGCGCTGTGTCCCTGCTTATGTGTCACAGAACGTGAGGGTAGCAGAGTTATTATAACTCTTGGAGAGCAGGTATTTTTTTTCCCAATTAAGGAAAGCAAATGGCGAACCCAGCAGTAAAGCGTAGCTGGCTGCGTATGATTTAGCAATGTTTTTCACGCAGCTCACACGTCTCCACAGGCGTAAGGACGGACACAGGCTGGACAAATAGATTTCTTTTCAGTTTTTTCCCACCAACAGGCAGCACTGCGTATATTCAATGAACCTGCGAAGTTTAATAACTGCGCTGTGTCCCTGCTTATGTGTCACAGAACGTGAGGGTAGCAGAGTTATTAACTGTGGCAGAGCAGGTATTTTTTTTCCCAATTAAGGAAAGCAAATGGCGAACCCAGCAGTAAAGCGTAGCTGGCTGCGTATGATTTAGCAATGTTTTTCACGCAGCTCACACGTCTCCACAGGCGTAAGGACGGACACAGGCTGGACAAATAGATTTCTTTTCAGTTTTTTCCCACCAACAGGCAGCACTGCGTATATTCAATGAACCTGCGAAGTTTAATAACTGCGCTGTGTCCCTGCTTATGTGTCACAGAACGTGAGGGTAGCAGAGTTATTATAACTCTTGGAGAGCAGGTATTTTTTTTCCCAATTAAGGAAAGCAAATGGCGAACCCAGCAGTAAAGCGTAGCTGGCTGCGTATGATTTAGCAATGTTTTTCACGCAGCTCACACGTCTCCACAGGCGTAAGGACGGACACAGGCTGGACAAATAGATTTCTTTTCAGTTTTTTCCCACCAACAGGCAGCACTGCGTATATTCAATGAACCTGCGAAGTTTAATAACTGCGCTGTGTCCCTGCTTATGTGTCACAGAACGTGAGGGTAGCAGAGTTATTAACTGTGGCAGAGCAGGTATTTTTTTTCCCAATTAAGGAAAGCAAATGGCGAACCCAGCAGTAAAGCGTAGCTGGCTGCGTATGATTTAGCAATGTTTTTCACGCAGCTCACACGTCTCCACAGGCGTAAGGACGGACACAGGCTGGACAAATAGATTTCTTTTCAGTTTTTTCCCACCAACAGGCAGCACTGCGTATATTCAATGAACCTGCGAAGTTTAATAACTGCGCTGTGTCCCTGCTTATGTGTCACAGAACGTGAGGGTAGCAGAGTTATTAACTGTGGCAGAGCAGGTATTTTTTTTCCCAATTAAGGAAAGCAAATGGCGAACCCAGCAGTAAAGCGTAGCTGGCTGCGTATGATTTAGCAATGTTTTTCACGCAGCTCACACGTCTCCACAGGCGTAAGGACGGACACAGGCTGGACAAATAGATTTCTTTTCAGTTTTTTCCCACCAACAGGCAGCACTGCGTATATTCAATGAACCTGCGAAGTTTAATAACTGCGCTGTGTCCCTGCTTATGTGTCACAGAACGTGAGGGTAGCAGAGTTATTATAACTCTTGGAGAGCAGGTATTTTTTTTCCCAATTAAGGAAAGCAAATGGCGAACCCAGCAGTAAAGCGTAGCTGGCTGCGTATGATTTAGCAATGTTTTTCACGCAGCTCACACGTCTCCACAGGCGTAAGGACGGACACAGGCTGGACAAATAGATTTCTTTTCAGTTTTTTCCCACCAACAGGCAGCACTGCGTATATTCAATGAACCTGCGAAGTTTAATAACTGCGCTGTGTCCCTGCTTATGTGTCACAGAACGTGAGGGTAGCAGAGTTATTAACTGTGGCAGAGCAGGTATTTTTTTTCCCAATTAAGGAAAGCAAATGGCGAACCCAGCAGTAAAGCGTAGCTGGCTGCGTATGATTTAGCAATGTTTTTCACGCAGCTCACACGTCTCCACAGGCGTAAGGACGGACACAGGCTGGACAAATAGATTTCTTTTCAGTTTTTTCCCACCAACAGGCAGCACTGCGTATATTCAATGAACCTGCGAAGTTTAATAACTGCGCTGTGTCCCTGCTTATGTGTCACAGAACGTGAGGGTAGCAGAGTTATTATAACTCTTGGAGAGCAGGTATTTTTTTTCCCAATTAAGGAAAGCAAATGGCGAACCCAGCAGTAAAGCGTAGCTGGCTGCGTATGATTTAGCAATGTTTTTCACGCAGCTCACACGTCTCCACCGCCCGTAAGGACGGACACAGGCTGGACAAATAGATTTCTTTTCAGTTTTTTCCCACCAACAGGCAGCACTGCGTATATTCTATGAATAATAACTGTGTTGTGGCCCTGCCTATACAATTCTTTCCCTGCAGTATCAATGGAGGGTGGAATGCTCTGCAGAGGCGATTTTGAGAAGCCCAAAAAAAATGCAGCACAGCCAACAGCAGCCTGGACAGTACTGCACACGGATAAATATGGCCCTAGAAAGGACCGTTGAGGTTCTTGAAGGCTACACTCACTCCTAACACTCTCCCTGCCTATGCAGCACTTCTGTCCCTAATGCCAGGTGCAACGCTCTGCAGAGCCGATTTTGAGAAGAAAAAAAAATCCCACTGCTAACAGCAGCCAACACACAGCTATCAGTGGCCCTAATAAGGACCTTTGGGGGTCTTGAAGCCTACACTAACTACCAATTCTTTCCCTACAGCAGCTCCGGTACAAACAGCACTGTCCCTCATCTAACTCACACCGCATCTGAGGCGAGCCGCGGGAGGGTCCGACTTTTATATTAGGCGAACACCTGATCTCGCCAGCCACTCACAGCAGGGGGGTGGTATAGGGCTTAAACGTTGCAGGGGGAAGTTGTAATGCCTTCCCTGTCTTTCAATTGGCCAGAAAAGCGCGCTAACGTCTCAGGGAAGGAAGTGAAAGTAACCAGAACACCGCATGGTGTTCGTCACGAATAACGAACATCCCGAACACCCTAATATTCGCACGAATATCAAGCTCGGACGAACGCGTTCGCTCATCTCTAATTATGACATCATAATGGAATTTTTACATTATGACATCATAATGGAATTTTACATTATTACATCATAATGGAATTTTGCATTATGACATCATAATGGAATGTTACATTATGACATCATAATGGAATGTCACATTATGACATCATAATGGAATTTTGCATTATGACATCATAATGGAATTTTACATTATTACATCATAATGGAATTTTGCATTATGACATCATAATGGAATGTTACATTATGACATCATAATGGAATGTCACATTATGACATCATAATGGAATTTTGCATTATGACATCATAATGGAATGTTGCATCATGACATGATAATGGAATTTTGCATTATGACATAATTGAAAGTTGCATTATGACATCATAATGGAATTTTACATTATGCCATAATAATGGAATTTTTACATTATGATATCATAATGGAATGTTGCATTATGACATCATAATGGAATTTTGCATTATGACATCATAATGGAATGTTGCATTATGACATCATAATGGAATTTTGCATTATGACATCATAATGGAATTTTGCATTATGACATCATAATGGAATTTTTACATTATGACATCATAATGGAATTTTACATTATTACATCATAATGGAATTTTGCATTATGACATCATAATGGAATGTTACATTATGACATCATAATGGAATGTCACATTATGACATCATAATGGAATTTTGCATTATGACATCATAATGGAATTTTACATTATTACATCATAATGGAATTTTGCATTATGACATCATAATGGAATGTTACATTATGACATCATAATGGAATGTCACATTATGACATCATAATGGAATTTTGCATTATGACATCATAATGGAATGTTGCATCATGACATGATAATGGAATTTTGCATTATGACATAATGGAATGTTGCATTATGACATCATAATGGAATTTTACATTATGCCATAATAATGGAATTTTTACATTATGATATCATAATGGAATTTTGCATTATGCCATAATAATGGAATTTTTACATTATGACATCATAATGGAATTTTGAATTATGCCATAATAATGGAATTTTTACATTATGACATCATAATGGAATTTTGCATTATGCCATCATAATGGAATGTTACATTATGACATCATAATGGAATGTTGAATTATGACATCATAATGGAATTTTGCATTATGACATCATAATGGAATGTTGCATTATGACATCATAATGGAATTTTACATTATGACATCATAATGGAATGTTGCATTATTACATCATAATGGAATTTTACATTATGACATCATAATGGAATGTTGCATTATGACATCATAATGGAATTTTGCATTATGACATCATAATGGAATGTTGCATTATGACATCATAATGGAATGTTGCATTATGACATCATAATGGGATTTTGCATTATGACATCATAATGTAATGTTGCATTATGACATCTTAATGGAATGTTGCATTATGACATCATAATGGAATGTTGCATTATAACATCATAATGGAATTTTACATTATGACATCATAATGGTATGTTGCATTATGACATCATAATGGAATGTTACATTATGACATCATAATGTAATTTTGCATTATGACATCATAATGGGATTTTGCATTATGACATCATAATGGAATTTTACATTATGACATCATAATGGAATGTTGCATTATGACACCATAATGGAATTTTACATTATGACATCATAATGGAATGTTGCATTATGACATCATAATGGAATTTTGCATTATGACATCATAATGGAATTTTGCATTATGACATCATAATGGAATGTTGCATTATGACATCATAATGGAATTTTGCATTATGACATCATAATGGAATTTTGCATTATGACATCAGAATGGAATGTTTCATTATGACATCATAATGGAATTTTGCATTATGACATCATAATGGAATGTTGCATTATGACATCATAGTGGAATTTTACATTATGACATCCTAATGGAATTTTGCATTATGACATCAAAATGGAATTTTGCATTATGACATCATAATAAAATTTTTACATTATGACATCATAATGGAATGTTGCATTATGACATCATAATGGAATTTTACATTATGACATCATAATGGAATTTTACATTATGACATCAAAATGGAATGTTACAATATGACATCATAATGGAATTTTACATTATGACATCATAATGGAATTTTGCATTATGACATCATTATGGAATTTTGCATTATGACATCCTAATGGAATGTTACATTATGACATCATAATGGAATTTTGCATTATGACATCATAATGGAATTTTGCATTATGACATCATAATGGAATGTTACATTATGACATCATAATGGAATTTTGCATTATGACATCATAATGGAATGTTGCATTATGACATCATAATGGAATTTTACATTATGACATCATAATAGAATTTTACATTATGACATCATAATGGAATTTTGCATTATGACATCATGATAAAATTTTTACATTATGACATCATAATGGAATTTTGCATTATGACATCATAATGGAATGTTACATTATGACATCATAATGGAATGTTGCATTATGACATCATAATGGAATTTTGCATTATGACATCATAATGGAATGTTGCATTATGACATCATAATGGAATTTTGCATTATGACATCATAATGGAATTTTGCATTATGACATCATAATGGAATGTTACATTATGACATCATAATGGAATGTTGCATTATGATATCATAATGGAATGTTACATTATGATATCATAATGGAATGTTACATTATTACATCATAATGGAATTTTGTATTATGACAAAATAATGGAATGTTACATTATTACATCATAATGGAATTTTACATTATGACATCATAATGGAATGTTGCATTATGACATCATAATGGAATTTTGCATTATGCCATCATAATGGAATTTTTACATTATGACATCGTAATGGAATTTTGCATTATGACATCATAATGGAATTTTGCATTATGACATCATAATGGAATTTTTACATTATGACATCATAATGGAATGTTGCATTATGACATCATAATGGGATTTTGCATTATGACATCATAATGGAATGTTGCATTATGACATCTTAATGGAATGTTGCATTATGACATCATAATGGAATGTTGCATTATGACATCTTAATGGAATGTTGCATTATGACATCATAATGGAATTTTACATTATGACATCATAATGGAATGTTGCATTATGACATCATAATGGAATGTTACATTATGACATCATAATGTAATTTTGCATTATGACATCATAATGGAATCTAACATTACGACATCATAATGGAATGTTGCATTATGACATCATAATGGAGTTTTACACTATGACATCATAATGAAATTTTGCATTATGACATCATAATGGAATTTTATATTATGACATCATAATGGCAGTTTTCATTTTGACATCATAATGGAATTTTACATTATGACTTCATAATGGAATTTTGCATTATGACATCATAATGGAATTTTTACATTATGACATCATAATGGAATGTTACATTTTGACATCATAATTGAATTTTGCATTATGACATCATAATGGAATTTTTACAGTATGACATCATAATGGAATGTTACATTATGCCATCATAATGGAATGTTGCATTATGACATCATAATGTAATTTTGCATTATGACATCATAATGGGATTTTGCATTATGACATCATAATGGAATTTTACATTATGACATCATAATGGAATGTTGCATTATGACACCATAATGGAATTTTACATTATGACATCATAATGGAATGTTGCATTATGACATCATAATGGAATTTTGCATTATGACATCATAATGGAATTTTACATTATGACATCATAATGGAATGTTGCATTATGACACCATAATGGAATTTTACATTATGACATCATAATGGAATTTTGCATTATGACACCATAATGGAATTTTACATCATGACATCATAATGGAATGTTGCATTATGACATCATAATGGAATTTTGCATTATGACATCATAATAAAATGTTTACATTATGACATCATAATGGAATGTTGCATTATGACATCATAATGGAATTTTGCATTATGACATCATAATGGAATTTTGCATTATGACATCATAATGGAATTTTACATTATGACATCATAATGGAATTTTACATTATGACATCATAATGGAATTTTGCATTATGATATCATAATACAATTTTTACATTATGACATCATAATGGAATTTTGCATTATGACATCATAATGGAATGTTACATTATGACATCATAATGGAATGTTGCATTATGACATCATAATGGAATTTTACATTATGACATCATAATGGAATGTTGCATTATTACATCATAATGGAATTTTACATTATGCCATCATAATGGAATGTTGCATTATGACATCATAATGGAATTTTGCATTATGACATCATAATGGAATTTTACATTATGACATCATAATGGAATTTTGCATTATGACATCATAATGGAATGTTACATTATGACATCATAATGGAATGTCACATTATGACATCATAATGGAATTTTACATTATGACATCATAATGGAATGTTGCATTACGACATCATAATGGAATTTAACATTATGACATCATAATGGAATGCTGCATTATGACATCATAATGGGATGCTGCATTATGACATCATAATGGAATGCTGCATTATGACATCATAATGGAATTTTACATTATGACATCATAATGGAATTTTACATTATGACATCATAATGGAATTTTACATTATGACATCATAATGGAATTTTGCATTATGCCATCATAATGTAATTTTTACATTATGACATCATAATGGAATTTTGCATTATGACACCATAATGGAATTTTACATTATGACATCATAATGGAATTTTACATTATGACATCATAATGGAATTTTGCATTATGACATCATAATGGAATGTTACATTATGACATCATAATGGAATGTTGCATTATGACATTATAATGGAATTTTACATTATGACATCATAATGGAATGTTGCATTATGACATCATAATGGAATTTTACATTATGCCATCATAATGGAATGTTGCATTATGACATCATAATGGAATTTTGCATTATGACATCATAATGGAATGTTGCATTATGACATCATAATGGAATTTTGCATTATGACATCATAATGGAATTTTACATTATGACATCATAATGGAATTTTACATTATGACATCATAATGGAATTTTACATTATGACATCATAATGGAATGTTGCATTACGACATCATAATGGAATTTTACATTATGACATCATAATGGAATGTTGCATTACGACATCATAATGGAATTTAACATTATGACATCATAATGGAATGCTGCATTATGACATCATAATGGAATGCTTCACTATAACATCATAATGGAATTTTACATTATGACATCATAATGGAATTTTACATTATGACATCATAATGGAATTTTACATTATGACATCATAATGGAATTTTGCATTATGATATCATAATAATATTTTTACATTATGACATCATAATGGAATTTTGCATTATGACATCATAATGGAATGTTACATTATGCCATCATAATGGAATGTTGCATTATGACATCATAATGGAATTTTGCATTATGACATCATAATGGAATGTTGCATTATGACATCATAATGGAATTTTGCATTATGACATCATAATGGAATTTTGCATTATGACATCATAATGGAATTTTTACATTATGACATCATAATGGAATTTTACATTATGACATCATAATGGAATTTTGCATTATGACATCATAATGGAATGTTACATTATGACATCATAATGGAATGTCACATTATGACATCATAATGGAATTTTGCATTATGACATCATAATGGAATGTTGCATCATGACATGATAATGGAATTTTGCATTATGACATAATGGGATGTTGCATTATGACATCATAATGGAATTTTACATTATGCCATAATAATGGAATTTTTACATTATGATATCATAATGGAATTATGCATTATGCCATAATAATGGAATTTTTACATTATGACATCATAATGGAATTTTGCATTATGCCATAATAATGGAATTTTTACATTATGACATCATAATGGAATTTTGCATTATGCCATCATAATGGAATGTTACATTATGACATCATAATGGAATGTTGCATTATGACATCATAATGGAATTTTGCATTATGACATCATAATGGAATGTTGCATTATGCCATCATAATGGAATTTTGCATTATGACATCATAATGGAATGTTGCATTATGACATCATAATGGAATTTTACATTATGACATCATAATGGAATTTTACAATACGACATCATAATGGAATGTTGCATAATGACATCATAATGGAATTTTGCATTATGACATCATTATGGAATTTTGCATTATGACATCCTAATTGAATGTTACATTATGACATCATAATGGCATTTTGCATTATGACATCATAATGGAATTTTGCATTATGACATCATAATGGAATTTTACATTATGACATCATAATGGAATTTTACATTATGACATCATAATGGAATTTTGCATTATGATATCATAATAAAATTTTTACATTATGACATCATAATGGAATTTTGAATTATGACATCATAATGGAATGTTACATTATGACATCATAATGGAATGTTGCATTATGACATCATAATGGAATTTTACATTATGACATCATAATGGAATGTTGCATTATTACATCATAATGGAATTTTGCATTATGACATCATAATGGAATTTTACATTGTGACATCATAATGGAATTTTGCATTATGACATCATAATGGAATTTTACATTATGACATCATAATGGAATTTTGCATTATGACATTGTAATGGAATTTTTACATTATGACATCGTAATGGAATTTTTACATTATGACATCATAATGGAATTTTGCATTATGACATCATAATGGGATTTTGCATTATGACATCATAATGGAATGTTGCATTATGACATCTTAATGGAATGTTGCATTATGACATCATAATGGAATGTTGCATTATGACATCATAATGGAATTTTACATTATGACATCATAATGGAATGTTGCATTATGACATCATAATGGAATGTCACATTATGACATCATAATGGAATGCTGCATTATGACATCATAATGGAATGCTGCATTATGACATCATAATGGAATGCTGCATTATGACATCATAATGGAATTTTACATTATGACATCATAATGGAATTTTACATTATGACATCATAATGGAATTTTACATTATGACATCATAATGGAATTTTGCATTATGCCATCATAATGTAATTTTTACATTATGACATCATAATGGAATTTTGCATTATGACATCATAATGGAATTTTACATTATGACATCATAATGGAATTTTACATTATGACATCATAATGGAATTTTGCATTATGATATCATAATAAAATTTTTACATTATGACATCATAATGGAATTTTGCATTATGACATCATAATGGAATGTTACATTATGACATCATAATGGAATGTTGCATTATGACATCATAATGGAATTTTACATTATGACATCATAATGGAATGTTGCATTATTACATCATAATGGAATTTTACATTATGCCATCATAATGGAATGTTGCATTATGACATCATAATGGAATTTTGCATTATGACATCATAATGGAATGTTGCATTATGACATCATAATGGAATTTTGCATTATGACATCATAATGGAATTTTGCATTATGACATCATAATGGAATTTTTACATTATGACATCATAATGGAATTTTACATTATGACATCATAATGGAATTTTGCATTATGACATCATAATGGAATGTTACATTATGACATCATAATGGAATGTCACATTATGACATCATAATGGAATTTTACATTATGACATCATAATGGAATGTTGCATTACGACATCATAATGGAATTTAACATTATGACATCATAATGGAATGCTGCATTATGACATCATAATGGAATGCTGCATTATGACATCATAATGGAATTTTACATTATGACATCATAATGGAATTTTACATTATGACATCATAATGGAATTTTGCATTATGCCATCATAATGTAATTTTTACATTATGACATCATAATGGAATTTTGCATTATGACATCATAATGGAATTTTACATTATGACATCATAATGGAATTTTACATTATGACATCATAATGGAATTTTGCATTATGATATCATAATAATATTTTTACATTATGACATCATAATGGAATTTTGCATTATGACATCATAATGGAATGTTACATTATGCCATCATAATGGAATTTTGCATTATGACATCATAATGGAATGTTGCATTATGACATCATAATGGAATTTTGCATTATGACATCATAATGGAATTTTGCATTATGACATCATAATGGAATTTTTACATTATGACATCATAATGGAATTTTACATTATGACATCATAATGGAATTTTGCATTATGACATCATAATGGAATGTTACATTATGACATCATAATGGAATGTCACATTATGACATCATAATGGAATTTTGCATTATGACATCATAATGGAATGTTGCATCATGACATGATAATGGAATTTTGCATTATGACATAATGGGATGTTGCATTATGACATCATAATGGAATTTTACATTATGCCATAATAATGGAATTTTTACATTATGATATCATAATGGAATTATGCATTATGCCATAATAATGGAATTTTTACATTATGACATCATAATGGAATTTTGCATTATGCCATAATAATGGAATTTTTACATTATGACATCATAATGGAATTTTGCATTATGCCATCATAATGGAATGTTACATTATGACATCATAATGGAATGTTGCATTATGACATCATAATGGAATTTTGCATTATGACATCATAATGGAATGTTGCATTATGCCATCATAATGGAATTTTGCATTATGACATCATAATGGAATGTTGCATTATGACATCATAATGGAATTTTACATTATGACATCATAATGGAATTTTACAATACGACATCATAATGGAATGTTGCATAATGACATCATAATGGAATTTTGCATTATGACATCATTATGGAATTTTGCATTATGACATCCTAATTGAATGTTACATTATGACATCATAATGGCATTTTGCATTATGACATCATAATGGAATTTTGCATTATGACATCATAATGGAATTTTACATTATGACATCATAATGGAATTTTACATTATGACATCATAATGGAATTTTGCATTATGATATCATAATAAAATTTTTACATTATGACATCATAATGGAATTTTGAATTATGACATCATAATGGAATGTTACATTATGACATCATAATGGAATGTTGCATTATGACATCATAATGGAATTTTACATTATGACATCATAATGGAATGTTGCATTATTACATCATAATGGAATTTTGCATTATGACATCATAATGGAATTTTACATTGTGACATCATAATGGAATTTTGCATTATGACATCATAATGGAATTTTACATTATGACATCATAATGGAATTTTGCATTATGACATTGTAATGGAATTTTTACATTATGACATCGTAATGGAATTTTTACATTATGACATCATAATGGAATTTTGCATTATGACATCATAATGGGATTTTGCATTATGACATCATAATGGAATGTTGCATTATGACATCTTAATGGAATGTTGCATTATGACATCATAATGGAATGTTGCATTATGACATCATAATGGAATGTCACATTATGACATCATAATGGAATGCTGCATTATGACATCATAATGGAATGCTGCATTATGACATCATAATGGAATGCTGCATTATGACATCATAATGGAATTTTACATTATGACATCATAATGGAATTTTACATTATGACATCATAATGGAATTTTACATTATGACATCATAATGGAATTTTGCATTATGCCATCATAATGTAATTTTTACATTATGACATCATAATGGAATTTTGCATTATGACATCATAATGGAATTTTACATTATGACATCATAATGGAATTTTACATTATGACATCATAATGGAATTTTGCATTATGATATCATAATAAAATTTTTACATTATGACATCATAATGGAATTTTGCATTATGACATCATAATGGAATGTTACATTATGACATCATAATGGAATGTTGCATTATGACATCATAATGGAATTTTACATTATGACATCATAATGGAATGTTGCATTATTACATCATAATGGAATTTTACATTATGCCATCATAATGGAATGTTGCATTATGACATCATAATGGAATTTTGCATTATGACATCATAATGGAATGTTGCATTATGACATCATAATGGAATTTTGCATTATGACATCATAATGGAATTTTGCATTATGACATCATAATGGAATTTTTACATTATGACATCATAATGGAATTTTACATTATGACATCATAATGGAATTTTGCATTATGACATCATAATGGAATGTTACATTATGACATCATAATGGAATGTCACATTATGACATCATAATGGAATTTTACATTATGACATCATAATGGAATGTTGCATTACGACATCATAATGGAATTTAACATTATGACATCATAATGGAATGCTGCATTATGACATCATAATGGAATGCTGCATTATGACATCATAATGGAATTTTACATTATGACATCATAATGGAATTTTACATTATGACATCATAATGGAATTTTGCATTATGCCATCATAATGTAATTTTTACATTATGACATCATAATGGAATTTTGCATTATGACATCATAATGGAATTTTACATTATGACATCATAATGGAATTTTACATTATGACATCATAATGGAATTTTGCATTATGATATCATAATAATATTTTTACTTTATGACATCATAATGGAATTTTGCATTATGACATCATAATGGAATGTTACATTATGACATCATAATGGAATGTTGCATTATGACATCATAATGGAATTTTACATTATGACATCATAATGGAATGTTGCATTATGACATCATAATGGAATTTTACATTATGCCATCATAATGGAATGTTGCATTATGACATCATAATGGAATTTTACATTATGCCATAATAATGGAATGTTGCATTATGACATCATAATGGAATTTTGCATTATGACATCATAATGGAATTTTGCATTATGACATCATAATGGAATTTTTACATTATGACATCATAATGGAATTTTACATTATGACATCATAATGGAATTTTGCATTATGACATCATAATGGAATGTTACATTATGACATCATAATGGAATGTCACACTATGACATCATAATGGAATTTTGCATTATGACATAATGGAATGTTGCATTATGACATCATAATGGAATTTTACATTATGCCATAATAATGGAATTTTTACATTATGATATCATAATGGAATTATGCATTATGCCATTATAATGGAATTTTTACATTATGACATCATAATGGAATTTTGCATTATGCCATAATAATGGAATTTTTACATTATGACATCATAATGGAATTTTGCATTATGCCATCATAATGGAATGGTACATTATGACATCATAATGGAATGTTGAATTATGACATCATAATGGAATTTTGCATTATGACATCATAATGGAATGTTGCATTATGACATCATAATGGAATTTTGCATTATGACATCATAATGGAATGTTGCATTATGACATCATAATGGAATTTTTACATTATGACATCATAATGGAATTTTGCATTATGACATCATAATGGAATTTTACATTATGACATCATAATGGAATGTTGCATTATAACATCATAATGGAATTTTGCATTATGACATCATAATGGAATGTTGCATTATGACATCATAATGGAATTTTACATTATGACATCATAAAGGAATTTTACAATACGACATCATAATGGAATGTTGCATTATGACATCATAATGGAATTTTGCATTATGACATCATTATGGAATTTTGCATTATGACATCCTAATTGAATGTTACATTATGACATCATAATGGAATTTTGCATTATGACATCATAATGGAATTTTGCATTATGACATCATAATGGAATTTTACATTATGACATCATAATGGAATTTTACATTATGACATCATAATGGAATTTTGCATTATGATATCATAATAAAATTTTTACATTATGACATCATAATGGAATTTTGAATTATGACATCATAATGGAATGTTACATTATGACATCATAATGGAATGTTGCATTATGACATCATAATGGAATTTTACATTATGACATCATAATGGAATGTTGCATTATTACATCATAATGGAATTTTGCATTATGACATCATAATGGAATTTTACATTGTGACATCATAATGGAATTTTGCATTATGACATCATAATGGAATGTTGCATTATGACATCATAATGGAATGTTACATTATGACCTCATAATGGAATTTTGCATTATGACATTGTAATGGAATTTTTACATTATGACATCGTAATGGAATTTTTACATTATGACATCATAATGGAATTTTGCATTATGACATCATAATGGGATTTTGCATTATGACATCATAATGGAATGTTGCATTATGACATCTTAATGGAATGTTGCATTATGACATCATAATGGAATGTTGCATTATGACATCATAATGGAATTTTACATTATGACATCATAATGGAATGTTGCATTATGACATCATAATGGAATTTTATATTATGACATCATAATGGAA
This sequence comes from Eleutherodactylus coqui, assembly GCF_035609145.1. NCBI lineage: Eukaryota > Metazoa > Chordata > Amphibia > Anura > Eleutherodactylidae > Eleutherodactylus > Eleutherodactylus coqui. The sequence continues at coordinate 112,646,420 of NC_089842.1, read as the reverse complement.
TGTTGCATTATGACATCATAATGGAATTTTACATTATGACATGATAATGGAATGTTGCATTACGACATCATAATGGAATTTTACATTATGACATCATAATGGAATGTTGCATTACGACATCATAATGGAATTTAACATTATGACATCATAATGGAATGCTGCATTATGACATCATAATGGAATGCTTCACTATAACATCATAATGGAATTTTACATTATGACATCATAATGGAATTTTACATTATGACATCATAATGGAATTTTACATTATGACATCATAATGGAATTTTGCATTATGATATCATAATAATATTTTTACATTATGACATCATAATGGAATTTTGCATTATGACATCATAATGGAATGTTACATTATGCCATCATAATGGAATGTTGCATTATGACATCATAATGGAATTTTGCATTATGACATCATAATGGAATGTTGCATTATGACATCATAATGGAATTTTGCATTATGACATCATAATGGAATTTTGCATTATGACATCATAATGGAATTTTTACATTATGACATCATAATGGAATTTTACATTATTACATCATAATGGAATTTTGCATTATGACATCATAATGGAATGTTACATTATGACATCATAATGGAATGTCACATTATGACATCATAATGGAATTTTGCATTATGACATCATAATGGAATTTTACATTATTACATCATAATGGAATTTTGCATTATGACATCATAATGGAATGTTACATTATGACATCATAATGGAATGTCACATTATGACATCATAATGGAATTTTGCATTATGACATCATAATGGAATGTTGCATCATGACATGATAATGGAATTTTGCATTATGACATAATGGAATGTTGCATTATGACATCATAATGGAATTTTACATTATGCCATAATAATGGAATTTTTACATTATGATATCATAATGGAATGTTGCATTATGACATCATAATGGAATTTTGCATTATGACATCATAATGGAATGTTGCATTATGACATCATAATGGAATTTTGCATTATGACATCATAATGGAATGTTGCATTATGACATCATAATGGAATTTTGCATTATGACATCATAATGGAATTTTACATTATGACATCATAATGGAATTTTACATTATGACATCATAATGGAATTTTGCATTATGCCATCATAATGGAATTTTTACATTATGACATCATAATGGAATGTTGCATTATTACATCATAATGGAATTTTACATTATGCCATCATAATGGAATGTTGCATTATGACATCATAATGGAATTTTGCATTATGACATCATAATGGAATGTTGCATTATGACATCATAATGGAATGTTACATTATGACATCATAATGGAATGTCACATTATGACATCATAATGGAATTTTGCATTATGACATCATAATGGAATGTTGCATCATGACATGATAATGGAATTTTGCATTATGACATAATGGAATGTTGCATTATGACATCATAATGGAATTTTACATTATGCCATAATAATGGAATTTTTACATTATGATATCATAATGGAATTTTGCATTATGCCATAATAATGGAATTTTTACATTATGACATCATAATGGAATTTTGAATTATGCCATAATAATGGAATTTTTACATTATGACATCATAATGGAATTTTGCATTATGCCATCATAATGGAATGTTACATTATGACATCATAATGGAATGTTGAATTATGACATCATAATGGAATTTTGCATTATGACATCATAATGGAATGTTGCATTATGACATCATAATGGAATTTTACATTATGACATCATAATGGAATGTTGCATTATGACATCATAATGGAATTTTGCATTATGACATCATAATGGAATGTTGCATTATGACATGATAATGGAATTTTGCATTATGACATCATAATGGAATGTTGCATTATGACATCATAATGGAATTTTGCATTATGACATCATAATGGAATTTTACATTATGACATCATAATGGAATTTTACATTATGACATCATAATGGAATTTTGCATTATGATATCATAATAAAATTTTTACATTATGACATCATAATGGAATTTTGCATTATGACATCATAATGGAATTTTACATTATGACATCATAATGGAATTTTACATTATGACATCATAATGGAATTTTGCATTATGACATCATAATGGAATTTTGCATTATGATATCATAATAAAATTTTTACATTATGACATCATAATGGAATTTTGCATTATGACATCATAATGGAATTTTACATTATGACATCATAATGGAATTTTACATTATGACATCATAATGGAATTTTGCATTATGATATCATAATAAAATTTTTACATTATGACATCATAATGGAATTTTGAATTATGACATCATAATGGAATGTTACATTATAACATCATAATGGAATGTTGCATTATGACATCATAATGGAATTTTACATTATGACATCATAATGGAATGTTGCATTATTACATCATAATGGAATTTTACATTATGCCATCATAATGGAATGTTGCATTATGACATCATAATGGAATTTTGCATTATGACATCATAATGGAATGTTGCATTATGACATCATAATGGAATTTTGCATTATGACATCATAATGGAATTTTACATTATGACATCATAATGGAATTTTACATTATGACATCATAATGGAATTTTGCATTATGCCATCATAATGGAATTTTTACATTATGACATCATAATGGAATGTTGCATTATTACATCATAATGGAATTTTACATTATGCCATCATAATGGAATGTTGCATTATGACATCATAATGGAATTTTGCATTATGACATCATAATGGAATGTTGCATTATGACATCATAATGGAATGTTACATTATGACATCATAATGGAATGTCACATTATGACATCATAATGGAATTTTGCATTATGACATCATAATGGAATGTTGCATCATGACATGATAATGGAATTTTGCATTATGACATAATGGAATGTTGCATTATGACATCATAATGGAATTTTACATTATGCCATAATAATGGAATTTTTACATTATGATATCATAATGGAATTTTGCATTATGCCATAATAATGGAATTTTTACATTATGACATCATAATGGAATTTTGAATTATGCCATAATAATGGAATTTTTACATTATGACATCATAATGGAATTTTGCATTATGCCATCATAATGGAATGTTACATTATGACATCATAATGGAATGTTGAATTATGACATCATAATGGAATTTTGCATTATGACATCATAATGGAATGTTGCATTATGACATCATAATGGAATTTTACATTATGCCATCATAATGTAATGTTGCATTATGACATCATAATGGAATTTTGCATTATGACATCATAATGGAATGTTGCATTATGACATGATAATGGAATTTTGCATTATGACATCATAATGGAATGTTGCATTATGACATCATAATGGAATTTTGCATTATGACATCATAATGGAATTTTACATTATGACATCATAATGGAATTTTACATTATGACATCATAATGGAATTTTGCATTATGATATCATAATAAAATTTTTACATTATGACATCATAATGGAATTTTGCATTATGACATCATAATGGAATTTTACATTATGACATCATAATGGAATTTTACATTATGACATCATAATGGAATTTTGCATTATGACATCATAATGGAATTTTGCATTATGATATCATAATAAAATTTTTACATTATGACATCATAATGGAATTTTGCATTATGACATCATAATGGAATTTTACATTATGACATCATAATGGAATTTTACATTATGACATCATAATGGAATTTTGCATTATGATATCATAATAAAATTTTTACATTATGACATCATAATGGAATTTTGAATTATGACATCATAATGGAATGTTACATTATAACATCATAATGGAATGTTGCATTATGACATCATAATGGAATTTTACATTATGACATCATAATGGAATGTTGCATTATTACATCATAATGGAATTTTACATTATGCCATCATAATGGAATGTTGCATTATGACATCATAATGGAATTTTGCATTATGACATCATAATGGAATGTTGCATTATGACATCATAATGGAATTTTGCATTATGACATCATAATGGAATTTTACATTATGACATCATAATGGAATTTTACATTATGACATCATAATGGAATTTTGCATTATGCCATCATAATGGAATTTTTACATTATGACATCATAATGGAATGTTGCATTATTACATCATAATGGAATTTTACATTATGCCATCATAATGGAATGTTGCATTATGACATCATAATGGAATTTTGCATTATGACATCATAATGGAATGTTGCATTATGACATCATAATGGAATGTTACATTATGACATCATAATGGAATGTCACATTATGACATCATAATGGAATTTTGCATTATGACATCATAATGGAATGTTGCATCATGACATGATAATGGAATTTTGCATTATGACATAATGGAATGTTGCATTATGACATCATAATGGAATTTTACATTATGCCATAATAATGGAATTTTTACATTATGATATCATAATGGAATTTTGCATTATGCCATAATAATGGAATTTTTACATTATGACATCATAATGGAATTTTGAATTATGCCATAATAATGGAATTTTTACATTATGACATCATAATGGAATTTTGCATTATGCCATCATAATGGAATGTTACATTATGACATCATAATGGAATGTTGAATTATGACATCATAATGGAATTTTGCATTATGACATCATAATGGAATGTTGCATTATGACATCATAATGGAATTTTACATTATGACATCATAATGGAATGTTGCATTATTACATCATAATGGAATTTTACATTATGACATCATAATGGAATGTTGCATTATGACATCATAATGGAATTTTGCATTATGACATCATAATGGAATGTTGCATTATGACATCATAATGGAATGTTGCATTATGACATCATAATGGGATTTTGCATTATGACATCATAATGTAATGTTGCATTATGACATCTTAATGGAATGTTGCATTATGACATCATAATGGAATGTTGCATTATAACATCATAATGGAATTTTACATTATGACATCATAATGGTATGTTGCATTATGACATCATAATGGAATGTTACATTATGACATCATAATGTAATTTTGCATTATGACATCATAATGGGATTTTGCATTATGACATCATAATGGAATTTTACATTATGACATCATAATGGAATGTTGCATTATGACACCATAATGGAATTTTACATTATGACATCATAATGGAATGTTGCATTATGACATCATAATGGAATTTTGCATTATGACATCATAATGGAATTTTGCATTATGACATCATAATGGAATGTTGCATTATGACATCATAATGGAATTTTGCATTATGACATCATAATGGAATTTTGCATTATGACATCAGAATGGAATGTTTCATTATGACATCATAATGGAATTTTGCATTATGACATCATAATGGAATGTTGCATTATGACATCATAGTGGAATTTTACATTATGACATCCTAATGGAATTTTGCATTATGACATCAAAATGGAATTTTGCATTATGACATCATAATAAAATTTTTACATTATGACATCATAATGGAATGTTGCATTATGACATCATAATGGAATTTTACATTATGACATCATAATGGAATTTTACATTATGACATCAAAATGGAATGTTACAATATGACATCATAATGGAATTTTACATTATGACATCATAATGGAATTTTGCATTATGACATCATTATGGAATTTTGCATTATGACATCCTAATGGAATGTTACATTATGACATCATAATGGAATTTTGCATTATGACATCATAATGGAATTTTGCATTATGACATCATAATAGAATGTTACATTATGACATCATAATGGAATTTTGCATTATGACATCATAATGGAATGTTGCATTATGACATCATAATGGAATTTTACATTATGACATCATAATAGAATTTTACATTATGACATCATAATGGAATTTTGCATTATGACATCATGATAAAATTTTTACATTATGACATCATAATGGAATTTTGCATTATGACATCATAATGGAATGTTACATTATGACATCATAATGGAATGTTGCATTATGACATCATAATGGAATTTTGCATTATGACATCATAATGGAATGTTGCATTATGACATCATAATGGAATTTTGCATTATGACATCATAATGGAATTTTGCATTATGACATCATAATGGAATGTTACATTATGACATCATAATGGAATGTTGCATTATGATATCATAATGGAATGTTACATTATGATATCATAATGGAATGTTACATTATTACATCATAATGGAATTTTGTATTATGACAAAATAATGGAATGTTACATTATTACATCATAATGGAATTTTACATTATGACATCATAATGGAATGTTGCATTATGACATCATAATGGAATTTTGCATTATGCCATCATAATGGAATTTTTACATTATGACATCGTAATGGAATTTTGCATTATGACATCATAATGGAATTTTGCATTATGACATCATAATGGAATTTTTACATTATGACATCATAATGGAATGTTGCATTATGACATCATAATGGGATTTTGCATTATGACATCATAATGGAATGTTGCATTATGACATCTTAATGGAATGTTGCATTATGACATCATAATGGAATGTTGCATTATGACATCTTAATGGAATGTTGCATTATGACATCATAATGGAATTTTACATTATGACATCATAATGGAATGTTGCATTATGACATCATAATGGAATGTTACATTATGACATCATAATGTAATTTTGCATTATGACATCATAATGGAATCTAACATTACGACATCATAATGGAATGTTGCATTATGACATCATAATGGAGTTTTACACTATGACATCATAATGAAATTTTGCATTATGACATCATAATGGAATTTTATATTATGACATCATAATGGCAGTTTTCATTTTGACATCATAATGGAATTTTACATTATGACTTCATAATGGAATTTTGCATTATGACATCATAATGGAATTTTTACATTATGACATCATAATGGAATGTTACATTTTGACATCATAATGGAATTTTGCATTATGACATCATAATGGAATTTTTACAGTATGACATCATAATGGAATGTTACATTATGCCATCATAATGGAATGTTGCATTATGACATCATAATGTAATTTTGCATTATGACATCATAATGGGATTTTGCATTATGACATCATAATGGAATTTTACATTATGACATCATAATGGAATGTTGCATTATGACACCATAATGGAATTTTACATTATGACATCATAATGGAATGTTGCATTATGACATCATAATGGAATTTTGCATTATGACATCATAATGGAATTTTACATTATGACATCATAATGGAATGTTGCATTATGACACCATAATGGAATTTTACATTATGACATCATAATGGAATTTTGCATTATGACACCATAATGGAATTTTACATCATGACATCATAATGGAATGTTGCATTATGACATCATAATGGAATTTTGCATTATGACATCATAATAAAATGTTTACATTATGACATCATAATGGAATGTTGCATTATGACATCATAATGGAATTTTGCATTATGACATCATAATGGAATTTTGCATTATGACATCATAATGGAATTTTACATTATGACATCATAATGGAATTTTACATTATGACATCATAATGGAATTTTGCATTATGATATCATAATACAATTTTTACATTATGACATCATAATGGAATTTTGCATTATGACATCATAATGGAATGTTACATTATGACATCATAATGGAATGTTGCATTATGACATCATAATGGAATTTTACATTATGACATCATAATGGAATGTTGCATTATTACATCATAATGGAATTTTGCATTATGACATCATAATGGAATTTTACATTATGACATCATAATGGAATTTTGCATTATGACATCATAATGGAATGTTACATTATGACATCATAATGGAATGTCACATTATGACATCATAATGGAATTTTACATTATGACATCATAATGGAATGTTGCATTACGACATCATAATGGAATTTAACATTATGACATCATAATGGAATGCTGCATTATGACATCATAATGGAATGCTGCATTATGACATCATAATGGAATGCTGCATTATGACATAATAATGGAATTTTACATTATGACATCATAATGGAATTTTACATTATGACATCATAATGGAATTTTACATTATGACATCATAATGGAATTTTGCATTATGCCATCATAATGTAATTTTTACATTATGACATCATAATGGAATTTTGCATTATGACACCATAATGGAATTTTACATTATGACATCATAATGGAATTTTACATTATGACATCATAATGGAATTTTGCATTATGACATCATAATGGAATGTTACATTATGACATCATAATGGAATGTTGCATTATGACATTATAATGGAATTTTACATTATGACATCATAATGGAATGTTGCATTATGACATCATAATGGAATTTTACATTATGCCATCATAATGGAATGTTGCATTATGACATCATAATGGAATTTTGCATTATGACATCATAATGGAATGTTGCATTATGACATCATAATGGAATTTTGCATTATGACATCATAATGGAATTTTACATTATGACATCATAATGGAATTTTGCATTATGCCATCATAATGGAATTTTTACATTATGACATCGTAATGGAATTTTGCATTATGACATCATAATGGAATTTTGCATTATGACATCATAATGGAATTTTTACATTATGACATCATAATGGAATGTTGCATTATGACATCATAATGGGATTTTGCATTATGACATCATAATGGAATGTTGCATTATGACATCTTAATGGAATGTTGCATTATGACATCATAATGGAATGTTGCATTATGACATCTTAATGGAATGTTGCATAATGACATCATAATGGAATTTTACATTATGACATCATAATGGAATGTTGCATTATGACATCATAATGGAATGTTACATTATGACATCATAATGTAATTTTGCATTATGACATCATAATGGAATCTAACATTACGACATCATAATGGAATGTTGCATTATGACATCATAATGGAGTTTTACACTATGACATCATAATGAAATTTTGCATTATGACATCATAATGGAATTTTATATTATGACATCATAATGGCAGTTTTCATTTTGACATCATAATGGAATTTTACATTATGACTTCATAATGGAATTTTGCATTATGACATCATAATGGAATTTTTACATTATGACATCATAATGGAATGTTACATTTTGACATCATAATGGAATTTTGCATTATGACATCATAATGGAATTTTTACAGTATGACATCATAATGGAATGTTACATTATGACATCATAATGGAATGTTACATTATGACATCATAATGTAATTTTGCATTATGACATCATAATGGGATTTTGCATTATGACATCATAATGGAATTTTACATTATGACATCATAATGGAATGTTGCATTATGACACCATAATGGAATTTTACATTATGACATCATAATGGAATGTTGCATTATGACATCATAATGGAATTTTGCATTATGACATCATAATGGAATTTTACATTATGACATCATAATGGAATTTTGCATTATGACACCATAATGGAATTTTACATCATGACATCATAATGGAATGTTGCATTATGACATCATAATGGAATTTTGCATTATGACATCATAATAAAATGTTTACATTATGACATCATAATGGAATGTTGCATTATGACATCATAATGGAATTTTGCATTATAACATCATAATGGAATTTTGCATTATGACATCATAATGGAATTTTACATTATGACATCATAATGGAATTTTACATTATGACATCATAATGGAATTTTGCATTATGATATCATCATACAATTTTTACATTATGACATCATAATGGAATTTTGCATTATGACATCATAATGGAATGTTACATTATGACATCATAATGGAATGTTGCATTATGACATCATAATGGAATTTTACATTATGACATCATAATGGAATGTTGCATTATTACATCATAATGGAATTTTACATTATGCCATCATAATGGAATGTTGCATTATGACATCATAATGGAATTTTGCATTATGACATCATAATGGAATTTTACATTATGACATCATAATGGAATTTTGCATTATGACATCATAATGGAATGTTACATTATGACATCATAATGGAATGTCACATTATGACATCATAATGGAATTTTACATTATGACATCATAATGGAATGTTGCATTACGACATCATAATGGAATTTAACATTATGACATCATAATGGAATGCTGCATTATGACATCATAATGGAATGCTGCATTATGACATCATAATGGAATGCTGCATTATGACATCATAATGGAATTTTACATTATGACATCATAATGGAATTTTACATTATGACATCATAATGGAATTTTGCATTATGCCATCATAATGTAATTTTTACATTATGACATCATAATGGAATTTTGCATTATGACACCATAATGGAATTTTACATTATGACATCATAATGGAATTTTACATTATGACATCATAATGGAATTTTGCATTATGATATCATAATAATATTTTTACATTATGACATCATAATGGAATTTTGCATTATGACATCATAATGGAATGTTACATTATGACATCATAATGGAATGTTGCATTATGACATCATAATGGAATTTTACATTATGACATCATAATGGAATGTTGCATTATGACATCATAATGGAATTTTACATTATGCCATCATAATGGAATGTTGCATTATGACATCATAATGGAATTTTGCATTATGACATCATAATGGAATGTTGCATTATGACATCATAATGGAATTTTGCAATATGACATCATAATGGAATTTTACATTATGACATCATAATGGAATTTTGCATTATGCCATCATAATGGAATTTTTACATTATGACATCGTAATGGAATTTTGCATTATGACATCATAATGGAATTTTGCATTATGACATCATAATGGAATTTTTACATTATGACATCATAATGGAATGTTGCATTATGACATCATAATGGGATTTTGCATTATGACATCATAATGGAATGTTGCATTATGACATCTTAATGGAATGTTGCATTATGACATCATAATGGAATGTTGCATTATGACATCTTAATGGAATGTTGCATTATGACATCATAATGGAATTTTACATTATGACATCATAATGGAATGTTGCATTATGACATCATAATGGAATGTTACATTATGACATCATAATGTAATTTTGCATTATGACATCATAATGGAATGTTACATTTTGACATCATAATGGAATTTTGCATTATGACATCATAATGGAATTTTTACAGTATGACATCATAATGGAATGTTACATTATGACATCATAATGGAATGTTACATTATGACATCATAATGTAATTTTGCATTATGACATCATAATGGGATTTTGCATTATGACATCATAATGGAATTTTACATTATGACATCATAATGGAATGTTGCATTATGACACCATAATGGAATTTTACATTATGACATCATAATGGAATTTTGCATTATGACACCATAATGGAATTTTACATCATGACATCATAATGGAATGTTGCATTATGACATCATAATGGAATTTTGCATTATGACATCATAATAAAATGTTTACATTATGACATCATAATAGAATGTTGCATTATGACATCATAATGGAATTTTGCATTATGACATCATAATGGAATTTTGCATTATGACATCATAATGGAATTTTACATTATGACATCATAATGGAATTTTACATTATGACATCATAATGGAATTTTGCATTATGATATCATAATACAATTTTTACATTATGACATCATAATGGAATTTTGCATTATGACATCATAATGGAATGTTACATTATGACATCATAATGGAATGTTGCATTATGACATCATAATGGAATTTTACATTATGACATCATAATGGAATGTTGCATTATGACACCATAATGGAATTTTACATCATGACATCATAATGGAATGTTGCATTATGACATCATAATGGAATTTTGCATTATGACATCATAATAAAATGTTTACATTATGACATCATAATAGAATGTTGCATTATGACATCATAATGGAATTTTGCATTATGACATCATAATGGAATTTTGCATTATGACATCATAATGGAATTTTACATTATGGCATCATAATGGAATTTTTACATTATGACATCATAATGGAATGTTACATTTTGACATCATAATGGAATTTTGCATTATGACATCATAATGGAATTTTTACAGTATGACATCATAATGGAATGTTACATTATGACATCATAATGGAATGTTACATTATGACATCATAATGTAATTTTGCATTATGACATCATAATGGGATTTTGCATTATGACATCATAATGGAATTTTACATTATGACATCATAATGGAATGTTGCATTATGACACCATAATGGAATTTTACATTATGACATCATAATGGAATGTTGCATTATGACATCATAATGGAATTTTGCATTATGACATCATAATGGAATTTTACATTATGACATCATAATGGTATTTTGCATTATGACACCATAATGGAATTTTACATCATGACATCATAATGGAATGTTGCATTATGACATCATAATGGAATTTTGCATTATGACATCATAATAAAATGTTTACATTATGACATCATAATGGAATGTTGCATTATGACATCATAATGGAATTTTGCATTATAACATCATAATGGAATTTTGCATTATGACATCATAATGGAATTTTACATTATGACATCATAATGGAATTTTACATTATGACATCATAATGGAATTTTGCATTATGATATCATCATACAATTTTTACATTATGACATCATAATGGAATTTTGCATTATGACATCATAATGGAATGTTACATTATGACATCATAATGGAATGTTGCATTATGACATCATAATGGAATTTTACATTATGACATCATAATGGAATGTTGCATTATTACATCATAATGGAATTTTACATTATGCCATCATAATGGAATGTTGCATTATGACATCATAATGGAATTTTGCATTATGACATCATAATGGAATTTTACATTATGACATCATAATGGAATTTTGCATTATGACATCATAATGGAATGTTACATTATGACATCATAATGGAATGTCACATTATGACATCATAATGGAATTTTACATTATGACATCATAATGGAATGTTGCATTACGACATCATAATGGAATTTAACATTATGACATCATAATGGAATGCTGCATTATGACATCATAATGGAATGCTGCATTATGACATCATAATGGAATGCTGCATTATGACATCATAATGGAATTTTACATTATGACATCATAATGGAATTTTACATTATGACATCATAATGGAATTTTGCATTATGCCATCATAATGTAATTTTTACATTATGACATCATAATGGAATTTTGCATTATGACACCATAATGGAATTTTACATTATGACATCATAATGGAATTTTACATTATGACATCATAATGGAATTTTGCATTATGATATCATAATAATATTTTTACATTATGACATCATAATGGAATTTTGCATTATGACATCATAATGGAATGTTACATTATGACATCATAATGGAATGTTGCATTATGACATCATAATGGAATTTTACATTATGACATCATAATGGAATGTTGCATTATGACATCATAATGGAATTTTACATTATGCCATCATAATGGAATGTTGCATTATGACATCATAATGGAATTTTGCATTATGACATCATAATGGAATGTTGCATTATGACATCATAATGGAATTTTGCAATATGACATCATAATGGAATTTTACATTATGACATCATAATGGAATTTTGCATTATGCCATCATAATGGAATTTTTACATTATGACATCGTAATGGAATTTTGCATTATGACATCATAATGGAATTTTGCATTATGACATCATAATGGAATTTTTACATTATGACATCATAATGGAATGTTGCATTATGACATCATAATGGGATTTTGCATTATGACATCATAATGGAATGTTGCATTATGACATCTTAATGGAATGTTGCATTATGACATCATAATGGAATGTTGCATTATGACATCTTAATGGAATGTTGCATTATGACATCATAATGGAATTTTACATTATGACATCATAATGGAATGTTGCATTATGACATCATAATGGAATGTTACATTATGACATCATAATGTAATTTTGCATTATGACATCATAATGGAATGTTACATTTTGACATCATAATGGAATTTTGCATTATGACATCATAATGGAATTTTTACAGTATGACATCATAATGGAATGTTACATTATGACATCATAATGGAATGTTACATTATGACATCATAATGTAATTTTGCATTATGACATCATAATGGGATTTTGCATTATGACATCATAATGGAATTTTACATTATGACATCATAATGGAATGTTGCATTATGACACCATAATGGAATTTTACATTATGACATCATAATGGAATTTTGCATTATGACACCATAATGGAATTTTACATCATGACATCATAATGGAATGTTGCATTATGACATCATAATGGAATTTTGCATTATGACATCATAATAAAATGTTTACATTATGACATCATAATAGAATGTTGCATTATGACATCATAATGGAATTTTGCATTATGACATCATAATGGAATTTTGCATTATGACATCATAATGGAATTTTACATTATGACATCATAATGGAATTTTACATTATGACATCATAATGGAATTTTGCATTATGATATCATAATACAATTTTTACATTATGACATCATAATGGAATTTTGCATTATGACATCATAATGGAATGTTACATTATGACATCATAATGGAATGTTGCATTATGACATCATAATGGAATTTTACATTATGACATCATAATGGAATGTTGCATTATTACATCATAATGGAATTTTACATTATGCCATCATAATGGAATGTTGCATTATGACATCATAATGGAATTTTGCATTATGACATCATAATGGAATTTTACATTATGACATCATAATGGAATTTTGCATTATGACACCATAATGGAATTTTACATCATGACATCATAATGGAATGTTGCATTATGACATCATAATGGAATTTTGCATTATGACATCATAATAAAATGTTTACATTATGACATCATAATAGAATGTTGCATTATGACATCATAATGGAATTTTGCATTATGACATCATAATGGAATTTTGCATTATGACATCATAATGGAATTTTACATTATGGCATCATAATGGAATTTTACATTATGACATCATAATGGAATTTTGCATTATGATATCATAATACAATTTTTACATTATGACATCATAATGGAATTTTGCATTATGACATCATAATGGAATGTTACATTATGACATCATAATGGAATGTTGCATTATGACATCATAATGGAATTTTACATTATGACATCATAATGGAATGTTGCATTATTACATCATAATGGAATTTTACATTATGCCATCATAATGGAATGTTGCATTATGACATCATAATGGAATTTTGCATTATGACATCATAATGGAATTTTACATTATGACATCATAATGGAATTTTGCATTATGACATCATAATGGAATGTTACATTATGACATCATAATGGAATGTCACATTATGACATCATAATGGAATTTTACATTATGACATCATAATGGAATGTTGCATTACGACATCATAATGGAATTTAACATTATGACATCATAATGGAATGCTGCATTATGACATCATAATGGAATGCTGCATTATGACATCATAATGGAATGCTGCATTATGACATCATAATGGAATTTTACATTATGACATCATAATGGAATTTTACATTATGACATCATAATGGAATTTTGCATTATGCCATCATAATGTAACTTTTACATTATGACATCATAATGGAATTTTGCATTATGACACCATAATGGAATTTTACATTATGACATCATAATGGAATTTTACATTATGACATCATAATGGAATTTTGCATTATGATATCATAATAATATTTTTACATTATGACATCATAATGGAATTTTGCATTATGACATCACAATGGAATGTTACATTGTGACATCATAATGGAATGTTGCATTATGACATCATAATGGAATTTTACATTATGACATCATAATGGAATGTTGCATTATGACATCATAATGGAATTTTACATTATGCCATCATAATGGAATGTTGCATTATGACATCATAATGGCATTTTGCATTATTACATCATAATGGAATGTTGCATTATGACATCATAATGGAATTTTGCATTATGACATCATAATGGAATTTTGCATTATGACATCATAATGGAATTTTTACATTATGACATCATAATGGAATTTTACATTATGACATCATAATGGAATTTTGCATTATGACATCATAATGGAATGTTACATTATGACATCATAATGGAATGTCACATTATGACATCATAATGGAATTTTGCATTATGACATCATAATGGAATGTTGCATCATGACATGATAATGGAATTTTGCATTATGACATAATGGGATGTTGCATTATGACATCATAATGGAATTTTACATTATGCCATAATAATGGAATTTTTACATTATGATATCATAATGGAATTATGCATTATGCCATAATAATGGAATTTTTACATTATGACATCATAATGGAATTTTGCATTATGCCATAATAATGGAATTTTTACATTATGACATCATAATGGAATTTTGCATTATGCCATCATAATGGAATGTTACATTATGACATCATAATGGAATGTTGAATTATGACATCATAATGGAATTTTGCATTATGACATCATAATGGAATGTTGCATTATGACATCATAATGGAATTTTGCATTATGACATCATAATGGAATGTTGCATTATGCCATCATAATGGAATTTTGCATTATGACATCATAATGGAATGTTGCATTATGACATCATAATGTAATTTTTACATTATGACATCATAATGGAATTTTGCATTATGACATCATAATGGAATTTTACATTATGACATCATAATGGAATGTTGCATTATGACACCATAATGGAATTTTACATTATGACATCATAATGGAATGTTGCATTATGACATCAGAATGGAATGTTTCATTATGACATCATAATGGAATGTTGCATTATGACATCATAGTGGAATTTTACATTATGACATCATAATGGAATTTTGCATTATGACATCAAAATGGAATTTTGCATTATGACATCATAATAAAATTTTTACATTATGACATCATAATGGAATGTTGCATTATGACATCATAATGGAATTTTACATTATGACATCATTTTGGAATTTTACATTATGACATCATAATGGAATGTTACAATATGACATCATAATGGAATTTTACATTATGACATCATAATGGAATTTTGCATTATGACATCATTATGGAATTTTGCATTATGACATCCTAATGGAATGTTACATTATGACATCATAATGGAATTTTGCATTATGACATCATAATGGAATGTTACATTATGACATCATAATGGAATTTTGCATTATGACATCATAATGGAATGTTGCATTATGACATCATAATGGAATTTTACATTATGACATCATAATAGAATTTTACATTGTGACATCATAATGGAATTTTGCATTATGACATCATAATGGAATGTTACATTATGACATCATAATGGAATGTTGCATTATGATATCATAATGGAATGTTACATTATGATATCATAATGGAATGTTACATTATTACATCATAATGGAATTTTGTATTATGACAAAATAATGGAATGTTACATTATTACATCATAATGGAATGTTGCATTATGACATCATAATGGACTTTTGCATTATGACATCATAATGGGATGTTGCATTATGACATGATAATGGAATTTTGCATTATGACATCATAATGGAATGTTGCATTATGACATCATAATGGAATTTTACATTATGACATCATAATGGAATTTTACATTATGACATCATAATGGAATTTTGCATTATGCCATCATAATGGAATTTTTACATTATGACATCGTAATGGAATTTTGCATTATGACATCATAATGGAATTTTGCATTATGCCATAATAATGGAATTTTTACATTATGACATCATAATGGAATTTTGCATTATGCCATCATAATGGAATGTTACATTATGACATCATAATGGAATGTTGCATTATGACATCATAATGGAATTTTGCATTATGACATCATAATGGAATGTTGCATTATGCCATCATAATGGAATTTTGCATTATGACATCATAATGGAATGTTGCATTATGACATCATAATGGAATTTTACATTATGACATCATAATGGAATTTTACAATACGACATCATAATGGAATGTTGCATAATGACATCATAATGGAATTTTGCATTATGACATCATTATGGAATTTTGCATTATGACATCCTAATTGAATGTTACATTATGACATCATAATGGCATTTTGCATTATGACATCATAATGGAATTTTGCATTATGACATCATAATGGAATTTTACATTATGACATCATAATGGAATTTTACATTATGACATCATAATGGAATTTTGCATTATGATATCATAATAAAATTTTTACATTATGACATCATAATGGAATTTTGAATTATGACATCATAATGGAATGTTACATTATGACATCATAATGGAATGTTGCATTATGACATCATAATGGAATTTTACATTATGACATCATAATGGAATGTTGCATTATTACATCATAATGGAATTTTGCATTATGACATCATAATGGAATTTTACATTGTGACATCATAATGGAATTTTGCATTATGACATCATAATGGAATTTTACATTATGACATCATAATGGAATTTTGCATTATGACATTGTAATGGAATTTTTACATTATGACATCGTAATGGAATTTTTACATTATGACATCATAATGGAATTTTGCATTATGACATCATAATGGGATTTTGCATTATGACATCATAATGGAATGTTGCATTATGACATCTTAATGGAATGTTGCATTATGACATCATAATGGAATGTTGCATTATGACATCATAATGGAATTTTACATTATGACATCATAATGGAATGTTGCATTATGACATCATAATGGAATGTCACATTATGACATCATAATGGAATGCTGCATTATGACATCATAATGGAATGCTGCATTATGACATCATAATGGAATGCTGCATTATGACATCATAATGGAATTTTACATTATGACATCATAATGGAATTTTACATTATGACATCATAATGGAATTTTACATTATGACATCATAATGGAATTTTGCATTATGCCATCATAATGTAATTTTTACATTATGACATCATAATGGAATTTTGCATTATGACATCATAATGGAATTTTACATTATGACATCATAATGGAATTTTACATTATGACATCATAATGGAATTTTGCATTATGATATCATAATAAAATTTTTACATTATGACATCATAATGGAATTTTGCATTATGACATCATAATGGAATGTTACATTATGACATCATAATGGAATGTTGCATTATGACATCATAATGGAATTTTACATTATGACATCATAATGGAATGTTGCATTATTACATCATAATGGAATTTTACATTATGCCATCATAATGGAATGTTGCATTATGACATCATAATGGAATTTTGCATTATGACATCATAATGGAATGTTGCATTATGACATCATAATGGAATTTTGCATTATGACATCATAATGGAATTTTGCATTATGACATCATAATGGAATTTTTACATTATGACATCATAATGGAATTTTACATTATGACATCATAATGGAATTTTGCATTATGACATCATAATGGAATGTTACATTATGACATCATAATGGAATGTCACATTATGACATCATAATGGAATTTTACATTATGACATCATAATGGAATGTTGCATTACGACATCATAATGGAATTTAACATTATGACATCATAATGGAATGCTGCATTATGACATCATAATGGAATGCTGCATTATGACATCATAATGGAATTTTACATTATGACATCATAATGGAATTTTACATTATGACATCATAATGGAATTTTGCATTATGCCATCATAATGTAATTTTTACATTATGACATCATAATGGAATTTTGCATTATGACATCATAATGGAATTTTACATTATGACATCATAATGGAATTTTACATTATGACATCATAATGGAATTTTGCATTATGATATCATAATAATATTTTTACATTATGACATCATAATGGAATTTTGCATTATGACATCATAATGGAATGTTACATTATGCCATCATAATGGAATTTTGCATTATGACATCATAATGGAATGTTGCATTATGACATCATAATGGAATTTTGCATTATGACATCATAATGGAATTTTGCATTATGACATCATAATGGAATTTTTACATTATGACATCATAATGGAATTTTACATTATGACATCATAATGGAATTTTGCATTATGACATCATAATGGAATGTTACATTATGACATCATAATGGAATGTCACATTATGACATCATAATGGAATTTTGCATTATGACATCATAATGGAATGTTGCATCATGACATGATAATGGAATTTTGCATTATGACATAATGGGATGTTGCATTATGACATCATAATGGAATTTTACATTATGCCATAATAATGGAATTTTTACATTATGATATCATAATGGAATTATGCATTATGCCATAATAATGGAATTTTTACATTATGACATCATAATGGAATTTTGCATTATGCCATAATAATGGAATTTTTACATTATGACATCATAATGGAATTTTGCATTATGCCATCATAATGGAATGTTACATTATGACATCATAATGGAATGTTGCATTATGACATCATAATGGAATTTTGCATTATGACATCATAATGGAATGTTGCATTATGCCATCATAATGGAATTTTGCATTATGACATCATAATGGAATGTTGCATTATGACATCATAATGGAATTTTACATTATGACATCATAATGGAATTTTACAATACGACATCATAATGGAATGTTGCATAATGACATCATAATGGAATTTTGCATTATGACATCATTATGGAATTTTGCATTATGACATCCTAATTGAATGTTACATTATGACATCATAATGGCATTTTGCATTATGACATCATAATGGAATTTTGCATTATGACATCATAATGGAATTTTACATTATGACATCATAATGGAATTTTACATTATGACATCATAATGGAATTTTGCATTATGATATCATAATAAAATTTTTACATTATGACATCATAATGGAATTTTGAATTATGACATCATAATGGAATGTTACATTATGACATCATAATGGAATGTTGCATTATGACATCATAATGGAATTTTACATTATGACATCATAATGGAATGTTGCATTATTACATCATAATGGAATTTTGCATTATGACATCATAATGGAATTTTACATTGTGACATCATAATGGAATTTTGCATTATGACATCATAATGGAATTTTACATTATGACATCATAATGGAATTTTGCATTATGACATTGTAATGGAATTTTTACATTATGACATCGTAATGGAATTTTTACATTATGACATCATAATGGAATTTTGCATTATGACATCATAATGGGATTTTGCATTATGACATCATAATGGAATGTTGCATTATGACATCTTAATGGAATGTTGCATTATGACATCATAATGGAATGTTGCATTATGACATCATAATGGAATGTCACATTATGACATCATAATGGAATGCTGCATTATGACATCATAATGGAATGCTGCATTATGACATCATAATGGAATGCTGCATTATGACATCATAATGGAATTTTACATTATGACATCATAATGGAATTTTACATTATGACATCATAATGGAATTTTACATTATGACATCATAATGGAATTTTGCATTATGCCATCATAATGTAATTTTTACATTATGACATCATAATGGAATTTTGCATTATGACATCATAATGGAATTTTACATTATGACATCATAATGGAATTTTACATTATGACATCATAATGGAATTTTGCATTATGATATCATAATAAAATTTTTACATTATGACATCATAATGGAATTTTGCATTATGACATCATAATGGAATGTTACATTATGACATCATAATGGAATGTTGCATTATGACATCATAATGGAATTTTACATTATGACATCATAATGGAATGTTGCATTATTACATCATAATGGAATTTTACATTATGCCATCATAATGGAATGTTGCATTATGACATCATAATGGAATTTTGCATTATGACATCATAATGGAATGTTGCATTATGACATCATAATGGAATTTTGCATTATGACATCATAATGGAATTTTGCATTATGACATCATAATGGAATTTTTACATTATGACATCATAATGGAATTTTACATTATGACATCATAATGGAATTTTGCATTATGACATCATAATGGAATGTTACATTATGACATCATAATGGAATGTCACATTATGACATCATAATGGAATTTTACATTATGACATCATAATGGAATGTTGCATTACGACATCATAATGGAATTTAACATTATGACATCATAATGGAATGCTGCATTATGACATCATAATGGAATGCTGCATTATGACATCATAATGGAATTTTACATTATGACATCATAATGGAATTTTACATTATGACATCATAATGGAATTTTGCATTATGCCATCATAATGTAATTTTTACATTATGACATCATAATGGAATTTTGCATTATGACATCATAATGGAATTTTACATTATGACATCATAATGGAATTTTACATTATGACATCATAATGGAATTTTGCATTATGATATCATAATAATATTTTTACTTTATGACATCATAATGGAATTTTGCATTATGACATCATAATGGAATGTTACATTATGACATCATAATGGAATGTTGCATTATGACATCATAATGGAATTTTACATTATGACATCATAATGGAATGTTGCATTATGACATCATAATGGAATTTTACATTATGCCATCATAATGGAATGTTGCATTATGACATCATAATGGAATTTTACATTATGCCATAATAATGGAATGTTGCATTATGACATCATAATGGAATTTTGCATTATGACATCATAATGGAATTTTGCATTATGACATCATAATGGAATTTTTACATTATGACATCATAATGGAATTTTACATTATGACATCATAATGGAATTTTGCATTATGACATCATAATGGAATGTTACATTATGACATCATAATGGAATGTCACACTATGACATCATAATGGAATTTTGCATTATGACATAATGGAATGTTGCATTATGACATCATAATGGAATTTTACATTATGCCATAATAATGGAATTTTTACATTATGATATCATAATGGAATTATGCATTATGCCATTATAATGGAATTTTTACATTATGACATCATAATGGAATTTTGCATTATGCCATAATAATGGAATTTTTACATTATGACATGATAATGGAATTTTGCATTATGCCATCATAATGGAATGGTACATTATGACATCATAATGGAATGTTGAATTATGACATCATAATGGAATTTTGCATTATGACATCATAATGGAATGTTGCATTATGACATCATAATGGAATTTTGCATTATGACATCATAATGGAATGTTGCATTATGACATCATAATGGAATTTTTACATTATGACATCATAATGGAATTTTGCATTATGACATCATAATGGAATTTTACATTATGACATCATAATGGAATGTTGCATTATAACATCATAATGGAATTTTGCATTATGACATCATAATGGAATGTTGCATTATGACATCATAATGGAATTTTACATTATGACATCATAAAGGAATTTTACAATACGACATCATAATGGAATGTTGCATTATGACATCATAATGGAATTTTGCATTATGACATCATTATGGAATTTTGCATTATGACATCCTAATTGAATGTTACATTATGACATCATAATGGAATTTTGCATTATGACATCATAATGGAATTTTGCATTATGACATCATAATGGAATTTTACATTATGACATCATAATGGAATTTTACATTATGACATCATAATGGAATTTTGCATTATGATATCATAATAAATTTTTTACATTATGACATCATAATGGAATTTTGAATTATGACATCATAATGGAATGTTACATTATGACATCATAATGGAATGTTGCATTATGACATCATAATGGAATTTTACATTATGACATCATAATGGAATGTTGCATTATTACATCATAATGGAATTTTGCATTATGACATCATAATGGAATTTTACATTGTGACATCATAATGGAATTTTGCATTATGACATCATAATGGAATGTTGCATTATGACATCATAATGGAATGTTACATTATGACCTCATAATGGAATTTTGCATTATGACATTGTAATGGAATTTTTACATTATGACATCGTAATGGAATTTTTACATTATGACATCATAATGGAATTTTGCATTATGACATCATAATGGGATTTTGCATTATGACATCATAATGGAATGTTGCATTATGACATCTTAATGGAATGTTGCATTATGACATCATAATGGAATGTTGCATTATGACATCATAATGGAATTTTACATTATGACATCATAATGGAATGTTGCATTATGACATCATAATGGAATTTTATATTATGACATCATAATGGAATGTTGCATTATGACATCATAATGGAATTTTACATTATGACATGATAATGGAATGTTGCATTACGACATCATAATGGAATTTTACATTATGACATCATAATGGAATGTTGCATTACGACATCATAATGGAATTTAACATTATGACATCATAATGGAATGCTGCATTATGACATCATAATGGAATGCTTCACTATAACATCATAATGGAATTTTACATTATGACATCATAATGGAATTTTACATTATGACATCATAATGGAATTTTACATTATGACATCATAATGGAATTTTGCATTATGATATCATAATAATATTTTTACATTATGACATCATAATGGAATTTTGCATTATGACATCATAATGGAATGTTACATTATGCCATCATAATGGAATGTTGCATTATGACATCATAATGGAATGTTGCATTATGACATCATAATGGAATTTTGCATTATGACATCATAATGGAATGTTGCATTATGACATCATAATGGAATTTTGCATTATGACATCATAATGGAATTTTGCATTATGACATCATAATGGAATTTTTACATTATGACATCATAATGGAATTTTACATTATTACATCATAATGGAATTTTGCATTATGACATCATAATGGAATGTTACATTATGACATCATAATGGAATGTCACATTATGACATCATAATGGAATTTTGCATTATGACATCATAATGGAATTTTACATTATTACATCATAATGGAATTTTGCATTATGACATCATAATGGAATGTTACATTATGACATCATAATGGAATGTCACATTATGACATCATAATGGAATTTTGCATTATGACATCATAATGGAATGTTGCATCATGACATGATAATGGAATTTTGCATTATGACATAATGGAATGTTGCATTATGACATCATAATGGAATTTTACATTATGCCATAATAATGGAATTTTTACATTATGATATCATAATGGAATGTTGCATTATGACATCATAATGGAATTTTGCATTATGACATCATAATGGAATGTTGCATTATGACATCATAATGGAATTTTGCATTATGACATCATAATGGAATGTTGCATTATGACATCATAATGGAATTTTGCATTATGACATCATAATGGAATTTTACATTATGACATCATAATGGAATTTTACATTATGACATCATAATGGAATTTTGCATTATGCCATCATAATGGAATTTTTACATTATGACATCATAATGGAATGTTGCATTATTACATCATAATGGAATTTTACATTATGCCATCATAATGGAATGTTGCATTATGACATCATAATGGAATTTTGCATTATGACATCATAATGGAATGTTGCATTATGACATCATAATGGAATGTTACATTATGACATCATAATGGAATGTCACATTATGACATCATAATGGAATTTTGCATTATGACATCATAATGGAATGTTGCATCATGACATGATAATGGAATTTTGCATTATGACATAATGGAATGTTGCATTATGACATCATAATGGAATTTTACATTATGCCATAATAATGGAATTTTTACATTATGATATCATAATGGAATTTTGCATTATGCCATAATAATGGAATTTTTACATTATGACATCATAATGGAATTTTGAATTATGCCATAATAATGGAATTTTTACATTATGACATCATAATGGAATTTTGCATTATGCCATCATAATGGAATGTTACATTATGACATCATAATGGAATGTTGAATTATGACATCATAATGGAATTTTGCATTATGACATCATAATGGAATGTTGCATTATGACATCATAATGGAATTTTACATTATGACATCATAATGGAATGTTGCATTATGACATCATAATGGAATTTTGCATTATGACATCATAATGGAATGTTGCATTATGACATGATAATGGAATTTTGCATTATGACATCATAATGGAATGTTGCATTATGACATCATAATGGAATTTTGCATTATGACATCATAATGGAATTTTACATTATGACATCATAATGGAATTTTACATTATGACATCATAATGGAATTTTGCATTATGATATCATAATAAAATTTTTACATTATGACATCATAATGGAATTTTGCATTATGACATCATAATGGAATTTTACATTATGACATCATAATGGAATTTTACATTATGACATCATAATGGAATTTTGCATTATGACATCATAATGGAATTTTGCATTATGATATCATAATAAAATTTTTACATTATGACATCATAATGGAATTTTGCATTATGACATCATAATGGAATTTTACATTATGACATCATAATGGAATTTTACATTATGACATCATAATGGAATTTTGCATTATGATATCATAATAAAATTTTTACATTATGACATCATAATGGAATTTTGAATTATGACATCATAATGGAATGTTACATTATAACATCATAATGGAATGTTGCATTATGACATCATAATGGAATTTTACATTATGACATCATAATGGAATGTTGCATTATTACATCATAATGGAATTTTACATTATGCCATCATAATGGAATGTTGCATTATGACATCATAATGGAATTTTGCATTATGACATCATAATGGAATGTTGCATTATGACATCATAATGGAATTTTGCATTATGACATCATAATGGAATTTTACATTATGACATCATAATGGAATTTTACATTATGACATCATAATGGAATTTTGCATTATGCCATCATAATGGAATTTTTACATTATGACATCATAATGGAATGTTGCATTATTACATCATAATGGAATTTTACATTATGCCATCATAATGGAATGTTGCATTATGACATCATAATGGAATTTTGCATTATGACATCATAATGGAATGTTGCATTATGACATCATAATGGAATGTTACATTATGACATCATAATGGAATGTCACATTATGACATCATAATGGAATTTTGCATTATGACATCATAATGGAATGTTGCATCATGACATGATAATGGAATTTTGCATTATGACATAATGGAATGTTGCATTATGACATCATAATGGAATTTTACATTATGCCATAATAATGGAATTTTTACATTATGATATCATAATGGAATTTTGCATTATGCCATAATAATGGAATTTTTACATTATGACATCATAATGGAATTTTGAATTATGCCATAATAATGGAATTTTTACATTATGACATCATAATGGAATTTTGCATTATGCCATCATAATGGAATGTTACATTATGACATCATAATGGAATGTTGAATTATGACATCATAATGGAATTTTGCATTATGACATCATAATGGAATGTTGCATTATGACATCATAATGGAATTTTACATTATGCCATCATAATGGAATGTTGCATTATGACATCATAATGGAATTTTGCATTATGACATCATAATGGAATGTTGCATTATGACATGATAATGGAATTTTGCATTATGACATCATAATGGAATGTTGCATTATGACATCATAATGGAATTTTGCATTATGACATCATAATGGAATTTTACATTATGACATCATAATGGAATTTTACATTATGACATCATAATGGAATTTTGCATTATGATATCATAATAAAATTTTTACATTATGACATCATAATGGAATTTTGCATTATGACATCATAATGGAATTTTACATTATGACATCATAATGGAATTTTACATTATGACATCATAATGGAATTTTGCATTATGACATCATAATGGAATTTTGCATTATGATATCATAATAAAATTTTTACATTATGACATCATAATGGAATTTTGCATTATGACATCATAATGGAATTTTACATTATGACATCATAATGGAATTTTACATTATGACATCATAATGGAATTTTGCATTATGATATCATAATAAAATTTTTACATTATGACATCATAATGGAATTTTGAATTATGACATCATAATGGAATGTTACATTATAACATCATAATGGAATGTTGCATTATGACATCATAATGGAATTTTACATTATGACATCATAATGGAATGTTGCATTATTACATCATAATGGAATTTTACATTATGCCATCATAATGGAATGTTGCATTATGACATCATAATGGAATTTTGCATTATGACATCATAATGGAATGTTGCATTATGACATCATAATGGAATTTTGCATTATGACATCATAATGGAATTTTACATTATGACATCATAATGGAATTTTACATTATGACATCATAATGGAATTTTGCATTATGCCATCATAATGGAATTTTTACATTATGACATCATAATGGAATGTTGCATTATTACATCATAATGGAATTTTACATTATGCCATCATAATGGAATGTTGCATTATGACATCATAATGGAATTTTGCATTATGACATCATAATGGAATGTTGCATTATGACATCATAATGGAATGTTACATTATGACATCATAATGGAATGTCACATTATGACATCATAATGGAATTTTGCATTATGACATCATAATGGAATGTTGCATCATGACATGATAATGGAATTTTGCATTATGACATAATGGAATGTTGCATTATGACATCATAATGGAATTTTACATTATGCCATAATAATGGAATTTTTACATTATGATATCATAATGGAATTTTGCATTATGCCATAATAATGGAATTTTTACATTATGACATCATAATGGAATTTTGAATTATGCCATAATAATGGAATTTTTACATTATGACATCATAATGGAATTTTGCATTATGCCATCATAATGGAATGTTACATTATGACATCATAATGGAATGTTGAATTATGACATCATAATGGAATTTTGCATTATGACATCATAATGGAATGTTGCATTATGACATCATAATGGAATTTTACATTATGACATCATAATGGAATGTTGCATTATTACATCATAATGGAATTTTACATTATGACATCATAATGGAATGTTGCATTATGACATCATAATGGAATTTTGCATTATGACATCATAATGGAATGTTGCATTATGACATCATAATGGAATGTTGCATTATGACATCATAATGGGATTTTGCATTATGACATCATAATGTAATGTTGCATTATGACATCTTAATGGAATGTTGCATTATGACATCATAATGGAATGTTGCATTATAACATCATAATGGAATTTTACATTATGACATCATAATGGTATGTTGCATTATGACATCATAATGGAATGTTACATTATGACATCATAATGTAATTTTGCATTATGACATCATAATGGGATTTTGCATTATGACATCATAATGGAATTTTACATTATGACATCATAATGGAATGTTGCATTATGACACCATAATGGAATTTTACATTATGACATCATAATGGAATGTTGCATTATGACATCATAATGGAATTTTGCATTATGACATCATAATGGAATGTTGCATTATGACATCATAATGGAATTTTGCATTATGACATCATAATGGAATTTTGCATTATGACATCAGAATGGAATGTTTCATTATGACATCATAATGGAATTTTGCATTATGACATCATAATGGAATGTTGCATTATGACATCATAGTGGAATTTTACATTATGACATCCTAATGGAATTTTGCATTATGACATCAAAATGGAATTTTGCATTATGACATCATAATAAAATTTTTACATTATGACATCATAATGGAATGTTGCATTATGACATCATAATGGAATTTTACATTATGACATCATAATGGAATTTTACATTATGACATCAAAATGGAATGTTACAATATGACATCATAATGGAATTTTACATTATGACATCATAATGGAATTTTGCATTATGACATCATTATGGAATTTTGCATTATGACATCCTAATGGAATGTTACATTATGACATCATAATGGAATTTTGCATTATGACATCATAATGGAATTTTGCATTATGACATCATAATAGAATGTTACATTATGACATCATAATGGAATTTTGCATTATGACATCATAATGGAATGTTGCATTATGACATCATAATGGAATTTTACATTATGACATCATAATAGAATTTTACATTATGACATCATAATGGAATTTTGCATTATGACATCATGATAAAATTTTTACATTATGACATCATAATGGAATTTTGCATTATGACATCATAATGGAATGTTACATTATGACATCATAATGGAATGTTGCATTATGACATCATAATGGAATTTTGCATTATGACATCATAATGGAATGTTGCATTATGACATCATAATGGAATTTTGCATTATGACATCATAATGGAATTTTGCATTATGACATCATAATGGAATGTTACATTATGACATCATAATGGAATGTTGCATTATGATATCATAATGGAATGTTACATTATGATATCATAATGGAATGTTACATTATTACATCATAATGGAATTTTGTATTATGACAAAATAATGGAATGTTACATTATTACATCATAATGGAATTTTACATTATGACATCATAATGGAATGTTGCATTATGACATCATAATGGAATTTTGCATTATGCCATCATAATGGAATTTTTACATTATGACATCGTAATGGAATTTTGCATTATGACATCATAATGGAATTTTGCATTATGACATCATAATGGAATTTTTACATTATGACATCATAATGGAATGTTGCATTATGACATCATAATGGGATTTTGCATTATGACATCATAATGGAATGTTGCATTATGACATCTTAATGGAATGTTGCATTATGACATCATAATGGAATGTTGCATTATGACATCTTAATGGAATGTTGCATTATGACATCATAATGGAATTTTACATTATGACATCATAATGGAATGTTGCATTATGACATCATAATGGAATGTTACATTATGACATCATAATGTAATTTTGCATTATGACATCATAATGGAATCTAACATTACGACATCATAATGGAATGTTGCATTATGACATCATAATGGAGTTTTACACTATGACATCATAATGAAATTTTGCATTATGACATCATAATGGAATTTTATATTATGACATCATAATGGCAGTTTTCATTTTGACATCATAATGGAATTTTACATTATGACTTCATAATGGAATTTTGCATTATGACATCATAATGGAATTTTTACATTATGACATCATAATGGAATGTTACATTTTGACATCATAATGGAATTTTGCATTATGACATCATAATGGAATTTTTACAGTATGACATCATAATGGAATGTTACATTATGCCATCATAATGGAATGTTGCATTATGACATCATAATGTAATTTTGCATTATGACATCATAATGGGATTTTGCATTATGACATCATAATGGAATTTTACATTATGACATCATAATGGAATGTTGCATTATGACACCATAATGGAATTTTACATTATGACATCATAATGGAATGTTGCATTATGACATCATAATGGAATTTTGCATTATGACATCATAATGGAATTTTACATTATGACATCATAATGGAATGTTGCATTATGACACCATAATGGAATTTTACATTATGACATCATAATGGAATTTTGCATTATGACACCATAATGGAATTTTACATCATGACATCATAATGGAATGTTGCATTATGACATCATAATGGAATTTTGCATTATGACATCATAATAAAATGTTTACATTATGACATCATAATGGAATGTTGCATTATGACATCATAATGGAATTTTGCATTATGACATCATAATGGAATTTTGCATTATGACATCATAATGGAATTTTACATTATGACATCATAATGGAATTTTACATTATGACATCATAATGGAATTTTGCATTATGATATCATAATACAATTTTTACATTATGACATCATAATGGAATTTTGCATTATGACATCATAATGGAATGTTACATTATGACATCATAATGGAATGTTGCATTATGACATCATAATGGAATTTTACATTATGACATCATAATGGAATGTTGCATTATTACATCATAATGGAATTTTGCATTATGACATCATAATGGAATTTTACATTATGACATCATAATGGAATTTTGCATTATGACATCATAATGGAATGTTACATTATGACATCATAATGGAATGTCACATTATGACATCATAATGGAATTTTACATTATGACATCATAATGGAATGTTGCATTACGACATCATAATGGAATTTAACATTATGACATCATAATGGAATGCTGCATTATGACATCATAATGGAATGCTGCATTATGACATCATAATGGAATGCTGCATTATGACATAATAATGGAATTTTACATTATGACATCATAATGGAATTTTACATTATGACATCATAATGGAATTTTACATTATGACATCATAATGGAATTTTGCATTATGCCATCATAATGTAATTTTTACATTATGACATCATAATGGAATTTTGCATTATGACACCATAATGGAATTTTACATTATGACATCATAATGGAATTTTACATTATGACATCATAATGGAATTTTGCATTATGACATCATAATGGAATGTTACATTATGACATCATAATGGAATGTTGCATTATGACATTATAATGGAATTTTACATTATGACATCATAATGGAATGTTGCATTATGACATCATAATGGAATTTTACATTATGCCATCATAATGGAATGTTGCATTATGACATCATAATGGAATTTTGCATTATGACATCATAATGGAATGTTGCATTATGACATCATAATGGAATTTTGCATTATGACATCATAATGGAATTTTACATTATGACATCATAATGGAATTTTGCATTATGCCATCATAATGGAATTTTTACATTATGACATCGTAATGGAATTTTGCATTATGACATCATAATGGAATTTTGCATTATGACATCATAATGGAATTTTTACATTATGACATCATAATGGAATGTTGCATTATGACATCATAATGGGATTTTGCATTATGACATCATAATGGAATGTTGCATTATGACATCTTAATGGAATGTTGCATTATGACATCATAATGGAATGTTGCATTATGACATCTTAATGGAATGTTGCATAATGACATCATAATGGAATTTTACATTATGACATCATAATGGAATGTTGCATTATGACATCATAATGGAATGTTACATTATGACATCATAATGTAATTTTGCATTATGACATCATAATGGAATCTAACATTACGACATCATAATGGAATGTTGCATTATGACATCATAATGGAGTTTTACACTATGACATCATAATGAAATTTTGCATTATGACATCATAATGGAATTTTATATTATGACATCATAATGGCAGTTTTCATTTTGACATCATAATGGAATTTTACATTATGACTTCATAATGGAATTTTGCATTATGACATCATAATGGAATTTTTACATTATGACATCATAATGGAATGTTACATTTTGACATCATAATGGAATTTTGCATTATGACATCATAATGGAATTTTTACAGTATGACATCATAATGGAATGTTACATTATGACATCATAATGGAATGTTACATTATGACATCATAATGTAATTTTGCATTATGACATCATAATGGGATTTTGCATTATGACATCATAATGGAATTTTACATTATGACATCATAATGGAATGTTGCATTATGACACCATAATGGAATTTTACATTATGACATCATAATGGAATGTTGCATTATGACATCATAATGGAATTTTGCATTATGACATCATAATGGAATTTTACATTATGACATCATAATGGAATTTTGCATTATGACACCATAATGGAATTTTACATCATGACATCATAATGGAATGTTGCATTATGACATCATAATGGAATTTTGCATTATGACATCATAATAAAATGTTTACATTATGACATCATAATGGAATGTTGCATTATGACATCATAATGGAATTTTGCATTATAACATCATAATGGAATTTTGCATTATGACATCATAATGGAATTTTACATTATGACATCATAATGGAATTTTACATTATGACATCATAATGGAATTTTGCATTATGATATCATCATACAATTTTTACATTATGACATCATAATGGAATTTTGCATTATGACATCATAATGGAATGTTACATTATGACATCATAATGGAATGTTGCATTATGACATCATAATGGAATTTTACATTATGACATCATAATGGAATGTTGCATTATTACATCATAATGGAATTTTACATTATGCCATCATAATGGAATGTTGCATTATGACATCATAATGGAATTTTGCATTATGACATCATAATGGAATTTTACATTATGACATCATAATGGAATTTTGCATTATGACATCATAATGGAATGTTACATTATGACATCATAATGGAATGTCACATTATGACATCATAATGGAATTTTACATTATGACATCATAATGGAATGTTGCATTACGACATCATAATGGAATTTAACATTATGACATCATAATGGAATGCTGCATTATGACATCATAATGGAATGCTGCATTATGACATCATAATGGAATGCTGCATTATGACATCATAATGGAATTTTACATTATGACATCATAATGGAATTTTACATTATGACATCATAATGGAATTTTGCATTATGCCATCATAATGTAATTTTTACATTATGACATCATAATGGAATTTTGCATTATGACACCATAATGGAATTTTACATTATGACATCATAATGGAATTTTACATTATGACATCATAATGGAATTTTGCATTATGATATCATAATAATATTTTTACATTATGACATCATAATGGAATTTTGCATTATGACATCATAATGGAATGTTACATTATGACATCATAATGGAATGTTGCATTATGACATCATAATGGAATTTTACATTATGACATCATAATGGAATGTTGCATTATGACATCATAATGGAATTTTACATTATGCCATCATAATGGAATGTTGCATTATGACATCATAATGGAATTTTGCATTATGACATCATAATGGAATGTTGCATTATGACATCATAATGGAATTTTGCAATATGACATCATAATGGAATTTTACATTATGACATCATAATGGAATTTTGCATTATGCCATCATAATGGAATTTTTACATTATGACATCGTAATGGAATTTTGCATTATGACATCATAATGGAATTTTGCATTATGACATCATAATGGAATTTTTACATTATGACATCATAATGGAATGTTGCATTATGACATCATAATGGGATTTTGCATTATGACATCATAATGGAATGTTGCATTATGACATCTTAATGGAATGTTGCATTATGACATCATAATGGAATGTTGCATTATGACATCTTAATGGAATGTTGCATTATGACATCATAATGGAATTTTACATTATGACATCATAATGGAATGTTGCATTATGACATCATAATGGAATGTTACATTATGACATCATAATGTAATTTTGCATTATGACATCATAATGGAATGTTACATTTTGACATCATAATGGAATTTTGCATTATGACATCATAATGGAATTTTTACAGTATGACATCATAATGGAATGTTACATTATGACATCATAATGGAATGTTACATTATGACATCATAATGTAATTTTGCATTATGACATCATAATGGGATTTTGCATTATGACATCATAATGGAATTTTACATTATGACATCATAATGGAATGTTGCATTATGACACCATAATGGAATTTTACATTATGACATCATAATGGAATTTTGCATTATGACACCATAATGGAATTTTACATCATGACATCATAATGGAATGTTGCATTATGACATCATAATGGAATTTTGCATTATGACATCATAATAAAATGTTTACATTATGACATCATAATAGAATGTTGCATTATGACATCATAATGGAATTTTGCATTATGACATCATAATGGAATTTTGCATTATGACATCATAATGGAATTTTACATTATGACATCATAATGGAATTTTACATTATGACATCATAATGGAATTTTGCATTATGATATCATAATACAATTTTTACATTATGACATCATAATGGAATTTTGCATTATGACATCATAATGGAATGTTACATTATGACATCATAATGGAATGTTGCATTATGACATCATAATGGAATTTTACATTATGACATCATAATGGAATGTTGCATTATGACACCATAATGGAATTTTACATCATGACATCATAATGGAATGTTGCATTATGACATCATAATGGAATTTTGCATTATGACATCATAATAAAATGTTTACATTATGACATCATAATAGAATGTTGCATTATGACATCATAATGGAATTTTGCATTATGACATCATAATGGAATTTTGCATTATGACATCATAATGGAATTTTACATTATGGCATCATAATGGAATTTTTACATTATGACATCATAATGGAATGTTACATTTTGACATCATAATGGAATTTTGCATTATGACATCATAATGGAATTTTTACAGTATGACATCATAATGGAATGTTACATTATGACATCATAATGGAATGTTACATTATGACATCATAATGTAATTTTGCATTATGACATCATAATGGGATTTTGCATTATGACATCATAATGGAATTTTACATTATGACATCATAATGGAATGTTGCATTATGACACCATAATGGAATTTTACATTATGACATCATAATGGAATGTTGCATTATGACATCATAATGGAATTTTGCATTATGACATCATAATGGAATTTTACATTATGACATCATAATGGTATTTTGCATTATGACACCATAATGGAATTTTACATCATGACATCATAATGGAATGTTGCATTATGACATCATAATGGAATTTTGCATTATGACATCATAATAAAATGTTTACATTATGACATCATAATGGAATGTTGCATTATGACATCATAATGGAATTTTGCATTATAACATCATAATGGAATTTTGCATTATGACATCATAATGGAATTTTACATTATGACATCATAATGGAATTTTACATTATGACATCATAATGGAATTTTGCATTATGATATCATCATACAATTTTTACATTATGACATCATAATGGAATTTTGCATTATGACATCATAATGGAATGTTACATTATGACATCATAATGGAATGTTGCATTATGACATCATAATGGAATTTTACATTATGACATCATAATGGAATGTTGCATTATTACATCATAATGGAATTTTACATTATGCCATCATAATGGAATGTTGCATTATGACATCATAATGGAATTTTGCATTATGACATCATAATGGAATTTTACATTATGACATCATAATGGAATTTTGCATTATGACATCATAATGGAATGTTACATTATGACATCATAATGGAATGTCACATTATGACATCATAATGGAATTTTACATTATGACATCATAATGGAATGTTGCATTACGACATCATAATGGAATTTAACATTATGACATCATAATGGAATGCTGCATTATGACATCATAATGGAATGCTGCATTATGACATCATAATGGAATGCTGCATTATGACATCATAATGGAATTTTACATTATGACATCATAATGGAATTTTACATTATGACATCATAATGGAATTTTGCATTATGCCATCATAATGTAATTTTTACATTATGACATCATAATGGAATTTTGCATTATGACACCATAATGGAATTTTACATTATGACATCATAATGGAATTTTACATTATGACATCATAATGGAATTTTGCATTATGATATCATAATAATATTTTTACATTATGACATCATAATGGAATTTTGCATTATGACATCATAATGGAATGTTACATTATGACATCATAATGGAATGTTGCATTATGACATCATAATGGAATTTTACATTATGACATCATAATGGAATGTTGCATTATGACATCATAATGGAATTTTACATTATGCCATCATAATGGAATGTTGCATTATGACATCATAATGGAATTTTGCATTATGACATCATAATGGAATGTTGCATTATGACATCATAATGGAATTTTGCAATATGACATCATAATGGAATTTTACATTATGACATCATAATGGAATTTTGCATTATGCCATCATAATGGAATTTTTACATTATGACATCGTAATGGAATTTTGCATTATGACATCATAATGGAATTTTGCATTATGACATCATAATGGAATTTTTACATTATGACATCATAATGGAATGTTGCATTATGACATCATAATGGGATTTTGCATTATGACATCATAATGGAATGTTGCATTATGACATCTTAATGGAATGTTGCATTATGACATCATAATGGAATGTTGCATTATGACATCTTAATGGAATGTTGCATTATGACATCATAATGGAATTTTACATTATGACATCATAATGGAATGTTGCATTATGACATCATAATGGAATGTTACATTATGACATCATAATGTAATTTTGCATTATGACATCATAATGGAATGTTACATTTTGACATCATAATGGAATTTTGCATTATGACATCATAATGGAATTTTTACAGTATGACATCATAATGGAATGTTACATTATGACATCATAATGGAATGTTACATTATGACATCATAATGTAATTTTGCATTATGACATCATAATGGGATTTTGCATTATGACATCATAATGGAATTTTACATTATGACATCATAATGGAATGTTGCATTATGACACCATAATGGAATTTTACATTATGACATCATAATGGAATTTTGCATTATGACACCATAATGGAATTTTACATCATGACATCATAATGGAATGTTGCATTATGACATCATAATGGAATTTTGCATTATGACATCATAATAAAATGTTTACATTATGACATCATAATAGAATGTTGCATTATGACATCATAATGGAATTTTGCATTATGACATCATAATGGAATTTTGCATTATGACATCATAATGGAATTTTACATTATGACATCATAATGGAATTTTACATTATGACATCATAATGGAATTTTGCATTATGATATCATAATACAATTTTTACATTATGACATCATAATGGAATTTTGCATTATGACATCATAATGGAATGTTACATTATGACATCATAATGGAATGTTGCATTATGACATCATAATGGAATTTTACATTATGACATCATAATGGAATGTTGCATTATTACATCATAATGGAATTTTACATTATGCCATCATAATGGAATGTTGCATTATGACATCATAATGGAATTTTGCATTATGACATCATAATGGAATTTTACATTATGACATCATAATGGAATTTTGCATTATGACACCATAATGGAATTTTACATCATGACATCATAATGGAATGTTGCATTATGACATCATAATGGAATTTTGCATTATGACATCATAATAAAATGTTTACATTATGACATCATAATAGAATGTTGCATTATGACATCATAATGGAATTTTGCATTATGACATCATAATGGAATTTTGCATTATGACATCATAATGGAATTTTACATTATGGCATCATAATGGAATTTTACATTATGACATCATAATGGAATTTTGCATTATGATATCATAATACAATTTTTACATTATGACATCATAATGGAATTTTGCATTATGACATCATAATGGAATGTTACATTATGACATCATAATGGAATGTTGCATTATGACATCATAATGGAATTTTACATTATGACATCATAATGGAATGTTGCATTATTACATCATAATGGAATTTTACATTATGCCATCATAATGGAATGTTGCATTATGACATCATAATGGAATTTTGCATTATGACATCATAATGGAATTTTACATTATGACATCATAATGGAATTTTGCATTATGACATCATAATGGAATGTTACATTATGACATCATAATGGAATGTCACATTATGACATCATAATGGAATTTTACATTATGACATCATAATGGAATGTTGCATTACGACATCATAATGGAATTTAACATTATGACATCATAATGGAATGCTGCATTATGACATCATAATGGAATGCTGCATTATGACATCATAATGGAATGCTGCATTATGACATCATAATGGAATTTTACATTATGACATCATAATGGAATTTTACATTATGACATCATAATGGAATTTTGCATTATGCCATCATAATGTAACTTTTACATTATGACATCATAATGGAATTTTGCATTATGACACCATAATGGAATTTTACATTATGACATCATAATGGAATTTTACATTATGACATCATAATGGAATTTTGCATTATGATATCATAATAATATTTTTACATTATGACATCATAATGGAATTTTGCATTATGACATCACAATGGAATGTTACATTGTGACATCATAATGGAATGTTGCATTATGACATCATAATGGAATTTTACATTATGACATCATAATGGAATGTTGCATTATGACATCATAATGGAATTTTACATTATGCCATCATAATGGAATGTTGCATTATGACATCATAATGGCATTTTGCATTATTACATCATAATGGAATGTTGCATTATGACATCATAATGGAATTTTGCATTATGACATCATAATGGAATTTTGCATTATGACATCATAATGGAATTTTTACATTATGACATCATAATGGAATTTTACATTATGACATCATAATGGAATTTTGCATTATGACATCATAATGGAATGTTACATTATGACATCATAATGGAATGTCACATTATGACATCATAATGGAATTTTGCATTATGACATCATAATGGAATGTTGCATCATGACATGATAATGGAATTTTGCATTATGACATAATGGGATGTTGCATTATGACATCATAATGGAATTTTACATTATGCCATAATAATGGAATTTTTACATTATGATATCATAATGGAATTATGCATTATGCCATAATAATGGAATTTTTACATTATGACATCATAATGGAATTTTGCATTATGCCATAATAATGGAATTTTTACATTATGACATCATAATGGAATTTTGCATTATGCCATCATAATGGAATGTTACATTATGACATCATAATGGAATGTTGAATTATGACATCATAATGGAATTTTGCATTATGACATCATAATGGAATGTTGCATTATGACATCATAATGGAATTTTGCATTATGACATCATAATGGAATGTTGCATTATGCCATCATAATGGAATTTTGCATTATGACATCATAATGGAATGTTGCATTATGACATCATAATGTAATTTTTACATTATGACATCATAATGGAATTTTGCATTATGACATCATAATGGAATTTTACATTATGACATCATAATGGAATGTTGCATTATGACACCATAATGGAATTTTACATTATGACATCATAATGGAATGTTGCATTATGACATCAGAATGGAATGTTTCATTATGACATCATAATGGAATGTTGCATTATGACATCATAGTGGAATTTTACATTATGACATCATAATGGAATTTTGCATTATGACATCAAAATGGAATTTTGCATTATGACATCATAATAAAATTTTTACATTATGACATCATAATGGAATGTTGCATTATGACATCATAATGGAATTTTACATTATGACATCATTTTGGAATTTTACATTATGACATCATAATGGAATGTTACAATATGACATCATAATGGAATTTTACATTATGACATCATAATGGAATTTTGCATTATGACATCATTATGGAATTTTGCATTATGACATCCTAATGGAATGTTACATTATGACATCATAATGGAATTTTGCATTATGACATCATAATGGAATGTTACATTATGACATCATAATGGAATTTTGCATTATGACATCATAATGGAATGTTGCATTATGACATCATAATGGAATTTTACATTATGACATCATAATAGAATTTTACATTGTGACATCATAATGGAATTTTGCATTATGACATCATAATGGAATGTTACATTATGACATCATAATGGAATGTTGCATTATGATATCATAATGGAATGTTACATTATGATATCATAATGGAATGTTACATTATTACATCATAATGGAATTTTGTATTATGACAAAATAATGGAATGTTACATTATTACATCATAATGGAATGTTGCATTATGACATCATAATGGACTTTTGCATTATGACATCATAATGGGATGTTGCATTATGACATGATAATGGAATTTTGCATTATGACATCATAATGGAATGTTGCATTATGACATCATAATGGAATTTTACATTATGACATCATAATGGAATTTTACATTATGACATCATAATGGAATTTTGCATTATGCCATCATAATGGAATTTTTACATTATGACATCGTAATGGAATTTTGCATTATGACATCATAATGGAATTTTGCATTATGACATCATAATGGAATTTTTACATTATGACATCATAATGGAATGTTGCATTATGACATCATAATGGGATTTTGCATTATGACATCATAATGGAATGTTGCATTATGACATCTTAATGGAATGTTGCATTATGACATCATAATGGAATGTTGCATTATGACATCTTAATGGAATGTTGCATTATGACATCATAATTGAATTTTACATTATGACATCATAATGGAATGTTGCATTATGACATCATAATGGAATGTTACATTATGACATCATAATGTAATTTTGCATTATGACATCATAATGGAATCTAACATTACGACATCATAATGGAATGTTGCATTATGACATCATAATGGAGTTTTACACTATGACATCATAATGAAATTTTGCATTATGACATCATAATGGAATTTTATATTATGACATCATAATGGCAGTTTTCATTTTGACATCATAATGGAATTTTACATTATGACTT
Source organism: Eleutherodactylus coqui (assembly GCF_035609145.1). Lineage (NCBI taxonomy): Eukaryota > Metazoa > Chordata > Amphibia > Anura > Eleutherodactylidae > Eleutherodactylus > Eleutherodactylus coqui. Next base: position 112,602,884 of record NC_089842.1, on the reverse strand, counting down.
CATAATGGAATTTTGCATTATGACATCATAATGGAATTTTTACATTATGACATCATAATGGAATGTTACATTATGACATCATAATGGAATTTTGCATTATGACATCATAATGGAATTTTTACAGTATGACATCATAATGGAATGTTACATTATGACATCATAATGGAATGTTACATTATGACATCATAATGTAATTTTGCATTATGACATCATAATGGGATTTTGCATTATGACATCATAATGGAATTTTACATTATGACATCATAATGGAATGTTGCATTATGACACCATAATGGAATTTTACATTATGACATCATAATGGAATGTTGCATTATGACATCATAATGGAATTTTGCATTATGACATCATAATGGAATTTTACATTATGACATCATAATGGAATGTTGCATTATGACACCATAATGGAATTTTACATTATGACATCATAATGGAATGTTGCATTATGACACCATAATGGAATTTTACATCATGACATCATAATGGAATGTTGCACTATGACATCATAATGGAATTTTGCATTATGACATCATAATAAAATGTTTACATTATGACATCATAATGGAATGTTGCATTATGACATCATAATGGAATTTTGCATTATGACATCATAATGGAATTTTACATTATGACATCATAATGGAATTTTACATTATGACATCATAATGGAATTTTGCATTATGATATCATAATAAAATTTTTACATTATGACATCATAATGGAATTTTGCATTATGACATCATAATGGAATGTTACATTATGACATCATAATGGAATGTTGCATTATGACATCATAATGGAATTTTACATTATGACATCATAATGGAATGTTGCATTATTACATCATAATGGAATTTTACATTATGCCATCATAATGGAATGTTGCATTATGACATCATAATGGAATTTTGCATTATGACATCATAATGGAATTTTACATTATGACATCATAATGGAATTTTGCATTATGACATCATAATGGAATGTCACATTATGACATCATAATCGAATTTTACATTATGACATCATAATGGAATGTTGCATTACGACATCATAATGGAATTTAACATTATGACATCATAATGGAATGCTGCATTATGACATCATAATGGAATGCTGCATTATGACATCATAATGGAATGCTGCATTATGACATCATAATGGAATTTTACATTATGACATCATAATGGAATTTTACATTATGACATCATAATGGAATTTTGCATTATGCCATCATAATGTAATTTTTACATTATGACATCATAATGGAATTTTGCATTATGACATCATAATGGAATTTTACATTATGACATCATAATGGAATTTTACATTATGACATCATAATGGAATGTCGCATTATGACATCATAATGGAATTTTGCATTATGACATCATAATGGAATGTTGCATCATGACATGATAATGGAATTTTGCATTATGACATAATGGGATGTTGCATTATGACATCATAATGGAATTTTACATTATGCCATAATAATGGAATTTTTACATTATGATATCATAATGGAATTATGCATTATGCCATAATAATGGAATTTTTACATTATGACATCATAATGGAATTTTGCATTATGCCATAATAATGGAATTTTTACATTATGACATCATAATGGAATTTTGCATTATGCCATCATAATGGAATGTTACATTATGACATCATAATGGAATGTTGAATTATGACATCATAATGGAATTTTGCATTATGACATCATAATGGAATGTTGCATTATGACATCATAATGGAATTTTGCATTATGACATCATAATGGAATGTTGCATTATGCCATCATAATGGAATTTTGCATTATGACATCATAATGGAATGTTGCATTATGCCATCATAATGGAATTTTGCATTATGACATCATAATGGAATGTTGCATTATGACATCATAATGTAATTTTTAGATTATGACATTATAATGGAATTTTGCATTATGACATCATAATGGAATTTTACATTATGACATCATAATGGAATGTTGCATTATGACACCATAATGGAATTTTACATTATGACATCATAATGGAATGTTGCATTATGACATCATAATGGAATTTTGCATTATGACATCATAATGGAATTTTGCATTATGACATCATAATGGAATGTTGCATTATGACATCATAATGGAATTTTGCATTATGACATCATAATGGAATTTTGCATTATGACATCAGAATGGAATGTTTCATTATGACATCATAATGGAATTTTGCATTATGACATCATAATGGAATGTTGCATTATGACATCATAGTGGAATTTTACATTATTACATCATAATGGAATTTTGCATTATGACATCAAAATGGAATTTTGCATTATGACATCATAATAAAATTTTTACATTATGACATCATAATGGAATGTTGCATTATGACATCATAATGGAATTTTACATTATGACATCATTTTGGAATTTTACATTATGACATCATAATGGAATGTTACAATATGACATCATAATGGAATTTTACATTATGACATCATAATGGAATTTTGCATTATGACATCATTATGGAATTTTGCATTATGACATCCTAATGGAATGTTACATTATGACATCATAATGGAATTTTGCATTATGACATCATAATGGAATGTTACATTATGACATCATAATGGAATTTTGCATTATGACATCATAATGGAATGTTGCATTATGACATCATAATGGAATTGTACATTATGACATCATAATAGAATTTTACATTATGACATCATAATGGAATTTTGCATTATGACATCATAATGGAATGTTGCATTATGACATCATAATGGAATTTTGCATTATGACATCATAATGGAATTTTGCATTATGACATCATAATGGAATGTTACATTATGACATCATAATGGAATGTTGCATTATGATATCATAATGGAATGTTACATTATGATATCATAATGGAATGTTACATTATTACATCATAATGGAATTTTGTATTATGACAAAATAATGGAATGTTACATTATTACATCATAATGGAATTTTACATTATGACATCATAATGGAATGTTGCATTATGACATCATAATGGACTTTTGCATTATGACATAATGGGATGTTGCATTATGACATGATAATGGAATTTTGCATTATGACATCATAATGGAATGTTGCATTATGACATCATAATGGAATTTTACATTATGACATCATAATGGAATTTTACATTATGACATCATAATGGAATTTTGCATTATGCCATCATAATGGAATTTTTACATTATGACATCGTAATGGAATTTTGCATTATGACATCATAATGGAATTTTGCATTATGACATCATAATGGAATTTTTACATTATGACATCATAATGGAATGTTGCATTATGACATCATAATGGGATTTTGCATTATGACATCATAATGGAATGTTGCATTATGACATCATAATGGAATGTTGCATTATGACATCATAATGGAATTTTACATTATGACATCATAATGGAATGTTGCATTATGACATCATAATGGAATTTTACATTATGCCATCAAAATGGAATGTTGCATTATGACATCATAATGGAATTTTGCATTATGACATCATAATGGAATGTTGCATTATGACATCATAATGGAATTTTGCATTATGACATCATAATGGAATTTTGCATTATGACATCATAATGGAAATTTTTACATTATGACATCATAATGGAATTTTACATTATGACATCATAATGGAATTTTGCATTATGACATCATAATGGAATGTTACATTATGACATCATAATGGAATGTCGCATTATGACATCATAATGGAATTTTGCATTATGACATCATAATGGAATGTTGCATCATGACATGATAATGGAATTTTGCATTATGACATAATGGGATGTTGCATTATGACATCATAATGGAATTTTACATTATGCCATAATAATGGAATTTTTACATTATGACATCATAATGGAATTTTGCATTATGCCATAATAATGGAATTTTTACATTATGACATCATAATGGAATTTTGCATTATGCCATCATAATGGAATGTTACATTATGACATCATAATGGAATGTTGAATTATGACATCATAATGGAATTTTGCATTATGACATCATAATGGAATGTTGCATTATGACATCATAATGGAATTTTGCATTATGACATCATAATGGAATGTTGCATTATGCCATCATAATGGAATTTTGCATTATGACATCATAATGGAATGTTGCATTATGCCATCATAATGGAATTTTGCATTATGACATCATAATGGAATGTTGCATTATGACATCATAATGTAATTTTTACATTATGCCATCATAATGGAATTTTGCATTATGACATCATAATGGAATTTTACATTATGACATCATAATGGAATGTTGCATTATGACACCATAATGGAATTTTACATTATGACATCATAATGGAATGTTGCATTATGACATCATAATGGAATTTTGCATTATGACATCATAATGGAATTTTGCATTATGACATCATAATGGAATGTTGCATTATGACATCATAATGGAATTTTGCATTATGACATCATAATGGAATTTTGCATTATGACAACAGAATGGAATGTTTCATTATGACATCATAATGGAATTTTGCATTATGACATCATAATGGAATGTTGCATTATGACATCATAGTGGAATTTTACATTATGACATCATAATGGAATTTTGCATTATGACATCAAAATGGAATTTAGCATTATGACATCATAATAAAATTTTTACATTATGACATCATAATGGAATGTTGCATTATGACATCATAATGGAATTTTACATTATGACATCATTTTGGAATTTTACATTATGACATCATAATGGAATGTTACAATATGACATCATAATGGAATTTTACATTATGACATCATAATGGAATTTTGCATTATGACATCATTATGGAATTTTGCATTATGACATCCTAATGGAATGTTACATTATGACATCATAATGGAATTTTGCATTATGACATCATAATGGAATGTTACATTATGACATCATAATGGAATTTTGCATTATGACATCATAATGGAATGTTGCATTATGACATCATAATGGAATTTTACATTATGACATCATAATAGAATTTTACATTATGACATCATAATGGAATGTTACATTATTACATCATAATGGAATTTTACATTATGACATCATAATGGAATGTTGCATTATGACATCATAATGGACTTTTGCATTATGACATCATAATGGGATGTTGCATTATGACATGATAATGGAATTTTGCATTATGACATCATAATGGAATGTTGCATTATGACATCATAATTGAATTTTACATTATGACATCATAATGGAATTTTACATTATGACATCATAATGGAATTTTGCATTATGCCATCATAATGGAATTTTTACATTATGACATCGTAATGGAATTTTGCATTATGACATCATAATGGAATTTTGCATTATGACATCATAATGGAATGTTGCATTATGACATCATAATGGAATTTTGCATTATGACATCATAATGGAATTTTGCATTATGACATCAGAATGGAATGTTTCATTATGACATCATAATGGAATTTTGCATTATGACATCATAATGGAATGTTGCATTATGACATCATAGTGGAATTTTACATTATTACATCATAATGGAATTTTGCATTATGACATCAAAATGGAATTTTGCATTATGACATCATAATAAAATTTTTACATTATGACATCATAATGGAATGTTGCATTATGACATCATAATGGAATTTTACATTATGACATCATTTTGGAATTTTACATTATGACATCATAATGGAATGTTACAATATGACATCATAATGGAATTTTACATTATGACATCATAATGGAATTTTGCATTATGACATCATTATGGAATTTTGCATTATGACATCCTAATGGAATGTTACATTATGACATCATAATGGAATTTTGCATTATGACATCATAATGGAATGTTACATTATGACATCATAATGGAATTTTGCATTATGACATCATAATGGAATGTTGCATTATGACATCATAATGGAATTTTACATTATGACATCATAATAGAATTTTACATTATGACATCATAATGGAATTTTGCATTATGACATCATAATGGAATGTTGCATTATGACATCATAATGGAATTTTGCATTATGACATCATAATGGAATTTTGCATTATGACATCATAATGGAATGTTACATTATGACATCATAATGGAATGTTGCATTATGATATCATAATGGAATGTTACATTATGATATCATAATGGAATGTTACATTATTACATCATAATGGAATTTTGTATTATGACAAAATAATGGAATGTTACATTATTACATCATAATGGAATTTTACATTATGACATCATAATGGAATGTTGCATTATGACATCATAATGGACTTTTGCATTATGACATCATAATGGGATGTTGCATTATGACATGATAATGGAATTTTGCATTATGACATCATAATGGAATGTTGCATTATGACATCATAATGGAATTTTACATTATGACATGATAATGGAATTTTACATTATGACATCATAATGGAATTTTGCATTATGCCATCATAATGGAATTTTTACATTATGACATCGTAATGGAATTTTGCATTATGACATCATAATGGAATTTTGCATTATGACATCATAATGGAATTTTTACATTATGACATCATAATGGAATGTTGCATTATGACATCATAATGGGATTTTGCATTATGACATCATAATGGAATGTTGCATTATGACATCATAATGGAATGTTGCATTATGACATCATAATGGAATTTTACATTATGACATCATAATGGAATGTTGCATTATGACATCATAATGGAATTTTACATTATGCCATCAAAATGGAATGTTGCATTATGACATCATAATGGAATTTTGCATTATGACATCATAATGGAATGTTGCATTATGACATCATAATGGAATTTTGCATTATGACATCATAATGGAATTTTGCATTATGACATCATAATGGAAATTTTTACATTATGACATCATAATGGAATTTTACATTATGAAATCATAATGGAATTTTGCATTATGACATCATAATGGAATGTTACATTATGACATCATAATGGAATGTCGCATTATGACATCATAATGGAATTTTGCATTATGACATCATAATGGAATGTTGCATCATGACATGATAATGGAATTTTGCATTATGACATAATGGGATGTTGCATTATGACATCATAATGGAATTTTACATTATGCCATAATAATGGAATTTTTACATTATGATATCATAATGGAATTATGCATTATGCCATAATAATGGAATTTTTACATTATGACATCATAATGGAATTTTGCATTATGCCATAATAATGGAATTTTTACATTATGACATCATAATGGAATTTTGCATTATGCCATCATAATGGAATGTTACATTATGACATCATAATGGAATGTTGAATTATGACATCATAATGGAATTTTGCATTATGACATCATAATGGAATGTTGCATTATGACATCATAATGGAATTTTGCATTATGACATCATAATATAATGTTGCATTATGCCATCATAATGGAATTTTGCATTATGACATCATAATGGAATGTTGCATTATGCCATCATAATGGAATTTTGCATTATGACATCATAATGGAATGTTGCATTATGACATCATAATGTAATTTTTACATTATGACATCATAATGGAATTTTGCATTATGACATCATAATGGAATTTTACATTATGACATCATAATGGAATGTTGCATTATGACACCATAATGGAATTTTACATTATGACATCATAATGGAATGTTGCATTATGACATCATAATGGAATTTTGCATTATGACATCATAATGGAATTTTGCATTATGACATCATAATGGAATGTTGCATTATGACATCATAATGGAATTTTGCATTATGACATCATAATGGAATTTTGCATTATGACATCAGAATGGAATGTTTCATTATGACATCATAATGGAATTTTGCATTATGACATCATAATGGAATGTTGCATTATGACATCATAGTGGAATTTTACATTATGACATCATAATGGAATTTTGCATTATGACATCAAAATGGAATTTTGCATTATGACATCATAATAAAATTTTTACATTATGACATCATAATGGAATGTTGCATTATGACATCATAATGGAATTTTACATTATGACATCATTTTGGAATTTTACATTATGACATCATAATGGAATGTTACAATATGACATCATAATGGAATTTTACATTATGACATCATAATGGAATTTTGCATTATGACATCATTATGGAATTTTGCATTATGACATCCTAATGGAATGTTACATTATGACATCATAATGGAATTTTGCATTATGACATCATAATGGAATGTTACATTATGACATCATAATGGAATTTTGCATTATGACATCATAATGGAATGTTGCATTATGACATCATAATGGAATTTTACATTATGACATCATAATAGAATTTTACATTATGACATCATAATGGAATTTTGCATTATGACATCATAATGGAATGTTGCATTATGACATCATAATGGAATTTTGCATTATGACATCATAATGGAATTTTGCATTATGACATCATAATGGAATGTTACATTATGACATCATAATGGAATGTTGCATTATGATATCATAATGGAATGTTACATTATGATATCATAATGGAATGTTACATTATTACATCATAATGGAATTTTGTATTATGACAAAATAATGGAATGTTACATTATTACATCATAATGGAATTTTACATTATGACATCATAATGGAATGTTGCATTATGACATCATAATGGACTTTTGCATTATGACATCATAATGGGATGTTGCATTATGACATGATAATGGAATTTTGCATTATGACATCATAATGGAATGTTGCATTATGACATCATAATGGAATTTTACATTATGACATCATAATGGAATTTTAACTTATGACATCATAATGGAATTTTGCATTATGCCATCATAATGGAATTTTTACATTATGACATCGTAATGGAATTTTGCATTATGACATCATAATGGAATTTTGCATTATGACATCATAATGGAATTTTTACATTATGACATCATAATGGAATGTTGCATTATGACATCATAATGGGATTTTGCATTATGACATCATAATGGAATGTTGCATTATGACATCTTAATGGAATGTTGCATTATGACATCATAATGGAATGTTGCATTATGACATCTTAATGGAATGTTGCATTATGACATCATAATGGAATTTTGCATTATGACATCATAATGGAATTTTGCATTATGACATCATAATGGAATGTTACATTATGACATCATAATGGAATGTTGCATTATGATATCATAATGGAATGTTACATTATGATATCATAATGGAATGTTACATTATTACATCATAATGGAATTTTGTATTATGACAAAATAATGGAATGTTACATTATTACATCATAATGGAATTTTACATTATGACATCATAATGGAATGTTGCATTATGACATCATAATGGACTTTTGCATTATGACATCATAATGGGATGTTGCATTATGACATGATAATGGAATTTTGCATTATGACATCATAATGGAATGTTGCATTATGACATCATAATGGAATTTTACATTATGACATCATAATGGAATTTTTACATTATGACATCATAATGGAATTTTGCATTATGACATCATAATGGAATTTTTACATTATGACATCGTAATGGAATTTTGCATTATGACATCATAATGGAATTTTGCATTATGACATCATAATGGAATTTTTACATTATGACATCATAATGGAATGTTGCATTATGACATCATAATGGGATTTTGCATTATGACATCATAATGGAATGTTGCATTATGACATCTTAATGGAATGTTGCATTATGACATCATAATGGAATGTTGCATTATGACATCTTAATGGAATGTTGCATTATGACATCATAATGGAATTTTACATTATGACATCATAATGGAATGTTGCATTATGACATCATAATGGAATGTTACATTATGACATCATAATGTAATTTTGCATTATGACATCATAATGGAATCTAACATTACGACATCATAATGGAATGTTGCATTATGACATCATAATGGAGTTTTACACTATGACATCATAATGAAATTTTGCATTATGACATCATAATGGAATTTTATATTATGACATCATAATGGCAGTTTTCATTTTGACATCATAATGGAATTTTACATTATGACTTCATAATGGAATTTTGCATTATGACATCATAATGGAATTTTTACATTATGACATCATAATGGAATGTTACATTATGACATCATAATGGAATTTTGCATTATGACATCATAATGGAATTTTTACAGTATGACATCATAATGGAATGTTACATTATGACATCATAATGGAATGTTACATTATGACATCATAATGTAATTTTGCATTATGACATCATAATGGGATTTTGCATTATGACATCATAATGGAATTTTACATTATGACATCATAATGGAATGTTGCATTATGACACCATAATGGAATTTTACATTATGACATCATAATGGAATGTTGCATTATGACATCATAATGGAATTTTGCATTATGACATCATAATGGAATTTTACATTATGACATCATAATGGAATGTTGCATTATGACACCATAATGGAATTTTACATTATGACATCATAATGGAATGTTGCATTATGACACCATAATGGAATTTTACATCATGACATCATAATGGAATGTTGCATTATGACATCATAATGGAATTTTGCATTATGACATCATAATAAAATGTTTACATTATGACATCATAATGGAATGTTGCATTATGACATCATAATGGAATTTTGCATTATGACATCATAATGGAATGTTGCATTATGACATCATAATGGAATTTTACATTATGACATCATAATGGAATTTTACATTATGACATCATCATGGAATTTTGCATTATGCCATCATAATGGAATTTTTACATTATGACATCATAATGGAATTTTGCATTATGACATCATAATGGAATTTTACATTATGACATCATAATGGAATTTTACATTATGACATCATAATGGAATTTTGCATTATGATATCATAATAAAATTTTTACATTATGACATCATAATGGAATTTTACATTATGACATCATCATGGAATTTTGCATTATGACATCATAATGGAATGTTACATTATGACATCATAATGGAATGTTGCATTATGACATCATAATGGAATTTTACATTATGACATCATAATGGAATGTTGCATTATTACATCATAATGGAATTTTACATTATGCCATCATAATGGAATGTTGCATTATGACATCATAATGGAATTTTGCATTATGACATCATAATGGAATGTTGCATTATGACATCATAATGGAATTTTGCATTATGACATCATAATGGAATTTTGCATTATGACATCATAATGAAATTTTTACATTATGACATCATAATGGAATTTTACATTATGACATCATAATGGAATTTTGCATTATGACATCATAATGGAATGTTACATTATGACATCATAATGGAATGTCACATTATGACATCATAATGGAATTTTACATTATGACATCATAATGGAATGTTGCATTACGACATCATAATGGAATTTAACATTATGACATCATAATGGAATGCTGCATTATGACATCATAATGGAATTTTGCATTATGACATCATAATGGAATTTTACATTATGACATCATAATGGAATTTTACATTATGACATCATAATGGAATTTTGCATTATGCCATCATAATGTAATTTTTACATTATGACATCATAATGGAATTTTGCATTATGACATCATAATGGAATTTTACATTATGACATCATAATGGAATTTTACATTATGACATCATAATGGAATTTTGCATTATGATATCATAATAATATTTTTACATTATGACATCATAATGGAATTTTGCATTATGACATCATAATGGAATGTTACATTATGACATCATAATGGAATGTTGCATTATGACATCATAATGGAATTTTACATTATGACATCATAATGGAATGTTGCATTATGACATCATAATGGAATTTTACATTATGCCATCATAATGGAATGTTGCATTATGACATCATAATGGAATTTTGCATTATGACATCATAATGGAATGTTGCATTATGACATCATAATGGAATTTTGCATTATGACATCATAATGGAATTTTGCATTATGACATCATAATGGAATTTTTACATTATGACATCATAATGGAATTTTACATTATGACATCATAATGGAATTTTGCATTATGACATCATAATGGAATGTTACATTATGACATCATAATGGAATGTCACATTATGACATCATAATGGAATTTTGCATTATGACATCATAATGGAATGTTGCATCACGACATGATAATGGAATTTTGCATTATGACATAATGGGATGTTGCATTATGACATCATAATGGAATTTTACATTATGCCATAATAATGGAATTTTTACATTATGATATCATAATGGAATTATGCATTATGCCATAATAATGGAATTTTTACATTATGACATCATAATGGAATTTTGCATTATGCCATAATAATGGAATTTTTACATTATGACATCATAATGGAATTTTGCATTATGACATCATAATGGAATTTTGCATTATGACATCATAATGGAATTTTACATTATGACATCATAATGGAATTTTACATTATGACATCATAATGGAATTTTGCATTATGATATCATAATAAAATTTTTACATTATGACATCATAATGGAATTTTGAATTATGACATCATAATGGAATGTTACATTATGACATCATAATGGAATGTTGCATTATGACATCATAATGGAATTTTACATTATGACATCATAATGGAATGTTGCATTATTACAACATAATGGAATTTTGCATTATGACATCATAATGGAATTTTACATTGTGACATCATAATGGAATTTTGCATTATGACATCATAATGGAATTTTACATTATGACCTCATAATGGAATTTTGCATTATGACATTGTAATGGAATTTTTACATTATGACATCGTAATGGAATTTTTACATTATGACATCATAATGGAATTTTGCATTATGACATCATAATGCGATTTTGCATTATGACATCATAATGGAATGTTGCATTATGACATCTTAATGGAATGTTGCATATAATGACATCATAATGGAATGTTGCATTATGACATCATAATGGAATTTTACATTATGACATCATAATGGAATGTTGCATTATGACATCATAATGGAATTTTACATTATGGCATGATAATGGAATGTTGCATTACGACATCATAATGGAATTTTACATTATGACATCATAATGGAATGTTGCATTACGACATCATAATGGAATTTAACATTATGACATCATAATGGAATGCTGCATTATGACATCATAATGGAATGCTTCACTATAACATCATAATGGAATTTTACTAGAGATGAGCGAACACCAAAATGTTCGGGTGTTCGTTATTCGTAACGAACTTCCCGTGATGCTCGAGGGTTCGTTTCGAACAACGAACCCCATTGAAGTCAATGGGCGACCAGAACATTTTTGTATTTCGCCGATGCTCGCTAAGGTTTTCATGTGTGAAAATCTGGGCAATTCAGGAAAGTGATGGGAATGACACAGTGACGGATAGGGCAGGCGAGGGGCTACATGTTGGGCTGCATCTCAAGTTCCCAGGTCCCACTATTAAGCCACAATACCGGCAAGAGTGCCCCCCCCCCCTCCCAACAACTTTTACTTCTGAAAAGCCCTCATTAGCATGGCATACCTTTGCTAAGCACCACACTACCTCCAACAAAGCACAATCACTGCCTGCATGACACTTCACTGACACTTCTCCTGGGTTACATGCTGCCCAACCGCCCCCCCTCCCCCCCACAGCGCACACCAAAGTGTCCCTGCGCAGCCTTCAGCTGCCCTCATGCCACACCTCGCTCATGTCTATTTAGAATTGCGTCTGCCATGACGAGGGACCGCAGGCACACACTGCAGAGGTTGGCACGGCTAGGCAGCGACCCTCTTTAAAAGTGGCGGAGCGATAGCCCACAATGCTGTACAGAAGCAATGAGAAATAGAATCCTGTGCCACCGCCATCAGGAGCTGCACACGTGGGCATAGCAATGGGGAACCTATGTGCCACACACTATTCATTCTGTCAAGGTGTCTGCATGCCCCAGTCAGACCGGGCTTTTTAATTCATAGACACAGGCAGGTACAACTCCCTATTGTGAAGTCCCTGTCGACCCACAGCATGGGTGGCTCCCTGGAACCCACCGGCGGTACACAGAAATATCCCATTGCACTGCCCAACACAGCTGAGGTAGTAATGTCGTGCTTAATGCAGGTGGGCTTCGGCCCACACTGCATGCCCCAGTCTGACTGGGGTTCTTTATAAGTGTACAGATGTAGTAAAAACTCTGTGTGCACCTACAGCATGGGTGGGTGCCAGGAAGCCACCGGCGGTACATAGAAATATCCCATTGCATTGCCCAACACAGCTGAGGTAGTAATGTTGTGCTTAACCCTTTCCAATCCAATTTGTATATGGTTTTCCTAGGGGGCTTACTCTTTTTCTGCTGTTATACAACGGCGCTATATGCTGGCTAAAGCCAGTACTGCATGAGCTGACACGTAGGATAGGCTCCGACAGCAGAGAGGCTGGCAATATACAGTAAGAGAACCCCGACGGACGTCTACCAACAACGGAGCTGTACAGCCTTAAACCCTAATGTCTTCACAGGTCACACAGTGGACTGGAAAGGGTTAATGCAGGTGGGTTTCGGCCCACACTGCATGCCCCAGTCAGACTGGGGTTCTTTACAAGTGGACACATGTAGGTTTAACTCCCTGTGGACCCACTGCCTGGGTGGGTGCCAGGAAGCCACCGGCGGTACATAGAAATATCCCATTGCATTGCCCAACACAGCTGAGGTAGTAATGTCGTGCGTAATACAGGTGGGCTTCGACCCACACTGCATGCCCCAGTCAGACGGGTTCTTTAGAAGTGTACAGATGTATTAAAAACTCAGTGTGCACCTACAGCATGGGTGGCTCCCTGGAACCCACCGGCGGTACACAAAAATATCCCATTGCATTGCCCAACACAGCTGAGGTAGTAATGTCGTGCGTAATACAGGTGGGCTTCGGCCCACACTGCATGCCCCAGTCAGACGGGTTCTTTAGAAGTGTACAGATGTATTAAAAACTCAGTGTGCACCTACAGCATGGGTGGCTCCCTGGAACCCACCGGCGGTACACAAAAATATCCCATTGCATTGCCCAACACAGCTGAGGTAGTAATGTCGTGCGTAATACAGGTGGGCTTCGGCCCACACTGCATGCCCCAGTCAGACTGGGGTTCTTTACAAGTGGACACATGTAGGTTTAACTCCCTGTGGACCCACTGCCTGGGTGGGTGCCAGGAAGCCACCGGCGGTACATAGAAATATCCCATTGCATTGCCCAACACAGCTGAGGTAACGTCAGCTGTAATGCAGGTGGGCTAAAAATTAATTTGATTACACTGTAGGCGAGGGCCCACAAAAATTGCTGTATCAACAGTACTAATGTACATCCCAAAAATTGGCCATGGCCAGCCAAGAGGGCAGGTGAAACCCATTAATCGCTTTGGTTAATGTGGCTTAAGTGGTAACTAGGCCTGGAGGCAGCCCAGTGTAACGAAAAATTGGTTCAAGTTAAAGTTCCAATGCTTTTAAGCGCATTGAAACTTATAAAAATTGTTCTGAAAAATTATTTGAGTGAGCCTTGTGGCCCTAAGAAAAATTGCCCGTTCAGCGTGATTACGTGAGGTTTCAGGAGGAGGAGCAGGAGGAGGAGGAGGAGGAATATTAGACACAGATTGATGAAGCAGAAATGTCCCCGTTTTGGATGGTGAGAGAGAACGTAGCTTCCATCCGCGGGTGCAGCCTACGTATTGCTTACGTATCGCTGCTGTCCGCTGGTGGAGAACAGAAGTCTGGGGAAATCCAGCCTTTGTTCATCTTGATGAGTGTTAGCCTGTCGGCACTGTCGGTTGACAAGCGGCTACGCTTATCTGTGATGATTCCCCCAGCCGCACTAAACACCCTCTCCGACAAGACGCTAGCCGCAGGACAAGCAAGCACCTCAAGGGCATACAGGGCTAGTTCAGGCCACGTGTCCAGCTTCGACACCCAGTAGTTGTAGGGGGCAGAGGCGTCACCAAGGATGGTCGTGCGATCCGCTACGTACTCCCTCACCATCCTTTTGCAGTGCTCCCGCCGACTCAGCCGTGACTGGGGAGCGGTGACACAGTCTTGGTGGGGAGC
Source organism: Eleutherodactylus coqui (assembly GCF_035609145.1). Lineage (NCBI taxonomy): Eukaryota > Metazoa > Chordata > Amphibia > Anura > Eleutherodactylidae > Eleutherodactylus > Eleutherodactylus coqui. Next base: position 112,586,507 of record NC_089842.1, on the reverse strand, counting down.
CATAAAGCTGGCCAGGCCCTTAAAGACTGTTGCACTGCCTGGGATGTACATGCTGCTCGATCTACGCACATCCCCTGCAACATGGCCCTCGGAACTGCGCCTTCTGCCACTAGCGCTGTCGGCTGGGAATTTTACCATCAGCTTGTCCGCAAGGGTCCTGTGGTATAGCAACACTCTCGAACCCCTTTCCTCTTCGGGAATCAGAGTGGGCAGGTTCTCCTTATACCGTGGATCGAGCAGTGTGTACACCCAGTAATCCGTAGTGGCCAGAATGCGTGCAACGCGAGGGTCACGAGAAAGGCATCCTAACATGAAGTCAGCCATGTGTGCCAGGGTACCTGTACGCAACACATGGCTGTCTTCACTAGGAAGATCACTTTCAGGATCCTCCTCCTCCTCCTCCTCCTCCTCCTCCTCCTCAGGCCATACACGCTGAAAGGATGACAGGCAATCAGCCGGTATACCGTCAGCAGCGGCCCAAGCTGTCTCTTCCCCCTCCTCCTCATCCTCCTCATGCTCCTCCTCCTCCTCCTGTACGCGCTGAGAAATAGACAGGAGGGTGCCCTGACTATCCAGCGGCATACTGTCTTCCCCCGCCCCCGTTTCCGAGCGCAAAGCAGCTGCCTTTATGGTTTGCAGGGAATTTCTCAAGATGCATAGCAGAGGAATGGTGACGCTAATGATTGTAGCATCGCCGCTCACCACCTGGGTAGACTCCTCAAAATTACCAAGGACATGGCAGATGTCTGCCAACCAGGCCCACTCTTCTGAAAGGAATTGAGGAGGCAGACTCCCACTGCGCCGCCCATGTTGGAGTTGGTATTCGACTATAGCTCTACGCTGTTCATAGAGCCTGGCCAACATGTGGAGCGTAGAGTTCCACCGTGTGGGCACGTCGCACAGCAGTCGGTGCACTGGCAGCTTAAAGTGATGTTGCAGGGTGCGCAGGGTGGCAGCGTCCGTGTGGGACTTGCGGAAATGTGCGCAGAGCCGGCGCGCCTTTACGAGCAGGTCTGACAAGCGTGGGTAGCTTTTCAGAAAGCGCTGAACCACCAAATTAAAGACGTGGGCCAGGCATGGCACGTGCGTGAGGCTGCCGAGCTGCAGAGCCGCCACCAGGTTACGCCCGTTGTCACACACGACCATGCCCGGTTGGAGGCTCAGCGGCGCAAGCCAGCGGTCGGTCTGCTGTGTCAGACCCTGCAGCAGTTCGTGGGCCGTGTGCCTCTTATCGCCTAAGCTGAGTAGTTTCAGCACGGCCTGCTGACGCTTGCCCACCGCTGTGCTGCCACACCGCGCGACACCGACTGCTGGCGACATGCTGCTGCTAACACATCTTGATTGTGAGACAGAGGAGGAGGAGGAGGAGGAGGGTGCTTTAGTGGAGGAAGCATACACCTCCGCAGATACCAGCACCGAGCTGGGGCCCGCAATTCTGGGGGTGGGTAGGACGTGAGCGGTCCCAGGCTCTGACTCTGTCCCAGCCTCCACTAAATTCACCCAATGTGCCGTCAGGGAGATGTAGTGGCCCTGCCCGCCTGTGCTTGTCCACGTGTCCGTAGTTAAGTGGACCGTGGCAGTAACCGCGTTGGTGAGGGCGCGCACAATGTTGCGGGAGACGTGGTCGTGCAGGGCTGGGACGGCACATCGGGAAAAGTAGTGGCGACTGGGAACTGAGTAGCGCGGGGCCGCCGCCTCCATGATACTTTTGAAGGACTCCGTTTCCACAACCCTATACGGCAGCATCTCAAGGCTGATGAATTTTGCGATGCGGACGGTTAACGTTTGAGCGTGCGGGTGCGTGGCGGCGTACTTGCGCTTGCGCTCGAACACTTGCGCAAGCGACGGCTGAACGGTGCGCTGAACTACACTGCTGGATGGGGCCGAGGACAGCGGAGATGAGGGTGTGGGTGCAGGCCATGAGGCGGTAGTGCCTGTGTCCTGAGAGGGGGGTTGCATCTCAGTGGCAGGTTGGGGCACAGGGGGAGAGGCAGGGGTGCAAACCGGAGGCGGTGAACGGCCTTTGTCCCACCTTGCGGGGTGCTTGGCCATCATATGTCTGCGCATGGTGGTGGTGGTGAGGCTGTTGGTGTTGGCTCCCCGGCTGAGCTTTGCGCGACAAAGGTTGCACACCACTGTTCGTCGGTCGTCAGGCGTCTCTGTGAAAAACTGCCAGACCTTAGAGCACCTCGGCCTCCGCAGGGTGGCATGGCGCGAGGGGGCGCTTTGGGAAACACTTGGTGGATTATTCGGTCTGGCCCTGCCTCTACCCCTGGCCACTGCACTGCCTCTTGCAACCTGCCCTGCTGATGCCCTTGACTCCCCCTCTGAAGACCTGTCCTCCTGAGTAAGCGTTGCACACCAGGTGGGGTCAGTCACCTCATCGTCCTGCTGCTCTTCCTCCGAATCCTCTGTGCGCTGCTCCCTAGGACTTACTGCCCTTACTACTACCTCACTGCAAGACAACTGTGTCTGATCGTCATCGTCCTCCTGACCCACAGAAAGTTGTTGAGACAGTTGGCGGAAGTCCCCAGCCTCTTCCCCCGGACCCCGGGAACTTTCGAATGGTTGGGCATCAGTGACGATAAACTCCTCTGGTGGGAGAGGAACCGCTGCTGCCCAATCTAAGCAGGGGCCCGAGAACAGTTCCTGGGAGTGCTCCCGCTCCTGAGCAGGTGTTATTGTAGTGGAGTGAGGAGGCTGGGAGGAAGGAGGAGCAGCAGACAGAGGATTCGGATTGGCAGCAGTGGACGGCGCAGAACTGCGGGTGGACGATAGGTTGCTCGAAGCACTTTCTGCCATCCAGGACAGGACCTGCTCACACTGCTCATTTTCTAATAACCGTCTCCCGCGTGGACCCATTAATTGGGCGATGAATGTGGGGACGCCAGAAACGTGCCTCTCTCCTAATCGCGCAGTAGTCGGCTGCGACACACCTGGATCAGGAGCTTGGCCTGTGCCCACACCCTGACTTGGCCCTCCGCGTCCTCGGCCGCGTCCACGTCCTCTAGGCCTACCCCTACCCCTCAGCATGCTGTATTACCAGTGATTTGATTTCACAGGCAGGAAATAAATTGGCGCAAGACTGCAGGCCAAATATAATTTTTGCCCTTTTTGGAAAACGAAAGGCCCCACTGCCTCTAGTGAATGAATTATCTAAGTTTAATAACTGTGCTGTGTCCCTGCTTATGTGTCACAGAACGTGAGGGTAGCAGAGTTATTATAACTCTTGGAGAGCAGGTATTTTTTTCCCAATTAAGGAAAGCAAATGGCGAAGCCAGCAGTAAAGCGTAGCTGGGTGCGTATGATTTAGCACTGTTCTTCACGCAGCTCACACGTCTCCACCGCCCGTAAGGACGGACAGAGGCTGGACAAATAGATTTGTTTTCAGTTTTTTACCACCAACAGGCAGCACTGCGTATATTCAATGAACATGAGAAGTTTAATAACTGTGCTGTGTCCCTGCTTATGTGTCACAGAACGTGAGGGTAGCAGAGTTATTATAACTCTTGGAGAGCAGGTATTTTTTTCCCAATTAAGGAAAGCAAATGGCGAAGCCAGCAGTAAAGCGTAGCTGGGTGCGTATCATTTGGCACTGTTCTTCACGCAGCTCACACGTCTCCACCGCCCGTAAGGACGGACAGAGGCTGGACAAATAGATTTGTTTTCAGTTTTTTCCCACCAACAGGCAGCACTGCGTATATTCAATGAACATGAGAAGTTTAATAACTGTGCTGTGTCCCTGCTTATGTGTCACAGAACGTGAGGGTAGCAGAGTTATTATAACTCTTGGAGAGCAGGTATTTTTTTCCCAATTAAGGAAAGCAAATGGCGAAGCCAGCAGTAAAGCGTAGCTGGGTGCGTATCATTTAGCACTGTTCTTCACGCAGCTCACACGTCTCCACCGCCCGTAAGGACGGACAGAGGCTGGACAAATAGATTTGTTTTCAGTTTTTTCCCACCAACAGGCAGCACTGCGTATATTCAATGAACATGAGAAGTTTAATAACTGTGCTGTGTCCCTGCTTATGTGTCACAGAACGTGAGGGTAGCAGAGTTATTATAACTCTGGCAGAGCAGGTATTTTTTTTCCCAATTAAGGAAAGCAAATGGCGAAGCCAGCAGTAAAGCGTAGCTGGGTGCGTATGATTTAGCAATGTTTTTCACGCAGCTCACACGTCTCCACAGGCGTAAGGACGGACAGAGGCTGGACAAATAGATTTGTTTTCAGTTTTTTCCCACCAACAGGCAGCACTGCGTATATTCAATGAACATGAGAAGTTTAATAACTGTGCTGTGTCCCTGCTTATGTGTCACAGAACGTGAGGGTAGCAGAGTTATTATAACTCTGGCAGAGCAGGTATTTTTTTCCCAATTAAGGAAAGCAAATGGCGAAGCCAGCAGTAAAGCGTAGCTGGGTGCGTATGATTTAGCAATGTTTTTCACGCAGCTCACACGTCTCCACAGGCGTAAGGACGGACAGAGGCTGGACAAATAGATTTGTTTTCAGTTTTTTCCCACCAACAGGCAGCACTGCGTATATTCAATGAACCTGAGAAGTTTAATAACTGTGCTGTGTCCCTGCTTATGTGTCACAGAACGTGAGGGTAGCAGAGTTATTATAACTCTGGCAGAGCAGGTATTTTTTTCCCAATTAAGGAAAGCAAATAGCGAAGCCAGCAGTAAAGCGTAGCTGGGTGCGTATGATTTAGCAATGTTTTTCACGCAGCTCACACGTCTCCACAGGCGTAAGGACGGACAGAGGCTGGACAAATAGATTTGTTTTCAGTTTTTTCCCACCAACAGGCAGCACTGCGTATATTCAATGAACATGAGAAGTTTAATAACTGTGCTGTGTCCCTGCTTATGTGTCACAGAACGTGAGGGTAGCAGAGTTATTATAACTCTGGCAGAGCAGGTATTTTTTTCCCAATTAAGGAAAGCAAATGGCGAAGCCAGCAGTAAAGCGTAGCTGGGTGCGTATGATTTAGCAATGTTTTTCACGCAGCTCACACGTCTCCACAGGCGTAAGGACGGACAGAGGCTGGACAAATAGATTTGTTTTCAGTTTTTTCCCACCAACAGGCAGCACTGCGTATATTCAATGAACATGAGAAGTTTAATAACTGTGCTGTGTCCCTGCTTATGTGTCACAGAACGTGAGGGTAGCAGAGTTATTATAACTCTGGCAGAGCAGGTATTTTTTTCCCAATTAAGGAAAGCAAATGGCGAAGCCAGCAGTAAAGCGTAGCTGGGTGCGTATGATTTAGCAATGTTTTTCACGCAGCTCACACGTCTCCACAGGCGTAAGGACGGACAGAGGCTGGACAAATAGATTTGTTTTCAGTTTTTTCCCACCAACAGGCAGCACTGCGTATATTCAATGAACATGAGAAGTTTAATAACTGTGCTGTGTCCCTGCTTATGTGTCACAGAACGTGAGGGTAGCAGAGTTATTATAACTCTGGCAGAGCAGGTATTTTTTTCCCAATTAAGGAAAGCAAATGGCGAAGCCAGCAGTAAAGCGTAGCTGGGTGCGTATGATTTAGCAATGTTTTTCACGCAGCTCACACGTGTCCACAGGCGTTAGGACGGACAGAGGCTGGACAAATAGATTTGTTTTCAGTTTTTTCCCACCAACAGGCAGCACTGCGTATATTCTATGAATAATAACTGTGTTGTGGCCCTGCCTATACAATTCTTTCCCTGCAGTATCAATGGAGGGTGGAATGCTCTGCAGAGGCGATTTTGAGAAGCCCAAAAAAAATGCAGCACAGCTAACAGCAGCCTGGACAGTACTGCACACGGATAAATATGGCCCTAGAAAGGACCGTTGAGGTTCTTGAAGGCTACACTCACTCCTAACACTCTCCCTGCCTATGCAGCACTTCTGTCCCTAATGCCAGGTGCAACGGTCTGCAGAGGCGATTTTGAGAAAAAAAAAATCCCACTGCTAACAGCATCCAACACACAGCTATCAGTGGCCCTAATAAGGACCTTTGGGGGGTCTTGAAGCCTACACTAACTACCAATTCTTTCCCTACAGCAGCTCCGGTATAAACAGCACTGTCCCTCATCTAACTCACACCGCATCTGAGGCGAGCCGCGGGAGGGGCCGACTTTTATATTAGGCGAACACCTGATCTCGCCAGCCACTCACAGCAGGGGGGTGGTATAGGGCTTAAACGTTGCAGGGGGAAGTTGTAATGCCTTCCCTGTCTTTCAATTGGCCAGAAAAGCGCGCTAACGTCTCAGGGAAGGAAGTGAAAGTAACCAGAACACCGCATGGTGTTCGTTACGAATAACGAACATCCCGAACACCCTAATATTCGCACGAATATCAAGCTCGGACGAACGCGTTCGCTCATCTCTAAATTTTACATTATGACATCATAATGGAATTTTACATTATGACATCATAATGGAATTTTGCATTATGCCATCATAATGTAATTTTTACATTATGACATCATAATGGAATTTTGCATTATGACATCATAATGGAATTTTACATTATGACATCATAATGGAATTTTACATTATGACATCATAATGGAATTTTGCATTATGATATCATAATAATATTTTTACATTATGACATCATAATGGAATTTTGCATTATGACATCATAATGGAATGTTACATTATGACATCATAATGGAATGTTGCATTATGACATCATAATGGAATTTTACATTATGACATCATAATGGAATGTTGCATTATTACATCATAATGGAATTTTGCATTATGACATCATAATGGAATGTTGCATTATGACATCATAATGGAATTTTGCATTATGGCATCATAATGGAATTTTGCATTATGACATCATAATGGAATTTTTACATTATGACATCATAATGGAATTTTACATTATTACATCATAATGGAATTTTGCATTATGACATCATAATGGAATGTTACATTATGACATCATAATGGAATGTCACATTATGACATCATAATGGAATTTTGCATTATGACATCATAATGGAATTTTACATTATTACATCATAATGGAATTTTGCATTATGACATCATAATGGAATGTTACATTATGACATCATAATGGAATGTCACATTATGACATCATAATGGAATTTTGCATTATGACATCATAATGGAATGTTGCATCATGACATGATAATGGAATTTTGCATTATGACATAATGGAATGTTGCATTATGACATCATAATGGAATTTTACATTATGCCATAATAATGGAATTTTTACATTATGATATCATAATGGAATTTTACATTATGCCATAATAATGGAATTTTTACATTATGACATCATAATGGAATTTTGCATTATGCCATAATAATGGAATTTTTACATTATGACATCATAATGGAATTTTGCATTATGCCATCAAAATGGAATGTTACATTATGACATCATAATGGAATGTTGAATTATGACATCATAATGGAATTTTGCATTATGACATCATAATGGAATGTTGCATTATGACATCATAATGGAATTTTACATTATGACATCATAATGGAATGTTGCATTATTACATCATAATGGAATTTTACATTATGACATCATAATGGAATGTTGCATTATGACATCATAATGGAATTTTGCATTATGACATCATAATGGAATGTTGCATTATGACATCATAATGGAATTTTGCATTATGACATCATAATGGAATTTTGCATTATGACATCATAATGGAATTTTACATTATGACATCATAATGGAATTTTGCATTATGCCATCATAATGGAATTTTGCATTATGACATCTTAATGGAATGTTGCATTATGACATCATAATGGAATGTTGCATTATGACATCATAATGGAATTTTACATTATGACATCATAATGGAATGTTGCATTATGACATCATAATGGAATTTTACATTATGACATCATAATGGAATGTTGCATTATGACATCATAATGGAATTTTACATTATGACATGATAATGGAATGTTGCATTACGACATCATAATTGAATTTTACATTATGACATCATAATGGAATGTTGCATTACGACATCATAATGGAATTTAACATTATGACATCATAATGGAATGCTGCATTATGACATCATAATGGAATGCTTCACTATAACATCATAATGGAATTTTACATTATGACATCATAATGGAATTTTACATTATGACATGATAATGGAATTTTGCATTATGCCATCATAATGTAATTTTTACATTATGACATCATAATGGAATTTTGCATTATGACATCATAATGGAATTTTACATTATGACATCATAATGGAATTTTACATTATGACATCATAATGGAATTTTACATTATGACATCATAATGGAATTTTGCATTATGATATCATAATAATATTTTTACATTATGACATCATAATGGAATTTTGCATTATGACATCATAATGGAATGTTACATTATGACATCATAATGGAATGTTGCATTATGACATCATAATGGAATTTTACATTATGACATCATAATGGAATGTTGCATTATTACATCATAATGGAATGTTGCATTATGCCATCATAATGGAATGTTGCATTATGACATCATAATGGAATTTTGCATTATGACATCATAATGGAATGTTGCATTATGACATCATAATGGAATTTTGCATTATGACATCATAATGGAATGTTACATTATGACATCATAATGGAATGTCACATTATGACATCATAATGGAATTTTACATTATGACATCATAATGGAATTTTGCATTATGACATCATAATGGAATGTTACATTATGACATCACAATGGAATGTCACATTATGACATCATAATGGAATTTTGCATTATGACATCATAATGGAATTTTACATTATTACATCATAATGGAATTTTGCATTATGACATCATAATGGAATGTTACATTATGACATCATAATGGAATGTCACATTATGACATCATAATGGAATTTTGCATTATGACATCATAATGGAATGTTGCATCATGACATGATAATGGAATTTTGCATTATGACATAATGAAATGTTGCATTATGACATCATAATGGAATTTTACATTATGCCATAATAATGGAATTTTTACATTATGATATCATAATGGAATTTTGCATTATGCCATAATAATGGAATTTTTACATTATGACATCATAATGGAATTTTGCATTATGCCATAATAATGGAATTTTTACATTATGACATCATAATGGAATTTTGCATTATGCCATCATAATGGAATGTTACATTATGACATCATAATGGAATGTTGAATTATGACATCATAATGGAATTTTGCATTATGACATCATAATGGAATGTTGCATTATGACATCATAATGGAATTTTGCATTATGACATCATAATGGAATGTTGCATTATGCCATCATAATGGAATTTTGCATTATGACATCATAATGGAATGTTGCATTATGACATCATAATGGAATTTTTACATTATGACATCATAATGGAATTTTGCATTATGACATCATAATGGAATTTTACATTATGACATCATAATGGAATGTTGCATTATAACATCATAATGGAATTTTGCATTATGACATCATAATGGAATGTTGCATTATGACATCATAATGGAATTTTACATTATGACATCATAATGGAATTTTACAATACAACATCATAATGGAATGTTGCATTATGACATCGTAATGGAATTTTGCATTATGACATCATTATGGAATTTTGCATTATGACATCCTAATTGAATGTTACATTATGACATCATAATGGCATTTTGCATTATGACATCATAATGGAATTTTGCATTATGACATCATAATGGAATTTTACATTATGACATAATAATGGAATGTTGCATTATGACATCATAATGGAATTTTACATTATGACATCATAATGGAATTTTACAATACAACATCATAATGGAATGTTGCATTATGACATCGTAATGGAATTTTGCATTATGACATCATTATGGAATTTTGCATTATGACATCCTAATTGAATGTTACATTATGACATCATAATGGAATTTTACATTATGACATCATAATGGAATTTTACAATACAACATCATAATGGAATGTTGCATTATGACATCGTAATGGAATTTTGCATTATGACATCATTATGGAATTTTGCATTATGACATCCTAATTGAATGTTACATTATGACATCATAATGGAATTTTGCATTATGACATCATAATGGAATTTTGCATTATGACATCATAATGGAATTTTACATTATGACATCATAATGGAATGTTGCATTATGACATCATAATGGAATTTTACATTATGACATCATAATGGAATTTTACAATACAACATCATAATGGAATGTTGCATTATTACATCATAATGGAATTTTACATTATGACATCATAATGGAATGTTGCATTATGACATCATAATGGAATTTTGCATTATGACATCATAATGGAATTTTGCATTATGACATCATAATGGAATTTTGCATTATGACATCATAATGGAATTTTACATTATGACATCATAATGGAATTTTACATTATGACATCATAATGGAATTTTGCATTATGCCATCATAATGGAATTTTGCATTATGACATCATAATGGAATGTTACATTATGACATCATAATGGAATGTTGCATTATGACATCATAATGGAATTTTACATTATGACATCATAATGGAATGTTGCATTATTACATCATAATGGAATTTTACATTATGCCATCATAATGCAATGTTGCATTATGACATCATAATGGAATTTTGCATTATGACATCATAATGGAATGTTGCATTATGACATCATAATAGAATTTTGCATTATGACATCATAATGGAATTTTGCATTATGACGTCATAATGGAATTTTTACATTATGACATCATAATGGAATTTTACATTATGACATCATAATGGAATTTTGCATTATGACATCATAATGGAATGTTACATTATGACATCATAATGGAATGTCACATTATGACATCATAATGGAATTTTACATTATGACATCATAATGGAATTTTGCATTATGACATCATAATGGAATTTTACATTATGACATCATAATGGAATTTTGCATTATGACATCGTAATGGAATGTTACATTATGACATCATAATGGAATGTTGCATTATGACATCATAATGGAATTTTACATTATGACATCATAATGGAATGTTGCATTATTACATCATAATGGAATTTTACATTATGCCATCATAATGCAATGTTGCATTATGACATCATAATGGAATTTTGCATTATGACATCATAATGGAATGTTGCATTATGACATCATAATAGAATTTTGCATTATGACATCATAATGGAATTTTGCATTATGACATCATAATGGAATTTTTACATTATGACATCATAATGGAATTTTACATTATGACATCATAATGGAATTTTGCATTATGACATCATAATGGAATGTTACATTATGACATCATAATGGAATTTTGCATTATGACATCATAATGGAATTTTACATTATGACATCATAATGGAATTTTGCATTATGACATCATAATGGAATTTTACATTATGACATCATAATGGAATTTTGCATTATGACATTGTAATGGAATTTTTACATTATGACATCATAATGGAATTTTGCATTATGACATCGTAATGGAATTTTTACATTATGACATCATAATGGAATTTTGCATTATGACATCATAATGGGATTTTGCATTATGACATCATAATGGAATGTTGCATTATGACATCTTAATGGAATGTTGCATTATGACATCATAATGGAATGTTGCATTATGACATCATAATGGAATTTTACATTATGACATCATAATGGAATGTTGCATTATGACATCATAATGGAATTTTACATTATGACATCATAATGGAATGTTGCATTACGACATCATAATGGAATTTTACATTATGACATCATAATGGAATGCTGCATTATGACATCATAATGGAATGTTGCATTATGACATCATAATGGAATTTTACATTATGACATCATAATGGAATTTTACATTATGACATCATAATGGAATTTTGCATTATGCCATCATAATGGAATTTTTACATTATGACATCATAATGGAATTTTGCATTATGACATCATAATGGAATTTTACATTATGACATTATAATGGAATTTTACATTATGACATCATAATGGAATTTTGCATTATGATATCATAATAAAATTTTTACATTATGACATCATAATGGAATTTTGAATTATGACATCATAATGGAATGTTACATTATGACATCATAATGGAATGTTGCATTATGACATCATAATGGAATTTTACATTATGACATCATAATGGAATGTTGCATTATTACATCATAATGGAATTTTACATTATGCCATCATAATGGAATGTTGCATTATGACATCATAATGGAATTTTGCATTATGACATCATAATGGAATGTTGCATTATGACATCATAATGGAATTTTGCATTATGACATCATAATGGAATTTTACATTATGACATCATAATGGAATTTTACATTATGACATCATAATGGAATTTTGCATTATGCCATCATAATGGAATTTTGCATTATGACATCATAATGGAATTTTACATTATGACATCATAATGGAATTTTGCATTATGACATTGTAATGGAATTTTTACATTATGACATCATAATGGAATTTTGCATTATGACATCGTAATGGAATTTTTACATTATGACATCATAATGGAATTTTGCATTATGACATCATAATGGGATTTTGCATTATGACATCATAATGGAATGTTGCATTATGACATCTTAATGGAATGTTGCATTATGACATCATAATGGAATGTTGCATTATGACATCATAATGGAATTTTACATTATGACATCATAATGGAATGTTGCATTATGACATCATAATGGAATTTTACATTATGACATCATAATGGAATGTTGCATTACGACATCATAATGGAATTTTACATTATGACATCATAATGGAATGCTGCATTATGACATCATAATGGAATGTTGCATTATGACATCATAATGGAATTTTACATTATGACATCATAATGGAATTTTACATTATGACATCATAATGGAATTTTGCATTATGCCATCATAATGGAATTTTTACATTATGACATCATAATGGAATTTTGCATTATGACATCATAATGGAATTTTACATTATGACATTATAATGGAATTTTACATTATGACATCATAATGGAATTTTGCATTATGATATCATAATAAAATTTTTACATTATGACATCATAATGGAATTTTGAATTATGACATCATAATGGAATGTTACATTATGACATCATAATGGAATGTTGCATTATGACATCATAATGGAATTTTACATTATGACATCATAATGGAATGTTGCATTATTACATCATAATGGAATTTTACATTATGCCATCATAATGGAATGTTGCATTATGACATCATAATGGAATTTTGCATTATGACATCATAATGGAATGTTGCATTATGACATCATAATGGAATTTTGCATTATGACATCATAATGGAATTTTACATTATGACATCATAATGGAATTTTACATTATGACATCATAATGGAATTTTGCATTATGCCATCATAATGGAATTTTGCATTATGACATCATAATGGAATTTTACATTATGACATCATAATGGAATTTTGCATTATGCCATCATAATGTAATTTTTACATTATGACATCATAATGGCATTTTGCATTATGACATCATAATGGAATTTTGCATTATGACATCATAATGGAATGTTGCATTATGACATCATAATGGAATTTTGCATTATGACATCATAATGGAATTTTGCATTATGACATCATAATGGAATTTTGCATTATGACATCATAATGGAATTTTACATTATGACATCATAATGGAATTTTACATTATGACATCATAATGGAATTTTGCATTATGCCATCATAATGGAATTTTGCATTATGACATCATAATGGAATTTTACATTATGACATCATAATGGAATTTTGCATTATGCCATCATAATGTAATTTTTACATTATGACATCATAATGGCATTTTGCATTATGACATCATAATGGAATTTTACATTATGACATCATAATGGAATTTTACATTATGACATCGAAATGGAGTTTTGCATTATGATATCATAATAATATTTTTACATTATGACATCATAATGGAATTTTGCATTATGACATCATAATGGAATGTTACATTATGACATCATAATGGAATGTTGCATTATGACATCATAATGGTATTTTACATTATGACATCATAATGGAATGTTGCATTATTACATCATAATGGAATTTTACATTATGCCATCATAATGGAATGTTGCATTATGACATCATAATGGAATTTTGCATTATGACATCATAATGGAATGTTGCATTATGACATCATAATGGAATTTTGCATTATGACATCATAATGGAATTTTGCATTATGACATCATAATGGAATTTTTACATTATGACATCATAATGGAATTTTACATTATGACATCATAATGGAATTTTGCATTATGACATCATAATGGAATGTTACATTATGACATCATAATGGAATGTTGCATTATGACATCATAATGGAATTTTGCATTATGACATCATAATGGAATTTTACATTATTACATCATAATGGAATTTTGCATTATGACATCATAATGGAATGTTACATTATGACATCATAATGGAATGTCACATTATGACATCATAATGGAATTTTGCATTATGACATCATAATGGAATGTTGCATCATGACATGATAATGGAATTTTGCATTATGACATAATGAAATGTTGCATTATGACATCATAATGGAATTTTACATTATGCCATAATAATGGAATTTTTACATTATGATATCATAATGGAATTTTGCATTATGCCATAATAATGGAATTTTTACATTATGACATCATAATGGAATTTTGCATTATGCCATAATAATGGAATTTTTACATTATGACATCATAATGGAATTTTGCATTATGCCATCATAATGGAATGTTACATTATGACATCATAATGGAATGTTGAATTATGACATCATAATGGAATTTTGCATTATGACATCATAATGGAATGTTGCATTATGACATCATAATGGAATTTTGCATTATGACATCATAATGGAATGTTGCATTATGCCATCATAATGGAATTTTGCATTATGACATCATAATGGAATGTTGCATTATGACATCATAATGGAATTTTTACATTATGACATCATAATGGAATTTTGCATTATGACATCATAATGGAATGTTGCATTATGACATCATAATGGAATTTTTACATTATGACATCATAATGGAATTTTGCATTATGACATCATAATGGAATTTTACATTATGACATCATAATGGAATTTTACAATACAACATCATAATGGAATGTTGCATTATGACATCATAATGGAATTTTGCATTATGACATCATTATGGAATTTTGCATTATGACATCCTAATTGAATGTTACATTATGACATCATAATGGAATTTTGCATTATGACATCATAATGGAATTTTGCATTATGACATCATAATGGAATTTTTTTATTATGACATCATAATGGAATGTTGCATTATGACATCATAATGGAATTTTACATTATGGCATCATAATGGAATGTTGCATTATTACATCATAATGGAATTTTACATTATGACATCATAATGGAATGTTGCATTATGACATCATAATGGAATTTTACATTATGACATGATAATGGAATGTTGCATTACGACATCATAATTGAATTTTACATTATGACATCATAATGGAATGTTGCATTACGACATCATAATGGAATTTAACATTATGACATCATAATGGAATGCTGCATTATGACATCATAATGGAATGCTTCACTATAACATCATAATGGAATTTTACATTATGACATCATAATGGAATTTTACATTATGACATGATAATGGAATTTTGCATTATGCCATCATAATGTAATTTTTACATTATGACATCATAATGGAATTTTGCATTATGACATCATAATGGAATTTTACATTATGACATCATAATGGAATTTTACATTATGACATCATAATGGAATTTTACATTATGACATCATAATGGAATTTTGCATTATGATATCATAATAATATTTTTACATTATGACATCATAATGGAATTTTGCATTATGACATCATAATGGAATGTTACATTATGACATCATAATGGAATGTTGCATTATGACATCATAATGGAATTTTACATTATGACATCATAATGGAATGTTGCATTATTACATCATAATGGAATGTTGCATTATGCCATCATAATGGAATGTTGCATTATGACATCATAATGGAATTTTGCATTATGACATCATAATGGAATGTTGCATTATGACATCATAATGGAATTTTGCATTATGACATCATAATGGAATGTTACATTATGACATCATAATGGAATGTCACATTATGACATCATAATGGAATTTTACATTATGACATCATAATGGAATTTTGCATTATGACATCATAATGGAATGTTACATTATGACATCACAATGGAATGTCACATTATGACATCATAATGGAATTTTGCATTATGACATCATAATGGAATTTTACATTATTACATCATAATGGAATTTTGCATTATGACATCATAATGGAATGTTACATTATGACATCATAATGGAATGTCACATTATGACATCATAATGGAATTTTGCATTATGACATCATAATGGAATGTTGCATCATGACATGATAATGGAATTTTGCATTATGACATAATGAAATGTTGCATTATGACATCATAATGGAATTTTACATTATGCCATAATAATGGAATTTTTACATTATGATATCATAATGGAATTTTGCATTATGCCATAATAATGGAATTTTTACATTATGACATCATAATGGAATTTTGCATTATGCCATAATAATGGAATTTTTACATTATGACATCATAATGGAATTTTGCATTATGCCATCATAATGGAATGTTACATTATGACATCATAATGGAATGTTGAATTATGACATCATAATGGAATTTTGCATTATGACATCATAATGGAATGTTGCATTATGACATCATAATGGAATTTTGCATTATGACATCATAATGGAATGTTGCATTATGCCATCATAATGGAATTTTGCATTATGACATCATAATGGAATGTTGCATTATGACATCATAATGGAATTTTTACATTATGACATCATAATGGAATTTTGCATTATGACATCATAATGGAATTTTACATTATGACATCATAATGGAATGTTGCATTATAACATCATAATGGAATTTTGCATTATGACATCATAATGGAATGTTGCATTATGACATCATAATGGAATTTTACATTATGACATCATAATGGAATTTTACAATACAACATCATAATGGAATGTTGCATTATGACATCGTAATGGAATTTTGCATTATGACATCATTATGGAATTTTGCATTATGACATCCTAATTGAATGTTACATTATGACATCATAATGGCATTTTGCATTATGACATCATAATGGAATTTTGCATTATGACATCATAATGGAATTTTACATTATGACATCATAATGGAATGTTGCATTATGACATCATAATGGAATTTTACATTATGACATCATAATGGAATTTTACAATACAACATCATAATGGAATGTTGCATTATGACATCGTAATGGAATTTTGCATTATGACATCATTATGGAATTTTGCATTATGACATCCTAATTGAATGTTACATTATGACATCATAATGGAATTTTACATTATGACATCATAATGGAATTTTACAATACAACATCATAATGGAATGTTGCATTATGACATCGTAATGGAATTTTGCATTATGACATCATTATGGAATTTTGCATTATGACATCCTAATTGAATGTTACATTATGACATCATAATGGAATTTTGCATTATGACATCATAATGGAATTTTGCATTATGACATCATAATGGAATTTTACATTATGACATCATAATGGAATGTTGCATTATGACATCATAATGGAATTTTACATTATGACATCATAATGGAATTTTACAATACAACATCATAATGGAATGTTGCATTATTACATCATAATGGAATTTTACATTATGACATCATAATGGAATGTTGCATTATGACATCATAATGGAATTTTGCATTATGACATCATAATGGAATTTTGCATTATGACATCATAATGGAATTTTGCATTATGACATCATAATGGAATTTTACATTATGACATCATAATGGAATTTTACATTATGACATCATAATGGAATTTTGCATTATGCCATCATAATGGAATTTTGCATTATGACATCATAATGGAATGTTACATTATGACATCATAATGGAATGTTGCATTATGACATCATAATGGAATTTTACATTATGACATCATAATGGAATGTTGCATTATTACATCATAATGGAATTTTACATTATGCCATCATAATGCAATGTTGCATTATGACATCATAATGGAATTTTGCATTATGACATCATAATGGAATGTTGCATTATGACATCATAATAGAATTTTGCATTATGACATCATAATGGAATTTTGCATTATGACGTCATAATGGAATTTTTACATTATGACATCATAATGGAATTTTACATTATGACATCATAATGGAATTTTGCATTATGACATCATAATGGAATGTTACATTATGACATCATAATGGAATGTCACATTATGACATCATAATGGAATTTTACATTATGACATCATAATGGAATTTTGCATTATGACATCATAATGGAATTTTACATTATGACATCATAATGGAATTTTGCATTATGACATCGTAATGGAATGTTACATTATGACATCATAATGGAATGTTGCATTATGACATCATAATGGAATTTTACATTATGACATCATAATGGAATGTTGCATTATTACATCATAATGGAATTTTACATTATGCCATCATAATGCAATGTTGCATTATGACATCATAATGGAATTTTGCATTATGACATCATAATGGAATGTTGCATTATGACATCATAATAGAATTTTGCATTATGACATCATAATGGAATTTTGCATTATGACATCATAATGGAATTTTTACATTATGACATCATAATGGAATTTTACATTATGACATCATAATGGAATTTTGCATTATGACATCATAATGGAATGTTACATTATGACATCATAATGGAATTTTGCATTATGACATCATAATGGAATTTTACATTATGACATCATAATGGAATTTTGCATTATGACATCATAATGGAATTTTACATTATGACATCATAATGGAATTTTGCATTATGACATTGTAATGGAATTTTTACATTATGACATCATAATGGAATTTTGCATTATGACATCGTAATGGAATTTTTACATTATGACATCATAATGGAATTTTACATTATGACATCATAATGGAATGCTGCATTATGACATCATAATGGAATGTTGCATTATGACATCATAATGGAATTTTTACATTATGACATCATAATGGAATTTTGCATTATGACATCATAATGGAATTTTACATTATGACATTATAATGGAATTTTACATTATGACATCATAATGGAATTTTGCATTATGATATCATAATAAAATTTTTACATTATGACATCATAATGGAATTTTGAATTATGACATCATAATGGAATGTTACATTATGACATCATAATGGAATGTTGCATTATGACATCATAATGGAATTTTACATTATGACATCATAATGGAATGTTGCATTATTACATCATAATGGAATTTTACATTATGCCATCATAATGGAATGTTGCATTATGACATCATAATGGAATTTTGCATTATGACATCATAATGGAATGTTGCATTATGACATCATAATGGAATTTTGCATTATGACATCATAATGGAATTTTACATTATGACATCATAATGGAATTTTACATTATGACATCATAATGGAATTTTGCATTATGCCATCATAATGGAATTTTGCATTATGACATCATAATGGAATTTTACATTATGACATCATAATGGAATTTTGCATTATGACATTGTAATGGAATTTTTACATTATGACATCATAATGGAATTTTGCATTATGACATCGTAATGGAATTTTTACATTATGACATCATAATGGAATTTTGCATTATGACATCATAATGGGATTTTGCATTATGACATCATAATGGAATGTTGCATTATGACATCTTAATGGAATGTTGCATTATGACATCATAATGGAATGTTGCATTATGACATCATAATGGAATTTTACATTATGACATCATAATGGAATGTTGCATTATGACATCATAATGGAATTTTACATTATGACATCATAATGGAATGTTGCATTACGACATCATAATGGAATTTTACATTATGACATCATAATGGAATGCTGCATTATGACATCATAATGGAATGTTGCATTATGACATCATAATGGAATTTTACATTATGACATCATAATGGAATTTTACATTATGACATCATAATGGAATTTTGCATTATGCCATCATAATGGAATTTTTACATTATGACATCATAATGGAATTTTGCATTATGACATCATAATGGAATTTTACATTATGACATTATAATGGAATTTTACATTATGACATCATAATGGAATTTTGCATTATGATATCATAATAAAATTTTTACATTATGACATCATAATGGAATTTTGAATTATGACATCATAATGGAATGTTACATTATGACATCATAATGGAATGTTGCATTATGACATCATAATGGAATTTTACATTATGACATCATAATGGAATGTTGCATTATTACATCATAATGGAATTTTACATTATGCCATCATAATGGAATGTTGCATTATGACATCATAATGGAATTTTGCATTATGACATCATAATGGAATGTTGCATTATGACATCATAATGGAATTTTGCATTATGACATCATAATGGAATTTTACATTATGACATCATAATGGAATTTTACATTATGACATCATAATGGAATTTTGCATTATGCCATCATAATGGAATTTTGCATTATGACATCATAATGGAATTTTACATTATGACATCATAATGGAATTTTGCATTATGCCATCATAATGTAATTTTTACATTATGACATCATAATGGCATTTTGCATTATGACATCATAATGGAATTTTGCATTATGACATCATAATGGAATGTTGCATTATGACATCATAATGGAATTTTGCATTATGACATCATAATGGAATTTTGCATTATGACATCATAATGGAATTTTGCATTATGACATCATAATGGAATTTTACATTATGACATCATAATGGAATTTTACATTATGACATCATAATGGAATTTTGCATTATGCCATCATAATGGAATTTTGCATTATGACATCATAATGGAATTTTACATTATGACATCATAATGGAATTTTGCATTATGCCATCATAATGTAATTTTTACATTATGACATCATAATGGCATTTTGCATTATGACATCATAATGGAATTTTACATTATGACATCATAATGGAATTTTACATTATGACATCGAAATGGAGTTTTGCATTATGATATCATAATAATATTTTTACATTATGACATCATAATGGAATTTTGCATTATGACATCATAATGGAATGTTACATTATGACATCATAATGGAATGTTGCATTATGACATCATAATGGTATTTTACATTATGACATCATAATGGAATGTTGCATTATTACATCATAATGGAATTTTACATTATGCCATCATAATGGAATGTTGCATTATGACATCATAATGGAATTTTGCATTATGACATCATAATGGAATGTTGCATTATGACATCATAATGGAATTTTGCATTATGACATCATAATGGAATTTTGCATTATGACATCATAATGGAATTTTTACATTATGACATCATAATGGAATTTTACATTATGACATCATAATGGAATTTTGCATTATGACATCATAATGGAATGTTACATTATGACATCATAATGGAATGTTGCATTATGACATCATAATGGAATTTTGCATTATGACATCATAATGGAATTTTACATTATTACATCATAATGGAATTTTGCATTATGACATCATAATGGAATGTTACATTATGACATCATAATGGAATGTCACATTATGACATCATAATGGAATTTTGCATTATGACATCATAATGGAATGTTGCATCATGACATGATAATGGAATTTTGCATTATGACATAATGAAATGTTGCATTATGACATCATAATGGAATTTTACATTATGCCATAATAATGGAATTTTTACATTATGATATCATAATGGAATTTTGCATTATGCCATAATAATGGAATTTTTACATTATGACATCATAATGGAATTTTGCATTATGCCATAATAATGGAATTTTTACATTATGACATCATAATGGAATTTTGCATTATGCCATCATAATGGAATGTTACATTATGACATCATAATGGAATGTTGAATTATGACATCATAATGGAATTTTGCATTATGACATCATAATGGAATGTTGCATTATGACATCATAATGGAATTTTGCATTATGACATCATAATGGAATGTTGCATTATGCCATCATAATGGAATTTTGCATTATGACATCATAATGGAATGTTGCATTATGACATCATAATGGAATTTTTACATTATGACATCATAATGGAATTTTGCATTATGACATCATAATGGAATGTTGCATTATGACATCATAATGGAATTTTTACATTATGACATCATAATGGAATTTTGCATTATGACATCATAATGGAATTTTACATTATGACATCATAATGGAATTTTACAATACAACATCATAATGGAATGTTGCATTATGACATCATAATGGAATTTTGCATTATGACATCATTATGGAATTTTGCATTATGACATCCTAATTGAATGTTACATTATGACATCATAATGGAATTTTGCATTATGACATCATAATGGAATTTTGCATTATGACATCATAATGGAATTTTTTTATTATGACATCATAATGGAATGTTGCATTATGACATCATAATGGAATTTTACATTATGGCATCATAATGGAATGTTGCATTATTACATCATAATGGAATTTTACATTATGACATCATAATGGAATGTTGCATTATGACATCATAATGGAATTTTGCATTATGACATCATAATGGAATGTTGCATTATGACATCATAATGGAATTTTGCATTATGACATCATAATGGAATTTTGCATTATGACATCATAATGGAATTTTACATTATGACATCATAATGGAATTTTACATTATGACATCATAATGGAATTTTGCATTATGCCATCATAATGGAATTTTTACATTATGACATCATAATGGAATGTTGCATTATTACATCATAATGGAATTTTACATTATGCCATCATAATGGAATGTTGCATTATGACATCATAATGGAATTTTGCATTATGACATCATAATGGAATGTTGCATTATGACATGATAATGGAATTTTGCATTATGACATCATAATGGAATGTTGCATTATGACATCATAATGGAATTTTACATTATGACATCATAATGGAATTTTACATTATGACATCATAATGGAATTTTGCATTATGCCATCATAATGGAATTTTTACATTATGACATCATAATGGAATTTTGCATTATGACATCATAATGGAATTTTACATTATGACATCATAATGGAATTTTGCATTATGATATCATAATAAAATTTTTACATTATGACATCATAATGGAATTTTGCATTATGACATCATAATGGAATGTTACATTATGACATCATAATGGAATGTTGCATTATGACATCATAATGGAATTTTACATTATGACATCATAATGGAATGTTGCATTATTACATCATAATGGAATTTTACATTATGCCATCATAATGCAATGTTGCATTATGACATCATAATGGAATTTTGCATTATGACATCATAATGGAATGTTGCATTATGACATCATAATAGAATTTTGCATTATGACATCATAATGGAATTTTGCATTATGACATCATAATGGAATTTTTACATTATGACATCATAATGGAATTTTACATTATGACATCATAATGGAATTTTGCATTATGACATCATAATGGAATGTTACATTATGACATCATAATGGAATGTCACATTATGACATCATAATGGAATTTTGCATTATGACATCATAATGGAATGTTACATTATGACATCATAATGGAATTTTGCATTATGACATCATAATGGAATTTTACATTATGACATCATAATGGAATTTTGCATTATGACATCATAATGGAATTTTACATTATGACATCATAATGGAATTTTGCATTATGACATTGTAATGGAATTTTTACATTATGACATCATAATGGAATTTTGCATTATGACATTGTAATGGAATTTTTACATTTTGACATCATAATGGAATTTTGCATTATGACATCATAATGGGATTTTGCATTATGACATCATAATGGAATGTTGCATTATGACATCTTAATGGAATGTTGCATTATGACATCATAATGGAATGTTGCATTATGACATCATAATGGAATTTTACATTATGACATCATAATGGAATGTTGCATTATGACATCATAATGGAATTTTACATTATGACATCATAATGGAATGTTGCATTACGACATCATGATGGAATTTTACATTATGACATCATAATGGAATGCTGCATTATGACATCATAATGGAATGTTGCATTATGACATCATAATGGAATTTTACATTATGACATCATAATGGAATTTTACATTATGACATCATAATGGAATTTTGCATTATGCCATCATAATGGAATTTTTACATTATGACATCATAATGGAATTTTGCATTATGACATCATAATGGAATTTTACATTATGACATTATAATGGAATTTTACATTATGACATCATAATGGAATTTTGCATTATGATATCATAATAAAATTTTTACATTATGACATCATAATGGAATTTTGAATTATGACATCATAATGGAATGTTACATTATGACATCATAATGGAATGTTGCATTATGACATCATAATGGAATTTTACATTATGACATCATAATGGAATGTTGCATTATTACATCATAATGGAATTTTACATTATGCCATCATAATGGAATGTTGCATTATGACATCATAATGGAATTTTGCATTATGACATCATAATGGAATGTTGCATTATGACATCATAATGGAATTTTGCATTATGACATCATAATGGAATTTTGCATTATGACATCATAATGGAATTTTACATTATGACATCATAATGGAATTTTACATTATGACATCATAATGGAATTTTGCATTATGCCATCATAATGGAATTTTACATTATGACATCATAATGGAATGTTGCATTACGACATCATAATGGAATTTAACATTATGACATCATAATGGAATGCTGCATTATGACATCATAATGGAATGTTACATTATGACATCATAATGGAATTTTTACATTATGACATCATAATGGAATGTTGCATTATGACATCATAATGGAATGTTGCATTATGACATCATAATGGAATGTTGCATTATGACATCATAATGGAATTTTGCATTATGACATCATAATGGAATTTTACATTAAGACATCATAATGGAATTTTACATTATGACATCATAATGGAATTTTGCATTATGATATCATAATGGAATGTTACATTATGACATCATAATGGAATGTTACATTATGACATCATAATGGAATGTTGCATTATGACATCATAATGGAATTTTGCATTATGACATCATAATGGAATGTTACATTATGACATCATAATGGAATGTTACATTATGACATCATAATGGAATGTTGCATTATGACATCATAATGGAATTTTACATTATGACATCATAATGGAATGTTGCATTATGACATCATAATGGAATTTTACATTATGACATCATAATGGAATGTTGCATTATTACATCATAATGGAATTTTACATTATGCCATCATAATGGAATGTTGCATTATGACATCATAATGGAATGTTGCATTATGACATCATAATGGAATTTTGCATTATGACATCATAATGGAATTTTGCATTATGACATCATAATGGAATTTTTACATTATGACATCATAATGGAATTTTACATTATTACATCATAATGGAATTTTGCATTATGACATCATAATGGAATGTTACATTATGACATCATAATGGAATGTCACATTATGACATCATAATGGAATTTTGCATTATGACATCATAATGGAATTTTACATTATTACATCATAATGGAATTTTGCATTATGACATCATAATGGAATGTTGCATTATGACATCATAATGGAATTTTACATTATGACATCATAATGGAATTTTTACAATACGACATCATAATGGAATGTTGCATTATGACATCATAATGGAATTTTGCATTATGACATAATGGAATGTTGCATTATGACATCATAATGGAATTTTACATTATGCCATAATAATGGAATTTTTACATTATGATATCATAATGGAATTTTGCATTATGCCATAATAATGGAATTTTTACATTATGACATCATAATGGAATTTTGCATTATGCCATAATAATGGAATTTTTACATTATGACATCATAATGGAATTTTGCATTATGCCATCATAATGGAATGTTACATTATGACATCATAATGGAATGTTGAATTATGACATCATAATGGAATTTTGCATTATGACATCATAATGGAATGTTGCATTATGACATCATAATGAAATTTTGCATTATGACATCATAATGGAATGTTGCATTATGCCATCATAATGGAATTTTGCATTGTGACATCATAATGGAATGTTGCATTATGACATCATAATGGAATTTTTACATTATGACATCATAATGGAATTTTTACATTATGACATCATAATGGAATTTTGCATTATGACATCATAATGGAATTTTACATTATGACATCATAATGGAATGTTGCATTATAACATCATAATGGAATTTTGCATTATGACATCATAATGGAATGTTGCATTATGACATCATAATGGAATTTTACATTATGACATCATAATGGAATTTTACAATACAACATCATAATGGAATGTTGCATTATGACATCATAATGGAATTTTGCATTATGAC
The DNA here is from genome assembly GCF_035609145.1 of Eleutherodactylus coqui. NCBI lineage: Eukaryota > Metazoa > Chordata > Amphibia > Anura > Eleutherodactylidae > Eleutherodactylus > Eleutherodactylus coqui. Next base: position 112,559,418 of record NC_089842.1, on the reverse strand, counting down.
ATCATTAGGGAATTTTGCATTATGACATCCTAATTGAATGTTACATTATGACATGATAATGGAATTTTGCATTATGACATCATAATGGAATTTTGCATTATGACATCATAATGGAATTTTACATTATGACATCATAATGGAATGTTGCATTATTACATCATAATGGAATTTTACATTATGCCATCATAATGGAATGTTGCATTATGACATCATAATGGAATTTTGCATTATGACATCATAATGGAATTTTGCATTATGACATCATAATGGAATTTTACATTATGACATCATAATGGAATTTTACATTATGACATCATAATGGAATTTTGCATTATGCCATCATAATGGAATTTTGCATTATGACATCATAATGGAATTTTACATTATGACATCATAATGGAATTTTACATTATGACATCATAATGGAATTTTGCATTATGCCATCATAATGGAATTTTGCATTGTGACATCTTAATGGAATGTTGCATTATTTTTTTTTTCAATATTAAATCTTTATTTGGGATATAGACATGTAATATACACACAGTTTATAAGACATGTAATAGTTGCAGACATGTTAACATTACTATGTTGTTGTTTTCTATTTAAATCATGCAATTGTCAGATCCCATTTTTTCCTTATATCAATAATATTAGAACGGATAAACATTTTCAGAAATTGTATATAAAAGAAATACTTCGATACAACATGTATCGTATTGAATGAACTTGGCATTTTTGTGCAGCCTTAACTTTTTCTAATAAGGTTACCTCCATAGCTCCCATGCCTCTTTGTGTTTTTTTAAAGAGTTGTTTCTTAGTGCTATCCACTTTTCGAATAATTGTTGTTCTGCCATACGGTCCCTAAATTCCCCAAAGGATGGAGGTGTGGGCTCTCTCCATCTTCTCGCAATGAGAGATTTTGCTGTCATAAGGGCATGACCCAGCAAATATCTAATTTTTGTAGGGTATTTATTTAAGCCAACCAATAATAAGGTTAGTTTTGCGGATCTTGTGATACGGGTTTTTAGAATTTCATCTAGATGATTAAGAATAAGATCCCAGTATCTCTCAAGAGCAGGGCATGCCCAAAATATGTGCGTTAGAGTACCCTTTTGGTCACAGTTCCTCCAACATTTGTCATTGGTGTTTTGGAATCTTGTGGCCAACAAGCACGGTGTGTAGTACCATCTCAGATTTACTTTAATTTGTGTTTCCAGTATCCCCAGACCTTTGGTTGAGCCACATGCCGTTTTATACGCCTTTTCCCATGATTCCGTTGAAATAACTGTACCCAGTTCGTTTTCCCAACTAAGCATATGTGTTTTTTTGGATAATTTGTTGTCGCCTGTCAGAATATCATAGAAATATCTGGTTTCGGACTTTCTCAGGAGGGGTTCTGATGTGATCTTTCTTTGGACTTCCATCGGGATTTTTATCTTATATATAGGAGACTTTTTAAGGAAATTTTTTATTCTGGTATAATTGAAGAGGTCTTTTTGGAGAAGGTTACATTTTTCCTGTAGGATTTCAAAAGGTTTTAGTTCCTCTCCTGTCATTATGTCCTCTAAGTTTTCCACACCCCTTACTCTCCAGGTGTCAATTCTTAAATCAGATATAAACAAGTTTAGTATTTCAATTGGCAGTTTTGGTTTTTTGTGGGTATCGTAGGTGGCTACTTTTTTTGTGTATTCTTCCCAAATTTTTAGGGAGGATGCCACTGTAGGAGGCAAATTTTTGGGAGGGATGTTTAGGGCAAGGTTGGTTGACATGGCCGCGAGTGATGCGCCAAGTAACAGTAGGTGTCCTTTGGGTGTTTTTGTGAGGCATGTTTCCATGCCTACCCAGGCCATTGTGTTGTCTCTTTTTGTCCAGCATCTGGTTTGGTTCAGGATAGTAGCTTTAAAATATTTTTCTAGGTTAGGTATATCTGCGCCTCCTTTTCTCCGGTTTGAGGCTAAGATTGAAAGGGCTAATCGTGGTTTATTTCCCTTCCAAATGAATGCAGATAGTTGTGCTTGTAGTTTTTTGATTGTGCTTTTTGATATGGGGATCGGCAGGACCCTGAAAAGGTATAAAATTTTTGGCAATATTTTCATTTTATAGGTCATGATCCTGCCTAGCCAAGACAAATTTATTCTTGATAGATGGTCGATTTCTTTTTGGATTGTTTCTAAGAGTGGAGTATAGTTAATTCCCTCTAGTTTATTTATGTCCGCAGAAAGTAATATGCCCAGATACGGGATGTTGTCAGCCCCCCATTTGAAAGAGAATTCTGATTGGATTGCGTGCTGTAGGCTTTGTGGGATGTTTATGCCTAGTATTTTTGATTTGTCAACATTAAGCTTGTAGTAGGATACTTTGCTAAAATGTTCGAGGATCTGGCAGGCAGCTCTCAAAGACTCCAGGGGGTGTGTTAATGTGAGGATAATATCATCGGTGAATAGGCCAATTTTGTGTTGGCGGGAGTTTAGAGGAATTCCTCTTGTTTCTATAGAGGATCTTATGATTTCGGCCAGGGGTTCCACCATGAGGACATATAGTATAGGGGAAAGTGGGCATCCCTGGCGTGTACCATTGGAAATGGTAAATTTATCTGAAATGTCGCCATCTATTAACACTCGAGCTGTGGGGTAGGAGTACAGGGCCCGGACGGCGCGAATCACACCCCCCCCGAGGCCAAATTTATTTAGCGTTTGAAACGCATATCCCCAGTGAACCCTATCAAAAGCTTTTTCTGCATCCAAAGCTATCATAGTTGTTGGGGATCTAGAGATTTGTGAGGAATATAAAAGGTTGAGAACCCTCCTCGCGCCGTCCGAGGCCTGCCGCCCCTTCACAAAACCCACCTGATCAGAATGCACAACACTCGGTAGGACATCGAGTAATCTATTTGCTAATATCTTTGCATATATCTTGACATCTGTGTTGAGCAAGGAAATGGGCCTGAAGTTTGCTGGATCGCCTGGCTCTCTTCCTGGTTTGGGCAACACTACCACCGTAGCCTGGAGCATCTCTTCAGGAAACGATCCTTTTTCCATAGCTGAACTGTAGAGTTTTCCCAAGTAGGGAGATAGGGAGTTTGAGAACCATTTATAATATTCTGCCGAATATCCATCTGGGCCAGGCGCTTTTTGGTTTTTCATGGAGGAAATTGTTTCCGCCACCTCGGATACCGTTATTGGGCGATCTAGACTAGCGGCTTGGATTGAGTTTATTGATGGTAGTTTAATTTTATTCAGGAATTTTTCTATATCTTCGTTGTTAGGGTGGGAAGTTTGTGGGTCATCTTTTAAGTTGTATAATTTACTATAGAATAGGCGGAATGCTTCCAATATTTGTTTCGGGTGGGATATTTTAAATTCTTTGTTTTTTGAGTTCCAAATGTATGGGATGTTAGTTTTAATTGACTTTTTCTTTGTCAGGTTTGCCATCCATTTAGAGGGTTTGTTTAGGGATGCGTAGACATTAGCACGTTGGGAGGTTATTTCCCTGTCGTGATCCCCTTGCAGCACCCTACGCAGTTCTAATCTTGTTTTGAATAGGTCGTTATATATTTGCTGGTTTGCATTAGTCTGGGCTAGACTTTCTAATTGTTGGATTTTTGTCAGTAAGGTATCAGTTTTTTCTAGTTTTTCCTTTTTGTACCTAGCTCCTAGTTTTATAAGGATACCCCTCATGTAAGCTTTGTGTGCTGTCCAGAGCAATTCAGGGCTTACATCAGGCGTATTATTTAAAGTGAAGTAGTCTTCAATTGCGTTTTGGATATCTTTTTGAAATTTGGGTATTTTCATTAGATAAGTATTGTTTCTCCACATTTTATGAAGGTGGCGGAATCCCCCAATTGCCAGAGATGTCAGTATCGGGGCGTGATCCGACCAAGTTATTGTGCCAACCTCAGCCCTGATTGTAGAGGTTATGAGAGACCTGTCTACCAGGCACAGATCTATGCGAGAAAAGGACCTATGTCTTGCAGAGAAAAATGAGTACTCCCTGGCGGAGGCATTGAGACACCTAAACGTGTCAAAAAGTGCGGCTTTCTTTATCCAGTTGCCTAGGGACATACCCCCTCTCACTTTGTCGCTTGTGGTGTCGACAGATCTCTCTGGTACCAGGTTAAAATCGCCATTTATGATTATAGATCCCTTGGCTACTTTGTTTATTTTTTTGTTTATTTTGTTTAGAAATTTGATTTGGTTTGAATTTGGGACGTATACGTTAGCTATAGTGACCTGTGTGTTTTTTAGCGTGCCCACCAGTACTATGTAACGTCCTTTTGGGTCACATATTTGTTTATCAATTTTTAGCGGGGCTGTGTCTCTAAATGCTATCAGCACTCCTGCATGTTTCTTTTGTGCGCAGGCTTGTATAACCTGGGGGAATTTTTTGTGTGTCATTCTATGACTGTCTGTGTCTACTAAATGTGTTTCTTGGATACATACTATATCCGCGCCGAGACGGCATGCTTCTCTCCACACGGAGCTTCTTTTGTAAGGGGAATTCAGGCCATTGGCGTTCAGAGACATCAATTTTGTGGCCATTTTCGCATGGCGGGTCGTTTGCACGGGAGGACGGAAGACTGGAGGTATCTGTGTTTATCTGCCAAAAAATAATTGAAACGAGAAACAACAACAAACGAGTAATGCATCAGATTACCAGTATCAACCTTGCTACCAGAAGTGTTTTTGCCCTGTGAAGAGAATACCGCACAGGATAGTATTGAACAAGTTGTAACTGTTCCTTCGCTGGTAGCGGGTTTTTGCATGAGACGCAAGGTGAAACAACAATAAACCTTCAAAAAAATGATTATACAAGCTTGTGCCTGCATGTTCGGTGGGGGGGTCAAAGTCACTAAAGTGAGAGGACTCACATCTCTGTATTCCAGAATGGACTGTAGATTTAATGTGTCCTTAAGTGTCCTTTGGTTTTTTAAACGATTGCTTTTCTTCTTTTTCCTTTCCAGGAACATAAAGAGGGAAAATTTAGTGGGATCTTTTCTTCCTTCTTCTTGTTCTAGCTTTATTTTCCAAACTTGTCGGAACTGCTTTTTTCGGAGGTAGAGGGCGGAACTTGTTTAGGGGCGGGGGTTGGTACGCCCCACGATTTTAGTGTCTCCATAGCTGTAGAGGGGCTGTGAAATACATATACTGTATTAGCTTTTGTAGCGATGATTTTTGTGGGGAAGCCCCATCTGTAGGGAATATTTGCCTCTCTCAATGCCGTTGTTACAGCTGCAAAACTACGTCTCGCCTCCATGGTAGCTTGTGACAGATCTATGAATAGACGTATGTCAGCATAAGGACTTGGAAGCACCTTTAGCTTTCTCGCAGTGTTCATGAGTGCCTCTTTGGTGCTGTAATGATGTATGCGTACTATGATGTCTCTAGGTGTATTTTCCTTGAGAAACTTTGGGAGGGGGAGTCTGTGGGCTCTGTCTATCTGCAGCTCCTGTTCTGGGATGTTCGGGAGGATCTTTTTAAGGAATCGTGTGATAAATCCCTTTATTTCAGAGTTGGAGATTTTTTCTGAGACACCTCGCAGTTTGACGTTGTTACGTCTATTTCTGTCCTCAAGATCCGTTAATTTTTGTTGTAGTTTGGCAACAGTCCCCTCTAATTCGTAGTGGGCATCAATCAAGGAGTTGTGGGATTTAACTATCTCTCCCATTTTTGTTTCTGTTTTTTCTATACGGTTGTTAACCTCTTGAACTGAAGTGTCAACATGAGATGTTAGGCTTTTTAGATCTAGTTGTATAGTTTCTCTCAGAGCTAGTACTATCTCTTTAATATATAACTCTGAGGCTGGCTTATCTGAGGCTGATAGATTAGCTAGCCCGCTCTCCTTCTTGCTATTTTGAGCATTTGCAGGAACTTCAGGGGCTTCTATGCATGTGTTATCTGACATTCTCTGCCTCTGCTTCTCGGGACTGCTTGTGGGGGAGGGGGCACTCAGTGACAGCGTGTCCGAAGCCATCTTATCTCCCTTAGAGCGCTTTATGCTGTCTTCTATCAGGGGAGGGTTGCTTGCTCCTATCTCTTGTCCTGTCTCTGGGACATCTCCTGTCTCCTCTATCCCCTCTGCAGTGTCCCCTCGCTCACCTTTGTTAGCTGGGATCTGAGCCTCCTGCACCTCAGCTGTCTGTGAGCTGTCGGCCATGTCAGAGGGGGGGCTGCGTGCTGGGAAGAAATCCTCCAGCCTGGCAGGTTTAACTTTTGTTGTTCTCCTCCTTGTTGCCATAGCTGGGTTCCTGGTAGGTTCCTGCAGCTTGTGGTGTATTTTTTGTTCTTCTGGAGTTGCTTTGATGTTGCTTAGAGTCCTGTTCTAGACGGAGCCTATGCAAAAACTTCCATCTTGGTGCCTCTCTAAGCCACGCCCCCCGGAATGTTGCATTATGACATCATAATGGAATGTTGCATTATGACATCATAATGGAATTTTACATTATGACATCATAATGGAATGTTGCATTATGACATCATAATGGAATTTTACATTATGACATCATAATGGAATGTTGCATTATGACATCATAATGGAATTTTACATTATGACATGATAATGGAATGTTGCATTACGACATCATAATGGAATTTTACATTATGACATCATAATGGAATGTTGCATTACAACATCATAATGGAATTTAACATTATGACATCATAATGGAATGCTGCATTATGACATCATAATGGAATGCTTCACTATAACATCATAATGGAATTTTACATTATGACATCATAATGGAATTTTACATTATGACATCATAATGGAATTTTGCATTATGCCATCATAATGTAATTTTTACATTATGACATCATAATGGAATTTTGCATTATGACATCATAATGGAATTTTACATTATGACATCATAATGGAATTTTACATTATGACATCATAATGGAATTTTGCATTATGATATCATAATAATATTTTTACATTATGACATCATAATGGAATTTTGCATTATGACATCATAATGGAATGTTACATTATGACATCATAATGGAATGTTGCATTATGACATCATAATGGAATTTTACATTATGACATCATAATGGAATGTTGCATTATTACATCATAATGGAATTTTACATTATGCCATCATAATGGAATGTTGCATTATGACATCATAATGGAATTTTGCATTATGACATCATAATGGAATGTTGCATTATGACATCATAATGGAATTTTGCATTATGACATCATAATGGAATTTTTACATTATGACATCATAATGGAATTTTACATTATGACATCATAATGGAATTTTGCATTATGACATCAGAATGGAATGTTACATTATGACATCATAATGGAATGTCACATTATGACATCATAATGGAATTTTGCATTATGACATCATAATGGAATTTTACATTATTACATCATAATGGAATTTTGCATTATGACATCATAATGGAATGTTACATTATGACATCATAATGGAATGTCACATTATGACATCATAATGGAATTTTGCATTATGACATCATAATGGAATGTTGCATCATGACATGATAATGGAATTTTGCATTATGACATAATGAAATGTTGCATTATGACATCATAATGGAATTTTACATTATGCCATAATAATGGAATTTTTACATTATGATATCATAATGGAATTTTGCATTATGCCATAATAATGGAATTTTTACATTATGACATCATAATGGAATTTTGCATTATGCCATAATAAAGGAATTTTTACATTATGACATCATTATGGAATTTTGCATTATGCCATCATAATGGAATGTTACATTATGACATCATAATGGAATGTTGAATTATGACATCATAATGGAATTTTGCATTATGAAATCATAATGGAATGTTGCATTATGACATCATAATGGAATTTTGCATTATGACATCATAATGGAATGCTGCATTATGCCATCATAATGGAATTTTGCATTATGACATCATAATGGAATGTTGCATTATGACATCATAATGGAATTTTTACATTATGACATCATAATGGAATTTTGCATTATGACATCATAATGGAATTTTACATTATGCCATCATAATGGAATGTTGCATTATAACATCATAATGGAATTTTGCATTATGACATCATAATGGAATGTTGCATTATGACATCATAATGGAATTTTACATTATGACATCATAATGGAATTTTACAATACAACATCATAATGGAATGTTGCATTATGACATCATAATGGAATTTTGCATTATGACATCATTATGGAATTTTGCATTATGACATCCTAATTGAATGTTACATTATGACATCATAATGGAATTTTGCATTATGACATCATAATGTAATTTTACATTATGACATCATAATGGAATGTTGCATTATGACATCATAATGGAATTTTACATTATGACATCATAATGGAATGTTGCATTATTACATCATAATGGAATTTTACATTATGACATCATAATGGAATGTTGCATTATGACATCATAATGGAATTTTGCATTATGACATCATAATGGAATGTTGCATTATGACATCATAATGGAATTTTGCATTATGACATCATAATGGAATTTTGCATTATGACATCATAATGGAATTTTACATTATGACATCATAATGGAATTTTACATTATGACATCATAATGGAATTTTGCATTATGCCATCATAATGGAATTTTTACATTATGACATCATAATGGAATGTTGCATTATTACATCATAATGGAATTTTACATTATGCCATCATAATGGAATGTTGCATTATGACATCATAATGGAATTTTGCATTATGACATCATAATGGAATGTTGCATTATGACATGATAATGGAATTTTGCATTATGACATCATAATGGAATGTTGCATTATGACATCATAATGGAATTTTACATTATGACATCATAATGGAATTTTACATTATGACATCATAATGGAATTTTGCATTATGCCATAATAATGGAATTTTTACATTATGACATCATAATGGAATTTTGCATTATGCAATAATAATGGAATTTTTACATTATGACATCATAATGGAATTTTGCATTATGCCATCATAATGGAATGTTACATTATGACATCATAATGGAATGTTGAATTATGACATCATAATGGAATTTTGCATTATGACATCATAATGGAATGTTGCATTATGACATCATAATGAAATTTTGCATTATGACATCATAATGGAATGTTGCATTATGCCATCATAATGGAATTTTGCATTGTGACATCATAATGGAATGTTGCATTATGACATCATAATGGAATTTTTACATTATGACATCATAATGGAATTTTGCATTATGACATCATAATGGAATTTTACATTATGACATCATAATGGAATGTTGCATTATAACATCATAATGGAATTTTGCATTATGACATCATAATGGAATGTTGCATTATGACATCATAATGGAATTTTGCATTATGACATCATAATGGAATTTTACATTATGACATCATAATGGAATTTTGCATTATGACATTGTAATGGAATTTTTACATTATGACATCATAATGGAATTTTGCATTATGACATTGTAATGGAATTTTTACATTTTGACATCATAATGGAATTTTGCATTATGACATCATAATGGGATTTTGCATTATGACATCATAATGGAATGTTGCATTATGACATCTTAATGGAATGTTGCATTATGACATCATAATGGAATGTTGCATTATGACATCATAATGGAATTTTACATTATGACATCATAATGGAATGTTGCATTATGACATCATAATGGAATTTTACATTATGACATCATAATGGAATGTTGCATTACGACATCATAATGGAATTTTACATTATGACATCATAATGGAATGCTGCATTATGACATCATAATGGAATGTTGCATTATGACATCATAATGGAATTTTCCATTATGACATCATGATAAAATTTTTACATTATGACATCATAATGGAATTTTGCATTATGCCATCATAATGGAATTTTTACATTATGACATCATAATGGAATTTTGCATTATGACATCATAATGGAATTTTACATTATGACATTATAATGGAATTTTACATTATGACATCATAATGGAATTTTGCATTATGATATCATAATAAAATTTTTACATTATGACATCATAATGGAATTTTGAATTATGACATCATAATGGAATGTTACATTATGACATCATAATGGAATGTTGCATTATGACATCATAATGGAATTTTACATTATGACATCATAATGGAATGTTGCATTATTACATCATAATGGAATTTTACATTATGCCATCATAATGGAATGTTGCATTATGACATCATAATGGAATTTTGCATTATGACATCATAATGGAATGTTGCATTATGACATCATAATGGAATTTTGCATTATGACATCATAATGGAATTTTGCATTATGACATCATAATGGAATTTTACATTATGACATCATAATGGAATTTTACATTATGACATCATAATGGAATTTTGCATTATGCCATCATAATGGAATTTAACATTATGACATCATAATGGAATGTTGCATTACGACATCATAATGGAATTTAACATTATGACATCATAATGGAATGCTGCATTATGACATCATAATGGAATGTTACATTATGACATCATAATGGAATTTTTACATTATGACATCATAATGGAATGTTGCATTATGACATCATAATGGAATGTTGCATTATGACATCATAATGGAATTTTGCATTATGACATCATAATGGAATTTTACATTAAGACATCATAATGGAATTTTACATTATGACATCATAATGGAATTTTGCATTATGATATAATAATATTTTTACATTATGACATCATAATGGAATTTTGCATTATGACATCATAATGGAATGTTACATTATGACATCATAATGGAATGTTACATTATGACATCATAATGGAATGTTGCATTATGACATCATAATGGAATTTTACATTATGACATCATAATGGAATGTTGCATTATGACATCATAATGGAATTTTACATTATGACATCATAATGGAATGTTGCATTATTACATCATAATGGAATTTTACATTATGCCATCATAATGGAATGTTGCATTATGATATCATAATGGAATGTTGCATTATGACATCATAATGGAATTTTGCATTATGACATCATAATGGAATTTTGCATTATGACATCATAATGGAATTTTTACATTATGACATCATAATGGAATTTTACATTATTACATCATAATGGAATTTTGCATTATGACATCATAATGGAATGTTACATTATGACATCATAATGGAATGTCACATTATGACATCATAATGGAATTTTGCATTATGACATCATAATGGAATTTTACATTATTACATCATAATGGAATTTTGCATTATGACATCATAATGGAATGTTACATTATGACATCATAATGGAATGTCACATTATGACATCATAATGGAATTTTGCATTATGACATCATAATGGAATGTTGCATCATGACATGATAATGGAATTTTGCATTATGACATAATGGAATGTTGCATTATGACATCATAATGGAATTTTACATTATGCCATAATAATGGAATTTTTACATTATGACATCATAATGGAATTTTGCATTATGCCATAATAATGGAATTTTTACATTATGACATCATAATGGAATTTTGCATTATGCCATCATAATGGAATGTTACATTATGACATCATAATGGAATGTTGAATTATGACATCATAATGGAATGTTGCATTATGACATCATAATGAAATTTTGCATTATGCCATCATAATGGAATGTTGCATTATGCCATCATAATGGAATTTTGCATTGTGACATCATAATGGAATGTTGCATTATGACATCATAATGGAATTTTTACATTATGACATCATAATGGAATTTTTACATTATGACATCATAATGGAATTTTGCATTATGACATCATAATGGAATTTTACATTATGACATCATAATGGAATGTTGCATTATAACATCATAATGGAATTTTGCATTATGACATCATAATGGAATGTTGCATTATGACATCATAATGGAATTTTACATTATGACATCATAATGGAATTTTACAATACAACATCATAATGGAATGTTGCATTATGACATCATAATGGAATTTTGCATTATGACATCATTAGGGAATTTTGCATTATGACATCCTAATTGAATGTTACATTATGACATGATAATGGAATTTTGCATTATGACATCATAATGGAATTTTGCATTATGACATCATAATGGAATTTTACATTATGACATCATAATGGAATGTTGCATTATTACATCATAATGGAATTTTACATTGTGCCATCATAATGGAATGTTGCATTATGACATCATAATGCAATTTTGCATTATGACATCATAATGGAATGTTGCATTATGACATCATAATGGAATTTTGCATTATGACATCATAATGGAATTTTGCATTATGACATCATAATGGAATTTTACATTATGACATCATAATGGAATTTTACATTATGACATCATAATGGAATTTTGCATTATGCCATCATAATGGAATTTTGCATTATGACATCATAATGGAATTTTACATTATGACATCATAATGGAATTTTACATTATGACATCATAATGGAATTTTGCATTATGCCATCATAATGGAATTTTGCATTATGACATCTTAATGGAATGTTGCATTATGACATCATAATGGAATGTTGCATTATGACATCATAATGGAATTTTACATTATGACATCATAATGGAATGTTGCATTATGACATCATAATGGAATTTTACATTATGACATCATAATGGAATGTTGCATTATGACATCATAATGGAATTTTACATTATGACATGATAATGGAATGTTGCATTACGACATCATAATGGAATTTTACATTATGACATCATAATGGAATGTTGCATTACAACATCATAATGGAATTTAACATTATGACATCATAATGGAATGCTGCATTATGACATCATAATGGAATGCTTCACTATAACATCATAATGGAATTTTACATTATGACATCATAATGGAATTTTACATTATGACATCATAATGGAATTTTGCATTATGCCATCATAATGTAATTTTTACATTATGACATCATAATGGAATTTTGCATTATGACATCATAATGGAATTTTACATTATGACATCATAATGGAATTTTACATTATGACATCATAATGGAATTTTGCATTATGATATCATAATAATATTTTTACATTATGACATCATAATGGAATTTTGCATTATGACATCATAATGGAATGTTACATTATGACATCATAATGGAATTTTACATTATGACATCATAATGGAATTTTGCATTATGATATCATAATAATATTTTTACATTATGACATCATAATGGAATTTTGCATTATGACATCATAATGGAATGTTACATTATGACATCATAATGGAATGTTGCATTATGACATCATAATGGAATTTTACATTATGACATCATAATGGAATGTTGCATTATTACATCATAATGGAATTTTACATTATGCCATCATAATGGAATGTTGCATTATGACATCATAATGGAATTTTGCATTATGACATCATAATGGAATGTTGCATTATGACATCATAATGGAATTTTGCATTATGACATCATAATGGAATTTTGCATTATGACATCATAATGGAATTTTTACATTATGACATCATAATGGAATTTTACATTATTACATCATAATGGAATTTTGCATTATGACATCATAATGGAATGTTACATTATGACATCATAATGGAATGTCACATTATGACATCATAATGGAATTTTGCATTATGACATCATAATGGAATTTTACATTATTACATCATAATGGAATTTTGCATTATGACATCATAATGGAATGTTACATTATGACATCATAATGGAATGTCACATTATGACATCATAATGGAATTTTGCATTATGACATCATAATGGAATGTTGCATCATGACATGATAATGGAATTTTGCATTATGACATAATGGAATGTTGCATTATGACATCATAATGGAATTTTACATTATGCCATAATAATGGAATTTTTACATTATGACATCATAATGGAATTTTGCATTATGCCATAATAATGGAATTTTTACATTATGACATCATAATGGAATTTTGCATTATGCCATCATAATGGAATGTTACATTATGACATCATAATGGAATGTTGAATTATGACATCATAATGGAATGTTGCATTATGACATCATAATGAAATTTTGCATTATGCCATCATAATGGAATGTTGCATTATGCCATCATAATGGAATTTTGCATTGTGACATCATAATGGAATGTTGCATTATGACATCATAATGGCATTTTTACATTATGACATCATAATGGAATTTTTACATTATGACATCATAATGGAATTTTGCATTATGACATCATAATGGAATTTTACATTATGACATCATAATGGAATGTTGCATTATAACATCATAATGGAATTTTGCATTATGACATCATAATGGAATGTTGCATTATGACATCATAATGGAATTTTACATTATGACATCATAATGGAATTTTACAATACAACATCATAATGGAATGTTGCATTATGACATCATAATGGAATTTTGCATTATGACATCATTAGGGAATTTTGCATTATGACATCCTAATTGAATGTTACATTATGACATGATAATGGAATTTTGCATTATGACATCATAATGGAATTTTGCATTATGACATCATAATGGAATTTTACATTATGACATCATAATGGAATGTTGCATTATTACATCATAATGGAATTTTACATTGTGCCATCATAATGGAATGTTGCATTATGACATCATAATGCAATTTTGCATTATGACATCATAATGGAATGTTGCATTATGACATCATAATGGAATTTTGCATTATGACATCATAATGGAATTTTGCATTATGACATCATAATGGAATTTTACATTATGACATCATAATGGAATTTTACATTATGACATCATAATGGAATTTTGCATTATGCCATCATAATGGAATTTTGCATTATGACATCATAATGGAATTTTACATTATGACATCATAATGGAATTTTACATTATGACATCATAATGGAATTTTGCATTATGCCATCATAATGGAATTTTGCATTATGACATCTTAATGGAATGTTGCATTATGACATCATAATGGAATGTTGCATTATGACATCATAATGGAATTTTACATTATGACATCATAATGGAATGTTGCATTATGACATCATAATGGAATTTTACATTATGACATCATAATGGAATGTTGCATTATGACATCATAATGGAATTTTACATTATGACATGATAATGGAATGTTGCATTACGACATCATAATGGAATTTTACATTATGACATCATAATGGAATGTTGCATTACAACATCATAATGGAATTTAACATTATGACATCATAATGGAATGCTGCATTATGACATCATAATGGAATGCTTCACTATAACATCATAATGGAATTTTACATTATGACATCATAATGGAATTTTACATTATGACATCATAATGGAATTTTGCATTATGCCATCATAATGTAATTTTTACATTATGACATCA
Organism: Eleutherodactylus coqui; assembly: GCF_035609145.1. NCBI lineage: Eukaryota > Metazoa > Chordata > Amphibia > Anura > Eleutherodactylidae > Eleutherodactylus > Eleutherodactylus coqui. Next base: position 112,543,872 of record NC_089842.1, on the reverse strand, counting down.
TAATGGAATTTTGCATTATGACATCATAATGGAATTTTACATTATGACATCATAATGGAATTTTACATTATGACATCATAATGGAATTTTGCATTATGATATCATAATAATATTTTTACATTATGACATCATAATGGAATTTTGCATTATGACATCATAATGGAATGTTACATTATGACATCATAATGGAATTTTACATTATGACATCATAATGGAATTTTGCATTATGATATCATAATAATATTTTTACATTATGACATCATAATGGAATTTTGCATTATGACATCATAATGGAATGTTACATTATGACATCATAATGGAATGTTGCATTATGACATCATAATGGAATTTTACATTATGACATCATAATGGAATGTTGCATTATTACATCATAATGGAATTTTACATTATGCCATCATAATGGAATGTTGCATTATGACATCATAATGGAATTTTGCATTATGACATCATAATGGAATGTTGCATTATGACATCATAATGGAATTTTGCATTATGACATCATAATGGAATTTTGCATTATGACATCATAATGGAATTTTTACATTATGACATCATAATGGAATTTTACATTATTACATCATAATGGAATTTTGCATTATGACATCATAATGGAATGTTACATTATGACATCATAATGGAATGTCACATTATGACATCATAATGGAATTTTGCATTATGACATCATAATGGAATTTTACATTATTACATCATAATGGAATTTTGCATTATGACATCATAATGGAATGTTACATTATGACATCATAATGGAATGTCACATTATGACATCATAATGGAATTTTGCATTATGACATCATAATGGAATGTTGCATCATGACATGATAATGGAATTTTGCATTATGACATAATGGAATGTTGCATTATGACATCATAATGGAATTTTACATTATGCCATAATAATGGAATTTTTACATTATGACATCATAATGGAATTTTGCATTATGCCATAATAATGGAATTTTTACATTATGACATCATAATGGAATTTTGCATTATGCCATCATAATGGAATGTTACATTATGACATCATAATGGAATGTTGAATTATGACATCATAATGGAATGTTGCATTATGACATCATAATGAAATTTTGCATTATGCCATCATAATGGAATGTTGCATTATGCCATCATAATGGAATTTTGCATTGTGACATCATAATGGAATGTTGCATTATGACATCATAATGGAATTTTTACATTATGACATCATAATGGAATTTTTACATTATGACATCATAATGGAATTTTGCATTATGACATCATAATGGAATTTTACATTATGACATCATAATGGAATGTTGCATTATAACATCATAATGGAATTTTGCATTATGACATCATAATGGAATGTTGCATTATGACATCATAATGGAATTTTACATTATGACATCATAATGGAATTTTACAATACAACATCATAATGGAATGTTGCATTATGACATCATAATGGAATTTTGCATTATGACATCATTAGGGAATTTTGCATTATGACATCCTAATTGAATGTTACATTATGACATGATAATGGAATTTTGCATTATGACATCATAATGGAATTTTGCATTATGACATCATAATGGAATTTTACATTATGACATCATAATGGAATGTTGCATTATTACATCATAATGGAATTTTACATTGTGCCATCATAATGGAATGTTGCATTATGACATCATAATGCAATTTTGCATTATGACATCATAATGGAATGTTGCATTATGACATCATAATGGAATTTTGCATTATGACATCATAATGGAATTTTGCATTATGACATCATAATGGAATTTTACATTATGACATCATAATGGAATTTTACATTATGACATCATAATGGAATTTTGCATTATGCCATCATAATGGAATTTTGCATTATGACATCATAATGGAATTTTACATTATGACATCATAATGGAATTTTACATTATGACATCATAATGGAATTTTGCATTATGCCATCATAATGGAATTTTGCATTATGACATCTTAATGGAATGTTGCATTATGACATCATAATGGAATGTTGCATTATGACATCATAATGGAATTTTACATTATGACATCATAATGGAATGTTGCATTATGACATCATAATGGAATTTTACATTATGACATCATAATGGAATGTTGCATTATGACATCATAATGGAATTTTACATTATGACATGATAATGGAATGTTGCATTACGACATCATAATGGAATTTTACATTATGACATCATAATGGAATGTTGCATTACAACATCATAATGGAATTTAACATTATGACATCATAATGGAATGCTGCATTATGACATCATAATGGAATGCTTCACTATAACATCATAATGGAATTTTACATTATGACATCATAATGGAATTTTACATTATGACATCATAATGGAATTTTGCATTATGCCATCATAATGTAATTTTTACATTATGACATCATAATGGAATTTTGCATTATGACATCATAATGGAATTTTACATTATGACATCATAATGGAATTTTACATTATGACATCATAATGGAATTTTGCATTATGATATCATAATAATATTTTTACATTATGACATCATAATGGAATTTTGCATTATGACATCATAATGGAATGTTACATTATGACATCATAATGGAATTTTACATTATGACATCATAATGGAATTTTGCATTATGATATCATAATAATATTTTTACATTATGACATCATAATGGAATTTTGCATTATGACATCATAATGGAATGTTACATTATGACATCATAATGGAATGTTGCATTATGACATCATAATGGAATTTTACATTATGACATCATAATGGAATGTTGCATTATTACATCATAATGGAATTTTACATTATGCCATCATAATGGAATGTTGCATTATGACATCATAATGGAATTTTGCATTATGACATCATAATGGAATGTTGCATTATGACATCATAATGGAATTTTGCATTATGACATCATAATGGAATTTTGCATTATGACATCATAATGGAATTTTTACATTATGACATCATAATGGAATTTTACATTATGACATCATAATGGAATTTTGCATTATGACATCATAATGGAATGTTACATTATGACATCATAATGGAATGTCACATTATGACATCATAATGGAATTTTGCATTATGACATCATAATGGAATTTTACATTATTACATCATAATGGAATTTTGCATTATGACATCATAATGGAATGTTACATTATGACATCATAATGGAATGTCACATTATGACATCATAATGGAATTTTGCATTATGCCATAATAATGGAATTTTTACATTATGACATCATAATGGAATTTTGCATTATGCCATAATAATGGAATTTTTACATTATGACATCATAATGGAATTTTGCATTATGCCATCATAATGGAATGTTACATTATGACATCATAATGGAATGTTGAATTATGACATCATAATGGAATTGTCAGAACCGGCAACTCTCGGGGCCGCCGTGCCCGCACCACCGGTCCGGCCACCCGGGGTACAGGAGCGCGGCGCAGAGGTACCCCGGTTCTTGTGATCTCCCCGGGCCGCTGTAAGACTGGTCGCCGCCGGGTTGCTAGGGAGGCAGCTGGTGCTTCTAGTGTCCTGACTACCAGGCTGGCTTCCCTAGTAACTGTCTGTGCAGCTAGACTGGGGGCGTGTCCCCAGCACCGCCCTGATTAGCCCTGCTGCTGTCAGGCTCCCCGCCCCAATCAGCTTCTGGGGCGGGAGCGCTGACAGCATTTAAATAGGTGTGTTTTCCTCTCAGGCCTCGCCAGTGTTAGTTTGGTTCTCCAGCTGCACCCGCGTTTATCCTGACTGCTCTTGTGACCTCGGCTTTTCTGACACCTGCTTTTGGACTTGACTACGTTTTTGCCTGACCCCTCCGTACTGCGTACCCTCTTGTTGCCTACCCGGATTGTCTGACCATTCTACCGTTGCTTGTCTCAGTGTCTGTTTGTCTCCCGTGTCCCGCTTCCCTAGTGAGGGTAGGGACCGTCGCCCAGTTGTCGCCCTGGGGGTTAGCCCAGGGGGGCAAGTAGGCAGGGACAGGGGTTGCGGGATATCTCAGGGACCCCCATATCCCGGACACTGTCCTGACAGTAACACTGGCCGAACTAAGGTCAGACCCTTGCATCCGCCCGGCAACTTTGAGCCCCTCGATGGAGGCCGTGGCGGCTTTAGCGAACCAGGTCCAGGTCCTTACGACCCTTGCCCAGGACCTAACAGCCCGCTTGCAGCCACGGGAACAAGTGGCAGCTGCAGGTCCCATGCAGCCCTCGTCCGCTCCAGGAACGATGTCAGAACCTCGAGCCACGCTTCCGGATTGCTTCTCCGGAGAGAGAGATCAGTTTTTTGCATTTAGAGAGAGCTGCAAGCTCTACTTTGATCTCCGCCCCCACTCCTCTGGTACTGAATACCAGAAAGTGGGAATCGTAATTACCCGCCTGAGGGGAGAGCCCCAGAATTGGGCTTTCTCGCTACCAGCTGGCTCTCCAGCCCGACTATCCCTTGACGCCTTTTTTTTCGCCCTGGGTCAAATTTATGACGAACCCGACCGGGCGGGCTACGCAGTCTCCAAACTTCTGGCCCTGCGCCAGGGTTGTAAGATGGCGGAGGACTACTGTTCCCAATTCCGTCAACATTGTACGGAATCCCGGTGGAACGATGCCGCCCTAAAAGACTTATTTTTGACCGGTCTGTCTGAGGGTCTCAAGGACCTACTTGTGGCCCACCCAGAGCCTAAAACCCTGGAGCAAGCCATGTCGCTGGCTATTCGAGCCGACCGACGTTTGAGGGCCAGACACGCCGCTCGGACCACCCCACTCCCCACGTCTACTTCTTCGACTGACCCGACCGTTTACCCTCCCACCACCGAGGCCATGGAGCTGGGAGCCGTGAACCCCGAGCAACGACGGGAACACCGCCTGAAGAAGAACCTCTGCTTCTACTGTGGGGAGCCGGGTCACCGCATTGCTACCTGCGCTAAGAAGCCACGGCAGGAAGAACTCCCGCTCCTAGGCAGTTATCGGGGGGACTGTCTAGGAGCCAAGGTACTCCCTGTGTTGTCCAAAATGTTAGTGCCTTGCACCCTAGAATTTCATGCTTTCCACCGTACTGGGCAAGCCTTTGTTGATTCGGGGGCTGCGGCTAATTTCGTTAACTTTAATTTCGTTGCTCAACTGTCCGGGGTTTTGTTACGTTTAGAAACTCCGATTCTGGTTTCAGGAGTGGACTCCACTCCTTTGCAAGCAGGGGTGGTTAATCTGGTAACCCCTGAAGTAAGGTTTACTATAGGAGCCTTACACGTGGAAACCTGCACCTTTCTAGTGATGAGAGATTTGTCTGTGGACGTCGTCCTAGGCCTCCCCTGGCTCCGGGAGCACAACCCGGTAGTAAATTGGGACACGTTGGAACTGGTAAAGTGGGGTCCCCGCTGTGCCAACCACCTTTGTGCGGTGATGGTGGGAATCTCCACCTGCGAGGGGAGCCCCCTACCAGAATACCTCTCCGAGTTTTCTGACGTGTTCTCCAAACAATTATCTGAAGCTCTGCCCCCTCATAGGGAATGGGACTGTAAAATAGACTTGATTCCTGGGGCCAAACTTCCTAAGGGCCGCATTTATAACGTTACGGTTCCAGAGAGAGAATCCATGAGGGACTACATCCAGGACAGCCTGGCCAAGGGGCACATCCGGCCCTCAGAATCCCCGGTGGGTGCCGGGTTTTTCTTCGTTGAGAAGAAGGATGGGGGTCTCCGGCCCTGTATTGACTATAGAGAGCTAAATAAAATCACAGTCCGAAACCAGTATGCTCTTCCACTCATTCCTGACCTCCTCAACCAGGTCGCTGGTGCCCGATGGTTTTCTAAACTTGATCTCAGGGGAGCATACAACCTCATCCGCATTCGGGAGGGGGATGAGTGGAAAACCGCCTTCAATACGCCCCTCGGGCATTTTGAATACCTAGTTATGCCTTTTGGATTGTGTAACGCCCCCGCCATTTTTCAGGGGTACATGAACTCAGTGTTTCAGGATATCATGGGGGTGTTCGTGGTTGTATATCTAGACGACATTTTGATTTTTTCCTCCGACTTGCCGAGTCACCATACTCACGTTCAGACTGTGCTAGCTCGACTCAGACATAACAAGCTGTTTGCTAAACTCGAGAAATGTGTTTTCGGGGTACAAAAGATATCATTTTTGGGGTATATCATCACGCCATGCGACTTCCAGATGGATCCTGAAAAGGTGAAGGCCATCACGGAGTGGGCTCAGCCAGGGTCGTTGAAAGCCCTTCAACGCTTCCTCGGCTTCGCCAACTACTATCGCAAATTCATTAAAGACTTCTCCGTGGTGGCTAAACCTCTAACGGACCTCACCAGAAAGGGGGCAGATGTGAGGACCTGGTCTTCTGAGGCTCTGAGGGCCTTCAATACCCTAAAGGCGGCGTTCTCGTCTGCACCTGTCCTAGTACAACCGGATCTGTCCAGTCCTTTTTTGGTGGAGGTAGATGCCTCTGAGTTTGGTGTGGGAGCGGTACTGTCCCAAGGTCCCTCCACTCTCACCAACCTTAGACCGTGTGCCTATTTTTCTAGGAAGTTTTCGTCCACCGAACGGAACTATGATATAGGCAACCGGGAATTGCTGGCGATTAAGTGGGCTTTCGAAGAGTGGAGGCATTTTTTGGAAGGAGCCCATCACCAGATTACGGTACTCACTGACCATAAAAACCTCACTTATCTAGATTCCGCTAAGAGGTTAAATGCTCGGCAAGCCCGCTGGGCCTTGTTTTTCTCTCGGTTCAATTTTGTTGTTACCTATAGACCCGGTTCTAAGAATGTCAAGGCTGATGCCCTGTCTAGGAGTTTTGGTTCTCCGGAACCTTCCGAGCCGGAGCCTGAGAGCATTCTCTCCCCCGGGGTGGTCCTCGCTGCTGTCTCCTCCGACCTTTCACCTCTCATTCACGCCGCTCAACAATCTGCTCCTGAAGCCCTTCCGGAAGGCAAATTATTTGTCCCGTTGTCACTGAGATTGAAAGTGTTAGAGGAGACACATGCTTCAGTCCTAGCTGGACACCCCGGTATCAGGGGTACTCTGGAGTTAGCGGCCAGACTCTATTGGTGGCCGCACATGGCCAAGGATGTACGGGTATTTGTGTCCGCGTGCCCGGTTTGCGCAAGGGGGAAGAACCTCAGGAGACGTCCTGAGGGGCCTCTTCTGCCCTTGCCCATTCCGTCCAGGCCATGGTCCCATTTGTCCATGGATTTTATTACTGATCTGCCATCCTCGCTGGGGAATACGGTCATTTGGGTAATAGTTGACCGTTTCTCCAAAATGTCTCATTTTGTTCCACTCGGCAAGTTGCCTAACGCCAAACTTTTGTCTGAGATGTTCATCAAGGAGATTGTTCGGTTACATGGCATCCCCGAGGATATTGTGTCTGATAGAGGGGTTCAGTTCGTCGCTCGCTTCTGGCGAGCCTTCTGTAAAAATCTAAACGTTAATTTGTCCTTTTCCTCCGCTTTCCATCCCGAGAGTAACGGACAAACGGAACGGATGAACCAAGAACTTATCCAGTATCTGCGACTGTTTGTCTCTGATAACCAGCATCAGTGGGCCAACTACTTACCTCTCGCCGAATTTGCTATTAACAACCATGGTAACTCGTCGACCCAACTGTCACCTTTTTTTTGTAACTATGGGTTCCATCCCCGGTTCTCGCTTTCTACTCCTTTGGTCTCGAACAATCCGGCCGCCGACATATCCGCCGAAGAACTGTGCACAGTTTGGGCCCAGGTTCGTAAGAACCTTCAGGGTTCCCAAGAGAAACTGCGTAAATACGCAAATAAAAGACGTACTATCTCTGCACCTTTTGTGGTCGGGGAGCAGGTTTTATTATCATCTAAGAATCTGAGACTTAAGGTTCCCTCCCTGAAACTTGCTCCTCGGTTCATTGGCCCATTTACGGTTTCTCAGGTTATCAACCCGGTGTCATATAAGTTGGCACTTCCTGACCCCTGGAAGGTCCACAAGGTTTTTCACAAGAACTTGCTTAAGAAGTATGTGACTCCAGTTCTCCCCACCCAGAACCCGCCTCCTCCCTCTTTGGTACAGGGGGAACTGGAGTATGAAGTAGAAAGGCTTGTGGATGCCCGACGGGTTAGAGGTGGGCTGCAGTACCTGGTCCACTGGAGAGGATTTGGCCCTGAGGATAGGACGTGGGTCCCTGCCAGGGACGTTCATGCGCCACGCCTAGTCCAGGCATTCCACAGGGCTTTCCCGCTTAAGCCCGCACCTGGCCATGGGGGTCCGGTGTACCCCCGTAGAAGGGGGGGTACTGTCAGAACCGGCAACTCTCGGGGCCGCCGTGCCCGCACCACCGGTCCGGCCACCCGGGGTACAGGAGCGCGGCGCAGAGGTACCCCGGTTCTTGTGATCTCCCCGGGCCGCTGTAAGACTGGTCGCCGCCGGGTTGCTAGGGAGGCAGCTGGTGCTTCTAGTGTCCTGACTACCAGGCTGGCTTCCCTAGTAACTGTCTGTGCAGCTAGACTGGGGGCGTGTCCCCAGCACCGCCCTGATTAGCCCCGCTGCTGTCAGGCTCCCCGCCCCAATCAGCTTCTGGGGCGGGAGCGCTGACAGCATTTAAATAGGTGTGTTTTCCTCTCAGGCCTCGCCAGTGTTAGTTTGGTTCTCCAGCTGCACCCGCGTTTATCCTGACTGCTCTTGTGACCTCGGCTTTTCTGACACCTGCTTTTGGACTTGACTACGTTTTTGCCTGACCCCTCCGTACTGCGTACCCTCTTGTTGCCTACCCGGATTGTCTGACCATTCTACCGTTGCTTGTCTCAGTGTCTGTTTGTCTCCCGTGTCCCGCTTCCCTAGTGAGGGTAGGGACCGTCGCCCAGTTGTCGCCCTGGGGGTTAGCCCAGGGGGGCAAGTAGGCAGGGACAGGGGTTGCGGGATATCTCAGGGACCCCCATATCCCGGACACTGTCCTGACAGGAATTTTGCATTATGAAATCATAATGGAATGTTGCATTATGACATCATAATGGAATTTTGCATTATGACATCATAATGGAATGTTGCATTATGCCATCATAATGGAATTTTGCATTATGACATCATAATGGAATGTTGCATTATGACATCATAATGGAATTTTTACATTATGACATCATAATGGAATTTTGCATTATGACATCATAATGGAATTTTACATTATGCCATCATAATGGAATGTTGCATTATAACATCATAATGGAATTTTGCATTATGACATCATAATGGAATGTTGCATTATGACATCATAATGGAATTTTACATTATGACATCATAATGGAATTTTACAATACAACATCATAATGGAATGTTGCATTATGACATCATAATGGAATTTTGCATTATGACATCATAATGGAATTTTGCATTATGACATCATAATGGAATTTTGCATTATGACATCATAATGGAATTTTGCATTATGACATCATAATGTAATTTTACATTATGACATCATAATGGAATGTTGCATTATGACATCATAATGGAATTTTACATTATGACATCATAATGGAATGTTGCATTATTACATCATAATGGAATTTTACATTATGACATCATAATGGAATGTTGCATTATGACATCATAATGGAATTTTGCATTATGACATCATAATGGAATGTTGCATTATGACATCATAATGGAATGTTGCATTATGACATCATAATGGAATTTTGCATTATGACATCATAATGGAATTTTACATTATGACATCATAATGGAATTTTACATTATGACATCATAATGGAATTTTGCATTATGCCATCATAATGGAATTTTTACATTATGACATCATAATGGAATGTTGCATTATTACATCATAATGGAATTTTACATTATGCCATCATAATGGAATGTTGCATTATGACATCATAATGGAATTTTGCATTATGACATCATAATGGAATGTTGCATTATGACATGATAATGGAATTTTGCATTATGACATCATAATGGAATGTTGCATTATGACATCATAATGGAATTTTACATTATGACATCATAATGGAATTTTACATTATGACCTCATAATGGAATTTTGCATTATGCCATAATAATGGAATTTTTACATTATGACATCATAATGGAATTTTGCATTATGCCATAATAATGGAATTTTTACATTATGACATCATAATGGAATTTTGCATTATGCCATCATAATGGAATGTTACATTATGACATCATAATGGAATGTTGAATTATGACATCATAATGGAATTTTGCATTATGACATCATAATGGAATGTTGCATTATGACATCATAATGAAATTTTGCATTATGACATCATAATGGAATGTTGCATTATGCCATCATAATGGAATTTTGCATTGTGACATCATAATGGAATGTTGCATTATGACATCATAATGGAATTTTTACATTATGACATCATAATGGAATTTTTACATTATGACATCATAATGGAATTTTGCATTATGACATCATAATGGAATTTTACATTATGACATCATAATGGAATGTTGCATTATAACATCATAATGGAATTTTGCATTATGACATCATAATGGAATGTTGCATTATGACATCATAATGGAATTTTACATTATGACATCATAATGGAATTTTACAATACAACATCATAATGGAATTTTACAATACAACATCATAATGGAATGTTGCATTATGACATCATAATGGAATTTTGCATTATGACATCATAATTGAATGTTACATTATGACATGATAATGGAATTTTGCATTATGACATCATAATGGAATTTTGCATTATGACATCATAATGGAATTTTACATTATGACATCATAATGGAATGTTGCATTATTACATCATAATGAAATTTTACATTATGACATCATAATGGAATTTTGCATTATGCCATCATAATGGAATTTTGCATTATGACATCTTAATGGAATGTTGCATTATGACATCATAATGGAATGTTGCATTATGACATCATAATGGAATTTTACATTATGACATCATAATGGAATGTTGCATTATGACATCATAATGGAATTTTACATTATGACATCATAATGGAATGTTGCATTATGACATCATAATGGAATTTTACATTATGACATGATAATGGAATGTTGCATTACGACATCATAATGGAATTTTACATTATGACATCATAATGGAATGTTGCATTACGACATCATAATGGAATTTAACATTATGACATCATAATGGAATGCTGCATTATGATATCATAATGGAATGCTTCACTATAACATCATAATGGAATTTTACATTATGACATCATAATGGAATTTTACATTATGACATCATAATGGAATTTTGCATTATGCCATCATAATGTAATTTTTACATTATGACATCATAATGGAATTTTGCATTATGACATCATAATGGAATTTTACATTATGACATCATAATGGAATTTTACATTATGACATCATAATGGAATTTTGCATTATGATATCATAATAATATTTTTACATTATGACATCATAATGGAATTTTGCATTATGACATCATAATGGAATGTTACATTATGACATCATAATGGAATGTTGCATTATGACATCATAATGGAATTTTACATTATGACATCATAATGGAATGTTGCATTATTACATCATAATGGAATTTTACATTATGCCATCATAATGGAATGTTGCATTATGACATCATAATGGAATGTTGCATTATTACATCATAATGGAATTTTACATTATGCCATCATAATGGAATGTTGCATTATGACATCATAATGGAATTTTGCATTATGACATCATAATGGAATTTTTACATTATGACATCATAATGGAATTTTACATTATGACATCATAATGGAATTTTGCATTATGACATCATAATGGAATGTTACATTATGACATCATAATGGAATGTCACATTATGACATCATAATGGAATTTTGCATTATGACATCATAATGGAATTTTACATTATTACATCATAATGGAATTTTGCATTATGACATCATAATGGAATGTTACATTATGACATCATAATGGAATGTCACATTATGACATCATAATGGAATTTTGCATTATGACATCATAATGGAATGTTGCATCATGACATGATAATGGAATTTTGCATTATGACATAATGAAATGTTGCATTATGACATCATAATGGAATTTTACATTATGCCATAATAATGGAATTTTTACATTATGATATCATAATGGAATTTTGCATTATGCCATAATAATGGAATTTTTACATTATGACATCATAATGGAATTTTGCATTATGCCATAATAATGGAATTTTTACATTATGACATCATAATGGAATTTTGCATTATGCCATCATAATGGAATGTTACATTATGACATCATAATGGAATGTTGAATTATGACATCATAATGGAATTTTGCATTATGAAATCATAATGGAATGTTGCATTATGACATCATAATGGAATTTTGCATTATGACATCATAATGGAATGTTGCATTATGCCATCATAATGGAATTTTGCATTATGACATCATAATGGAATGTTGCATTATGACATCATAATGGAATTTTTACATTATGACATCATAATGGAATTTTGCATTATGACATCATAATGGAATTTTACATTATGCCATCATAATGGAATGTTGCATTATAACATCATAATGGAATTTTGCATTATGACATCATAATGGAATGTTGCATTATGACATCATAATGGAATTTTACATTATGACATCATAATGGAATTTTACAATACAACATCATAATGGAATGTTGCATTATGACATCATAATGGAATTTTGCATTATGACATCATTATGGAATTTTGCATTATGACATCCTAATTGAATGTTACATTATGACATCATAATGGAATTTTGCATTATGACATCATAATGGAATTTTGCATTATGACATCATAATGGAATTTTACATTATGACATCATAATGGAATGTTGCATTATGACATCATAATGGAATTTTACATTATGACATAATAATGGAATGTTGCATTATTACATCATAATGGAATTTTACATTATGACATCATAATGGAATGTTGCATTATGACATCATAATGGAATTTTGCATTATGACATCATAATGGAATGTTGCATTATGACATCATAATGGAATTTTGCATTATGACATCATAATGGAATTTTGCATTATGACATCATAATGGAATTTTACATTATGACATCATAATGGAATTTTACATTATGACATCATAATGGAATTTTGCATTATGCCATCATAATGGAATTTTTACATTATGACATCATAATGGAATGTTGCATTATTACATCATAATGGAATTTTACATTATGCCATCATAATGGAATGTTGCATTATGACATCATAATGGAATTTTGCATTATGACATCATAATGGAATGTTGCATTATGACATGATAATGGAATTTTGCATTATGACATCATAATGGAATGTTGCATTATGACATCATAATGGAATTTTACATTATGACATCATAATGGAATTTTACATTATGACATCATAATGGAATTTTGCATTATGCCATCATAATGGAATTTTTACATTATGACATCATAATGGAATTTTGCATTATGACATCATAATGGAATTTTACATTATGACATCATAATGGAATTTTGCATTATGATATCATAACAAAATTTTTACATTATGACATCATAATGGAATTTTACATTATGACATCATAATGGAATGTTACATTATGACATCATAATGGAATGTTGCATTATGACATCATAATGGAATTTTACATTATGACATCATAATGGAATGTTGCATTATTACATCATAATGGAATTTTACATTATGCCATCATAATGCAATGTTGCATTATGACATCATAATGGAATTTTGCATTATGACATCATAATGGAATGTTGCATTATGACATCATAATAGAATTTTGCATTATGACATCATAATGGAATTTTGCATTATGACATCATAATGGAATTTTGCATTATGACATCATAATGGAATTTTACATTATGACATCATAATGGAATTTTGCATCATGACATCATAATGGAATGTTACATTATGACATCATAATGGAATGTCACATTATGACATCATAATGGAATTTTGCATTATGACATCATAATGGAATGTTACATTATGACATCATAATGGAATTTTGCATTATGACATCATAATGGAATTTTACATTATGACATCATAATGGAATTTTGCATTATGACATCATAATGGAATTTTACATTATGACATCATAATGGAATTTTGCATTATGACATTGTAATGGAATTTTTACATTATGACATCATAATGGAATTTTGCATTATGACATTGTAATGGAATTTTTACATTATGACATCATAATGGACTTTTGCATTATGACATCGTAATGGAATTTTTACATTATGACATCATAATGGAATTTTGCATTATGACATCATAATGGGATTTTGCATTATGACATCATAATGGAATGTTGCATTATGACATCTTAATGGAATGTTGCATTATGACATCATAATGGAATTTTGCATTATGACATCATAATGGAATGTTACATTATGACATCATAATGGAATTTTGCATTATGACATCATAATGGAATGTTACATTATGACATCATAATGGAATGTCACATTATGACATCATAATGGAATTTTGCATTATGACATCATAATGGAATTTTACATTATTACATCATAATGGAATTTTGCATTATGACATCATAATGGAATGTTACATTATGACATCATAATGGAATGTCACATTATGACATCATAATGGAATTTTGCATTATGACATCATAATGGAATGTTGCATCATGACATGATAATGGAATTTTGCATTATGACATAATGAAATGTTGCATTATGACATCATAATGGAATTTTACATTATGCCATAATAATGGAATTTTTACATTATGATATCATAATGGAATTTTGCATTATGCCATAATAATGGAATTTTTACATTATGACATCATAATGGAATTTTGCATTATGCCATAATAATGGAATTTTTACATTATGACATCATAATGGAATTTTGCATTATGCCATCATAATGGAATGTTACATTATGACATCATAATGGAATGTTGAATTATGACATCATAATGGAATTTTGCATTATGAAATCATAATGGAATGTTGCATTATGACATCATAATGGAATTTTGCATTATGACATCATAATGGAATGTTGCATTATGACATCATAATGGAATTTTTACATTATGACATCATAATGGAATTTTGCATTATGACATCATAATGGAATTTTACATTATGCCATCATAATGGAATGTTGCATTATAACATCATAATGGAATTTTGCATTATGACATCATAATGGAATGTTGCATTATGACATCATAATGGAATTTAACATTATGACATCATAATGGAATTTTACAATACAACATCATAATGGAATGTTGCATTATGACATCATAATGGAATTTTGCATTATGACATCATTATGGAATTTTGCATTATGACATCCTAATTGAATGTTACATTATGACATCATAATGGAATTTTGCATTATGACATCATAATGGAATTTTGCATTATGACATCATAATGGAATTTTACATTATGACATCATAATGGAATGTTGCATTATGACATCATAATGGAATTTTACATTATGACATCATAATGGAATGTTGCATTATTACATCATAATGGAATTTTACATTATGACATCATAATGGAATGTTGCATTATGACATCATAATGGAATTTTGCATTATGACATCATAATGGAATGTTGCATTATGACATCATAATGGAATTTTGCATTATGACATCATAATGGAATTTTGCATTATGACATCATAATGGAATTTTGCATTATGACATCATAATGGAATTTTACATTATGACATCATAATGGAATTTTACATTATGACATCATAATGGAATTTTGCATTATGCCATCATAATGGAATTTTTACATTATGACATCATAATGGAATGTTGCATTATTACATCATAATGGAATTTTACATTATGCCATCATAATGGAATGTTGCATTATGACATCATAATGGAATTTTGCATTATGACATCATAATGGAATGTTGCATTATGACATCATAATGGAATTTTACATTATGACATCATAATGGAATTTTACATTATGACATCATAATGGAATTTTGCATTATGCCATCATAATGGAATTTTTACATTATGACATCATAATGGAATTTTGCATTATGACATCATAATGGAATTTTACATTATGACATCATAATGGAATTTTGCATTATGATATCATAATAAAATTTTTACATTATGACATCATAATGGAATTTTGCATTATGACATCATAATGGAATGTTACATTATGACGTCATAATGGAATGTTGCATTATGACATCATAATGGAATTTTACATTATGACATCATAATGGAATGTTGCATTATTACATCATAATGGAATTTTACATTATGCCATCATAATGCAATGTTGCATTATGACATCATAATGGAATTTTGCATTATGACATCATAATGGAATGTTGCATTATGACATCATAATATAATTTTGCATTATGACATCATAATGGAATTTTGCATTATGACATCATAATGGAATTTTTACATTATGACATCATAATGGAATTTTACATTATGACATCATAATGGAATTTTGCATTATGACATCATAATGGACTGTTACATTATGACATCATAATGGAATGTCACATTATGACATCATAATGGAATTTTGCATTATGACATCATAATGGAATGTTACATTATGACATCATAATGGAATTTTGCATTATGACATCATAATGGAATTTTACATTATGACATCATAATGGAATTTTGCATTATGACATCATAATGGAATTTTACATTATGACATCATAATGGAATGTTGCATTATTACATCATAATGGAATTTTACATTATGCCATCATAATGGAATGTTGCATTATGACATCATAATGGAATGTTGCATTATTACATCATAATGGAATTTTACATTATGCCATCATAATGGAATGTTGCATTATGACATCATAATGGAATTTTGCATTATGACATCATAATGGAATGTTGCATTATGACATCATAATGGAATGTTGCATTATGACATCATAATGGAATTTTGCATTATGACATCATAATGGAATTTTACATTATGACATCATAATGGAATGTCACATTATGACATCATAATGGAATTTTGCATTATGACATCATAATGGAATTTTACATTATTACATCATAATGGAATTTTGCATTATGACATCATAATGGAATGTTACATTATGACATCATAATGGAATGTCACATTATGACATCATAATGGAATTTTGCATTATGACATCATAATGGAATGTTGCATCATGACATGATAATGGAATTTTGCATTATGACATAATGAAATGTTGCATTATGACATCATAATGGAATTTTACATTATGCCATAATAATGGAATTTTTACATTATGATATCATAATGGAATTTTGCATTATGCCATAATAATGGAATTTTTACATTATGACATCATAATGGAATTTTGCATTATGCCATAATAATGGAATTTTTACATTATGACATCATAATGGAATTTTGCATTATGCCATCATAATGGAATGTTACATTATGACATCATAATGGAATGTTGAATTATGACATCATAATGGAATTTTGCATTATGAAATCATAATGGAATGTTGCATTATGACATCATAATGGAATTTTGCATTATGACATCATAATGGAATGTTGCATTATGCCATCATAATGGAATTTTGCATTATGACATCATAATGGAATGTTGCATTATGACATCATAATGGAATTTTACATTGTGCCATCATAATGGAATGTTGCATTATGACATCATAATGGAATTTTACATTATGCCATCATAATGGAATGTTGCATTATAACATCATAATGGAATTTTGCATTATGACATCATAATGGAATGTTGCATTATGACATCATAATGGAATTTTACATTATGACATCATAATGGAATTTTACAATACAACATCATAATGGAATGTTGCATTATGACATCATAATGGAATTTTGCATTATGACATCATTATGGAATTTTGCATTATGACATCCTAATTGAATGTTACATTATGACATCATAATGGAATTTTGCATTATGACATCATAATGGAATTTTGCATTATGACATCATAATGGAATTTTACATTATGACATCATAATGGAATGTTGCATTATGACATCATAATGGAATTTTACATTATGACATCATAATGGAATGTTGCATTATTACATCATAATGGAATTTTACATTATGACATCATAATGGAATGTTGCATTATGACATCATAATGGAATTTTGCATTATGACATCATAATGGAATGTTGCATTATGACATCATAATGGAATTTTGCATTATGACATCATAATGGAATTTTGCATTATGACATCATAATGGAATTTTACATTATGACATCATAATGGAATTTTACATTATGACATCATAATGGAATTTTGCATTATGCCATCATAATGGAATTTTTACATTATGACATCATAATGGAATGTTGCATTATTACATCATAATGGAATTTTACATTATGCCATCATAATGGAATGTTGCATTATGACATCATAATGGAATTTTGCATTATGACATCATAATGGAATGTTGCATTATGACATGATAATGGAATTTTGCATTATGACATCATAATGGAATGTTGCATTATGACATCATAATGGAATTTTACATTATGACATCATAATGGAATTTTACATTATGACATCATAATGGAATTTTGCATTATGCCATCATAATGGAATTTTTACATTATGACATCATAATGGAATTTTGCATTATGACATCATAATGGAATTTTACATTATGACATCATAATGGAATTTTGCATTATGATATCATAACAAAATTTTTACATTATGACATCATAATGGAATTTTACATTATGACATCATAATGGAATGTTACATTATGACATCATAATGGAATGTTGCATTATGACATCATAATGGAATTTTACATTATGACATCATAATGGAATGTTGCATTATTACATCATAATGGAATTTTACATTATGCCATCATAATGCAATGTTGCATTATGACATCATAATGGAATTTTGCATTATGACATCATAATGGAATGTTGCATTATGACATCATAATAGAATTTTGCATTATGACATCATAATGGAATTTTGCATTATGACATCATAATGGAATTTTTACATTATGACATCATAATGGAATTTTACATTATGACATCATAATGGAATTTTGCATTATGACATCATAATGGAATGTTACATTATGACATCATAATGGAATGTCACATTATGACATCATAATGGAATTTTGCATTATGACATCATAATGGAATGTTACATTATGACATCATAATGGAATTTTGCATTATGACATCATAATGGAATTTTACATTATGACATCATAATGGAATTTTGCATTATGACATCATAATGGAATTTTACATTATGACATCATAATGGAATTTTGCATTATAACATTGTAATGGAATTTTTACATTATGACATCATAATGGAATTTTGCATTATGACATTGTAATGGAATTTTTACATTATGACATCATAATGGACTTTTGCATTATGACATCGTAATGGAATTTTTACATTATGACATCATAATGGAATTTTGCATTATGACATCATAATGGGATTTTGCATTATGACATCATAATGGAATGTTGCATTATGACATCTTAATGGAATGTTGCATTATGACATCATAATGGAATTTTGCATTATGACATCATAATGGAATGTTACATTATGACATCATAATGGAATTTTGCATTATGACATCATAATGGAATGTTACATTATGACATCATAATGGAATGTCACATTATGACATCATAATGGAATTTTGCATTATGACATCATAATGGAGTTTTACATTATTACATCATAATGGAATTTTGCATTATGACATCATAATGGAATGTTACATTATGACATCATAATGGAATGTCACATTATGACATCATAATGGAATTTTGCATTATGACATCATAATGGAATGTTGCATCATGACATGATAATGGAATTTTGCATTATGACATAATGAAATGTTGCATTATGACATCATAATGGAATTTTACATTATGCCATAATAATGGAATTTTTATATTATGATATCATAATGGAATTTTGCATTATGCCATAATAATGGAATTTTTACATTATGACATCATAATGGAATTTTGCATTATGCCATAATAATGGAATTTTTACATTATGACATCATAATGGAATTTTGCATTATGCCATCATAATGGAATGTTACATTATGACATCATAATGGAATGTTGAATTATGACATCATAATGGAATTTTGCATTATGAAATCATAATGGAATGTTGCATTATGACATCATAATGGAATTTTGCATTATGACATCATAATGGAATGTTGCATTATGCCATCATAATGGAATTTTGCATTATGACATCATAATGGAATGTTGCATTATGACATCATAATGGAATTTTTACATTATGACATCATAATGGAATTTTGCATTATGACATCATAATGGAATTTTACATTATGCCATCATAATGGAATGTTGCATTATAACATCATAATGGAATTTTGCATTATGACATCATAATGGAATGTTGCATTATGACATCATAATGGAATTTAACATTATGACATCATAATGGAATTTTACAATACAACATCATAATGGAATGTTGCATTATGACATCATAATGGAATTTTGCATTATGACATCATTATGGAATTTTGCATTATGACATCCTAATTGAATGTTACATTATGACATCATAATGGAATTTTGCATTATGACATCATAATGGAATTTTGCATTATGACATCATAATGGAATTTTACATTATGACATCATAATGGAATGTTGCATTATGACATCATAATGGAATTTTACATTATGACATCATAATGGAATGTTGCATTATTACATCATAATGGAATTTTACATTATGACATCATAATGGAATGTTGCATTATGACATCATAATGGAATTTTGCATTATGACATCATAATGGAATGTTGCATTATGACATCATAATGGAATTTTGCATTATGACATCATAATGGAATTTTGCATTATGACATCATAATGGAATTTTACATTATGACATCATAATGGAATTTTACATTATGACATCATAATGGAATTTTGCATTATGCCATCATAATGGAATTTTTACATTATGACATCATAATGGAATGTTGCATTATTACATCATAATGGAATTTTACATTATGCCATCATAATGGAATGTTGCATTATGACATCATAATGGAATTTTGCATTATGACATCATAATGGAATGTTGCATTATGACATGATAATGGAATTTTGCATTGACATCATAATGGAATGTTGCATTATGACATCATAATGGAATTTTACATTATGACATCATAATGGAATTTTACATTATGACATCATAATGGAATTTTGCATTATGCCATCATAATGGAATTTTTACATTATGACATCATAATGGAATTTTGCATTATGACATCATAATGGAATTTTACATTATGACATCATAATGGAATTTTGCATTATGATATCATAATAAAATTTTTACATTATGACATCATAATGGAATTTTGCATTATGACATCATAATGGAATGTTACATTATGACGTCATAATGGAATGTTGCATTATGACATCATAATGGAATTTTACATTATGACATCATAATGGAATGTTGCATTATTACATCATAATGGAATTTTACATTATGCCATCATAATGCAATGTTGCATTATGACATCATAATGGAATTTTGCATTATGACATCATAATGGAATGTTGCATTATGACATCATAATATAATTTTGCATTATGACATCATAATGGAATTTTGCATTATGACATCATAATGGAATTTTTACATTATGACATCATAATGGAATTTTACATTATGACATCATAATGGAATTTTGCATTATGACATCATAATGGACTGTTACATTATGACATCATAATGGAATGTCACATTATGACATCATAATGGAATTTTGCATTATGACATCATAATGGAATGTTACATTATGACATCATAATGGAATTTTGCATTATGACATCATAATGGAATTTTACATTATGACATCATAATGGAATTTTGCATTATGACATCATAATGGAATTTTACATTATGACATCATAATGGAATTTTGCATTATGACATTGTAATGGAATTTTTACATTATGACATCATAATGGAATTTTGCATTATGACATTGTAATGGAATTTTTACATTATGACATCATAATGGAATTTTGCATTATGACATTGTAATGGAATTTTTACATTATGACATCATAATGGACTTTTGCATTATGACATCGTAATGGAATTTTTACATTATGACATCATAATGGAATTTTGCATTATGACATCATAATGGGATTTTGCATTATGACATCATAATGGAATGTTGCATTATGACATCTTAATGGAATGTTGCATTATGACATCATAATGGAATGTTGCATTATGACATCATAATGGAATTTTACATTATGACATCATAATGGAATGTTGCATTATGACATCATAATGGAATTTTACATTATGACATCATAATGGAATGTTGCATTACGACATCATAATGGAATTTAACATTATGACATCATAATGGAATGCTGCATTATGACATCATAATGGAATGTTGCATTATGACATCATAATGGAATTTTACATTATGACATCATAATGGAATTTTACATTATGACATCATAATGGAATTTTGCATTATGCCATCATAATGGAATTTTTACATTATGACATCATAATGGAATTTTGCATTATGACATCATAATGGAATTTTACATTATGACATTATAATGGAATTTTACATTATGACATCATAATGGAATTTTGCATTATGATATCATAATAAAATTTTTACATTATGACATCATAATGGAATTTTGAATTATGACATCATAATGGAATGTTACATTATGACATCATAATGGAATGTTGCATTATGACATCATAATGGAATTTTACATTATGACATCATAATGGAATGTTGCATTATTACATCATAATGGAATTTTACATTATGCCATCATAATGGAATGTTGCATTATGACATCATAATGGAATTTTGCATTATGACATCATAATGGAATGTTGCATTATGACATCATAATGGAATTTTGCATTATGACATCATAATGGAATTTTGCATTATGACATCATAATGGAATTTTACATTATGACATCATAATGGAATTTTACATTATGACATCATGATGGAATTTTGCATTATGCCATCATAATGGAATTTTACATTATGACATCATAATGGAATGTTGCATTACGACATCATAATGGAATTTAACATTATGACATCATAATGGAATGCTGCATTATGACATCATAATGGAATGTTACATTATGACATCATAATGGAATTTTTACATTATGACATCATAATGGAATGTTGCATTATGACATCATAATGGAATGTTGCATTATGACAACATAATGGAATTTTGCATTATGACATCATAATGGAATTTTACATTATGACATCATAATGGAATTTTACATTATGACATCATAATGGAATTTTGCATTATGATATCATAATAATATTTTTACATTATGACATCATAATGGAATTTTGCATTATGACATCATAATGGAATGTTGCATTATGACATCATAATGGAATTTTACATTATGACATCATAATGGAATGTTGCATTATTACATCATAATGGAATTTTACATTATGCCATCATAATGGAATGTTGCATTATGACATCATAATGGAATTTTGCATTATGACATCATAATGGAATGTTGCATTATGACATCATAATGGAATTTTGCATTATGACATCATAATGGAATTTTGCATTATGACATCATAATGGAATTTTTACATTATGACATCATAATGGAATTTTACATTATGACATCATAATGGAATTTTGCATTTGGAATGTTACATTATGACATCATAATGGAATGTCACATTATGACATCATAATGGAATTTTGCATTATGACATGATAATGGAATGTTGCATCATGACATGATAATGGAATTTTGCATTATGACATAATGGAATGTTGCATTATGACATCATAATGGAATTTTACATTATGACATCATAATGGAATGTTGCATTATTACATCATAATGGAATTTTACATTATGCCATCATAATGGAATGTTGCATTATGACATCATAATGGAATGTTGCATTATGACATCATAATGGAATTTTGCATTATGACATCATAATGGAATTTTGCATTATGACATCATAATGGAATTTTTACATTATGACATCATAATGGAATTTTACATTATTACATCATAATGGAATTTTGCATTATGACATCATAATGGAATGTTACATTATGACATCATAATGGAATGTCACATTATGACATCATAATGGAATTTTGCATTATGACATCATAATGGAATTTTACATTATTACATCATAATGGAATTTTGCATTATGACATCATAATGGAATGTTACATTATGACATCATAATGGAATGTCACATTATGACATCATAATGGAATTTTGCATTATGACATCATAATGGAATGTTGCATCATGACATGATAATGGAATTTTGCATTATGACATAATGGAATGTTGCATTATGACATCATAATGGAATTTTACATTATGCCATAATAATGGAATTTTTACATTATGATATCATAATGGAATTTTGCATTATGCCATAATAATGGAATTTTTACATTATGACATAATGGAATTTTGCATTATGCCATAATAATGGAATTTTTACATTATGACATCATAATGGAATTTACATTATGCCATCATAATGGAATGTTACATTATGACATCATAATGGAATGTTGAATTATGACATCATAATGGAATTTTGCATTATGACATCATAATGGAATGTTGCATTATGACATCATAATGGAATTTTGCATTATGACATCATAATGGAATGTTGCATTATGCCATCATAATGGAATTTTGCATTATGACATCATAATGGAATGTTGCATTATGACATCATAATGGAATTTTTACATTATGACATCATAATGGAATTTTGCATTATGACATCATAATGGAATTTTACATTATGACATCATAATGGAATGTTGCATTATAACATCATAATGGAATTTTGCATTATGACATCATAATGGAATGTTGCATTATGACATCATAATGGAATTTTACATTATGACATCATAATGGAATTTTACAATACAACATCATAATGGAATTTTGCATTATGACATCATTATGGAATTTTGCATTATGACATCCTAATTGAATGTTACATTATGACATCATAATGGAATTTTGCATTATGACATCATAATGGAATTTTGCATTATGACATCATAATGGAATTTTACATTATGACATCATAATGGAATGTTGCATTATGACATCATAATGGAATTTTGCATTATGACATCATTATGGAATTTTTACATTATGACATCATAATGGAATTTTGCATTATGACATCATAGTGGGATGTTGCATTATGACATCATAATGGAATTTTGCATTATGACATCATAATGGAATTTTGCATTAGGCCATCATAATGGAATGTTACATTATGACATCATAATGGAATTTTGCATTATGACATCATAATGGAATGTTGCATTATGACATCATAATGGAATTTTACATTATGACATCATAATGAAATTTTGCATTATGACATCATAATGGAATTTTTACATTATGACATCATAATGGAATTTTGCATTATGACATCATAATTCAATTTTTACATTATGACATCATAATGGCATTTTGCATTATGACATCATAATTGAATTTTTACATTATGACATCATAGTGGAATTTTGCATTATGACATCCTAATAGAATTTTTACATTATGACATCATAACGGAATGTTTCATTATGACATCATAATGGAATGTTACATTATGACATCATAATGGAATGTTGCATTATGACATCATAATGGAATTTTACATTATGACATCATAATGGAATGTTGCATTATGACATCATAATGGAATGTTACATTATGACATCATAATGGAATGTTGCATTATGACATCATAATGGAATTTTACATTATGCCATCATAATGGAATGTTGCATTATGACATCATAATGGAATGTTGCATTATGACATCATAATGGAATTTTGCATTATGACATCATAATGGAATTTTGCATTATGACATCATAATGGAATTTTTACATTAAGACATCATACTGGAATTTTACATTATGACATCATAATGGAATTTTGCATTATGACATCATAATGGAATGTTACATTATGACATCATAATGGAATGTCACATTATGACATCATAATGGAATTTTGCATTATGACATCATAATGGAATTTTGCATTATGACATCATAATGGAATTTTACATTATGACATCATAATGGAATTTTACATTATGACATCATAATGGAATTTTGCATTATGCCATCATAATGGAATTTTTACATTATGACATCATAATGGAATGTTGCATTATTACATCATAATGGAATTTTACATTATGCCATCATAATGGAATGTTGCATTATGACATCATAATGGAATTTTGCATTATGACATCATAATGGAATGTTGCATTATGACATGATAATGGAATTTTGCATTGACATCATAATGGAATGTTGCATTATGACATCATAATGGAATTTTACATTATGACATCATAATGGAATTTTACATTATGACATCATAATGGAATTTTGCATTATGCCATCATAATGGAATTTTTACATTATGACATCATAATGGAATTTTGCATTATGACATCATAATGGAATTTTACATTATGACATCATAATGGAATTTTGCATTATGATATCATAATAAAATTTTTACATTATGACATCATAATGGAATTTTGCATTATGACATCATAATGGAATGTTACATTATGACGTCATAATGGAATGTTGCATTATGACATCATAATGGAATTTTACATTATGACATCATAATGGAATGTTGCATTATTACATCATAATGGAATTTTACATTATGCCATCATAATGCAATGTTGCATTATGACATCATAATGGAATTTTGCATTATGACATCATAATGGAATGTTGCATTATGACATCATAATATAATTTTGCATTATGACATCATAATGGAATTTTGCATTATGACATCATAATGGAATTTTTACATTATGACATCATAATGGAATTTTACATTATGACATCATAATGGAATTTTGCATTATGACATCATAATGGACTGTTACATTATGACATCATAATGGAATGTCACATTATGACATCATAATGGAATTTTGCATTATGACATCATAATGGAATGTTACATTATGACATCATAATGGAATTTTGCATTATGACATCATAATGGAATTTTACATTATGACATCATAATGGAATTTTGCATTATGACATCATAATGGAATTTTACATTATGACATCATAATGGAATGTTGCATTATTACATCATAATGGAATTTTACATTATGCCATCATAATGGAATGTTGCATTATGACATCATAATGGAATGTTGCATTATTACATCATAATGGAATTTTACATTATGCCATCATAATGGAATGTTGCATTATGACATCATAATGGAATTTTGCATTATGACATCATAATGGAATTTTTACATTATGACATCATAATGGAATTTTACATTATGACATCATAATGGAATTTTGCATTATGACATCATAATGGAATGTTACATTATGACATCATAATGGAATGTCACATTATGACATCATAATGGAATTTTGCATTATGACATCATAATGGAATTTTACATTATTACATCATAATGGAATTTTGCATTATGACATCATAATGGAATGTTACATTATGACATCATAATGGAATGTCACATTATGACATCATAATGGAATTTTGCATTATGACATCATAATGGAATGTTGCATCATGACATGATAATGGAATTTTGCATTATGACATAATGAAATGTTGCATTATGACATCATAATGGAATTTTACATTATGCCATAATAATGGAATTTTTACATTATGATATCATAATGGAATTTTGCATTATGCCATAATAATGGAATTTTTACATTATGACATCATAATGGAATTTTGCATTATGCCATAATAATGGAATTTTTACATTATGACATCATAATGGAATTTTGCATTATGCCATCATAATGGAATGTTACATTATGACATCATAATGGAATGTTGAATTATGACATCATAATGGAATTTTGCATTATGAAATCATAATGGAATGTTGCATTATGACATCATAATGGAATTTTGCATTATGACATCATAATGGAATGTTGCATTATGCCATCATAATGGAATTTTGCATTATGACATCATAATGGAATGTTGCATTATGACATCATAATGGAATTTTTACATTATGACATCATAATGGAATTTTGCATTATGACATCATAATGGAATTTTACATTATGCCATCATAATGGAATGTTGCATTATAACATCATAATGGAATTTTGCATTATGACATCATAATGGAATGTTGCATTATGACATCATAATGGAATTTTACATTATGACATCATAATGGAATTTTACAATACAACATCATAATGGAATGTTGCATTATGACATCATAATGGAATTTTGCATTATGACATCATTATGGAATTTTGCATTATGACATCCTAATTGAATGTTACATTATGACATCATAATGGAATTTTGCATTATGACATCATAATGGAATTTTGCATTATGACATCATAATGGAATTTTACATTATGACATCATAATGGAATGTTGCATTATGACATCATAATGGAATTTTACATTATGACATCATAATGGAATGTTGCATTATTACATCATAATGGAATTTTACATTATGACATCATAATGGAATGTTGCATTATGACATCATAATGGAATTTTGCATTATGACATCATAATGGAATGTTGCATTATGACATCATAATGGAATTTTGCATTATGACATCATAATGGAATTTTGCATTATGACATCATAATGGAATTTTACATTATGACATCATAATGGAATTTTACATTATGACATCATAATGGAATTTTGCATTATGCCATCATAATGGAATTTTTACATTATGACATCATAATGGAATGTTGCATTATTACATCATAATGGAATTTTACATTATGCCATCATAATGGAATGTTGCATTATGACATCATAATGGAATTTTGCATTATGACATCATAATGGAATGTTGCATTATGACATGATAATGGAATTTTGCATTATGACATCATAATGGAATGTTGCATTATGACATCATAATGGAATTTTACATTATGACATCATAATGGAATTTTACATTATGACATCATAATGGAATTTTGCATTATGCCATCATAATGGAATTTTTACATTATGACATCATAATGGAATTTTGCATTATGACATCATAATGGAATTTTACATTATGACATCATAATGGAATTTTGCATTATGATATCATAACAAAATTTTTACATTATGACATCATAATGGAATTTTACATTATGACATCATAATGGAATGTTACATTATGACATCATAATGGAATGTTGCATTATGACATCATAATGGAATTTTACATTATGACATCATAATGGAATGTTGCATTATTACATCATAATGGAATTTTACATTATGCCATCATAATGCAATGTTGCATTATGACATCATAATGGAATTTTGCATTATGACATCATAATGGAATGTTGCATTATGACATCATAAAAGAATTTTGCATTATGACATCATAATGGAATTTTGCATTATGACATCATAATGGAATTTTTACATTATGACATCATAATGGAATTTTACATTATGACATCATAATGGAATTTTGCATTATGACATCATAATGGAATGTTACATTATGACATCATAATGGAATGTCACATTATGACATCATAATGGAATTTTGCATTATGACATCATAATGGAATGTTACATTATGACATCATAATGGAATTTTGCATTATGACATCATAATGGAATTTTACATTATGACATCATAATGGAATTTTGCATTATGACATCATAATGGAATTTTACATTATGACATCATAATGGAATTTTGCATTATGACATTGTAATGGAATTTTTACATTATGACATCATAATGGAATTTTGCATTATGACATTGTAATGGAATTTTTACATTATGACATCATAATGGACTTTTGCATTATGACATCGTAATGGAATTTTTACATTATGACATCATAATGGAATTTTGCATTATGACATCATAATGGGATTTTGCATTATGACATCATAATGGAATGTTGCATTATGACATCTTAATGGAATGTTGCATTATGACATCATAATGGAATTTTGCATTATGACATCATAATGGAATGTTACATTATGACATCATAATGGAATTTTGCATTATGACATCATAATGGAATGTTACATTATGACATCATAATGGAATGTCACATTATGACATCATAATGGAATTTTGCATTATGACATCATAATGGAGTTTTACATTATTACATCATAATGGAATTTTGCATTATGACATCATAATGGAATGTTACATTATGACATCATAATGGAATGTCACATTATGACATCATAATGGAATTTTGCATTATGACATCATAATGGAATGTTGCATCATGACATGATAATGGAATTTTGCATTATGACATAATGAAATGTTGCATTATGACATCATAATGGAATTTTACATTATGCCATAATAATGGAATTTTTACATTATGATATCATAATGGAATTTTGCATTATGCCATAATAATGGAATTTTTACATTATGACATCATAATGGAATTTTGCATTATGCCATAATAATGGAATTTTTACATTATGACATCATAATGGAATTTTGCATTATGCCATCATAATGGAATGTTACATTATGACATCATAATGGAATGTTGAATTATGACATCATAATGGAATTTTGCATTATGAAATCATAATGGAATGTTGCATTATGACATCATAATGGAATTTTGCATTATGACATCATAATGGAATGTTGCATTATGCCATCATAATGGAATTTTGCATTATGACATCATAATGGAATGTTGCATTATGACATCATAATGGAATTTTTACATTATGACATCATAATGGAATTTTGCATTATGACATCATAATGGAATTTTACATTATGCCATCATAATGGAATGTTGCATTATAACATCATAATGGAATTTTGCATTATGACATCATAATGGAATGTTGCATTATGACATCATAATGGAATTTAACATTATGACATCATAATGGAATTTTACAATACAACATCATAATGGAATGTTGCATTATGACATCATAATGGAATTTTGCATTATGACATCATTATGGAATTTTGCATTATGACATCCTAATTGAATGTTACATTATGACATCATAATGGAATTTTGCATTATGACATCATAATGGAATTTTGCATTATGACATCATAATGGAATTTTACATTATGACATCATAATGGAATGTTGCATTATGACATCATAATGGAATTTTACATTATGACATCATAATGGAATGTTGCATTATTACATCATAATGGAATTTTACATTATGACATCATAATGGAATGTTGCATTATGACATCATAATGGAATTTTGCATTATGACATCATAATGGAATGTTGCATTATGACATCATAATGGAATTTTGCATTATGACATCATAATGGAATTTTGCATTATGACATCATAATGGAATTTTACATTATGACATCATAATGGAATTTTACATTATGACATCATAATGGAATTTTGCATTATGCCATCATAATGGAATTTTTACATTATGACATCATAATGGAATGTTGCATTATTACATCATAATGGAATTTTACATTATGCCATCATAATGGAATGTTGCATTATGACATCATAATGGAATTTTGCATTATGACATCATAATGGAATGTTGCATTATGACATGATAATGGAATTTTGCATTGACATCATAATGGAATGTTGCATTATGACATCATAATGGAATTTTACATTATGACATCATAATGGAATTTTACATTATGACATCATAATGGAATTTTGCATTATGCCATCATAATGGAATTTTTACATTATGACATCATAATGGAATTTTCCATTATGACATCATAATGGAATTTTACATTATGACATCATAATGGAATTTTGCATTATGATATCATAATAAAATTTTTACATTATGACATCATAATGGAATTTTGCATTATGACATCATAATGGAATGTTACATTATGACGTCATAATGGAATGTTGCATTATGACATCATAATGGAATTTTACATTATGACATCATAATGGAATGTTGCATTATTACATCATAATGGAATTTTACATTATGCCATCATAATGCAATGTTGCATTATGACATCATAATGGAATTTTGCATTATGACATCATAATGGAATGTTGCATTATGACATCATAATATAATTTTGCATTATGACATCATAATGGAATTTTGCATTATGACATCATAATGGAATTTTTACATTATGACATCATAATGGAATTTTACATTATGACATCATAATGGAATTTTGCATTATGACATCATAATGGACTGTTACATTATGACATCATAATGGAATGTCACATTATGACATCATAATGGAATTTTGCATTATGACATCATAATGGAATGTTACATTATGACATCATAATGGAATTTTGCATTATGACATCATAATGGAATTTTACATTATGACATCATAATGGAATTTTGCATTATGACATCATAATGGAATTTTACATTATGACATCATAATGGAATTTTGCATTATGACATTGTAATGGAATTTTTACATTATGACATCATAATGGAATTTTGCATTATGACATTGTAATGGAATTTTTACATTATGACATCATAATGGAATTTTGCATTATGACATTGTAATGGAATTTTTACATTATGACATCATAATGGACTTTTGCATTATGACATCGTAATGGAATTTTTACATTATGACATCATAATGGAATTTTGCATTATGACATCATAATGGGATTTTGCATTATGACATCATAATGGAATGTTGCATTATGACATCTTAATGGAATGTTGCATTATGACATCATAATGGAATGTTGCATTATGACATCATAATGGAATTTTACATTATGACATCATAATGGAATGTTGCATTATGACATCATAATGGAATTTTACATTATGACATCATAATGGAATGTTGCATTACGACATCATAATGGAATTTAACATTATGACATCATAATGGAATGCTGCATTATGACATCATAATGGAATGTTGCATTATGACATCATAATGGAATTTTACATTATGACATCATAATGGAATTTTACATTATGACATCATAATGGAATTTTGCATTATGCCATCATAATGGAATTTTTACATTATGACATCATAATGGAATTTTGCATTATGACATCATAATGGAATTTTACATTATGACATTATAATGGAATTTTACATTATGACATCATAATGGAATTTTGCATTATGATATCATAATAAAATTTTTACATTATGACATCATAATGGAATTTTGAATTATGACATCATAATGGAATGTTACATTATGACATCATAATGGAATGTTGCATTATGACATCATAATGGAATTTTACATTATGACATCATAATGGAATGTTGCATTATTACATCATAATGGAATTTTACATTATGCCATCATAATGGAATGTTGCATTATGACATCATAATGGAATTTTGCATTATGACATCATAATGGAATGTTGCATTATGACATCATAATGGAATTTTGCATTATGACATCATAATGGAATTTTACATTATGACATCATAATGGAATTTTACATTATGACATCATGATGGAATTTTGCATTATGCCATCATAATGGAATTTTACATTATGACATCATAATGGAATGTTGCATTACGACATCATAATGGAATTTAACATTATGACATCATAATGGAATGCTGCATTATGACATCATAATGGAATGTTACATTATGACATCATAATGGAATTTTTACATTATGACATCATAATGGAATGTTGCATTATGACATCATAATGGAATGTTGCATTATGACAACATAATGGAATTTTGCATTATGACATCATAATGGAATTTTACATTATGACATCATAATGGAATTTTACATTATGACATCATAATGGAATTTTGCATTATGATATCATAATAATATTTTTACATTATGACATCATAATGGAATTTTGCATTATGACATCATAATGGAATGTTACATTATGACATCATAATGGAATGTTGCATTATGACATCATAATGGAATTTTACATTATGACATCATAATGGAATGTTGCATTATTACATCATAATGGAATTTTACATTATGCCATCATAATGGAATGTTGCATTATGACATCATAATGGAATTTTGCATTATGACATCATAATGGAATGTTGCATTATGACATCATAATGGAATTTTGCATTATGACATCATAATGGAATTTTGCATTATGACATCATAATGGAATTTTTACATTATGACATCATAATGGAATTTTACATTATGACATCATAATGGAATTTTGCATTTGGAATGTTACATTATGACATCATAATGGAATGTCACATTATGACATCATAATGGAATTTTGCATTATGACATGATAATGGAATGTTGCATCATGACATGATAATGGAATTTTGCATTATGACATAATGGAATGTTGCATTATGACATCATAATGGAATTTTACATTATGACATCATAATGGAATGTTGCATTATTACATCATAATGGAATTTTACATTATGCCATCATAATGGAATGTTGCATTATGACATCATAATGGAATGTTGCATTATGACATCATAATGGAATTTTGCATTATGACATCATAATGGAATTTTGCATTATGACATCATAATGGAATTTTTACATTATGACATCATAATGGAATTTTACATTATTACATCATAATGGAATTTTGCATTATGACATCATAATGGAATGTTACATTATGACATCATAATGGAATGTCACATTATGACATCATAATGGAATTTTGCATTATGACATCATAATGGAATTTTACATTATTACATCATAATGGAATTTTGCATTATGACATCATAATGGAATGTTACATTATGACATCATAATGGAATGTCACATTATGACATCATAATGGAATTTTGCATTATGACATCATAATGGAATGTTGCATCATGACATGATAATGGAATTTTGCATTATGACATAATGGAATGTTGCATTATGACATCATAATGGAATTTTACATTATGCCATAATAATGGAATTTTTACATTATGATATCATAATGGAATTTTGCATTATGCCATAATAATGGAATTTTTACATTATGACATAATGGAATTTTGCATTATGCCATAATAATGGAATTTTTACATTATGACATCATAATGGAATTTGCATTATGCCATCATAATGGAATGTTACATTATGACATCATAATGGAATGTTGAATTATGACATCATAATGGAATTTTGCATTATGACATCATAATGGAATGTTGCATTATGACATCATAATGGAATTTTGCATTATGACATCATAATGGAATGTTGCATTATGCCATCATAATGGAATTTTGCATTATGACATCATAATGGAATGTTGCATTATGACATCATAATGGAATTTTTACATTATGACATCATAATGGAATTTTGCATTATGACATCATAATGGAATTTTACATTATGACATCATAATGGAATGTTGCATTATAACATCATAATGGAATTTTGCATTATGACATCATAATGGAATGTTGCATTATGACATCATAATGGAATTTTACATTATGACATCATAATGGAATTTTACAATACAACATCATAATGGAATTTTGCATTATGACATCATTATGGAATTTTGCATTATGACATCCTAATTGAATGTTACATTATGACATCATAATGGAATTTTGCATTATGACATCATAATGGAATTTTGCATTATGACATCATAATGGAATTTTACATTATGACATCATAATGGAATGTTGCATTATGACATCATAATTCAATTTTTACATTATGACATCATAATGGCATTTTGCATTATGACATCATAATTGAATTTTTACATTATGACATCATAGTGGAATTTTGCATTATGACATCCTAATAGAATTTTTACATTATGACATCATAACGGAATGTTTCATTATGACATCATAATGGAATGTTACATTATGACATCATAATGGAATGTTGCATTATGACATCATAATGGAATTTTACATTATGACATCATAATGGAATGTTGCATTATGACATCATAATGGAATGTTACATTATGACATCATAATGGAATGTTGCATTATGACATCATAATGGAATTTTACATTATGCCATCATAATGGAATGTTGCATTATGACATCATAATGGAATGTTGCATTATGACATCATAATGGAATTTTGCATTATGACATCATAATGGAATTTTGCATTATGACATCATAATGGAATTTTTACATTAAGACATCATAATGGAATTTTACATTATGACATCATAATGGAATTTTGCATTATGACATCATAATGGAATGTTACATTATGACATCATAATGGAATGTCACATTATGACATCATAATGGAATTTTGCATTATGACATGATAATGGAATGTTGCATCATGACATGATAATGGAATTTTGCATTATGACATAATGGAATGTTGCATTATGACATCATAATGGAATTTTACATTATGACATCATAATGGAATGTTGCATTATTACATCATAATGGAATTTTACATTATGCCATCATAATGGAATGTTGCATTATGACATCATAATGGAATGTTGCATTATGACATCATAATGGAATTTTGCATTTTGACATCATAATGGAATTTTGCATTATGACATCATAATGGAATTTTTACATTATGACATCATAATGGAATTTTACATTATTACATCATAATGGAATTTTGCATTATGACATCATAATGGAATGTTACATTATGACATCATAATGGAATGTCACATTATGACATCATAATGGAATTTTGCATTATGACATCATAATGGAATTTTACATTATGACATCATAATGGAATTTTGCATTATGATATCATAATAAAATTTTTACATTATGACATCATAATGGAATTTTGCATTATGACATCATAATGGAATGTTACATTATGACGTCATAATGGAATGTTGCATTATGACATCATAATGGAATTTTACATTATGACATCATAATGGAATGTTGCATTATTACATCATAATGGAATTTTACATTATGCCATCATAATGCAATGTTGCATTATGACATCATAATGGAATTTTGCATTATGACATCATAATGGAATGTTGCATTATGACATCATAATATAATTTTGCATTATGACATCATAATGGAATTTTGCATTATGACATCATAATGGAATTTTTACATTATGACATCATAATGGAATTTTACATTATGACATCATAATGGAATTTTGCATTATGACATCATAATGGACTGTTACATTATGACATCATAATGGAATGTCACATTATGACATCATAATGGAATTTTGCATTATGACATCATAATGGAATGTTACATTATGACATCATAATGGAATTTTGCATTATGACATCATAATGGAATTTTACATTATGACATCATAATGGAATTTTGCATTATGACATCATAATGGAATTTTACATTATGACATCATAATGGAATGTTGCATTATTACATCATAATGGAATTTTACATTATGCCATCATAATGGAATGTTGCATTATGACATCATAATGGAATGTTGCATTATTACATCATAATGGAATTTTACATTATGCCATCATAATGGAATGTTGCATTATGACATCATAATGGAATTTTGCATTATGACATCATAATGGAATTTTTACATTATGACATCATAATGGAATTTTACATTATGACATCATAATGGAATTTTGCATTATGACATCATAATGGAATGTTACATTATGACATCATAATGGAATGTCACATTATGACATCATAATGGAATTTTGCATTATGACATCATAATGGAATTTTACATTATTACATCATAATGGAATTTTGCATTATGACATCATAATGGAATGTTACATTATGACATCATAATGGAATGTCACATTATGACATCATAATGGAATTTTGCATTATGACATCATAATGGAATGTTGCATCATGACATGATAATGGAATTTTGCATTATGACATAATGAAATGTTGCATTATGACATCATAATGGAATTTTACATTATGCCATAATAATGGAATTTTTACATTATGATATCATAATGGAATTTTGCATTATGCCATAATAATGGAATTTTTACATTATGACATCATAATGGAATTTTGCATTATGCCATAATAATGGAATTTTTACATTATGACATCATAATGGAATTTTGCATTATGCCATCATAATGGAATGTTACATTATGACATCATAATGGAATGTTGAATTATGACATCATAATGGAATTTTGCATTATGAAATCATAATGGAATGTTGCATTATGACATCATAATGGAATTTTGCATTATGACATCATAATGGAATGTTGCATTATGCCATCATAATGGAATTTTGCATTATGACATCATAATGGAATGTTGCATTATGACATCATAATGGAATTTTTACATTATGACATCATAATGGAATTTTGCATTATGACATCATAATGGAATTTTACATTATGCCATCATAATGGAATGTTGCATTATAACATCATAATGGAATTTTGCATTATGACATCATAATGGAATGTTGCATTATGACATCATAATGGAATTTTACATTATGACATCATAATGGAATTTTACAATACAACATCATAATGGAATGTTGCATTATGACATCATAATGGAATTTTGCATTATGACATCATTATGGAATTTTGCATTATGACATCCTAATTGAATGTTACATTATGACATCATAATGGAATTTTGCATTATGACATCATAATGGAATTTTGCATTATGACATCATAATGGAATTTTACATTATGACATCATAATGGAATGTTGCATTATGACATCATAATGGAATTTTACATTATGACATCATAATGGAATGTTGCATTATTACATCATAATGGAATTTTACATTATGACATCATAATGGAATGTTGCATTATGACATCATAATGGAATTTTGCATTATGACATCATAATGGAATGTTGCATTATGACATCATAATGGAATTTTGCATTATGACATCATAATGGAATTTTGCATTATGACATCATAATGGAATTTTACATTATGACATCATAATGGAATTTTACATTATGACATCATAATGGAATTTTGCATTATGCCATCATAATGGAATTTTTACATTATGACATCATAATGGAATGTTGCATTATTACATCATAATGGAATTTTACATTATGCCATCATAATGGAATGTTGCATTATGACATCATAATGGAATTTTGCATTATGACATCATAATGGAATGTTGCATTATGACATGATAATGGAATTTTGCATTATGACATCATAATGGAATGTTGCATTATGACATCATAATGGAATTTTACATTATGACATCATAATGGAATTTTACATTATGACATCATAATGGAATTTTGCATTATGCCATCATAATGGAATTTTTACATTATGACATCATAATGGAATTTTGCATTATGACATCATAATGGAATTTTACATTATGACATCATAATGGAATTTTGCATTATGATATCATAACAAAATTTTTACATTATGACATCATAATGGAATTTTACATTATGACATCATAATGGAATGTTACATTATGACATCATAATGGAATGTTGCATTATGACATCATAATGGAATTTTACATTATGACATCATAATGGAATGTTGCATTATTACATCATAATGGAATTTTACATTATGCCATCATAATGCAATGTTGCATTATGACATCATAATGGAATTTTGCATTATGACATCATAATGGAATGTTGCATTATGACATCATAATAGAATTTTGCATTATGACATCATAATGGAATTTTGCATTATGACATCATAATGGAATTTTTACATTATGACATCATAATGGAATTTTACATTATGACATCATAATGGAATTTTGCATTATGACATCATAATGGAATGTTACATTATGACATCATAATGGAATGTCACATTATGACATCATAATGGAATTTTGCATTATGACATCATAATGGAATGTTACATTATGACATCATAATGGAATTTTGCATTATGACATCATAATGGAATTTTACATTATGACATCATAATGGAATTTTGCATTATGACATCATAATGGAATTTTACATTATGACATCATAATGGAATTTTGCATTATGACATTGTAATGGAATTTTTACATTATGACATCATAATGGAATTTTGCATTATGACATTGTAATGGAATTTTTACATTATGACATCATAATGGACTTTTGCATTATGACATCGTAATGGAATTTTTACATTATGACATCATAATGGAATTTTGCATTATGACATCATAATGGGATTTTGCATTATGACATCATAATGGAATGTTGCATTATGACATCTTAATGGAATGTTGCATTATGACATCATAATGGAATTTTGCATTATGACATCATAATGGAATGTTACATTATGACATCATAATGGAATTTTGCATTATGACATCATAATGGAATGTTACATTATGACATCATAATGGAATGTCACATTATGACATCATAATGGAATTTTGCATTATGACATCATAATGGAGTTTTACATTATTACATCATAATGGAATTTTGCATTATGACATCATAATGGAATGTTACATTATGACATCATAATGGAATGTCACATTATGACATCATAATGGAATTTTGCATTATGACATCATAATGGAATGTTGCATCATGACATGATAATGGAATTTTGCATTATGACATAATGAAATGTTGCATTATGACATCATAATGGAATTTTACATTATGCCATAATAATGGAATTTTTACATTATGATATCATAATGGAATTTTGCATTATGCCATAATAATGGAATTTTTACATTATGACATCATAATGGAATTTTGCATTATGCCATAATAATGGAATTTTTACATTATGACATCATAATGGAATTTTGCATTATGCCATCATAATGGAATGTTACATTATGACATCATAATGGAATGTTGAATTATGACATCATAATGGAATTTTGCATTATGAAATCATAATGGAATGTTGCATTATGACATCATAATGGAATTTTGCATTATGACATCATAATGGAATGTTGCATTATGCCATCATAATGGAATTTTGCATTATGACATCATAATGGAATGTTGCATTATGACATCATAATGGAATTTTTACATTATGACATCATAATGGAATTTTGCATTATGACATCATAATGGAATTTTACATTATGCCATCATAATGGAATGTTGCATTATAACATCATAATGGAATTTTGCATTATGACATCATAATGGAATGTTGCATTATGACATCATAATGGAATTTAACATTATGACATCATAATGGAATTTTACAATACAACATCATAATGGAATGTTGCATTATGACATCATAATGGAATTTTGCATTATGACATCATTATGGAATTTTGCATTATGACATCCTAATTGAATGTTACATTATGACATCATAATGGAATTTTGCATTATGACATCATAATGGAATTTTGCATTATGACATCATAATGGAATTTTACATTATGACATCATAATGGAATGTTGCATTATGACATCATAATGGAATTTTACATTATGACATCATAATGGAATGTTGCATTATTACATCATAATGGAATTTTACATTATGACATCATAATGGAATGTTGCATTATGACATCATAATGGAATTTTGCATTATGACATCATAATGGAATGTTGCATTATGACATCATAATGGAATTTTGCATTATGACATCATAATGGAATTTTGCATTATGACATCATAATGGAATGTTGCATTATTACATCATAATGGAATTTTACATTATGACATCATAATGGAATGTTGCATTATGACATCATAATGGAATTTTGCATTATGACATCATAATGGAATGTTGCATTATGACATCATAATGGAATTTTGCATTATGACATCATAATGGAATTTTGCATTATGACATCATAATGGAATTTTACATTATGACATCATAATGGAATTTTACATTATGACATCATAATGGAATTTTGCATTATGCCATCATAATGGAATTTTTACATTATGACATCATAATGGAATGTTGCATTATTACATCATAATGGAATTTTACATTATGCCATCATAATGGAATGTTGCATTATGACATCATAATGGAATTTTGCATTATGACATCATAATGGAATGTTGCATTATGACATGATAATGGAATTTTGCATTATGACATCATAATGGAATGTTGCATTATGACATCATAATGGAATTTTACATTATGACATCATAATGGAATTTTACATTATGACATCATAATGGAATTTTGCATTATGCCATCATAATGGAATTTTTACATTATGACATCATAATGGAATTTTGCATTATGACATCATAATGGAATTTTACATTATGACATCATAATGGAATTTTGCATTATGATATCATAACAAAATTTTTACATTATGACATCATAATGGAATTTTACATTATGACATCATAATGGAATGTTACATTATGACATCATAATGGAATGTTGCATTATGACATCATAATGGAATTTTACATTATGACATCATAATGGAATGTTGCATTATTACATCATAATGGAATTTTACATTATGCCATCATAATGCAATGTTGCATTATGACATCATAATGGAATTTTGCATTATGACATCATAATGGAATGTTGCATTATGACATCATAATAGAATTTTGCATTATGACATCATAATGGAATTTTGCATTATGACATCATAATGGAATTTTTACATTATGACATCATAATGGAATTTTACATTATGACATCATAATGGAATTTTGCATTATGACATCATAATGGAATGTTACATTATGACATCATAATGGAATGTCACATTATGACATCATAATGGAATTTTGCATTATGACATCATAATGGAATGTTACATTATGACATCATAATGGAATTTTGCATTATGACATCATAATGGAATTTTACATTATGACATCATAATGGAATTTTGCATTATGACATCATAATGGAATTTTACATTATGACATCATAATGGAATTTTGCATTATGACATTGTAATGGAATTTTTACATTATGACATCATAATGGAATTTTGCATTATGACATTGTAATGGAATTTTTACATTATGACATCATAATGGACTTTTGCATTATGACATCGTAATGGAATTTTTACATTATGACATCATAATGGAATTTTGCATTATGACATCATAATGGGATTTTGCATTATGACATCATAATGGAATGTTGCATTATGACATCTTAATGGAATGTTGCATTATGACATCATAATGGAATTTTGCATTATGACATCATAATGGAATGTTACATTATGACATCATAATGGAATTTTGCATTATGACATCATAATGGAATGTTACATTATGACATCATAATGGAATGTCACATTATGACATCATAATGGAATTTTGCATTATGACATCATAATGGAGTTTTACATTATTACATCATAATGGAATTTTGCATTATGACATCATAATGGAATGTTACATTATGACATCATAATGGAATGTCACATTATGACATCATAATGGAATTTTGCATTATGACATCATAATGGAATGTTGCATCATGACATGATAATGGAATTTTGCATTATGACATAATGAAATGTTGCATTATGACATCATAATGGAATTTTACATTATGCCATAATAATGGAATTTTTACATTATGATATCATAATGGAATTTTGCATTATGCCATAATAATGGAATTTTTACATTATGACATCATAATGGAATTTTGCATTATGCCATAATAATGGAATTTTTACATTATGACATCATAATGGAATTTTGCATTATGCCATCATAATGGAATGTTACATTATGACATCATAATGGAATGTTGAATTATGACATCATAATGGAATTTTGCATTATGAAATCATAATGGAATGTTGCATTATGACATCATAATGGAATTTTGCATTATGACATCATAATGGAATGTTGCATTATGCCATCATAATGGAATTTTGCATTATGACATCATAATGGAATGTTGCATTATGACATCATAATGGAATTTTTACATTATGACATCATAATGGAATTTTGCATTATGACATCATAATGGAATTTTACATTATGCCATCATAATGGAATGTTGCATTATAACATCATAATGGAATTTTGCATTATGACATCATAATGGAATGTTGCATTATGACATCATAATGGAATTTAACATTATGACATCATAATGGAATTTTACAATACAACATCATAATGGAATGTTGCATTATGACATCATAATGGAATTTTGCATTATGACATCATTATGGAATTTTGCATTATGACATCCTAATTGAATGTTACATTATGACATCATAATGGAATTTTGCATTATGACATCATAA
Organism: Eleutherodactylus coqui; assembly: GCF_035609145.1. NCBI lineage: Eukaryota > Metazoa > Chordata > Amphibia > Anura > Eleutherodactylidae > Eleutherodactylus > Eleutherodactylus coqui. The sequence continues at coordinate 112,499,129 of NC_089842.1, read as the reverse complement.
TGGAATTTTGCATTATGACATCATAATGGAATTTTACATTATGACATCATAATGGAATGTTGCATTATGACATCATAATGGAATTTTACATTATGACATCATAATGGAATGTTGCATTATTACATCATAATGGAATTTTACATTATGACATCATAATGGAATGTTGCATTATGACATCATAATGGAATTTTGCATTATGACATCATAATGGAATGTTGCATTATGACATCATAATGGAATTTTGCATTATGACATCATAATGGAATTTTGCATTATGACATCATAATGGAATTTTACATTATGACATCATAATGGAATTTTACATTATGACATCATAATGGAATTTTGCATTATGCCATCATAATGGAATTTTTACATTATGACATCATAATGGAATGTTGCATTATTACATCATAATGGAATTTTACATTATGCCATCATAATGGAATGTTGCATTATGACATCATAATGGAATTTTGCATTATGACATCATAATGGAATGTTGCATTATGACATGATAATGGAATTTTGCATTGACATCATAATGGAATGTTGCATTATGACATCATAATGGAATTTTACATTATGACATCATAATGGAATTTTACATTATGACATCATAATGGAATTTTGCATTATGCCATCATAATGGAATTTTTACATTATGACATCATAATGGAATTTTGCATTATGACATCATAATGGAATTTTACATTATGACATCATAATGGAATTTTGCATTATGATATCATAATAAAATTTTTACATTATGACATCATAATGGAATGTTACATTATGACGTCATAATGGAATGTTGCATTATGACATCATAATGGAATTTTACATTATGACATCATAATGGAATGTTGCATTATTACATCATAATGGAATTTTACATTATGCCATCATAATGCAATGTTGCATTATGACATCATAATGGAATTTTGCATTATGACATCATAATGGAATGTTGCATTATGACATCATAATATAATTTTGCATTATGACATCATAATGGAATTTTGCATTATGACATCATAATGGAATTTTTACATTATGACATCATAATGGAATTTTACATTATGACATCATAATGGAATTTTGCATTATGACATCATAATGGACTGTTACATTATGACATCATAATGGAATGTCACATTATGACATCATAATGGAATTTTGCATTATGACATCATAATGGAATGTTACATTATGACATCATAATGGAATTTTGCATTATGACATCATAATGGAATTTTACATTATGACATCATAATGGAATTTTGCATTATGACATCATAATGGAATTTTACATTATGACATCATAATGGAATTTTGCATTATGACATTGTAATGGAATTTTTACATTATGACATCATAATGGAATTTTGCATTATGACATTGTAATGGAATTTTTACATTATGACATCATAATGGAATTTTGCATTATGACATTGTAATGGAATTTTTACATTATGACATCATAATGGACTTTTGCATTATGACATCGTAATGGAATTTTTACATTATGACATCATAATGGAATTTTGCATTATGACATCATAATGGGATTTTGCATTATGACATCATAATGGAATGTTGCATTATGACATCTTAATGGAATGTTGCATTATGACATCATAATGGAATGTTGCATTATGACATCATAATGGAATTTTACATTATGACATCATAATGGAATGTTGCATTATGACATCATAATGGAATTTTACATTATGACATCATAATGGAATGTTGCATTACGACATCATAATGGAATTTAACATTATGACATCATAATGGAATGCTGCATTATGACATCATAATGGAATGTTGCATTATGACATCATAATGGAATTTTACATTATGACATCATAATGGAATTTTACATTATGACATCATAATGGAATTTTGCATTATGCCATCATAATGGAATTTTTACATTATGACATCATAATGGAATTTTGCATTATGACATCATAATGGAATTTTACATTATGACATTATAATGGAATTTTACATTATGACATCATAATGGAATTTTGCATTATGATATCATAATAAAATTTTTACATTATGACATCATAATGGAATTTTGAATTATGACATCATAATGGAATGTTACATTATGACATCATAATGGAATGTTACATTATGACGTCATAATGGAATGTTGCATTATGACATCATAATGGAATTTTACATTATGACATCATAATGGAATGTTGCATTATTACATCATAATGGAATTTTACATTATGCCATCATAATGCAATGTTGCATTATGACATCATAATGGAATTTTGCATTATGACATCATAATGGAATGTTGCATTATGACATCATAATATAATTTTGCATTATGACATCATAATGGAATTTTGCATTATGACATCATAATGGAATTTTTACATTATGACATCATAATGGAATTTTACATTATGACATCATAATGGAATTTTGCATTATGACATCATAATGGACTGTTACATTATGACATCATAATGGAATTTTGCATTATGACATCATAATGGAATTTTACATTATGACATCATAATGGAATTTTGCATTATGACATTGTAATGGAATTTTTACATTATGACATCATAATGGAATTTTGCATTATGACATTGTAATGGAATTTTTACATTATGACATCATAATGGAATTTTGCATTATGACATTGTAATGGAATTTTTACATTATGACATCATAATGGACTTTTGCATTATGACATCGTAATGGAATTTTTACATTATGACATCATAATGGAATTTTGCATTATGACATCATAATGGGATTTTGCATTATGACATCATAATGGAATGTTGCATTATGACATCTTAATGGAATGTTGCATTATGACATCATAATGGAATGTTGCATTATGACATCATAATGGAATTTTACATTATGACATCATAATGGAATGTTGCATTATGACATCATAATGGAATTTTACATTATGACATCATAATGGAATGTTGCATTACGACATCATAATGGAATTTAACATTATGACATCATAATGGAATGCTGCATTATGACATCATAATGGAATGTTGCATTATGACATCATAATGGAATTTTACATTATGACATCATAATGGAATTTTACATTATGACATCATAATGGAATTTTGCATTATGCCATCATAATGGAATGTTGCATTATGACATCATAATGGAATTTTGCATTATGACATCATAATGGAATTTTACATTATGACATCATAATGGAATTTTACATTATGACATCATGATGGAATTTTGCATTATGCCATCATAATGGAATTTTACATTATGACATCATAATGGAATGTTGCATTACGACATCATAATGGAATTTAACATTATGACATCATAATGGAATGCTGCATTATGACATCATAATGGAATGTTACATTATGACATCATAATGGAATTTTTACATTATGACATCATAATGGAATGTTGCATTATGACATCATAATGGAATGTTGCATTATGACAACATAATGGAATTTTGCATTATGACATCATAATGGAATTTTACATTATGACATCATAATGGAATTTTACATTATGACATCATAATGGAATTTTGCATTATGATATCATAATAATATTTTTACATTATGACATCATAATGGAATTTTGCATTATGACATCATAATGGAATGTTACATTATGACATCATAATGGAATGTTGCATTATGACATCATAATGGAATTTTACATTATGACATCATAATGGAATGTTGCATTATTACATCATAATGGAATTTTACATTATGCCATCATAATGGAATGTTGCATTATGACATCATAATGGAATTTTGCATTATGACATCATAATGGAATGTTGCATTATGACATCATAATGGAATTTTGCATTATGACATCATAATGGAATTTTGCATTATGACATCATAATGGAATTTTTACATTATGACATCATAATGGAATTTTACATTATGACATCATAATGGAATTTTGCATTTGGAATGTTACATTATGACATCATAATGGAATGTCACATTATGACATCATAATGGAATTTTGCATTATGACATGATAATGGAATGTTGCATCATGACATGATAATGGAATTTTGCATTATGACATAATGGAATGTTGCATTATGACATCATAATGGAATTTTACATTATGACATCATAATGGAATGTTGCATTATTACATCATAATGGAATTTTACATTATGCCATCATAATGGAATGTTGCATTATGACATCATAATGGAATGTTGCATTATGACATCATAATGGAATTTTGCATTATGACATCATAATGGAATTTTGCATTATGACATCATAATGGAATTTTTACATTATGACATCATAATGGAATTTTACATTATTACATCATAATGGAATTTTGCATTATGACATCATAATGGAATGTTACATTATGACATCATAATGGAATGTCACATTATGACATCATAATGGAATTTTGCATTATGACATCATAATGGAATTTTACATTATTACATCATAATGGAATTTTGCATTATGACATCATAATGGAATGTTACATTATGACATCATAATGGAATGTCACATTATGACATCATAATGGAATTTTGCATTATGACATCATAATGGAATGTTGCATCATGACATGATAATGGAATTTTGCATTATGACATAATGGAATGTTGCATTATGACATCATAATGGAATTTTACATTATGCCATAATAATGGAATTTTTACATTATGATATCATAATGGAATTTTGCATTATGCCATAATAATAGAATTTTTACATTATGACATAATGGAATTTTGCATTATGCCATAATAATGGAATTTTTACATTATGACATCATAATGGAATTTGCATTATGCCATCATAATGGAATGTTACATTATGACATCATAATGGAATGTTGAATTATGACATCATAATGGAATTTTGCATTATGACATCATAATGGAATGTTGCATTATGACATCATAATGGAATTTTGCATTATGACATCATAATGGAATGTTGCATTATGCCATCATAATGGAATTTTGCATTATGACATCATAATGGAATGTTGCATTATGACATCATAATGGAATTTTTACATTATGACATCATAATGGAATTTTGCATTATGACATCATAATGGAATTTTACATTATGACATCATAATGGAATGTTGCATTATAACATCATAATGGAATTTTGCATTATGACATCATAATGGAATGTTGCATTATGACATCATAATGGAATTTTACATTATGACATCATAATGGAATTTTACAATACAACATCATAATGGAATTTTGCATTATGACATCATTATGGAATTTTGCATTATGACATCCTAATTGAATGTTACATTATGACATCATAATGGAATTTTGCATTATGACATCATAATGGAATTTTGCATTATGACATCATAATGGAATTTTACATTATGACATCATAATGGAATGTTGCATTATGACATCATAATGGAATTTTGCATTATGACATCATTATGGAATTTTTACATTATGACATCATAATGGAATTTTGCATTATGACATCATAATTCAATTTTTACATTATGACATCATAATGGCATTTTGCATTATGACATCATAATTGAATTTTTACATTATGACATCATAGTGGAATTTTGCATTATGACATCCTAATAGAATTTTTACATTATGACATCATAACGGAATGTTTCATTATGACATCATAATGGAATGTTACATTATGACATCATAATGGAATGTTGCATTATGACATCATAATGGAATTTTACATTATGACATCATAATGGAATGTTGCATTATGACATCATAATGGAATGTTACATTATGACATCATAATGGAATGTTGCATTATGACATCATAATGGAATTTTACATTATGCCATCATAATGGAATGTTGCATTATGACATCATAATGGAATGTTGCATTATGACATCATAATGGAATTTTGCATTATGACATCATAATGGAATTTTGCATTATGACATCATAATGGAATTTTTACATTAAGACATCATAATGGAATTTTACATTATGACATCATAATGGAATTTTGCATTATGACATCATAATGGAATGTTACATTATGACATCATAATGGAATGTCACATTATGACATCATAATGGAATTTTGCATTATGACATGATAATGGAATGTTGCATCATGACATGATAATGGAATTTTGCATTATGACATAATGGAATGTTGCATTATGACATCATAATGGAATTTTACATTATGACATCATAATGGAATGTTGCATTATTACATCATAATGGAATTTTACATTATGCCATCATAATGGAATGTTGCATTATGACATCATAATGGAATGTTGCATTATGACATCATAATGGAATTTTGCATTTTGACATCATAATGGAATTTTGCATTATGACATCATAATGGAATTTTTACATTATGACATCATAATGGAATTTTACATTATTACATCATAATGGAATTTTGCATTATGACATCATAATGGAATGTTACATTATGACATCATAATGGAATGTCACATTATGACATCATAATGGAATTTTGCATTATGACATCATAATGGAATTTTACATTATTACATCATAATGGAATTTTGCATTATGACATCATAATGGAATGTTACATTATGACATCATAATGGAATGTCACATTATGACATCATAATGGAATTTTGCATTATGACATCATAATGGAATGTTGCATCATGACATGATAATGGAATTTTGCATTATGACATAATGGAATGTTGCATTATGACATCATAATGGAATTTTACATTATGCCATAATAATGGAATTTTTACATTATGATATCATAATGGAATTTTGCATTATGCCATAATAATGGAATTTTTACATTATGACATCATAATGGAATTTTGCATTATGCCATAATAATGGAATTTTTACATTATGACATCATAATGGAATTTTGCATTATGCCATCATAATGGAATGTTACATTATGACATCATAATGGAATGTTGAATTATGACATCATAATGGAATTTTGCATTATGACATCATAATGGAATGTTGCATTATGACATCATAATGAAATTTTGCATTATGACATCATAATGGAATGTTGCATTATGCCATCATAATGGAATTTTGCATTGTGACATCATAATGGAATTTTGCATTATGACATCATAATGGAATTTTTACATTATGACATCATAATGGAATTTTACATTATGACATCATAATGGAATTTTGCATTATGACATCATAATGGACTGTTACATTATGACATCATAATGGAATGTCACATTATGACATCATAATGGAATTTTGCATTATGACATCATAATGGAATGTTACATTATGACATCATAATGGAATTTTGCATTATGACATCATAATGGAATTTTACATTATGACATCATAATGGAATTTTGCATTATGACATCATAATGGAATTTTACATTATGACATCATAATGGAATTTTGCATTATGACATTGTAATGGAATTTTTACATTATGACATCATAATGGAATTTTGCATTATGACATTGTAATGGAATTTTTACATTATGACATCATAATGGACTTTTGCATTATGACATCGTAATGGAATTTTTACATTATGACATCATAATGGAATTTTGCATTATGACATCATAATGGGATTTTGCATTATGACATCATAATGGAATGTTGCATTATGACATCTTAATGGAATGTTGCATTATGACATCATAATGGAATGTTGCATTATGACATCATAATGGAATTTTACATTATGACATCATAATGGAATGTTGCATTATGACATCATAATGGAATTTTACATTATGACATCATAATGGAATGTTGCATTACGACAACATAATGGAATTTAACATTATGACATCATAATGGAATGCTGCATTATGACATCATAATGGAATGTTGCATTATGACATCATAATGGAATTTTACATTATGACATCATAATGGAATTTTACATTATGACATCATAATGGAATTTTGCATTATGCCATCATAATGGAATTTTTACATTATGACATCATAATGGAATTTTGCATTATGACATCATAATGGAATTTTACATTATGACATTATAATGGAATTTTACATTATGACATCATAATGGAATTTTGCATTATGATATCATAATAAAATTTTTACATTATGACATCATAATGGAATTTTGAATTATGACATCATAATGGAATGTTACATTATGACATCATAATGGAATGTTGCATTATGACATCATAATGGAATTTTACATTATGACATCATAATGGAATGTTGCATTATTACATCATAATGGAATTTTACATTATGCCATCATAATGGAATGTTGCATTATGACATCATAATGGAATTTTGCATTATGACATCATAATGGAATGTTGCATTATGACATCATAATGGAATTTTGCATTATGACATCATAATGGAATTTTGCATTATGACATCATAATGGAATTTTACATTATGACATCATAATGGAATTTTACATTATGACATCATGATGGAATTTTGCATTATGCCATCATAATGGAATTTTACATTATGACATCATAATGGAATGTTGCATTACGACATCATAATGGAATTTAACATTATGACATCATAATGGAATGCTGCATTATGACATCATAATGGAATGTTACATTATGACATCATAATGGAATTTTTACATTATGACATCATAATGGAATGTTGCATTATGACATCATAATGGAATGTTGCATTATGACAACATAATGGAATTTTGCATTATGACATCATAATGGAATTTTACATTATGACATCATAATGGAATTTTACATTATGACATCATAATGGAATTTTGCATTATGATATCATAATAATATTTTTACATTATGACATCATAATGGAATTTTGCATTATGACATCATAATGGAATGTTACATTATGACATCATAATGGAATGTTGCATTATGACATCATAATGGAATTTTACATTATGACATCATAATGGAATGTTGCATTATTACATCATAATGGAATTTTACATTATGCCATCATAATGGAATGTTGCATTATGACATCATAATGGAATTTTGCATTATGACATCATAATGGAATGTTGCATTATGACATCATAATGGAATTTTGCATTATGACATCATAATGGAATTTTGCATTATGACATCATAATGGAATTTTTACATTATGACATCATAATGGAATTTTACATTATTACATCATAATGGAATTTTGCATTATGACATCATAATGGAATGTTACATTATGACATCATAATGGAATGTCACATTATGACATCATAATGGAATTTTGCATTATGACATCATAATGGAATTTTACATTATTACATCATAATGGAATTTTGCATTATGACATCATAATGGAATGTTACATTATGACATCATAATGGAATGTCACATTATGACATCATAATGGAATTTTGCATTATGCCATAATAATGGAATTTTTACATTATGACATAATGGAATTTTGCATTATGCCATAATAATGGAATTTTTACATTATGACATCATAATGGAATTTGCATTATGCCATCATAATGGAATGTTACATTATGACATCATAATGGAATGTTGAATTATGACATCATAATGGAATTTTGCATTATGACATCATAATGGAATGTTGCATTATGACATCATAATGGAATTTTGCATTATGACATCATAATGGAATGTTGCATTATGACATCATAATGGAATTTTTACATTATGACATCATAATGGAATTTTGCATTATGACATCATAATGGAATTTTACATTATGACATCATAATGGAATGTTGCATTATAACATCATAATGGAATTTTGCATTATGACATCATAATGGAATGTTGCATTATGACATCATAATGGAATTTTACATTATGACATCATAATGGAATTTTACAATACAACATCATAATGGAATGTTGCATTATGACATCATAATGGAATTTTGCATTATGACATCATTATGGAATTTTGCATTATGACATCCTAATTGAATGTTACATTATGACATCATAATGGAATTTTGCATTATGACATCATAATGGAATTTTGCATTATGACATCATAATGGAATTTTACATTATGACATCATAATGGAATGTTGCATTATGACATCATAATGGAATTTTGCATTATGACATCATTATGGAATTTTTACATTATGACATCATAATGGAATTTTGCATTATGACATCATAGTGGGATGTTGCATTATGACATCATAATGGAATTTTGCATTATGACATCATAATGGAATTTTGCATTAGGCCATCATAATGGAAGGTTACATTATGACATCATAATGGAATTTTGCATTATGACATCATAATGGAATGTTGCATTATGACATCATAATGGAATTTTACATTATGACATCATAATGAAATTTTGCATTATGGCATCATAATGGAATTTTTACATTATGACATCATAATGGAATTTTGCATTATGACATCATAATTCAATTTTTACATTATGACATCATAATGGCATTTTGCATTATGACATCATAATTGAATTTTTACATTATGACATCATAGTGGAATTTTGCATTATGACATCCTAATAGAATTTTTACATTATGACATCATAACGGAATGTTTCATTATGACATCATAATGGAATGTTACATTATGACATCATAATGGAATGTTGCATTATGACATCATAATGGAATTTTACATTATGCCATCATAATGGAATGTTGCATTATGACATCATAATGGAATGTTGCATTATGACATCATAATGGAATTTTGCATTATGACATCATAATGGAATTTTGCATTATGACATCATAATGGAATTTTTACATTAAGACATCATAATGGAATTTTACATTATGACATCATAATGGAATTTTGCATTATGACATCATAATGGAATGTTACATTATGACATCATAATGGAATGTCACATTATGACATCATAATGGAATTTTGCATTATGACATGATAATGGAATGTTGCATCATGACATGATAATGGAATTTTGCATTATGACATAATGGAATGTTGCATTATGACATCATAATGGAATTTTACATTATGACATCATAATGGAATGTTGCATTATTACATCATAATGGAATTTTACATTATGCCATCATAATGGAATGTTGCATTATGACATCATAATGGAATGTTGCATTATGACATCATAATGGAATTTTGCATTTTGACATCATAATGGAATTTTGCATTATGACATCATAATGGAATTTTTACATTATGACATCATAATGGAATTTTACATTATTACATCATAATGGAATTTTGCATTATGACATCATAATGGAATGTTACATTATGACATCATAATGGAATGTCACATTATGACATCATAATGGAATGTTACATTATGACATCATAATGGAATGTCACATTATGACATCATAATGGAATTTTGCATTATGACATCATAATGGAATGTTGCATCATGACATGATAATGGAATTTTGCATTATGACATAATGGAATGTTGCATTATGACATCATAATGGAATTTTACATTATGCCATAATAATGGAATTTTTACATTATGATATCATAATGGAATTTTGCATTATGCCATAATAATGGAATTTTTACATTATGACATAATGGAATTTTGCATTATGCCATAATAATGGAATTTTTACATTATGACATCATAATGGAATTTGCATTATGCCATCATAATGGAATGTTACATTATGACATCATAATGGAATGTTGAATTATGACATCATAATGGAATTTTGCATTATGACATCATAATGGAATGTTGCATTATGACATCATAATGGAATTTTGCATTATGACATCATAATGGAATGTTGCATTATGCCATCATAATGGAATTTTGCATTATGACATCATAATGGAATGTTGCATTATGACATCATAATGGAATTTTTACATTATGACATCATAATGGAATTTTGCATTATGACATCATAATGGAATTTTACATTATGACATCATAATGGAATGTTGCATTATAACATCATAATGGAATTTTGCATTATGACATCATAATGGAATGTTGCATTATGACATCATAATGGAATTTTACATTATGACATCATAATGGAATTTTACAATACAACATCATAATGGAATGTTGCATTATGACATCATAATGGAATTTTGCATTATGACATCATTATGGAATTTTGCATTATGACATCCTAATTGAATGTTACATTATGACATCATAATGGAATTTTGCATTATGACATCATAATGGAATTTTGCATTATGACATCATAATGGAATTTTACATTATGACATCATAATGGAATGTTGCATTATGACATCATAATGGAATTTTGCATTATGACATCATTATGGAATTTTTACATTTTGACATCATAATGGAATTTTGCATTATGACATCATAGTGGGATGTTGCATTATGACATCATAATGGAATTTTGCATTATGACATCATAATGGAATTTTGCATTAGGCCATCATAATGGAATGTTACATTATGACATCATAATGGAATTTTGCATTATGACATCATAATGGAATGTTGCATTATGACATCATAATGGAATTTTACATTATGACATCATAATGAAATTTTGCATTATGACATCATAATGGAATTTTTACATTATGACATCATAATGGAATTTTGCATTATGACATCATAATTCAATTTTTACATTATGACATCATAATGGCATTTTGCATTATGACATCATAATTGAATTTTTACATTATGACATCATAGTGGAATTTTGCATTATGTCATCCTAATAGAATTTTTACATTATGACATCATAACGGAATGTTTCATTATGACATCATAATGGAATGTTACATTATGACATCATAATGGAATGTTGCATTATGACATCATAATGGAATTTTACATTATGACATCATAATGGAATGTTGCATTATGACATCATAATGGAATGTTACATTATGACATCATAATGGAATGTTGCATTATGACATCATAATGGAATTTTACATTATGCCATCATAATGGAATGTTGCATTATGACATCATAATGGAATGTTGCATTATGACATCATAATGGAATTTTGCATTATGACATCATAATGGAATTTTGCATTATGACATCATAATGGAATTTTTACATTAAGACATCATAATGGAATTTTACATTATGACATCATAATGGAATTTTGCATTATGACATCATAATGGAATGTTACATTATGACATCATAATGGAATGTCACATTATGACATCATAATGGAATTTTGCATTATGACATGATAATGGAATGTTGCATCATGACATGATAATGGAATTTTGCATTATGACATAATGGAATGTTGCATTATGACATCATAATGGAATTTTACATTATGACATCATAATGGAATGTTGCATTATTACATCATAATGGAATTTTACATTATGCCATCATAATGGAATGTTGCATTATGACATCATAATGGAATGTTGCATTATGACATCATAATGGAATTTTGCATTTTGACATCATAATGGAATTTTGCATTATGACATCATAATGGAATTTTTACATTATGACATCATAATGGAATTTTACATTATTACATCATAATGGAATTTTGCATTATGACATCATAATGGAATGTTACATTATGACATCATAATGGAATGTCACATTATGACATCATAATGGAATTTTGCATTATGACATCATAATGGAATTTTACATTATTACATCATAATGGAATTTTGCATTATGACATCATAATGGAATGTTACATTATGACATCATAATGGAATGTCACATTATGACATCATAATGGAATTTTGCATTATGACATCATAATGGAATGTTGCATCATGACATGATAATGGAATTTTGCATTATGACATAATGGAATGTTGCATTATGACATCATAATGGAATTTTACATTATGCCATAATAATGGAATTTTTACATTATGATATCATAATGGAATTTTGCATTATGCCATAATAATGGAATTTTTACATTATGACATCATAATGGAATTTTGCATTATGCCATAATAATGGAATTTTTACATTATGACATCATAATGGAATTTTGCATTATGCCATCATAATGGAATGTTACATTATGACATCATAATGGAATGTTGAATTATGACATCATAATGGAATTTTGCATTATGACATCATAATGGAATGTTGCATTATGACATCATAATGAAATTTTGCATTATGACATCATAATGGAATGTTGCATTATGCCATCATAATGGAATTTTGCATTGTGACATCATAATGGAATGTTGCATTATGACATCATAATGGAATTTTTACATTATGACATCATAATGGAATTTTGCATTATGACATCATAATGGAATTTTACATTATGACACCATAATGGAATGTTGCATTATAACATCATAATGGAATTTTGCATTATGACATCATAATGGAATGTTGCATTATGACATCATAATGGAATTTTACATTATGACATCATAATGGAATTTTACAATACAACATCATAATGGAATGTTGCATTATGACATCATAATGGAATTTTGCATTATGACATCATTAGGGAATTTTGCATTATGACATCCTAATTGAATGGTACATTATGACATGATAATGGAATTTTGCATTATGACATCATAATGGAATTTTGCATTATGACATCATAATGGAATTTTTACATTATGACATCAAAATGGAATGTTGCATTATTACATCATAATGGAATTTTACATTATGCCATCATAATGGAATGTTGCATTATGACATCATAATGGAATTTTGCATTATGACATCATAATGGAATGTTGCATTATGACATCATAATGGAATTTTACATTATGACATCATAATGGAATTTTGCATTATGACATCATAATGGAATGTTACATTATGACATCATAATGGAATGTCACATTATGACATCATAATGGAATTTTGCATTATGACATGATAATGGAATGTTGCATCATGACATGATAATGGAATTTTGCATTATGACATAATGGAATGTTGCATTATGACATCATAATGGAATTTTACATTATGCCATCATAATGGAATGTTGCATTATGACATCATAATGGAATGTTGCATTATGACATCATAATGGAATTTTGCATTATGACATCATAATGGAATTTTGCATTATGACATCATAATGGAATTTTTACATTATGACATCATAATGGAATTTTACATTATTACATCATAATGGAATTTTGCATTATGACATCATAATGGAATGTTACATTATGACATCATAATGGAATGTCACATTATGACATCATAATGGAATTTTGCATTATGACATCATAATGGAATTTTACATTATTACATCATAATGGAATTTTGCATTATGACATCATAATGGAATGTTACATTATGACATCATAATGGAATGTCACATTATGACATCATAATGGAATTTTGCATTATGACATCATAATGGAATGTTGCATCATGACATGATAATGGAATTTTGCATTATGACATAATGGAATGTTGCATTATGACATCATAATGGAATTTTACATTATGCCATAATAATGGAATTTTTACATTATGATATCATAATGGAATTTTGCATTATGCCATAATAATGGAATTTTTACATTATGACATCATAATGGAATTTGCATTATGCCATCATAATGGAATGTTACATTATGACATCATAATGGAATGTTGAATTATGACATCATAATGGAATTTTGCATTATGACATCATAATGGAATGTTGCATTATGACATCATAATGGAATTTTACATTATGACATCATAATGGAATTTTACAATACAACATCATAATGGAATGTTGCATTATGACATCATAATGGAATTTTGCATTATGACATCATTATGGAATTTTGCATTATGACATCCTAATTGAATGTTACATTATGACATCATAATGGAATTTTGCATTATGACATCATAATGGAATTTTGCATTATGACATCATAATGGAATTTTACATTATGACATCATAATGGAATGTTGCATTATGACATCATTATGGAATTTTTACATTATGACATCATAATGGAATTTTGCATTATGACATCATAGTGGGATGTTGCATTATGACATCATAATGGAATTTTGCATTATGACATCATAATGGAATTTTGCATTAGGCCATCATAATGGAATGTTTCATTATGACATCATAATGGAATTTTGCATTATGACATCATAATGGAATGTTGCATTATGACATCATAATGGAATTTTACATTATGACATCATAATGAAATTTTGCATTATGACATCATAATGGAATTTTTACATTATGACATCATAATGGAATTTTGCATTATGACATCATAATTCAATTTTTACATTATGACATCATAATGGCATTTTGCATTATGACATCATAATTGAATTTTTACATTATGACATCATAGTGGAATTTTGCATTATGACATCCTAATAGAATTTTTACATTATGACATCATAACGGAATGTTTCATTATGACATCATAATGGAATGTTACATTATGACATCATAATGGAATGTTGCATTATGACATCATAATGGAATTTTACATTATGACATCATAATGGAATGTTGCATTATGACATCATAATGGAATGTTACATTATGACATCATAATGGAATGTTGCATTATGACATCATAATGGAATTTTACATTATGCCATCATAATGGAATGTTGCATTATGACATCATAATGGAATGTTGCATTATGACATCATAATGGAATTTTGCATTATGACATCATAATGGAATTTTGCATTATGACATCATAATGGAATTTTTACATTAAGACATCATAATGGAATTTTACATTATGACATCATAATGGAATTTTGCATTATGACATCATAATGGAATGTTACATTATGACATCATAATGGAATGTCACATTATGACATCATAATGGAATTTTGCATTATGACATGATAATGGAATGTTGCATCATGACATGATAATGGAATTTTGCATTATGACATAATGGAATGTTGCATTATGACATCATAATGGAATTTTACATTATGACATCATAATGGAATGTTGCATTATTACATCATAATGGAATTTTACATTATGCCATCATAATGGAATGTTGCATTATGACATCATAATGGAATGTTGCATTATGACATCATAATGGAATTTTGCATTTTGACATCATAATGGAATTTTGCATTATGACATCATAATGGAATTTTTTCATTATGACATCATAATGGAATTTTACATTATTACATCATAATGGAATTTTGCATTATGACATCATAATGGAATGTTACATTATGACATCATAATGGAATTTTACATTATTACATCATAATGGAATTTTGCATTATGACATCATAATGGAATGTTACATTATGACATCATAATGGAATGTCACATTATGACATCATAATGGAATTTTGCATTATGACATCATAATGGAATGTTGCATCATGACATGATAATGGAATTTTGCATTATGACATAATGGAATTTTGCATTATGACATCATAATGGAATTTTACATTATGCCATAATAATGGAATTTTTACATTATGATATCATAATGGAATTTTGCATTATGCCATAATAATGGAATTTTTACATTATGACATCATAATGGAATTTTGCATTATGCCATAATAATGGAATTTTTACATTATGACATCATAATGGAATTTTGCATTATGCCATCATAATGGAATGTTACATTATGACATCATAATGGAATGTTGAATTATGACATCATAATGGAATTTTGCATTATGACATCATAATGGAATGTTGCATTATGACATCATAATGAAATTTTGCATTATGACATTATAATGGAATGTTGCATTATGCCATCATAATGGAATTTTGCATTGTGACATCATAATGGAATGTTGCATTATGACATCATAATGGAATTTTTACATTATGACATCATAATGGAATTTTGCATTATGACATCATAATGGAATTTTACATTATGACATCATAATGGAATGTTGCATTATAACATCATAATGGAATTTTGCATTATGACATCATAATGGAATGTTGCATTATGACATCATAATGGAATTTTACATTATGACATCATAATGGAATTTTACAATACAACATCATAATGGAATGTTGCATTATGACATCATAATGGAATTTTGCATTATGACATCATTAGGGAATTTTGCATTATGACATCCTAATTGAATGGTACATTATGACATGATAATGGAATTTTGCATTATGACATCATAATGGAATTTTGCATTATGACATCATAATGGAATTTTTACATTATGACATCAAAATGGAATGTTGCATTATTACATCATAATGGAATTTTACATTATGCCATCATAATGGAATGTTGCATTATGACATCATAATGGAATTTTGCATTATGACATCATAATGGAATGTTGCATTATGACATCATAATGGAATTTTACATTATGACATCATAATGGAATTTTGCATTATGCCATCATAATGGAATTTTGCATTATGACATCTTAATGGAATGTTGCATTATGACATCATAATGGAATGTTGCATTATGACATCATAATGGAATTTTACATTATGACATCATAATGGAATGTTGCATTATGACATCATAATGGAATTTTACATTATGACATGATAATGGAATGTTGCATTACGACATCATAATGGAATTTTACATTATGACATCATAATGGAATGTTGCATTACGACATCATAATGGAATTTAACATTATGACATCATAATGGAATGCTGCATTATGACATCATAATGGAATGCTTCACTATAACATCATAATGGAATTTTACATTATGACATCATAATGGAATTTTACATTATGACATCATAATGGAATTTTGCATTATGCCATCATAATGTAATTTTTACATTATGACATCATAATGGAATTTTGCATTATGACATCATAATGGAATTTTACATTATGACATCATAATGGAATTTTACATTATGACATCATAATGGAATTTTGCATTATGATATCATAATAATATTTTTACATTATGACATCATAATGGAATTTTGCATTATGACATCATAATGGAATGTTACATTATGACATCATAATGGAATGTTGCATTATGACATCATAATGGAATTTTACATTATGACATCATAATGGAATGTTGCATTATTACATCATAATGGAATTTTACATTATGCCATCATAATGGAATGTTGCATTATGACATCATAATGGAATTTTGCATTATGACATCATAATGGAATGTTGCATTATGACATCATAATGGAATTTTGCATTATGACATCATAATGGAATTTTTACATTATGACATCATAATGGAATTTTACATTATGACATCATAATGGAATTTTGCATTATGACATCATAATGGAATGTTACATTATGACATCATAATGGAATGTCACATTATGACATCATAATGGAATTTTACATTATTACATCATAATGGAATTTTGCATTATGACATCATAATGGAATGTTACATTATGACATCATAATGGAATGTCACATTATGACATCATAATGGAATTTTGCATTATGACATCATAATGGAATGTTGCATCATGACATGATAATGGAATTTTGCATTATGACATAATGAAATGTTGCATTATGACATCATAATGGAATTTTACATTATGCCATAATAATGGAATTTTTACATTATGATATCATAATGGAATTTTGCATTATGCCATAATAATGGAATTTTTACATTATGACATCATAATGGAATTTTGCATTATGCCATAATAATGGAATTTTTACATTATGACATCATAATGGAATGTTGCATTATGACATCATAATGGAATTTTTACATTATGACATCATAATGGAATTTTGCATTATGACATCATAATGGAATTTTACATTATGACATCATAATGGAATGTTGCATTATAACATCATAATGGAATTTTGCATTATGACATCATAATGGAATGTTGCATTATGACATCATAATGGAATTTTACATTATGACATCATAATGGAATTTTACAATACAACATCATAATGGAATGTTGCATTATGACATCATAATGGAATTTTGCATTATGACATCATTATGGAATTTTGCATTATGACATCCTAATGGAATTTTACATTATGACATCATAATGGAATGTTGCATTATGACATCATAATGGAATGTTGCATTATGACATCATAATGGAATTTTGCATTATGACATCATAATGGAATTTTGCATTATGACATCATAATGGAATTTTTACATTATGACATCATAATGGAATTTTACATTATGACATCATAATGGAATTTTGCATTATGACATCATAATGGAATTTTGCATTATGACATCATAATGGAATTTTTACATTATGACATCATAATGGAATTTTACATTATGACATCATAATGGAATTTTGCATTATGACATCATAATGGAATGTTACATTATGACATCATAATGGAATGTCACATTATGACATCATAATGGAATTTTACATTATTACATCATAATGGAATTTTGCATTATGACATCATAATGGAATGTTACATTATGACATCATAATGGAATGTCACATTATGACATCATAATGGAATTTTGCATTATGACATCATAATGGAATGTTGCATCATGACATGATAATGGAATTTTGCATTATGACATAATGAAATGTTGCATTATGACATCATAATGGAATTTTACATTATGCCATAATAATGGAATTTTTACATTATGATATCATAATGGAATTTTGCATTATGCCATAATAATGGAATTTTTACATTATGACATCATAATGGAATTTTGCATTATGCCATAATAATGGAATTTTTACATTATGACATCATAATGGAATGTTGCATTATGACATCATAATGGAATTTTTACATTATGACATCATAATGGAATTTTGCATTATGACATCATAATGGAATTTTACATTATGACATCATAATGGAATGTTGCATTATAACATCATAATGGAATTTTGCATTATGACATCATAATGGAATGTTGCATTATGACATCATAATGGAATTTTACATTATGACATCATAATGGAATTTTACAATACAACATCATAATGGAATGTTGCATTATGACATCATAATGGAATTTTGCATTATGACATCATTATGGAATTTTGCATTATGACATCCTAATTGAATGTTACATTATGACATCATAATGGAATTTTGCATTATGACATCATAATGGAATTTTGCATTATGACATCATAATGGAATTTTACATTATGACATCATAATGGAATGTTGCATTATGACATCATAATGGAATTTTGCATTATGACATCATTATGGAATTTTTACATTATGACATCATAATGGAATTTTGCATTATGACATCATAGTGGGATGTTGCATTATGACATCATAATGGAATTTTGCATTATGACATCATAATGGAATTTTGCATTAGGCCATCATAATGGAATGTTACATTATGACATCATAATGGAATTTTGCATTATGACATCATAATGGAATGTTGCATTATGACATCATAATGGAATTTTACATTATGACATCATAATGAAATTTTGCATTATGACATCATAATGGAATTTTTACATTATGACATCATAATGGAATTTTGCATTATGACATCATAATTCAATTTTTTACATTATGACATCATAATGGCATTTTGCATTATGACATCATAATTGAATTTTTACATTATGACATCATAGTGGAATTTTGCATTATGACATCCTAAGAAATTTTTACATTATGACATCATAACGGAATGTTTCATTATGACATCATAATGGAATGTTACATTATGACATCATAATGGAATGTTGCGTTATGACATCATAATGGAATTTTACATTATGACATCATAATGGAATGTTGCATTATGACATCATAATGGAATGTTACATTATGACATCATAATGGAATGTTGCATTATGACATCATAATGGAATTTTACATTATGCCATCATAATGGAATGTTGCATTATGACATCATAATGGAATGTTGCATTATGACATCATAATGGAATTTTGCATTATGACATCATAATGGAATTTTGCATTATGACATCATAATGGAATTTTTACATTAAGACATCATAATGGAATTTTACATTATGACATCATAATGGAATTTTGCATTATGACATCATAATGGAATGTTACATTATGACATCATAATGGAATGTCACATTATGACATCATAATGGAATTTTGCATTATGACATGATAATGGAATGTTGCATCATGACATGATAATGGAATTTTGCATTATGACATAATGGAATGTTGCATTATGACATCATAATGGAATTTTACATTATGACATCATAATGGAATGTTGCATTATTACATCATAATGGAATTTTACATTATGCCATCATAATGGAATGTTGCATTATGACATCATAATGGAATGTTGCATTATGACATCATAATGGAATTTTGCATTTTGACATCATAATGGAATTTTGCATTATGACATCATAATGGAATTTTTACATTATGACATCATAATGGAATTTTACATTATTACATCATAATGGAATTTTGCATTATGACATCATAATGGAATGTTACATTATGACATCATAATGGAATTTTACATTATTACATCATAATGGAATTTTGCATTATGACATCATAATGGAATGTTACATTATGACATCATAATGGAATGTCACATTATGACATCATAATGGAATTTTGCATTATGACATCATAATGGAATGTTGCATCATGACATGATAATGGAATTTTGCATTATGACATAATGGAATGTTGCATTATGACATCATAATGGAATTTTACATTATGCCATAATAATGGAATTTTTACATTATGATATCATAATGGAATTTTGCATTATGCCATAATAATGGAATTTTTACATTATGACATCATAATGGAATTTTGCATTATGCCATAATAATGGAATTTTTACATTATGACATCATAATGGAATTTTGCATTATGCCATCATAATGGAATGTTACATTATGACATCATAATGGAATGTTGAATTATGACATCATAATGGAATTTTGCATTATGACATCATAATGGAATGTTGCATTATGACATCATAATGAAATTTTGCATTATGACATTATAATGGAATGTTGCATTATGCCATCATAATGGAATTTTGCATTGTGACATCATAATGGAATGTTGCATTATGACATCATAATGGAATTTTTACATTATGACATCATAATGGAATTTTGCATTATGACATCATAATGGAATTTTACATTATGACATCATAATGGAATGTTGCATTATAACATCATAATGGAATTTTGCATTATGACATCATAATGGAATGTTGCATTATGACATCATAATGGAATTTTACATTATGACATCATAATGGAATTTTACAATACAACATCATAATGGAATGTTGCATTATGACATCATAATGGAATTTTGCATTATGACATCATTAGGGAATTTTGCATTATGACATCCTAATTGAATGGTACATTATGACATGATAATGGAATTTTGCATTATGACATCATAATGGAATTTTGCATTATGACATCATAATGGAATTTTTACATTATGACATCAAAATGGAATGTTGCATTATTACATCATAATGGAATTTTACATTATGCCATCATAATGGAATGTTGCATTATGACATCATAATGGAATTTTGCATTATGACATCATAATGGAATGTTGCATTATGACATCATAATGGAATTTTACATTATGACATCATAATGGAATTTTGCATTATGCCATCATAATGGAATTTTGCATTATGACATCTTAATGGAATGTTGCATTATGACATCATAATGGAATGTTGCATTATGACATCATAATGGAATTTTACATTATGACATCATAATGGAATGTTGCATTATGACATCATAATGGAATTTTACATTATGACATGATAATGGAATGTTGCATTACGACATCATAATGGAATTTTACATTATGACATCATAATGGAATGTTGCATTACGACATCATAATGGAATTTAACATTATGACATCATAATGGAATGCTGCATTATGACATCATAATGGAATGCTTCACTATAACATCATAATGGAATTTTACATTATGACATCATAATGGAATTTTACATTATGACATCATAATGGAATTTTGCATTATGCCATCATAATGTAATTTTTACATTATGACATCATAATGGAATTTTGCATTATGACATCATAATGGAATTTTACATTATGACATCATAATGGAATTTTGCATTATGATATCATAATAATATTTTTACATTATGACATCATAATGGAATTTTGCATTATGACATCATAATGGAATGTTACATTATGACATCATAATGGAATGTTGCATTATGACATCATAATGGAATTTTACATTATGACATCATAATGGAATGTTGCATTATTACATCATAATGGAATTTTACATTATGCCATCATAATGGAATGTTGCATTATGACATCATAATGGAATTTTGCATTATGACATCATAATGGAATGTTGCATTATGACATCATAATGGAATTTTGCATTATGACATCATAATGGAATTTTGCATTATGACATCATAATGGAATTTTTACATTATGACATCATAATGGAATTTTACATTATGACATCATAATGGAATTTTGCATTATGACATCATAATGGAATGTTACATTATGACATCATAATGGAATGTCACATTATGACATCATAATGGAATTTTACATTATTACATCATAATGGAATTTTGCATTATGACATCATAATAGAATGTTACATTATGACATCATAATGGAATGTCACATTATGACATCATAATGGAATTTTGCATTATGACATCATAATGGAATGTTGCATCATGACATGATAATGGAATTTTGCATTATGACATAATGAAATGTTGCATTATGACATCATAATGGAATTTTACATTATGCCATAATAATGGAATTTTTACATTATGATATCATAATGGAATTTTGCATTATGCCATAATAATGGAATTTTTACATTATGACATCATAATGGAATTTTGCATTATGCCATAATAATGGAATTTTTACATTATGACATCATAATGGAATTTTGCATTATGCCATCATAATGGAATGTTACATTATGACATCATAATGGAATGTTGAATTATGACATCATAATGGAATTTTGCATTATGAAATCATAATGGAATGTTGCATTATGACATCATAATGGAATTTTGCATTATGACATCATAATGGAATGTTGCATTATGCCATCATAATGGAATTTTGCATTATGACATCATAATGGAATGTTGCATTATGACATCATAATGGAATTTTTACATTATGACATCATAATGGAATTTTGTATTATGACATCATAATGGAAATTTACATTATGCCATCATAATGGAATGTTGCATTATAACATCATAATGGAATTTTGCATTATGACATCATAATGGAATGTTGCATTATGACATCATAATGGAATTTTACATTATGACATCATAATGGAATTTTACAATACAACATCATAATGGAATGTTGCATTATGACATCAT
Source organism: Eleutherodactylus coqui (assembly GCF_035609145.1). Taxonomy (NCBI): domain Eukaryota; kingdom Metazoa; phylum Chordata; class Amphibia; order Anura; family Eleutherodactylidae; genus Eleutherodactylus; species Eleutherodactylus coqui. The sequence goes on along the minus strand of NC_089842.1, from coordinate 112,473,693 downwards.
AATGGAATTTTGCATTATGACATCATTATGGAATTTTGCATTATGACATCCTAATTGAATGTTACATTATGACATCATAATGGAATTTTGCATTATGACATCATAATGGAATTTTGCATTATGACATCATAATGGAATTTTACATTATGACATCATAATGGAATGTTGCATTATGACATCATAATGGAATTTTACATTATGACATCATAATGGAATGTTGCATTATTACATCATAATGGAATTTTACATTATGACATCATAATGGAATGTTGCATTATGACATCATAATGGAATTTTGCATTATGACATCATAATGGAATGTTGCATTATGACATCATAATGGAATTTTGCATTATGACATCATAATGGAATTTTGCATTATGACATCATAATGGAATTTTACATTATGACATCATAATGGAATTTTACATTATGACATCATAATGGAATTTTGCATTATGCCATCATAATGGAATTTTTACATTATGACATCATAATGGAATGTTGCATTATTATATCATAATGGAATTTTACATTATGCCATCATAATGGAATGTTGCATTATGACATCATAATGGAATTTTGCATTATGACATCATAATGGAATGTTGCATTATGACATGATAATGGAATTTTGCATTATGACATCATAATGGAATGTTGCATTATGACATCATAATGGAATTTTACATTATGACATCATAATGGAATTTTACATTATGACATCATAATGGAATTTTGCATTATGCCATCATAATGGAATTTTTACATTATGACATCATAATGGAATTTTGCATTATGACATCATAATGGAATTTTACATTATGACATCATAATGGAATTTTGCATTATGATATCATAATAAAATTTTTACATTATGACATCATAATGGAATTTTGCATTATGACATCATAATGGAATGTTACATTATGACATCATAATGGAATGTTGCATTATGACATCATAATGGAATTTTACATTATGACATCATAATGGAATGTTGCATTATTACATCATAATGGAATTTTACATTATGCCATCATAATGCAATGTTGCATTATGACATCATAATGGAATTTTGCATTATGACATCATAATGGAATGTTGCATTATGCCATCATAATAGAATTTTGCATTATGACATCATAATGGAATTTTGCATTATGACATCATAATGGAATTTTTACATTATGACATCATAATGGAATTTTACATTATGACATCATAATGGAATTTTGCATTATGACATCATAATGGAATGTTACATTATGACATCATAATGGAATGTCACATTATGACATCATAATGGAATTTTGCATTATGACATCATAATGGAATGTTACATTATGACATCATAATGGAATTTTGCATTATGACATCATAATGGAATTTTACATTATGACATCATAATGGAATTTTGCATTATGACATCATAATGGAATTTTACATTATGACATCATAATGGAATTTTGCATTATGACATTGTAATGGAATTTTTACATTATGACATCATAATGGAATTTTGCATTATGACATTGTAATGGAATTTTTACATTATGACATCATAATGGAATTTTGCATTATGACATCGTAATGGAATTTTTACATTATGACATCATAATGGAATTTTGCATTATGACATCATAATGGGATTTTGCATTATGACATCATAATGGAATGTTGCATTATGACATCTTTATGGAATGTTGCATTATGACATCATTAGGGAATTTTGCATTATGACATCCTAATTGAATGTTACATTATGACATGATAATGGAATTTTGCATTATGACATCATAATGGAATTTTGCATTATGACATCATAATGGAATTTTACATTATGACATCATAATGGAATGTTGCATTATTACATCATAATGGAATTTTACATTATGCCATCATAATGGAATGTTGCATTATGACATCATAATGGAATTTTGCATTATGACATCATAATGGAATGTTGCATTATGACATCATAATGGAATTTTGCATTATGACATCATAATGGAATTTTGCATTATGACATCATAATGGAATTTTACATTATGACATCATAATGGAATTTTACATTATGACATCATAATGGAATTTTGCATTATGCCATCATAATGGAATTTTGCATTATGACATCTTAATGGAATGTTGCATTATGACATCATAATGGAATGTTGCATTATGACATCATAATGGAATTTTACATTATGACATCATAATGGAATGTTGCATTATGACATCATAATGGAATTTTACATTATGACATCATAATGGAATGTTGCATTATGACATCATAATGGAATTTTACATTATGACATGATAATGGAATGTTGCATTACGACATCATAATGGAATTTTACATTATGACATCATAATGGAATGTTGCATTACGACATCATAATGGAATTTAACATTATGACATCATAATGGAATGCTGCATTATGACATCATAATGGAATGCTTCACTATAACATCATAATGGAATTTTACATTATGACATCATAATGGAATTTTACATTATGACATCATAATGGAATTTTGCATTATGCCATCATAATGGAATTTTTACATTATGACATCATAATGGAATTTTGCATTATGACATCATAATGGAATTTTACATTATGACATCATAATGGAATTTTACATTATGACATCATAATGGAATTTTGCATTATGATATCATAATAATATTTTTACATTATGACATCATAATGGAATTTTGCATTATGACATCATAATGGAATGTTACATTATGACATCATAATGGAATGTTGCATTATGACATCATAATGGAATTTTACATTATGACATCATAATGGAATGTTGCATTATTACATCATAATGGAATTTTACATTATGCCATCATAATGGAATGTTGCATTATGACATCATAATGGAATTTTGCATTATGACATCATAATGGAATGTTGCATTATGACATCATAATGGAATTTTGCATTATGACATCATAATGGAATTTTGCATTATGACATCATAATGGAATTTTTACATTATGACATCATAATGGAATTTTACATTATGACATCATAATGGAATTTTGCATTATGACATCATAATGGAATGTTGCATTATGACATCATAATGGAATTTTGCATTATGACATCATAATGGAATTTTGCATTATGACATCATAATGGAATTTTACATTATGACATCATAATGGAATTTTGCATTATGCCATCATAATGGAATTTTTACATTATGACATCATAATGGAATGTTGCATTATTACATCATAATGGAATTTTACATTATGCCATCATAATGGAATGTTGCATTATGACATCATAATGGAATTTTGCATTATGACATCATAATGGAATGTTGCATTATGACATGATAATGGAATTTTGCATTATGACATCATAATGGAATGTTGCATTATGACATCATAATGGAATTTTACATTATGACATCATAATGGAATTTTACATTATGACATCATAATGGAATTTTGCATTATGCCATCATAATGGAATTTTTACATTATGACATCATAATGGAATTTTGCATTATGACATCATAATGGAATTTTACATTATGACATCATAATGGAATTTTGCATTATGATATCATAATAAAATTTTTACATTATGACATCATAATGGAATTTTGCATTATGACATCATAATGGAATGTTACATTATGACATCATAATGGAATGTTGCATTATGACATCATAATGGAATTTTACATTATGACATCATAATGGAATGTTGCATTATTACATCATAATGGAATTTTACATTATGCCATCATAATGCAATGTTGCATTATGACATCATAATGGAATTTTGCATTATGACATCATAATGGAATGTTACATTATGACATCATAATGGAATGTTGCATTATGACATCATAATGGAATGTTGCATTATGACATGATAATGGAATTTTGCATTATGACATGATAATGGAATTTTGCATTATGACATCATAATGGAATTTTACATTATGACATCATAATGGAATTTTGCATTATGACATTGTAATGGAATTTTTACATTATGACATCATAATGGAATTTTGCATTATGACATTGTAATGGAATTTTTACATTATGACATCATAATGGAATTTTGCATTATGACATCGTAATGGAATTTTTACATTATGACATCATAATGGAATTTTGCATTATGACATCATAATGGGATTTTGCATTATGACATCATAATGGAATGTTGCATTATGACATCTTTATGGAATGTTGCATTATGACATCATTAGGGAATTTTGCATTATGACATCCTAATTGAATGTTACATTATGACATGATAATGGAATTTTGCATTATGACATCATAATGGAATTTTGCATTATGACATCATAATGGAATTTTACATTATGACATCATAAGGGAATGTTGCATTATTACATCATAATGGAATTTTACATTATGCCATCATAATGGAATGTTGCATTATGACATCATAATGGAATTTTGCATTATGACATCATAATGGAATGTTGCATTATGACATCATAATGGAATTTTGCATTATGACATCATAATGGAATTTTGCATTATGACATCATAATGGAATTTTACATTATGACATCATAATGGAATTTTACATTATGACATCATAATGGAATTTTGCATTATGCCATCATAATGGAATTTTGCATTATGACATCTTAATGGAATGTTGCATTATGACATCATAATGGAATGTTGCATTATGACATCATAATGGAATTTTACATTATGACATCATAATGGAATGTTGCATTATGACATCATAATGGAATTTTACATTATGACATCATAATGGAATGTTGCATTATGACATCATAATGGAATTTTACATTATGACATGATAATGGAATGTTGCATTACGACATCATAATGGAATTTTACATTATGACATCATAATGGAATGTTGCATTACGACATCATAATGGAATTTAACATTATGACATCATAATGGAATGCTTCACTATAACATCATAATGGAATTTTACATTATGACATCATAATGGAATTTTACATTATGACATCATAATGGAATTTTGCATTATGCCATCATAATGGAATTTTTACATTATGACATCATAATGGAATTTTGCATTATGACATCATAATGGAATTTTACATTATGACATCATAATGGAATTTTACATTATGACATCATAATGGAATTTTGCATTATGATATCATAATAATATTTTTACATTATGACATCATAATGGAATTTTGCATTATGACATCATAATGGAATGTTACATTATGACATCATAATGGAATGTTGCATTATGACATCATAATGGAATTTTACATTATGACATCATAATGGAATGTTGCATTATTACATCATAATGGAATTTTACATTATGCCATCATAATGGAATGTTGCATTATGACATCATAATGGAATTTTGCATTATGACATCATAATGGAATGTTGCATTATGACATCATAATGGAATTTTGCATTATGACGTCATAATGGAATTTTGCATTATGACATCATAATGGAATTTTTACATTATGACATCATAATGGAATTTTACATTATGACATCATAATGGAATTTTGCATTATGACATCATAATGGAATGTTGCATTATGACATCATAATGGAATTTTGCATTATGACATCATAATGGAATTTTGCATTATGACATCATAATGGAATTTTACATTATGACATCATAATGGAATTTTGCATTATGCCATCATAATGGAATTTTTACATTATGACATCATAATGGAATGTTGCATTATTACATCATAATGGAATTTTACATTATGCCATCATAATGGAATGTTGCATTATGACATCATAATGGAATTTTGCATTATGACATCATAATGGAATGTTGCATTATGACATGATAATGGCATTTTGCATTATGACATCATAATGGAATGTTGCATTATGACATCATAATGGAATTTTACATTATGACATCATAATGGAATTTTACATTATGACATCATAATGGAATTTTGCATTATGCCATCATAATGGAATTTTTACATTATGACATCATAATGGAATTTTGCATTATGACATCATAATGGAATTTTACATTATGACATCATAATGGAATTTTGCATTATGATATCATAATAAAATTTTTACATTATGACATCATAATGGAATTTTGCATTATGACATCATAATGGAATGTTACATTATGACATCATAATGGAATGTTGCATTATGACATCATAATGGAATTTTACATTATGACATCATAATGGAATGTTGCATTATTACATCATAATGGAATTTTACATTATGCCATCATAATGCAATGTTGCATTATGACATCATAATGGAATTTTGCATTATGACATCATAATGGAATGTTGCATTATGCCATCATAATAGAATTTTGCATTATGACATCATAATGGAATTTTGCATTATGACATCATAATGGAATTTTTACATTATGACATCATAATGGAATTTTACATTATGACATCATAATGGAATTTTGCATTATGACATCATAATGGAATGTTACATTATGACATCATAATGGAATGTCACATTATGACATCATAATGGAATTTTACATTATGACATCATAATGGAATTTTGCATTATGCCATCATAATGGAATTTTTACATTATGACATCATAATGGAATTTTGCATTATGACATCATAATGGAATTTTACATTATGACATCATAATGGAATTTTACATTATGACATCATAATGGAATTTTGCATTATGATATCATAATAATATTTTTACATTATGACATCATAATGGAATTTTGCATTATGACATCATAATGGAATGTTACATTATGACATCATAATGGAATGTTGCATTATGACATCATAATGGAATTTTACATTATGACATCATAATGGAATGTTGCATTATTACATCATAATGGAATTTTACATTATGCCATCATAATGGAATGTTGCATTATGACATCATAATGGAATTTTGCATTATGACATCATAATGGAATGTTGCATTATGACATCATAATGGAATTTTGCATTATGACGTCATAATGGAATTTTGCATTATGACATCATAATGGAATTTTTACATTATGACATCATAATGGAATTTTACATTATGACATCATAATGGAATTTTGCATTATGACATCATAATGGAATGTTGCATTATGACATCATAATGGAATTTTGCATTATGACATCATAATGGAATTTTGCATTATGACATCATAATGGAATTTTACATTATGACATCATAATGGAATTTTGCATTATGCCATCATAATGGAATTTTTACATTATGACATCATAATGGAATGTTGCATTATTACATCATAATGGAATTTTACATTATGCCATCATAATGGAATGTTGCATTATGACATCATAATGGAATTTTGCATTATGACATCATAATGGAATGTTGCATTATGACATGATAATGGCATTTTGCATTTTGACATCATAATGGAATGTTGCATTATGACATCATAATGGAATTTTACATTATGACATCATAATGGAATTTTACATTATGACATCATAATGGAATTTTGCATTATGCCATCATAATGGAATTTTTACATTATGACATCATAATGGAATTTTGCATTATGACATCATAATGGAATTTTACATTATGACATCATAATGGAATTTTGCATTATGATATCATAATAAAATTTTTACATTATGACATCATAATGGAATTTTGCATTATGACATCATAATGGAATGTTACATTATGACATCATAATGGAATGTTGCATTATGACATCATAATGGAATTTTACATTATGACATCATAATGGAATGTTGCATTATTACATCATAATGGAATTTTACATTATGCCATCATAATGCAATGTTGCATTATGACATCATAATGGAATTTTGCATTATGACATCATAATGGAATGTTACATTATGACATCATAATGGAATTTTGCATTATGACATCATAATGGAATTTTACATTATGACATCATAATGGAATTTTGCATTATGACATCATAATGGAATTTTACATTATGACATCATAATGGAATTTTGCATTATGACATTGTAATGGAATTTTTACATTATGACATCATAATGGAATTTTGCATTATGACATTGTAATGGAATTTTTACATTATGACATCATAATGGAATTTTGCATTATGACATCGTAATGGAATGTTGCATTATGACATCATAATGGAATGTTGCATTATGACATCATAATGGAATTTTACATTATGACATCATAATGGAATGTTGCATTATGACATCATAATGGAATTTTACATTATGACATCATAATGGAATGTTGCATTACGACATCATAATGGAATTTTACATTATGACATCATAATGGAATGCTGCATTATGACATCATAATGGAATGTTGCATTATGACATCATAATGGAATTTTACATTATGACATCATAATGGAATTTTACATTATGACATCATAATGGAATTTTGCATTATGCCATCATAATGGAATTTTTACATTATGACATCATAATGGAATTTTGCATTATGACATCATAATGGAATTTTACATTATGACATTATAATGGAATTTTACATTATGACATCATAATGGAATTTTGCATTATGATATCATAATAAAATTTTTACATTATGACATCATAATGGAATTTTGAATTATGACATCATAATGGAATGTTACATTATGACATCATAATGGAATGTTGCATTATGACATCATAATGGAATTTTACATTATGACATCATAATGGAATGTTGCATTATTACATCATAATGGAATTTTACATTATGCCATCATAATGGAATGTTGCATTATGACATCATAATGGAATTTTGCATTATGACATCATAATGGAATGTTGCATTATGACATCATAATGGAATTTTGCATTATGACATCATAATGGAATTTTGCATTATGACATCATAATGGAATTTTACATTATGACATCATAATGGAATTTTGCATTATGCCATCATAATGGAATTTTACATTATGACATCATAATGGAATGTTGCATTACGACATCATAATGGAATTTAACATTATGACATCATAATGGAATGCTGCATTATGACATCATAATGGAATGTTACATTATGACATCATAATGGAATTTTTACATTATGACATCATAATGGAATGTTGCATTATGACATCATAATGGAATGTTGCATTATGACATCATAATGGAATGTTGCATTATGACATCATAATGGAATGTTGCATTATGACATCATAATGGAATGTTGCATTATGACATCATAATGGAATGTTGCATTATGACATCATAATGGAATGTTGCATTATGACATCATAATGGAATTTTGCATTATGACATCATAATGGAATTTTACATTATGACATCATAATGGAATTTTGCATTATGACATCATAATGGAATTTTACATTATGACATCATAATGGAATTTTACATTATGACATCATAATGGAATTTTGCTTTATGATATCATAATAATATTTTTACATTATGACATCATAATGGAATTTTGCATTATGACATCATAATGGAATGTTACATTATGACATCATAATGGAATGTTGCATTATGACATCATAATGGAATTTTACATTATGACATCATAATGGAATGTTGCATTATTACATCATAATGGAATTTTACATTATGCCATCATAATGGAATGTTGCATTATGACATCATAATGGAATTTTACATTATGCCATCATAATGGAATGTTGCATTATGACATCATAATGGAATGTTGCATTATGACATCATAATGGAATTTTGCATTATGACATCATAATGGAATTTTGCATTATGACATCATAATGGAATTTTTACATTAAGACATCATAATGGAATTTTACATTATGACATCATAATGGAATTTTGCATTATGACATCATAATGGAATGTTACATTATGACATCATAATGGAATGTCACATTATGACATCATAATGGACTTTTGCATTATGACATGATAATGGAATGTTGCATCATGACATGATAATGGAATTTTGCATTATGACATAATGGAATGTTGCATTATGACATCATAATGGAATTTTACATTATGACATCATAATGGAATGTTGCATTATTACATCATAATGGAATTTTACATTATGCCATCATAATGGAATGTTGCATTATGACATCATAATGGAATGTTGCATTATGACATCATAATGGAATTTTGCATTATGACATCATAATGGAATTTTGCATTATGACATCATAATGGAATTTTTACATTATGACATCATAATGGAATTTTACATTATTACATCATAATGGAATTTTGCATTATGACATCATAATGGAATGTTACATTATGACATCATAATGGAATGTCACATTATGACATCATAATGGAATTTTGCATTATGACATCATAATGGAATTTTGCATTATGACATCATAATGGAATTTTACATTATTACATCATAATGGAATTTTGCATTATGACATCATAATGGAATGTTACATTATGACATCATAATGGAATGTCACATTATGACATCATAATGGAATTTTGCATTATGACATCATAATGGAATGTTGCATCATGACATGATAATGGAATTTTGCATTATGACATAATGGAATGTTGCATTATGACATCATAATGGAATTTTACATTATGCCATAATAATGGAATTTTTAGATTATGATATCATAATGGAATTTTGCATTATGCCATAATAATGGAATTTTTACATTATGACATCATAATGGAATTTTGCATTATGCCATAATAATGGAATTTTTACATTATGACATCATAATGGAATTTTGCATTATGCCATCATAATGGAATGTTACATTATGACATCATAATGGAATGTTGAATTATGACATCATAATGGAATTTTGCATTATGACATCATAATGGAATGTGCATTATGACATCATAATGAAATTTTGCATTATGACATCATAATGGAATGTTGCATTATGACATCATAATGGAATTTTTACATTATGACATCATAATGGAATTTTGCATTATAACATCATAATGGAATTTTACATTATGACATCATAATGGAATGTTGCATTATAACATCATAATGGAATTTTGCATTATGACATCATAATGGAATGTTGCATTATGACATCATAATGGAATTTTACATTATGACATCATAATGGAATTTTACAATACAACATCATAATGGAATGTTGCATTATGACATCATAATGGAATTTTGCATTATGACATCATTCGGGAATTTTGCATTATGACATCCTAATTGAATGGTACATTATGACATGATAATGGAATTTTGCATTATGACATCATAATGGAATTTTGCATTATGACATCATAATGGAATTTTTACATTATGACATCATAATGGAATGTTGCATTATTACATCATAATGGAATTTTACATTATGCCATCATAATGGAATGTTGCATTATGACATCATAATGGAATTTTGCATTATGACATCATAATGGAATGTTGCATTATGACATCATAATGGAATTTTGCATTATGACATCATAATGGAATTTTGCATTATGACATCATAATGGAATTTTACATTATGACATCATAATGGAATTTTACATTATGACATCATAATGGAATTTTGCATTATGCCATCATAATGGAATTTTGCATTATGACATCTTAATGGAATGTTGCATTATGACATCATAATGGAATGTTGCATTATGACATCATAATGGAATTTTACATTATGACATCATAATGGAATGTTGCATTATGACATCATAATGGAATTTTACATTATGACATCATAATGGAATGTTGCATTATGACATCATAATGGAATTTTACATTATGACATGATAATGGAATGTTGCATTACGACATCATAATGGAATTTTACATTATGACATCATAATGGAATGTTGCATTACGACATCATAATGGAATTTAACATTATGACATCATAATGGAATGCTGCATTATGACATCATAATGGAATGCTTCACTATAACATCATAATGGAATTTTACATTATGACATCATAATGGAATTTTACATTATGACATCATAATGGAATTTTGCATTATGCCATCATAATGGAATTTTTACATTATGACATCATAATGGAATTTTGCATTATGACATCATAATGGAATTTTACATTATGACATCATAATGGAATTTTACATTATGACATCATAATGGAATTTTGCATTATGATATCATAATAATATTTTTACATTATGACATCATAATGGAATTTTGCATTATGACATCATAATGGAATGTTGCATTATGACATCATAATGGAATTTTACATTATGACATCATAATGGAATGTTGCATTATTACATCATAATGGAATTTTACATTATGCCATCATAATGGAATGTTGCATTATGACATCATAATGGAATTTTGCATTATGACATCATAATGGAATGTTGCATTATGACATCATAATGGAATTTTGCATTATGACATCATAATGGAATTTTGCATTATGACATCATAATGGAATTTTTACATTATGACATCATAATGGAATTTTACATTATGACATCATAATGGAATTTTGCATTATGCCATCATAATGGAATTTTTACATTATGACATCATAATGGAATGTTGCATTATTACATCATAATGGAATTTTACATTATGCCATCATAATGGAATGTTGCATTATGACATCATAATGGAATTTTGCATTATGACATCATAATGGAATGTTGCATTATGACATGATAATGGAATTTTGCATTATGACATCATAATGGAATGTTGCATTATGACATCATAATGGAATTTTACATTATGACATCATAATGGAATTTTACATTATGACATCATAATGGAATTTTGCATTATGCCATCATAATGGAATTTTTACATTATGACATCATAATGGAATTTTGCATTATGACATCATAATGGAATTTTACATTATGACATCATAATGGAATTTTGCATTATGATATCATAATAAAATTTTTACATTATGACATCATAATGGAATTTTGCATTATGACATCATAATGGAATGTTACATTATGACATCATAATGGAATGTTGCATTATGACATCATAATGGAATTTTACATTATGACATCATAATGGAATGTTGCATTATTACATCATAATGGAATTTTACATTATGCCATCATAATGCAATGTTGCATTATGACATCATAATGGAATTTTGCATTATGACATCATAATGGAATGTTGCATTATGCCATCATAATAGAATTTTGCATTATGACATCATAATGGAATTTTGCATTATGACATCATAATGGAATTTTTACATTATGACATCATAATGGAATTTTACATTATGACATCATAATGGAATTTTGCATTATGACATCATAATGGAATGTTACATTATGACATCATAATGGAATGTCACATTATGACATCATAATGGAATTTTGCATTATGACATCGTAATGGAATGTTACATTATGACATCATAATGGAATTTTGCATTATGACATCATAATGGAATTTTACATTATGACATCATAATGGAATTTTGCATTATGACATCATAATGGAATTTTACATTATGACATCATAATGGAATTTTGCATTATGACATTGTAATGGAATTTTTACATTATGACATCATAATGGAATTTTGCATTATGACATTGTAATGGAATTTTTACATTATGACATCATAATGGAATTTTGCATTATGACATCGTAATGGAATTTTTACATTATGACATCATAATGGAATTTTGCATTATGACATCATAATGGGATTTTGCATTATGACATCATAATGGAATGTTGCATTATGACATCTTAATGGAATGTTGCATTATGACATCATAATGGAATGTTGCATTATGACATCATAATGGAATTTTACATTATGACATCATAATGGAATGTTGCATTATGACATCATAATGGAATTTTACATTATGACATCATAATGGAATGTTGCATTACGACATCATAATGGAATTTTACATTATGACATCATAATGGAATGCTGCATTATGACATCATAATGGAATGTTGCATTATGACATCATAATGGAATTTTACATTATGACATCATAATGGAATTTTACATTATGACATCATAATGGAATTTTGCATTATGCCATCATAATGGAATTTTTACATTATGACATCATAATGGAATTTTGCATTATGACATCATAATGGAATTTTACATTATGACATTATAATGGAATTTTACATTATGACATCATAATGGAATTTTGCATTATGATATCATAATAAAATTTTTACATTATGACATCATAATGGAATTTTGAATTATGACATCATAATGGAATGTTGCATTATGACATCATAATGGAATTTTACATTATGACATCATAATGGAATGTTGCATTATTACATCATAATGGAATTTTACATTATGCCATCATAATGGAATGTTGCATTATGACATCATAATGGAATTTTGCATTATGACATCATAATGGAATGTTGCATTATGACATCATAATGGAATTTTGCATTATGACATCATAATGGAATTTTGCATTATGACATCATAATGGAATTTTACATTATGACATCATAATGGAATTTTACATTATGACATCATAATGGAATTTTGCATTATGCCATCATAATGGAATTTTACATTATGACATCATAATGGAATGTTGCATTACGACATCATAATGGAATTTAACATTATGACATCATAATGGAATGCTGCATTATGACATCATAATGGAATGTTACATTATGACATCATAATGGAATTTTTACATTATGACATCATAATGGAATGTTGCATTATGACATCATAATGGAATGTTGCATTATGACATCATAATGGAATGTTGCATTATGACATCATAATGGAATGTTGCATTATGACATCATAATGGAATGTTGCATTATGACATCATAATGGAATGTTGCATTATGACATCATAATGGAATGTTGCATTATGACATCATAATGGAATTTTGCATTATGACATCATAATGGAATTTTACATTATGACATCATAATGGAATTTTGCATTATGACATCATAATGGAATTTTACATTATGACATCATAATGGAATTTTACATTATGACATCATAATGGAATTTTGCTTTATGATATCATAATAATATTTTTACATTATGACATCATAATGGAATTTTGCATTATGACATCATAATGGAATGTTACATTATGACATCATAATGGAATGTTGCATTATGACATCATAATGGAATTTTACATTATGACATCATAATGGAATGTTGCATTATTACATCATAATGGAATTTTACATTATGCCATCATAATGGAATGTTGCATTATGACATCATAATGGAATTTTACATTATGCCATCATAATGGAATGTTGCATTATGACATCATAATGGAATGTTGCATTATGACATCATAATGGAATTTTGCATTATGACATCATAATGGAATTTTGCATTATGACATCATAATGGAATTTTTACATTAAGACATCATAATGGAATTTTACATTATGACATCATAATGGAATTTTGCATTATGACATCATAATGGAATGTTACATTATGACATCATAATGGAATGTCACATTATGACATCATAATGGACTTTTGCATTATGACATGATAATGGAATGTTGCATCATGACATGATAATGGAATTTTGCATTATGACATAATGGAATGTTGCATTATGACATCATAATGGAATTTTACATTATGACATCATAATGGAATGTTGCATTATTACATCATAATGGAATTTTACATTATGCCATCATAATGGAATGTTGCATTATGACATCATAATGGAATGTTGCATTATGACATCATAATGGAATTTTGCATTATGACATCATAATGGAATTTTGCATTATGACATCATAATGGAATTTTTACATTATGACATCATAATGGAATTTTACATTATTACATCATAATGGAATTTTGCATTATGACATCATAATGGAATGTTACATTATGACATCATAATGGAATGTCACATTATGACATCATAATGGAATTTTGCATTATGACATCATAATGGAATTTTACATTATTACATCATAATGGAATTTTGCATTATGACATCATAATGGAATGTTACATTATGACATCATAATGGAATGTCACATTATGACATCATAATGGAATTTTGCATTATGACATCATAATGGAATGTTGCATCATGACATGATAATGGAATTTTGCATTATGACATAATGGAATGTTGCATTATGACATCATAATGGAATTTTACATTATGCCATAATAATGGAATTTTTACATTATGATATCATAATGGAATTTTGCATTATGCCATAATAATGGAATTTTTACATTATGACATCATAATGGAATTTTGCATTATGCCATAATAATGGAATTTTTACATTATGACATCATAATGGAATTTTGCATTATGCCATCATAATGGAATGTTACATTATGACATCATAATGGAATGTTGAATTATGACATCATAATGGAATTTTGCATTATGACATCATAATGGAATGTGCATTATGACATCATAATGAAATTTTGCATTATGACTTCATAATGGAATGTTGCATTATGACATCATAATGGAATTTTTACATTATGACATCATAATGGAATTTTGCATTATAACATCATAATGGAATTTTACATTATGACATCATAATGGAATGTTGCATTATAACATCATAATGGAATTTTGCATTATGACATCATAATGGAATGTTGCATTATGACATCATAATGGAATTTTACATTATGACATCATAATGGAATTTTACAATACAACATCATAATGGAATGTTGCATTATGACATCATAATGGAATTTTGCATTATGACATCATTCGGGAATTTTGCATTATGACATCCTAATTGAATGGTACATTATGACATGATAATGGAATTTTGCATTATGACATCATAATGGAATTTTGCATTATGACATCATAATGGAATTTTTACATTATGACATCATAATGGAATGTTGCATTATTACATCATAATGGAATTTTACATTATGCCATCATAATGGAATGTTGCATTATGACATCATAATGGAATTTTGCATTATGACATCATAATGGAATGTTGCATTATGACATCATAATGGAATTTTGCATTATGACATCATAATGGAATTTTGCATTATGACATCATAATGGAATTTTACATTATGACATCATAATGGAATTTTACATTATGACATCATAATGGAATTTTGCATTATGCCATCATAATGGAATTTTGCATTATGACATCTTAATGGAATGTTGCATTATGACATCATAATGGAATGTTGCATTATGACATCATAATGGAATTTTACATTATGACATCATAATGGAATGTTGCATTATGACATCATAATGGAATTTTACATTATGACATCATAATGGAATGTTGCATTATGACATCATAATGGAATTTTACATTATGACATGATAATGGAATGTTGCATTACGACATCATAATGGAATTTTACATTATGACATCATAATGGAATGTTGCATTACGACATCATAATGGAATTTAACATTATGACATCATAATGGAATGCTGCATTATGACATCATAATGGAATGCTTCACTATAACATCATAATGGAATTTTACATTATGACATCATAATGGAATTTTACATTATGACATCATAATGGAATTTTGCATTATGCCATCATAATGGAATTTTTACATTATGACATCATAATGGAATTTTGCATTATGACATCATAATGGAATTTTACATTATGACATCATAATGGAATTTTACATTATGACATCATAATGGAATTTTGCATTATGATATCATAATAATATTTTTACATTATGACATCATAATGGAATTTTGCATTATGACATCATAATGGAATGTTGCATTATGACATCATAATGGAATTTTACATTATGACATCATAATGGAATGTTGCATTATTACATCATAATGGAATTTTACATTATGCCATCATAATGGAATGTTGCATTATGACATCATAATGGAATTTTGCATTATGACATCATAATGGAATGTTGCATTATGACATCATAATGGAATTTTGCATTATGACATCATAATGGAATTTTGCATTATGACATCATAATGGAATTTTTACATTATGACATCATAATGGAATTTTACATTATGACATCATAATGGAATTTTGCATTATGACATCATAATGGAATGTTGCATTATGACATCATAATGGAATTTTGCATTATGACATCATAATGGAATTTTGCATTATGACATCATAATGGAATTTTACATTATGACATCATAATGGAATTTTGCATTATGCCATCATAATGGAATTTTTACATTATGACATCATAATGGAATGTTGCATTATTACATCATAATGGAATTTTACATTATGCCATCATAATGGAATGTTGCATTATGACATCATAATGGAATTTTGCATTATGACATCATAATGGAATGTTGCATTATGACATGATAATGGAATTTTGCATTATGACATCATAATGGAATGTTGCATTATGACATCATAATGGAATTTTACATTATGACATCATAATGGAATTTTACATTATGACATCATAATGGAATTTTGCATTATGCCATCATAATGGAATTTTTACATTATGACATCATAATGGAATTTTGCATTATGACATCATAATGGAATTTTACATTATGACATCATAATGGAATTTTGCATTATGATATCATAATAAAATTTTTACATTATGACATCATAATGGAATTTTGCATTATGACATCATAATGGAATGTTACATTATGACATCATAATGGAATGTTGCATTATGACATCATAATGGAATTTTACATTATGACATCATAATGGAATGTTGCATTATTACATCATAATGGAATTTTACATTATGCCATCATAATGCAATGTTGCATTATGACATCATAATGGAATTTTGCATTATGACATCATAATGGAATGTTGCATTATGCCATCATAATAGAATTTTGCATTATGACATCATAATGGAATTTTGCATTATGACATCATAATGGAATTTTTACATTATGACATCATAATGGAATTTTACATTATGACATCATAATGGAATTTTGCATTATGACATCATAATGGAATGTTACATTATGACATCATAATGGAATGTCACATTATGACATCATAATGGAATTTTGCATTATGACATCATAATGGAATGTTACATTATGACATCATAATGGAATTTTGCATTATGACATCATAATGGAATTTTACATTATGACATCATAATGGAATTTTGCATTATGACATCATAATGGAATTTTACATTATGACATCATAATGGAATTTTGCATTATGACATTGTAATGGAATTTTTACATTATGACATCATAATGGAATTTTGCATTATGACATTGTAATGGAATTTTTACATTATGACATCATAATGGAATTTTGCATTATGACATCGTAATGGAATTTTTACATTATGACATCATAATGGAATTTTGCATTATGACATCATAATGGGATTTTGCATTATGACATCATAATGGAATGTTGCATTATGACATCTTAATGGAATGTTGCATTATGACATCATAATGGAATGTTGCATTATGACATCATAATGGAATTTTACATTATGACATCATAATGGAATGTTGCATTATGACATCATAATGGAATTTTACATTATGACATCATAATGGAATGTTGCATTACGACATCATAATGGAATTTTACATTATGACATCATAATGGAATGCTGCATTATGACATCATAATGGAATGTTGCATTATGACATCATAATGGAATTTTACATTATGACATCATAATGGAATTTTACATTATGACATCATAATGGAATTTTGCATTATGCCATCATAATGGAATTTTTACATTATGACATCATAATGGAATTTTGCATTATGACATCATAATGGAATTTTACATTATGACATTATAATGGAATTTTACATTATGACATCATAATGGAATTTTGCATTATGATATCATAATAAAATTTTTACATTATGACATCATAATGGAATTTTGAATTATGACATCATAATGGAATGTTGCATTATGACATCATAATGGAATTTTACATTATGACATCATAATGGAATGTTGCATTATTACATCATAATGGAATTTTACATTATGCCATCATAATGGAATGTTGCATTATGACATCATAATGGAATTTTGCATTATGACATCATAATGGAATGTTGCATTATGACATCATAATGGAATTTTGCATTATGACATCATAATGGAATTTTGCATTATGACATCATAATGGAATTTTACATTATGACATCATAATGGAATTTTACATTATGACATCATAATGGAATTTTGCATTATGCCATCATAATGGAATTTTACATTATGACATCATAATGGAATGTTGCATTACGACATCATAATGGAATTTAACATTATGACATCATAATGGAATGCTGCATTATGACATCATAATGGAATGTTACATTATGACATCATAATGGAATGTTGCATTATGACATCATAATGGAATGTTGCATTATGACATCATAATGGAATGTTGCATTATGACATCATAATGGAATGTTGCATTATGACATCATAATGGAATTTTGCATTATGACATCATAATGGAATTTTACATTATGACATCATAATGGAATTTTACATTATGACATCATAATGGAATTTTGCTTTATGATATCATAATAATATTTTTACATTATGACATCATAATGGAATTTTGCATTATGACATCATAATGGAATGTTACATTATGACATCATAATGGAATGTTGCATTATGACATCATAATGGAATTTTACATTATGACATCATAATGGAATGTTGCATTATTACATCATAATGGAATTTTACATTATGCCATCATAATGGAATGTTGCATTATGACATCATAATGGAATTTTACATTATGCCATCATAATGGAATGTTGCATTATGACATCATAATGGAATGTTGCATTATGACATCATAATGGAATTTTGCATTATGACATCATAATGGAATTTTGCATTATGACATCATAATGGAATTTTTACATTAAGACATCATAATGGAATTTTACATTATGACATCATAATGGAATTTTGCATTATGACATCATAATGGAATGTTACATTATGACATCATAATGGAATGTCACATTATGACATCATAATGGACTTTTGCATTATGACATGATAATGGAATGTTGCATCATGACATGATAATGGAATTTTGCATTATGACATAATGGAATGTTGCATTATGACATCATAATGGAATTTTACATTATGACATCATAATGGAATGTTGCATTATTACATCATAATGGAATTTTACATTATGCCATCATAATGGAATGTTGCATTATGACATCATAATGGAATGTTGCATTATGACATCATAATGGAATTTTGCATTATGACATCATAATGGAATTTTGCATTATGACATCATAATGGAATTTTTACATTATGACATCATAATGGAATTTTACATTATTACATCATAATGGAATTTTGCATTATGACATCATAATGGAATGTTACATTATGACATCATAATGGAATGTCACATTATGACATCATAATGGAATTTTGCATTATGACATCATAATGGAATTTTACATTATTACATCATAATGGAATTTTGCATTATGACATCATAATGGAATGTTACATTATGACATCATAATGGAATGTCACATTATGACATCATAATGGAATTTTGCATTATGACATCATAATGGAATGTTGCATCATGACATCATAATGGAATTTTGCATTATGACATAATGGAATGTTGCATTATGACATCATAATGGAATTTTACATTATGCCATAATAATGGAATTTTTACATTATGATATCATAATGGAATTTTGCATTATGCCATAATAATGGAATTTTTACATTATGACATCATAATGGAATTTTGCATTATGCCATAATAATGGAATTTTTACATTATGACATCATAATGGAATTTTGCATTATGCCATCATAATGGAATGTTACATTATGACATCATAATGGAATGTTGAATTATGACATCATAATGGAATTTTGCATTATGACATCATAATGGAATGTGCATTATGACATCATAATGAAATTTTGCATTATGACATCATAATGGAATGTTGCATTATGACATCATAATGGAATTTTTACATTATGACATCATAATGGAATTTTGCATTATAACATCATAATGGAATTTTACATTATGACATCATAATGGAATGTTGCATTATAACATCATAATGGAATTTTGCATTATGACATCATAATGGAATGTTGCATTATGACATCATAATGGAATTTTACATTATGACATCATAATGGAATTTTACAATACAACATCATAATGGAATGTTGCATTATGACATCATAATGGAATTTTGCATTATGACATCATTCGGGAATTTTGCATTATGACATCCTAATTGAATGGTACATTATGACATGACAATGGAATTTTGCATTATGACATCATAATGGAATTTTGCATTATGACATCATAATGGAATTTTTACATTATGACATCATAATGGAATGTTGCATTATTACATCATAATGGAATTTTACATTATGCCATCATAATGGAATGTTGCATTATGACATCATAATGGAATTTTGCATTATGACATCATAATGGAATGTTGCATTATGACATCATAATGGAATTTTACATTATGACATCATAATGGAATTTTGCATTATGCCATCATAATGGAATTTTGCATTATGACATCTTAATGGAATGTTGCATTATGACATCATAATGGAATGTTGCATTATGACATCATAATGGAATTTTACATTATGACATCATAATGGAATGTTGCATTATGACATCATAATGGAATTTTACATTATGACATCATAATGGAATGTTGCATTATGACATCATAATGGAATTTTACATTATGACATGATAATGGAATGTTGCATTACGACATCATAATGGAATTTTACATTATGACATCATAATGGAATGTTGCATTACGACATCATAATGGAATTTTTACATTATGACATCATAATGGAATTTTACATTATGACATCATAATGGAATTTTACATTATGACATCATAATGGAATTTTGCATTATGACATCATAATGGAATGTTACATTATGACATCATAATGGAATGTCACATTATGACATCATAATGGAATTTTGCATTATGACATCATAATGGAATGTTGCATCATGACATGATAATGGAATTTTGCATTATGACATAATGAAATGTTGCATTATGACATCATAATAGAATTTTACATTATGCCATAATAATGGAATTTTTACATTATGATATCATAATGGAATTTTGCGTTATGCCATAATAATGGAATTTTTACATTATGACATCATAATGGAATTTTGCATTATGCCATAATAATGGAATTTTTACATTATGACATCATAATGGAATTTTGCATTATGCCATCATAATGGAATGTTACATTATGACATCATAATGGAATGTTGAATTATGACATCATAATGGAATTTTGCATTATGAAATCATAATGGAATGTTGCATTATGACATCATAATGGAATTTTGCATTATGACATCATAATGGAATGTTGCATTATGCCATCATAATGGAATTTTGCATTATGACATCATAATGGAATGTTGCATTATGACATCATAATGGAATTTTTACATTATGACATCATAATGGAATTTTGCATTATGACATCATAATGGAATTTTACATTATGCCATCATAATGGAATGTTGCATTATAACATCATAATGGAATTTTGCATTATGACATCATAATGGAATGTTGCATTATGACATCATAATGGAATTTTACATTATGACATCATAATGTAATTTTACAATACAACATCATAATGGAATGTTGCATTATGACATCATAATGGAATTTTGCATTATGACATCATTATGGAATTTTGCATTATGACATCCTAATTGAATGTTACATTATGACATCATAATGGAATTTTGCATTATGACATCATAATGGAATTTTGCATTATGACATCATAATGGAATTTTACATTATGACATCATAATGGAATGTTGCATTATTACATCATAATGGAATTTTACATTATGACATCATAATGGAATGTTGCATTATGACATCATAATGGAATTTTGCATTATGACATCATAATGGAATGTTGCATTATGACATCATAATGGAATTTTGCATTATGACATCATAATGGAATTTTGCATTATGACATCATAATGGAATTTTACATTATGACATCATAATGGAATTTTACATTATGACATCATAATGGAATTTTGCATTATGCCATCATAATGGAATTTTTACATTATGACATCATAATGGAATGTTGCATTATTACATCATAATGGAATTTTACATTATGCCATCATAATGGAATGTTGCATTATGACATCATAATGGAATTTTGCATTATGACATCATAATGGAATGTTGCATTATGACATGATAATGGAATTTTGCATTATGACATCATAATGGAATGTTGCATTATGACATCATAATGGAATTTTACATTATGACATCATAATGGAATTTTGCATTATGCCATCATAATGGAATTTTTACATTATGACATCATAATGGAATTTTACATTATGACATCATAATGGAATTTTGCATTATGACATCATAATGGAATTTTACATTATGACATCATAATGGAATTTTGCATTATGATATCATAATAAAATTTTTACATTATGACATCATAATGGAATTTTGCATTATGACATCATAATGGAATGTTACATTATGACATCATAATGGAATGTTGCATTATGACATCATAATGGAATTTTACATTATGACATCATAATGGAATGTTGCATTATTACATCATAATGGAATTTTACATTATGCCATCATAATGCAATGTTGCATTATGACATCATAATGGAATTTTGCATTATGACATCATAATGGAATGTTGCATTATGACATCATAATAGAATTTTGCATTATGACATCATAATGGAATTTTGCATTATGACATCATAATGGAATTTTTACATTATGACATCATAATGGAATTTTACATTATGACATCATAATGGAATTTTGCATTATGACATCATAATGGAATGTTACATTATGACATAATAATGGAATGTTACATTATGACATCATAATGGAATTTTGCATTATGACATCATAATGGAATGTTACATTATGACATCATAATGGAATTTTGCATTATGACATCATAATGGAATTTTACATTATGACATCATAATGGAATTTTGCATTATGACATCATAATGGAATTTTACATTATGACATCATAATGGAATTTTGCATTATGACATTGTAATGGAATTTTTACATTATGACATCATAATGGAATTTTGCATTATGACATTGTAATGGAATTTTTACATTATGACATCATAATGGAATTTTGCATTATGACATCGTAATGGAATTTTTACATTATGACATCATAATGGAATTTTGCATTATGACATCATAATGGGATTTTGCATTATGACATCATAATGGAATGTTGCATTATGACATCTTAATGGAATGTTGCATTATGACATCATAATGGAATGTTGCATTATGACATCATAATGGAATTTTACATTATGACATCATAATGGAATGTTGCATTATGACATCATAATGGAATTTTACATTATGACATCATAATGGAATGTTGCATTACGACATCATAATGGAATTTTGCATTATGCCATCATAATGGAATTTTTACATTATGACATCATAATGGAATTTTGCATTATGACATCATAATGGAATTTTACATTATGACATCATAATGGAATTTTGCATTATGATATCATAATAAAATTTTTACATTATGACATCATAATGGAATTTTGCATTATGACATCATAATGGAATGTTACATTATGACATCATAATGGAATGTTGCATTATGACATCATAATGGAATTTTACATTATGACATCATAATGGAATGTTGCATTATTACATCATAATGGAATTTTACATTATGCCATCATAATGCAATGTTGCATTATGACATCATAATGGAATTTTGCATTATGACATCATAATGGAATGTTGCATTATGCCATCATAATAGAACTTTGCATTATGACATCATAATGGAATTTTGCATTATGACATCATAATGGAATTTTACATTATGACATCATAATGGAATTTTGCATTATGACATCATAATGGAATGTTACATTATGACATCATAATGGAATGTCACATTATGACATCATAATGGAATTTTGCATTATGACATCATAATGGAATGTTACATTATGACATCATAATGGAATTTTGCATTATGACATCATAATGGAATTTTACATTATGACATCATAATGGAATTTTGCATTATGACATCATAATGGAATTTTACATTATGACATCATAATGGAATTTTGCATTATGACATTGTAATGGAATTTTTACATTATGACATCATAATGGAATTTTGCATTATGACATTGTAATGGAATTTTTACATTATGACATCATAATGGAATTTTGCATTATGACATTGTAATGGAATTTTTACATTATGACATCATAATGGAATTTTGCATTATGACATCATAATGGGATTTTGCATTATGACATCATAATGGAATGTTGCATTATGACATCTTAATGGAATGTTGCATTATGACATCATAATGGAATTTTACATTATGACATCATAATGGAATGTTGCATTATGACATCATAATGGAATTTTACATTATGACATCATAATGGAATGTTGCATTACGACATCATAATGGAATTTTACATTATGACATCATAATGGAATGCTGCATTATGACATCATAATGGAATGTTGCATTATGACATCATAATGGAATTTTACATTATGACATCATAATGGAATTTTACATTATGACATCATAATGGAATTTTGCATTATGCCATCATAATGGAATTTTTACATTATGACATCATAATGGAATTTTGCATTATGACATCATAATGGAATTTTACATTATGACATTATAATGGAATTTTACATTATGACATCATAATGGAATTTTGCATTATGATATCATAATAAAATTTTTACATTATGACATCATAATGGAATTTTGAATTATGACATCATAATGGAATGTTACATTATGACATCATAATGGAATGTTGCATTATGACATCATAATGGAATTTTACATTATGACATCATAATGGAATGTTGCATTATTACATCATAATGGAATTTTACATTATGCCATCATAATGGAATGTTGCATTATGACATCATAATGGAATTTTGCATTATGACATCATAATGGAATGTTGCATTATGACATCATAATGGAATTTTGCATTATGACATCATAATGGAATTTTGCATTATGACATCATAATGGAATTTTACATTATGACATCATAATGGAATTTTACATTATGACATCATAATGGAATTTTGCATTATGCCATCATAATGGAATTTTACATTATGACATCATAATGGAATGTTGCATTACGACATCATAATGGAATTTAACATTATGACATCATAATGGAATGCTGCATTATGACATCATAATGGAATGTTACATTATGACATCATAATGGAATTTTTACATTATGACATCATAATGGAATGTTGCATTATGACATCATAATGGAATGTTGCATTATGACATCATAATGGAATTTTGCATTATGACATCATAATGGAATTTTACATTATGACATCATAATGGAATTTTACATTATGACATCA
Organism: Eleutherodactylus coqui; assembly: GCF_035609145.1. NCBI lineage: Eukaryota > Metazoa > Chordata > Amphibia > Anura > Eleutherodactylidae > Eleutherodactylus > Eleutherodactylus coqui. Next base: position 112,446,055 of record NC_089842.1, on the reverse strand, counting down.
TAATGGAATTTTGCATTATGATATCATAATAATATTTTTACATTATGACATCATAATGGAATTTTGCATTATGACATCATAATGGAATGTTACATTATGACATCATAATGGAATGTTGCATTATGACATCATAATGGAATTTTACATTATGACATCATAATGGAATGTTGCATTATTACATCATAATGGAATTTTACATTATGCCATCATAATGGAATGTTGCATTATGACATCATAATGGAATTTTACATTATGCCATCATAATGGAATGTTGCATTATGACATCATAATGGAATTTTGCATTATGACATCATAATGGAATGTTGCATTATGACATCATAATGGAATTTTGCATTATGACATCATAATGGAATTTTGCATTATGACATCATAATGGAATTTTTACATTATGACATCATAATGGAATTTTACATTATGACATCATAATGGAATTTTGCATTATGACATCATAATGGAATGTTACATTATGACATCATAATGGAATGTCACATTATGACATCATAATGGAATTTTGCATTATGACATCATAATGGAATTTTACATTATTACATCATAATGGAATTTTGCATTATGACATCATAATGGAATGTCACATTATGACATCATAATGGAATGTCACATTATGACATCATAATGGAATTTTGCATTATGACATCATAATGGAATGTTGCATCATGACATGATAATGGAATTTTGCATTATGACATAATGAAATGTTGCATTATGACATCATAATGGAATTTTACATTATGCCATAATAATGGAATTTTTACATTATGATATCATAATGGAATTTTGCATTATGCCATAATAATGGAATTTTTACATTATGACATCATAATGGAATTTTGCATTATGCCATAATAATGGAATTTTTACATTATGACATCATAATGGAATTTTGCATTATGCCATCATAATGGAATGTTACATTATGACATCATAATGGAATGTTGAATTATGACATCATAATGGAATTTTGCATTATGAAATCATAATGGAATGTTGCATTATGACATCATAATGGAATTTTGCATTATGACATCATAATGGAATGTTGCATTATGCCATCATAATGGAATTTTGCATTATGACATCATAATGGAATGTTGCATTATGACATCATAATGGAATTTTTACATTATGACATCATAATGGAATTTTGCATTATGACATCATAATGGAATTTTACATTATGCCATCATAATGGAATGTTGCATTATAACATCATAATGGAATTTTGCATTATGACATCATAATGGAATGTTGCATTATGACATCATAATGGAATTTTACATTATGACATCATAATGTAATTTTACAATACAACATCATAATGGAATGTTGCATTATGACATCATAATGGAATTTTGCATTATGACATCATTATGGAATTTTGCATTATGACATCCTAATTGAATGTTACATTATGACATCATAATGGAATTTTGCATTATGACATCATAATGGAATTTTGCATTATGACATCATAATGGAATTTTACATTATGACATCATAATGGAATGTTGCATTATGACATCATAATGGAATTTTACATTATGACATCATAATGGAATGTTGCATTATTACATCATAATGGAATTTTACATTATGACATCATAATGGAATGTTGCATTATGACATCATAATGGAATTTTGCATTATGACATCATAATGGAATGTTGCATTATGACATCATAATGGAATTTTGCATTATGACATCATAATGGAATTTTGCATTATGACATCATAATGGAATTTTACATTATGACATCATAATGGAATTTTACATTATGACATCATAATGGAATTTTGCATTATGCCATCATAATGGAATTTTTACATTATGACATCATAATGGAATGTTGCATTATTACATCATAATGGAATTTTACATTATGCCATCATAATGGAATGTTGCATTATGACATCATAATGGAATTTTGCATTATGACATCATAATGGAATGTTGCATTATGACATGATAATGGAATTTTGCATTATGACATCATAATGGAATGTTGCATTATGACATCATAATGGAATTTTACATTATGACATCATAATGGAATTTTGCATTATGCCATCATAATGGAATTTTTACATTATGACATCATAATGGAATTTTACATTATGACATCATAATGGAATTTTGCATTATGACATCATAATGGAATTTTACATTATGACATCATAATGGAATTTTGCATTATGATATCATAATAAAATTTTTACATTATGACATCATAATGGAATTTTGCATTATGACATCATAATGGAATGTTACATTATGACATCATAATGGAATGTTGCATTATGACATCATAATGGAATTTTACATTATGACATCATAATGGAATGTTGCATTATTACATCATAATGGAATTTTACATTATGCCATCATAATGCAATGTTGCATTATGACATCATAATGGAATTTTGCATTATGACATCATAATGGAATGTTGCATTATGACATCATAATAGAATTTTGCATTATGACATCATAATGGAATTTTGCATTATGACATCATAATGGAATTTTTACATTATGACATCATAATGGAATTTTACATTATGACATCATAATGGAATTTTGCATTACGACATCATAATGGAATGTTACATTATGACATAATAATGGAATTTTTACATTATGACATCATAATGGAATTTTGCATTATGACATCATAATGGAATTTTACATTATGACATCATAATGGAATTTTGCATTATGATATCATAATAAAATTTTTACATTATGACATCATAATGGAATTTTGCATTATGACATCATAATGGAATGTTACATTATGACATCATAATGGAATGTTGCATTATGACATCATAATGGAATTTTACATTATGACATCATAATGGAATGTTGCATTATTACATCATAATGGAATTTTACATTATGCCATCATAATGCAATGTTGCATTATGACATCATAATGGAATTTTGCATTATGACATCATAATGGAATGTTGCATTATGCCATCATAATAGAATTTTGCATTATGACATCATAATGGAATTTTGCATTATGACATCATAATGGAATTTTACATTATGACATCATAATGGAATTTTGCATTATGACATCATAATGGAATGTTACATTATGACATCATAATGGAATGTCACATTATGACATCATAATGGAATTTTGCATTATGACATCATAATGGAATGTTACATTATGACATCATAATGGAATTTTGCATTATGACATCATAATGGAATTTTACATTATGACATCATAATGGAATTTTGCATTATGACATCATAATGGAATTTTACATTATGACATCATAATGGAATTTTGCATTATGACATTGTAATGGAATTTTTACATTATGACATCATAATGGAATTTTGCATTATGACATTGTAATGGAATTTTTACATTATGACATCATAATGGAATTTTGCATTATGACATTGTAATGGAATTTTTACATTATGACATCATAATGGAATTTTGCATTATGACATCATAATGGGATTTTGCATTATGACATCATAATGGAATGTTGCATTATGACATCTTAATGGAATGTTGCATTATGACATCATAATGGAATTTTACATTATGACATCATAATGGAATGTTGCATTATGACATCATAATGGAATTTTACATTATGACATCATAATGGAATGTTGCATTACGACATCATAATGGAATTTTACATTATGACATCATAATGGAATGCTGCATTATGACATCATAATGGAATGTTGCATTATGACATCATAATGGAATTTTACATTATGACATCATAATGGAATTTTACATTATGACATCATAATGGAATTTTGCATTATGCCATCATAATGGAATTTTTACATTATGACATCATAATGGAATTTTGCATTATGACATCATAATGGAATTTTACATTATGACATTATAATGGAATTTTACATTATGACATCATAATGGAATTTTGCATTATGATATCATAATAAAATTTTTACATTATGACATCATAATGGAATTTTGAATTATGACATCATAATGGAATGTTACATTATGACATCATAATGGAATGTTGCATTATGACATCATAATGGAATTTTACATTATGACATCATAATGGAATGTTGCATTATTACATCATAATGGAATTTTACATTATGCCATCATAATGGAATGTTGCATTATGACATCATAATGGAATTTTGCATTATGACATCATAATGGAATGTTGCATTATGACATCATAATGGAATTTTGCATTATGACATCATAATGGAATTTTGCATTATGACATCATAATGGAATTTTACATTATGACATCATAATGGAATTTTACATTATGACATCATAATGGAATTTTGCATTATGCCATCATAATGGAATTTTACATTATGACATCATAATGGAATGTTGCATTACGACATCATAATGGAATTTAACATTATGACATCATAATGGAATGCTGCATTATGACATCATAATGGAATGTTACATTATGACATCATAATGGAATTTTTACATTATGACATCATAATGGAATGTTGCATTATGACATCATAATGGAATGTTGCATTATGACATCATAATGGAATTTTGCATTATGACATCATAATGGAATTTTACATTATGACATCATAATGGAATTTTACATTATGACATCATAATGGAATTTTGCATTATGATATCATAATAATATTTTTACATTATGACATCATAATGGAATTTTGCATTATGACATCATAATGGAATGTTACATTATGACATCATAATGGAATGTTGCATTATGACATCATAATGGAATTTTACATTATGACATCATAATGGAATGTTGCATTATTACATCATAATGGAATTTTACATTATGCCATCATAATGGAATGTTGCATTATGACATCATAATGGAATTTTACATTATGCCATCATAATGGAATGTTGCATTATGACATCATAATGGAATTTTGCATTATGACATCATAATGGAATGTTGCATTATGACATCATAATGGAATTTTGCATTATGACATCATAATGGAATTTTGCATTATGACATCATAATGGAATTTTTACATTATGACATCATAATGGAATTTTACATTATGACATCATAATGGAATTTTGCATTATGACATCATAATGGAATGTTACATTATGACATCATAATGGAATGTCACATTATGACATCATAATGGAATTTTGCATTATGACATCATAATGGAATTTTACATTATTACATCATAATGGAATTTTGCATTATGACATCATAATGGAATGTCACATTATGACATCATAATGGAATGTCACATTATGACATCATAATGGAATTTTGCATTATGACATCATAATGGAATGTTGCATCATGACATGATAATGGAATTTTGCATTATGACATAATGAAATGTTGCATTATGACATCATAATGGAATTTTACATTATGCCATAATAATGGAATTTTTACATTATGATATCATAATGGAATTTTGCATTATGCCATAATAATGGAATTTTTACATTATGACATCATAATGGAATTTTGCATTATGCCATAATAATGGAATTTTTACATTATGACATCATAATGGAATTTTGCATTATGCCATCATAATGGAATGTTACATTATGACATCATAATGGAATGTTGAATTATGACATCATAATGGAATTTTGCATTATGAAATCATAATGGAATGTTGCATTATGACATCATAATGGAATTTTGCATTATGACATCATAATGGAATGTTGCATTATGCCATCATAATGGAATTTTGCATTATGACATCATAATGGAATGTTGCATTATGACATCATAATGGAATTTTTACATTATGACATCATAATGGAATTTTGCATTATGACATCATAATGGAATTTTACATTATGCCATCATAATGGAATGTTGCATTATAACATCATAATGGAATTTTGCATTATGACATCATAATGGAATGTTGCATTATGACATCATAATGGAATTTTACATTATGACATCATAATGGAATTTTACAATACAACATCATAATGGAATGTTGCATTATGACATCATAATGGAATTTTGCATTATGACATCATTATGGAATTTTGCATTATGACATCCTAATTGAATGTTACATTATGACATCATAATGGAATTTTGCATTATGACATCATAATGGAATTTTGCATTATGACATCATAATGGAATTTTACATTATGACATCATAATGGAATGTTGCATTATGACATCATAATGGAATTTTACATTATGACATCATAATGGAATGTTGCATTATTACATCATAATGGAATTTTACATTATGACATCATAATGGAATGTTGCATTATGACATCATAATGGAATTTTGCATTATGACATCATAATGGAATGTTGCATTATGACATCATAATGGAATTTTGCATTATGACATCATAATGGAATTTTACATTATGACATCATAATGGAATTTTACATTATGACATCATAATGGAATTTTGCATTATGCCATCATAATGGAATTTTTACATTATGACATCATAATGGAATGTTGCATTATTACATCATAATGGAATTTTACATTATGCCATCATAATGGAATGTTGCATTATGACATCATAATGGAATTTTGCATTATGACATCATAATGGAATGTTGCATTATGACATGATAATGGAATTTTGCATTATGACATCATAATGGAATGTTGCATTATGACATCATAATGGAATTTTACATTATGACATCATAATGGAATTTTACATTAAGACATCATAATGGAATTTTGCATTATGCCATCATAATGGAATTTTTACATTATGACATCATAATGGAATTTTGCATTATGACATCATAATGGAATTTTACATTATGACATCATAATGGAATTTTGCATTATGATATCATAATAAAATTTTTACATTATGACATCATAATGGAATTTTGCATTATGACATCATAATGGAATGTTACATTATGACATCATAATGGAATGTTGCATTATGACATCATAATGGAATTTTACATTATGACATCATAATGGAATGTTGCATTATTACATCATAATGGAATTTTACATTATGCCATCATAATGCAATGTTGCATTATGACATCATAATGGAATTTTGCATTATGACATCATAATGGAATGTTGCATTATGACATCATAATAGAATTTTGCATTATGACATCATAATGGAATTTTGCATTATGACATCATAATGGAATTTTTACATTATGACATCATAATGGAATTTTACATTATGACATCATAATGGAATTTTGCATTATGACATCATAATGGAATGTTACATTATGACATCATAATGGAATGTCACATTATGACATCATAATGGAATTTTGCATTATGACATCATAATGGAATGTTACATTATGACATCATAATGGAACTTTGCATTATGACATCATAATGGAATTTTACATTATGACATCATAATGGAATTTTGCATTATGACATCATAATGGAATTTTACATTATGACATCATAATGGAATTTTGCATTATGACATTGTAATGGAATTTTTACATTATGACATCATAATGGAATTTTGCATTATGACATTGTAATGGAATTTTTACATTATGACATCATAATGGAATTTTGCATTATGACATCGTAATGGAATTTTTACATTATGACATCATAATGGAATTTTGCATTATGACATCATAATGGGATTTTGCATTATGACATCATAATGGAATGTTGCATTATGACATCTTAATGGAATGTTGCATTATGACATCATAATGGAATGTTGCATTATGACATCATAATGGAATTTTACATTATGACATCATAATGGAATGTTGCATTATGACATCATAATGGAATTTTACATTATGACATCATAATGGAATGTTGCATTACGACATCATAATGGAATTTTACATTATGACATCATAATGGAATGCTGCATTATGACATCATAATGGAATGTTGCATTATGACATCATAATGGAATTTTACATTATGACATCATAATGGAATTTTACATTATGACATCATAATGGAATTTTGCATTATGCCATCATAATGGAATTTTTACATTATGACATCATAATGGAATTTTGCATTATGACATCATAATGGAATTTTACATTATGACATTATAATGGAATTTTACATTATGACATCATAATGGAATTTTGAATTATGACATCATAATGGAATGTTACATTATGACATCATAATGGAATGTTGCATTATGACATCATAATGGAATTTTACATTATGACATCATAATGGAATGTTGCATTATTACATCATAATGGAATTTTACATTATGCCATTATAATGGAATGTTGCATTATGACATCATAATGGAATTTTGCATTATGACATCATAATGGAATGTTGCATTATGACATCATAATGGAATTTTGCATTATGACATCATAATGGAATTTTGCATTATGACATCATAATGGAATTTTACATTATGACATCATAATGGAATTTTACATTATGACATCATAATCTAATTTTGCATTATGCCATCATAATGGAATTTTACATTATGACATCATAATGGAATGTTGCATTACGACATCATAATGGAATTTAACATTATGACATCATAATGGAATGCTGCATTATGACATCATAATGGAATGTTACATTATGACATCATAATGGAATTTTTACATTATGACATCATAATGGAATGTTGCATTATGACATCATAATGGAATGTTGCATTATGACATCATAATGGAATTTTGCATTATGACATCATAATGGAATTTTACATTATGACATCATAATGGAATTTTACATTATGACCTCATAATGGAATTTTGCATTATGATATCATAATAATATTTTTACATTATGACATCATAATGGAATTTTGCATTATGACATCATAATGGAATGTTACATTATGACATCATAATGGAATGTTGCATTATGACATCATAATGGAATTTTACATTATGACATCATAATGGAATGTTGCATTATTACATCATAATGGAATTTTACATTATGCCATCATAATGGAATGTTGCATTATGACATCATAATGGAATTTTGCATTATGACATCATAATGGAATGTTGCATTATGACATCATAATGGAATTTTGCATTATGACATCATAATGGAATTTTGCATTATGACATCATAATGGAATTTTTACATTATGACATCATAATGGAATTTTACATTATGACATCATAATGGAATTTTGCATTATGACATCATAATGGTATGTTACATTATGACATCATAATGGAATGTCACATTATGACATCATAATGGAATTTTGCATTATGACATGATAATGGAATGTTGCATCATGACATGATAATGGAATTTTGCATTATGACATAATGGAATGTTGCATTATGACATCATAATGGAATTTTACATTATGACATCATAATGGAATGTTGCATTATTACATCATAATGGAATTTTACATTATGCCATCATAATGGAATGTTGCATTATGACATCATAATGGAATGTTGCATTATGACATCATAATGGAATTTTGCATTATGACATCATAATGGAATTTTGCATTATGACATCATAATGGAATTTTTACATTATGACATCATAATGGAATTTTACATTATTACATCATAATGGAATTTTGCATTATGACATCATAATGGAATGTTACATTATGACATCATAATGGAATGTCACATTATGACATCATAATGGAATTTTGCATTATGACATCATAATGGAATTTTACATTATGACATCATAATGGAATTTTGCATTATGACATCATAATGGAATGTTACATTATGACATCATAATGGAATGTCACATTATGACATCATAATGGAATTTTGCATTATGACATCATAATGGAATGTTGCATCATGACATGATAATGGAATTTTGCATTATGACATAATGGAATGTTGCATTATGACATCATAATGGAATTTTACATTATGCCATAATAATGGAATTTTTACTTTACGATATCATAATGGAATTTTGCATTATGCCATAATAATGGAATTTTTACATTATGACATCATAATGGAATTTTGCATTATGCCATAATAATGGAATTTTTACATTATGACATCATAATGGAATTTGCATTATGCCATCATAATGGAATGTTACATTATGACATCATAATGGAATGTTGAATTATGACATCATAATGGAATTTTGCATTATGACATCATAATGGAATGTTGCATTATGACATCATAATGGAATTTTGCATTATGACATCATAATGGAATGTTGCATTATGCCATCATAATGGAATTTTGCATTATGACATCATAATGGAATGTTGCATTATGACATCATAATGGAATGTTGCATTATGACATCATAATGGAATTTTTACATTATGACATCATAATGGAATTTTACATTATGACATCATAATGGAATGTTGCATTATAACATCATAATGGAATTTTGCATTATGACATCATAATGGAATGTTGCATTATGACATCATAATGGAATTTTACATTATGACATCATAATGGAATTTTACAATACAACATCATAATGGAATGTTGCATTATGACATCATAATGGAATTTTGCATTATGACATCATTATGGAATTTTGCATTATGACATCCTAATTGAATGTTACATTATGACATCATAATGGAATTTTGCATTATGACATCATAATGGAATTTTGCATTATGACATCATAATGGAATTTTACATTATGACATCATAATGGAATGTTGCATTATGACATCATAATGGAATTTTGCATTATGCCATCATTATGGAATTTTTACATTATGACATCATAATGGAATTTTGCATTATGACATCATAGTGGAATGTTGCATTATGACATCATAATGGAATTTTGCATTATGACATCATAATGGAATTTTGCATTAGGCCATCATAATGGAATGTTACATTATGACATCATAATGGAATTTTGCATTATGACATCATAATGGAATGTTGCATTATGACATCATAATGGAATTTTACATTATGACATCATAATGAAATTTTGCATTATGACATCATAATGGAATTTTTACATTATGACATCATAATGGAATTTTGCATTATGACATCATAATGGAATTTTTACATTATGACATCATAATGGCATTTTGCATTATGACATCATAATTGAATTTTTACATTATGACATCATAGTGGAATTTTGCATTATGACATCCTAATAGAATTTTTACATTATGACATCATAACGGAATGTTTCATTATGACATCATAATGGAATGTTACATTATGACATCATAAGGGAATGTTGCATTATGACATCATAATGGAATTTTACATTATGACATCATAATGGAATGTTGCATTATTACATCATAATGGAATTTTACATTATGCCATCATAATGGAATGTTGCATTATGACATCATAATGGAATTTTGCATTATGACATCATAATGGAATGTTGCATTATGACATCATAATGGAATTTTGCATTATGACATCATAATGGAATTTTGCATTATGACATCATAATGGAATTTTTACATTATGACATCATAATGGAATTTTACATTATGACATCATAATGGAATTTTACATTATGACATCATAATGGAATTTTGCATTATGACATCATAATGGAATGTTACATTATGACATCATAATGGAATGTCACATTATGACATCATAATGGAATTTTGCATTATGACATCATAATGGAATGTTGCATCATGACATGATAATGGAATTTTGCATTATGACATAATGGAATGTTGCATTATGACATCATAATGGAATTTTACATTATGACATCATAATGGAATGTTGCATTATTACATCATAATGGAATTTTACATTATGCCATCATAATGGAATTTTGCATTATGACATCATAATGGAATTTTTACATTATGACATCATAATGGAATGTTACATTATGACATCATAATAATATGTCACATTATGACATCATAATGGAATTTTGCATTATGACATCATAATGGAATTTTACATTATTACATCATAATGGAATTTTGCATTATGACATCATAATGGAATGTTACATTATGACATCATAATGGAATGTCACATTATGACATCATAATGGAATTTTGCATTATGACATCATAATGGAATGTTGCATCATGACATGATAATGGAATTTTGCATTATGACATAATGGAATGTTGCATTATGACATCATAATGGAATTTTACATTATGCCATAATAATGGAATTTTTACATTATGATATCATAATGGAATTTTGCATTATGACATCATAATGGAATTTGCATTATGCCATCATAATGGAATGTTACATTATGAGATCATAATGGAATGTTGAATTATGACATCATAATGGAATTTTGCATTATGACATCATAATGGAATGTTGCATTATGACATCATAATGGAATTTTGCATTATGACATCATAATGGAATGTTGCATTATGCCATCATAATGGAATTTTGCATTATGACATCATAATGGAATGTTGCATTATGACATCATAATGGAATTTTTACATTATGACATCTTAATGGAATTTTGCATTATGACATCATAATGGAATTTTACATTATGACATCATAATGGAATGTTGCATTATAACATCATAATGGAATTTTGCATTATGACATCATAATGGAATGTTGCATTATGACATCATAATGGAATTTTACATTATGACATCATAATGGAATTTTACAATACAACATCATAATGGAATGTTGCATTATGACATCATAATGGAATTTTGCATTATGACATCATTATGGAATTTTGGATTATGACATCCTAATTGAATGTTACATTATGACATCATAATGGAATTTTGCATTATGACATCATAATGGAATTTTGCATTATGACATCATAATGGAATTTTACATTATGACATCATAATGGAATGTTGCATTATGACATCATAATGGAATTTTACATTATGACATCATAATGGAATGTTGCATTATTACATCATAATGGAATTTTACATTATGACATCATAATGGAATGTTGCATTATGACATCATAATGGAATTTTGCATTATGACATCATAATGGAATTTTGCATTATGACATCATAATGGAATTTTACATTATGACATCATAATGGAATTTTACATTATGACATCATAATGGAATTTTGCATTATGCCATCATAATGGAATTTTTACATTATGACATCATAATGGAATGTTGCATTATTACATCATAATGGAATTTTACATTATGCTATCATAATGGAATGTTGCATTATGACATCATAATGGAATTTTGCATTATGACATCATAATGGAATGTTGCATTATGACATGATAATGGAATGTTGCATTATGACATCATAATGGAATTTTACATTATGACATCATAATGGAATTTTACATTATGACATCATAATGGAATTTTGCATTATGCCATCATAATGGAATTTTTACATTATTACATCATAATGGAATTTTGCATTATGACATCATAATGGAATTTTACATTATGACATCATAATGGAATGTTGCATTACGACATCATAATGGAATTTAACATTATGACATCATAATGGAATGCTGCATTATGACATCATAATGGAATGTTACATTATGACATCATAATGGAATTTTTACATTATGACATCATAATGGAATGTTGCATTATGACATCATAATGGAATGTTGCATTATGACATCATAATGGAATTTTGCATTATGACATCATAATGGAATTTTACATTATGACATCATAATGGAATTTTACATTATGACCTCATAATGGAATTTTGCATTATGATATCATAATAATATTTTTACATTATGACATCATAATGGAATTTTGCATTATGACATCATAATGGAATGTTACATTATGACATCATAATGGAATGTTGCATTATGACATCATAATGGAATTTTACATTATGACATCATAATGGAATGTTGCATTATTACATCATAATGGAATTTTACATTATGCCATCATAATGGAATGTTGCATTATGACATCATAATGGAATTTTGCATTATGACATCATAATGGAATGTTGCATTATGACATCATAATGGAATTTTGCATTATGACATCATAATGGAATTTTGCATTATGACATCATAATGGAATTTTTACATTATGACATCATAATGGAATTTTACATTATGACATCATAATGGAATTTTGCATTATGACATCATAATGGTATGTTACATTATGACATCATAATGGAATATCACATTATGACATCATAATGGAATTTTGCATTATGACATGATAATGGAATGTTGCATCATGACATGATAATGGAATTTTGCATTATGACATAATGGAATGTTGCATTATGACATCATAATGGAATTTTACATTATGACATCATAATGGAATGTTGCATTATTACATCATAATGGAATTTTACATTATGCCATCATAATGGAATGTTGCATTATGACATCATAATGGAATGTTGCATTATGACATCATAATGGAATTTTGCATTATGACATCATAATGGAATTTTGCATTATGACATCATAATGGAATTTTTACATTATGACATCATAATGGAATTTTACATTATTACATCATAATGGAATTTTGCATTATGACATCATAATGGAATGTTACATTATGACATCATAATGGAATGTCACATTATGACATCATAATGGAATTTTGCATTATGACATCATAATGGAATTTTACATTATGACATCATAATGGAATTTTGCATTATGACATCATAATGGAATGTTACATTATGACATCATAATGGAATGTCACATTATGACATCATAATGGAATTTTGCATTATGACATCATAATGGAATGTTGCATCATGACATGATAATGGAATTTTGCATTATGACATAATGGAATGTTGCATTATGACATCATAATGGAATTTTACATTATGCCATAATAATGGAATTTTTACTTTACGATATCATAATGGAATTTTGCATTATGCCATAATAATGGAATTTTTACATTATGACATCATAATGGAATTTTGCATTATGCCATAATAATGGAATTTTTACATTATGACATCATAATGGAATTTGCATTATGCCATCATAATGGAATGTTACATTATGACATCATAATGGAATGTTGAATTATGACATCATAATGGAATTTTGCATTATGACATCATAATGGAATGTTGCATTATGACATCATAATGGAATTTTGCATTATGACATCATAATGGAATGTTGCATTATGCCATCATAATGGAATTTTGCATTATGACATCATAATGGAATGTTGCATTATGACATCATAATGGAATGTTGCATTATGACATCATAATGGAATTTTTACATTATGACATCATAATGGAATTTTACATTATGACATCATAATGGAATGTTGCATTATAACATCATAATGGAATTTTGCATTATGACATCATAATGGAATGTTGCATTATGACATCATAATGGAATTTTACATTATGACATCATAATGGAATTTTACAATACAACATCATAATGGAATGTTGCATTATGACATCATAATGGAATTTTGCATTATGACATCATTATGGAATTTTGCATTATGACATCCTAATTGAATGTTACATTATGACATCATAATGGAATTTTGCATTATGACATCATAATGGAATTTTGCATTATGACATCATAATGGAATTTTACATTATGACATCATAATGGAATGTTGCATTATGACATCATAATGGAATTTTGCATTATGCCATCATTATGGAATTTTTACATTATGACATCATAATGGAATTTTGCATTATGACATCATAGTGGAATGTTGCATTATGACATCATAATGGAATTTTGCATTATGACATCATAATGGAATTTTGCATTAGGCCATCATAATGGAATGTTACATTATGACATCATAATGGAATTTTGCATTATGACATCATAATGGAATGTTGCATTATGACATCATAATGGAATTTTACATTATGACATCATAATGAAATTTTGCATTATGACATCATAATGGAATTTTTACATTATGACATCATAATGGAATTTTGCATTATGACATCATAATGGAATTTTTACATTATGACATCATAATGGCATTTTGCATTATGACATCATAATTGAATTTTTACATTATGACATCATAGTGGAATTTTGCATTATGACATCCTAATAGAATTTTTACATTATGACATCATAACGGAATGTTTCATTATGACATCATAATGGAATGTTACATTATGACATCATAAGGGAATGTTGCATTATGACATCATAATGGAATTTTACATTATGACATCATAATGGAATGTTGCATTATTACATCATAATGGAATTTTACATTATGACATCATAATGGAATGTTGCATTATAACATCATAATGGAATTTTGCATTATGACATCATAATGGAATGTTGCATTATGACATCATAATGGAATTTTGCATTATGACATCATAATGGAATTTTGCATTATGACATCATAATGGAATTTTTACATTATGACATCATAATGGAATTTTACATTATGACATCATAATGGAATTTTACATTATGACATCATAATGGAATTTTGCATTATGACATCATAATGGAATGTTACATTATGACATCATAATGGAATGTCACATTATGACATCATAATGGAATTTTGCATTATGACATCATAATGGAATGTTGCATCATGACATGATAATGGAATTTTGCATTATGACATAATGGAATGTTGCATTATGACATCATAATGGAATTTTACATTATGACATCATAATGGAATGTTGCATTATTACATCATAATGGAATTTTACATTATGCCATCATAATGGAATTTTGCATTATGACATCATAATGGAATTTTTACATTATGACATCATAATGGAATGTTACATTATGACATCATAATAATATGTCACATTATGACATCATAATGGAATTTTGCATTATGACATCATAATGGAATTTTACATTATTACATCATAATGGAATTTTGCATTATGACATCATAATGGAATGTTACATTATGACATCATAATGGAATGTCACATTATGACATCATAATGGAATTTTGCATTATGACATCATAATGGAATGTTGCATCATGACATGATAATGGAATTTTGCATTATGACATAATGGAATGTTGCATTATGACATCATAATGGAATTTTACATTATGCCATAATAATGGAATTTTTACATTATGATATCATAATGGAATTTTGCATTATGACATCATAATGGAATTTGCATTATGCCATCATAATGGAATGTTACATTATGAGATCATAATGGAATGTTGAATTATGACATCATAATGGAATTTTGCATTATGACATCATAATGGAATGTTGCATTATGACATCATAATGGAATTTTGCATTATGACATCATAATGGAATGTTGCATTATGCCATCATAATGGAATTTTGCATTATGACATCATAATGGAATGTTGCATTATGACATCATAATGGAATTTTTACATTATGACATCATAATGGAATTTTGCATTATGACATCATAATGGAATTTTACATTATGACATCATAATGGAATGTTGCATTATAACATCATAATGGAATTTTGCATTATGACATCATAATGGAATGTTGCATTATGACATCATAATGGAATTTTACATTATGACATCATAATGGAATTTTACAATACAACATCATAATGGAATGTTGCATTATGACATCATAATGGAATTTTGCATTATGACATCATTATGGAATTTTGGATTATGACATCCTAATTGAATGTTACATTATGACATCATAATGGAATTTTGCATTATGACATCATAATGGAATTTTGCATTATGACATCATAATGGAATTTTACATTATGACATCATAATGGAATGTTCCATTATGACATCATAATGGAATTTTACATTATGACATCATAATGGAATGTTGCATTATTACATCATAATGGAATTTTACATTATGACATCATAATGGAATGTTGCATTATGACATCATAATGGAATTTTGCATTATGACATCATAATGGAATGTTGCATTATGACATCATAATGGAATTTTGCATTATGACATCATAATGGAATTTTGCATTATGACATCATAATGGAATTTTACATTATGACATCATAATGGAATTTTACATTATGACATCATAATGGAATTTTGCATTATGCCATCATAATGGAATTTTTACATTATGACATCATAATGGAATGTTGCATTATTACATCATAATGGAATTTTACATTATGCTATCATAATGGAATGTTGCATTATGACATCATAATGGAATTTTGCATTATGACATCATAATGGAATGTTGCATTATGACATGATAATGGAATGTTGCATTATGACATCATAATGGAATTTTACATTATGACATCATAATGGAATTTTACATTATGACATCATAATGGAATTTTGCATTATGCCATCATAATGGAATTTTTACATTATTACATCATAATGGAATTTTGCATTATGACATCATAATGGAATTTTACATTATGACATCATAATGGAATTTTGCATTATGATATCATAATAAAATTTTTACATTATGACATCATAATGGAATTTTGCATTATGACATCATAATGGAATGTTACATTATGACATCATAATGGAATGTTGCATTATGACATCATAATGGAATTTTACATTATGACATCATAATGGAATGTTGCATTATTACATCATAATGGAATGTCACATTATGACATCATAATGGAATTTTGCATTATGACATCATAATGGAATGTTACATTATGACATCGTAATGGAATTTTACATTATGACATCATAATGGAATTTTGCATTATGACATCATAATGCAATTTTACATTATGACGTCATAATGGAATTTTGCATTATGACATCGTAATGGAATTTTACATTATGACATCATAATGGAATTTTGCATTATGACATCATAATGGAATTTTACATTATTACATCATAATGGAATTTTGCATTATGACATCATAATGGAATGTTACATTATGACATCATAATGGAATGTCACATTATGACATCATAATGGAATTTTGCATTATGACATCATAATGGAATGTTGCATCATGACATGATAATGGAATTTTGCATTATGACATAATGGAATGTTGCATTATGACATCATAATGGAATTTTACATTATGCCATAATAATGGAATTTTTACATTATGATATCATAATGGAATTTTGCATTATGACATCATAATGGAATTTGCATTATGCCATCATAATGGAATGTTACATTATGAGATCATAATGGAATGTTGAATTATGACATCATAATGGAATTTTGCATTATGACATCATAATGGAATGTTGCATTATGACATCATAATGGAATTTTGCATTATGACATCATAATGGAATGTTGCATTATGCCATCATAATGGAATTTTGCATTATGACATCATAATGGAATGTTGCATTATGACATCATAATGGAATTTTTACATTATGACATCATAATGGAATTTTGCATTATGACATCATAATGGAATTTTACATTATGACATCATAATGGAATGTTGCATTATAACATCATAATGGAATTTTGCATTATGACATCATAATGGAATGTTGCATTATGACATCATAATGGAATTTTACATTATGACATCATAATGGAATTTTACAATACAACATCATAATGGAATGTTGCATTATGACATCATAATGGAATTTTGCATTATGACATCATTATGGAATTTTGGATTATGACATCCTAATTGAATGTTACATTATGACATCATAATGGAATTTTGCATTATGACATCATAATGGAATTTTGCATTATGACATCATAATGGAATTTTACATTATGACATCATAATGGAATGTTGCATTATGACATCATAATGGAATTTTACATTATGACATCATAATGGAATGTTGCATTATTACATCATAATGGAATTTTACATTATGACATCATAATGGAATGTTGCATTATGACATCATAATGGAATTTTGCATTATGACATCATAATGGAATGTTGCATTATGACATCATAATGGAATTTTGCATTATGACATCATAATGGAATTTTGCATTATGACATCATAATGGAATTTTACATTATGACATCATAATGGAATTTTACATTATGACATCATAATGGAATTTTGCATTATGCCATCATAATGGAATTTTTACATTATGACATCATAATGGAATGTTGCATTATTACATCATAATGGAATTTTACATTATGCTATCATAATGGAATGTTGCATTATGACATCATAATGGAATTTTGCATTATGACATCATAATGGAATGTTGCATTATGACATGATAATGGAATGTTGCATTATGACATCATAATGGAATTTTACATTATGACATCATAATGGAATTTTACATTATGACATCATAATGGAATTTTGCATTATGCCATCATAATGGAATTTTTACATTATTACATCATAATGGAATTTTGCATTATGACATCATAATGGAATTTTACATTATGACATCATAATGGAATTTTGCATTATGATATCATAATAAAATTTTTACATTATGACATCATAATGGAATTTTGCATTATGACATCATAATGGAATGTTACATTATGACATCATAATGGAATGTTGCATTATGACATCATAATGGAATTTTACATTATGACATCATAATGGAATGTTGCATTATTACATCATAATGGAATGTCACATTATGACATCATAATGGAATTTTGCATTATGACATCATAATGGAATGTTACATTATGACATCGTAATGGAATTTTACATTATGACATCATAATGGAATTTTGCATTATGACATCATAATGCAATTTTACATTATGACGTCATAATGGAATTTTGCATTATGACATCGTAATGGAATTTTACATTATGACATCATAATGGAATTTTGCATTATGACATCATAATGGAATTTTACATTATGACATCATAATGGAATTTTGCATTATGACATCATAATGGAATTTTACATTATGACATCATAATGGAATTTTGCATTATGACATTGTAATGGAATTTTTACATTATGACATCATAATGGAATTTTGCATATGATATCGTAATGGAATTTTTACATTATGACATCATAATGGAATTTTGCATTATGACATCATAATGGGATTTTGCATTATGACATCATAATGGAATGTTGCATTATGACATCTTAATGGAATGTTGCATTATGACATCATAATGGAATGTTGCATTATGACATCATAATGGAATTTTACATTATGACATCATAATGGAATGTTGCATTATGACATCATAATGGAATTTTACATTATGACATCATAATGGAATGTTGCATTACGACATCATAATGGAATTTTACATTATGACATCATAATGGAATGCTGCATTATGACATCATAATGGAATGTTGCATTATGACATCATAATGGAATTTTACATTATGACATCATAATGGAATTTTACATTATGACATCATAATGGAATTTTGCATTTTGCCATAATAATGGAATTTTTACATTATGACATCATAATGGAATTTTGCATTATGACATCATAATGGAATTTTACATTATGACATTATAATGGAATTTTACATTATGACATCATAATGGAATTTTGCATTATGATATCATAATAAAATTTTTACATTATGACATCATAATGGAATTTTACATTATGACATTATAATGGAATTTTACATTATGACATCATAATGGAATTTTGCATTATGATATCATAATAAAATGTTTACATTATGACATCATAATGGAATTTTGAATTATGACATCATAATGGAATGTTACATTATGACATCATAATGGAATGTTGCATTATGACATCATAATGGAATTTTACATTATGACATCATAATGGAATGTTGCATTATTACATCATAATGGAATTTTACATTATGCCATCATAATGGAATGTTGCATTATGACATCATAATGGAATTTTGCATTATGACATCATAATGGAATGTTGCATTATGACATCATAATGATATTTTGCATTATGACATCATAATGGAATTTTGCATTATGACATCATAATGGAATTTTACATTATGACATCATAATGGAATTTTACATTATGACATCATAATGGAATTTTGCATTATGCCATCATAATGGAATTTTACATTATGACATCATAATGGAATGTTGCATTACGACATCATAATGGAATTTAACATTATGACATCATAATGGAATGCTGCATTATGACATCATAATGGAATGTTACATTATGACATCATAATGGAATTTTACATTATGACATCATAATGGAATTTTACATTATGACATCATAATGGAATTTTGCATTATGACATCATAATGGAATTTTGCATTATGACATCATAATGGAATTTTTACATTAAGACATCATAATGGAATTTTACATTATGACATCATAATGGAATTTTGCATTATGACATCATAATGGAATGTTACATTATGACATCATAATGGAATGTCACATTATGACATCATAATGGAATTTTGCATTATGACATGATAATGGAATGTTGCATCATGACATGATAATGGAATTTTGCATTATGACATAATGGAATGTTGCATTATGACATCATAATGGAATTTTACATTATGACATCATAATGGAATGTTGCATTATTACATCATAATGGAATTTTACATTATGCCATCATAATGGAATGTTGCATTATGACATCATAATGGAATGTTGCATTATGACATCATAATGGAATTTTGCATTATGACATCATAATGGAATTTTACATTATGACATTATAATGGAATTTTACATTATGACATCATAATGGAATTTTCAATTATGATATCATAATAAAATTTTTACATTATGACATCATAATGGAATTTTACATTATGACATTATAATGGAATTTTACATTATGACATCATAATGGAATTTTGCATTATGATATCATAATAAAATTTTTACATTATGACATCATAATGGAATTTTGCATTATGACATGATAATGGAATGTTGCATCATGACATGATAATGGAATTTTGCATTATGACATAATGGAATGTTGCATTATGACATCATAATGGAATTTTACATTATGACATCATAATGGAATGTTGCATTATTACATCATAATGGAATTTTACATTATGCCATCATAATGGAATGTTGCATTATGACATCATAATGGAATGTTGCATTATGACATCATAATGGAATTTTGCATTATGACATCATAATGGAATTTTACATTATGACATTATAATGGAATTTTACATTATTACATCATAATGGAATTTTCAATTATGATATCATAATAAAATTTTTACATTATGACATCATAATGGAATTTTACATTATGACATTATAATGGAATTTTACATTATGACATCATAATGGAATTTTGCATTATGATATCATAATAAAATTTTTACATTATGACATCATAATGGAATTTTGAATTATGACATCATAATGGAATGTTACATTATGACATCATAATGGAATGTTGCATTATGACATCATAATGGAATTTTACTTTATGACATCATAATGGAATGTTGCATTATTACATCAT
Organism: Eleutherodactylus coqui; assembly: GCF_035609145.1. Lineage (NCBI taxonomy): Eukaryota > Metazoa > Chordata > Amphibia > Anura > Eleutherodactylidae > Eleutherodactylus > Eleutherodactylus coqui. Next base: position 112,422,613 of record NC_089842.1, on the reverse strand, counting down.
AATGGAATTTTACATTATGCCATCATAATGGAATGTTGCATTATGACATCATAATGGAATTTTGCATTATGACATCATAATGGAATTTTGCATTATGACATCATAATGGAATTTTGCATTATGACATCATAATGGAATTTTTACATTAAGACATCATAATGGAATTTTACATTATGACATCATAATGGAATTTTGCATTATGACATCATAATGGAATGTTACATTATGACATCATAATGGAATGTCACATTATGACATCATAATGGAATTTTGCATTATGACATGATAATGGAATGTTGCATCATGACATGATAATGGAATTTTGCATTATGACATAATGGAATGTTGCATTATGACATCATAATGGAATTTTACATTATGACATCATAATGGAATGTTGCATTATTACATCATAATGGAATTTTACATTATGCCATCATAATGGAATGTTGCATTATGACATCATAATGGAATGTTGCATTATGACATCATAATGGAATTTTGCATTATGACATCATAATGGAATTTTACATTATGACATCATAATGGAATTTTACATTATGACATCATAATGGAATTTTCAATTATGATATCATAATAAAATTTTTACATTATGACATCATAATGGAATTTTACATTATGACATTATAATGGAATTTTACATTATGACATCATAATGGAATTTTGCATTATGATATCATAATAAAATTTTTACATTATGACATCATAATGGAATTTTGCATTATGACATGATAATGGAATGTTGCATCATGACATGATAATGGAATTTTGCATTATGACATAATGGAATGTTGCATTATGACATCATAATGGAATTTTACATTATGACATCATAATGGAATGTTGCATTATTACATCATAATGGAATTTTACATTATGCCATCATAATGGAATGTTGCATTATGACATCATAATGGAATGTTGCATTATGACATCATAATGGAATTTTGCATTATGACATCATAATGGAATTTTACATTATGACATTATAATGGAATTTTACATTATGACATCATAATGGAATTTTCAATTATGATATCATAATAAAATTTTTACATTATGACATCATAATGGAATTTTACATTATGACATTATAATGGAATTTTACATTATGACATCATAATGGAATTTTGCATTATGATATCATAATAAAATTTTTACATTATGACATCATAATGGAATTTTGAATTATGACATCATAATGGAATGTTACATTATGACATCATAATGGAATGTTGCATTATGACATCATAATGGAATTTTACTTTATGACATCATAATGGAATGTTGCATTATTACATCATAATGGAATTTTACATTATGCCATCATAATGGAATGTTGCATTATGACATCATAATGGAATTTTGCATTATGACATCATAATGGAATGTTACATTATGACATCATAATGGAATGTCACATTATGACATCATAATGGAATTTTGCATTATGACATCATAATGGAATGTTGCATCATGACATGATAATGGAATTTTGCATTATGACATAATGGAATGTTGCATTATTACATCATAATGGAATTTTACATTATGCCATCATAATGGAATGTTGCATTATGACATCATAATGGAATTTTGCATTATGACATCATAATGGAATTTTACATTATTACATCATAATGGAATTTTGCATTATGACATCATAATGGAATGTTACATTATGACATCATAATGGAATGTCACATTATGACATCATAATGGAATTTTGCATTATGACATCATAATGGAATGTTGCATCATGACATGATAATGGAATTTTGCATTATGACATAATGGAATGTTGCATTATGACATCATAATGGAATTTTACATTATGCCATAATAATGGAATTTTTACATTATGATATCATAATGGAATTTTGCATTATGCCATAATAATGGAATTCTTACATTATGACATCATAATGGAATTTTGCATTATGATATCGTAATGGAATTTTTACATTATGACATCATAATGGAATTTTGCATTATGACATCATAATGGGATTTTGCATTATGACATCATAATGGAATGTTGCATTATGACATCTTAATGGAATGTTGCATTATGACATCATAATGGAATGTTGCATTATGACATCATAATGGAATTTTGCATTATGCCATAATAATGGAATTTTTACATTATGACATCATAATGGAATTTTGCATTATGACATCATAATGGAATTTAACATTATGACATTATAATGGAATTTTACATTATGACATCATAATGGAATTTTGCATTATGACATCATAATGGAATTTTACATTATGACATCATAATGGAATTTTACATTATGACATCATAATGGAATTTTACATTATGACATCATAATGGAATTTTGCATTATGATATCATAATAAAATTTTTACATTATGACATCATAATGGAATTTTGAATTATGACATCATAATGGAATGTTACATTATGACATCATAATGGAATGTTGCATTATGACATCATAATGGAATTTTACATTATGACATCATAATGGAATGTTGCATTATTACATCATAATGGAATTTTACATTATGCCATCATAATGGAATGTTGCATTATGACATCATAATGGAATTTTGCATTATGACATCATAATGGAATGTTGCATTATGACATCATAATGGAATTTTGCATTATGACATCATAATGGAATTTTGCATTATGACATCATAATGGAATTTTACATTATGACATCATAATGGAATTTTACATTATGACATCATAATGGAATTTTGCATTATGCCATCATAATGGAATTTTACATTATGACATCATAATGGAATGTTGCATTACGACATCATAATGGAATTTAACATTATGACATCATAATGGAATGTTGCATTATGACATCATAATGGAATTTTGCATTATGACATCATAATGGAATTTTGCATTATGACATCATAATGGAATTTTACATTATGACATCATAATGGAATTTTACATTATGACATCATAATGGAATTTTGCATTATGCCATCATAATGGAATTTTACATTATGACATCATAATGGAATGTTGCATTACGACATCATAATGGAATTTAACATTATGACATCATAATGGAATGCTGCATTATGACATCATAATGGAATTTTACATTATGACATCATAATGGAATTTTACATTATGACATCATAATGGAATTTTGCATTATGCCATCATAATGTAATTTTGCATTATGACATCATAATGGAATTTTGCATTATGACATCATAATGGAATTTTACATTATGACATCATAATGGAATTTTACATTATGACATCATAATGGAATTTTGCATTATGATATCATAATAATATTTTTACATTATGACATCATAGTGGAATTTTGCATTATGACATCATAATGGAATGTTACATTATGACATCATAAAGGAATGTTGCATTATGACATCATAATGGAATTTTACATTATGCCATCATAATGGAATGTTGCATTATGACATCATAATGGAATTTTGCATTATGACATCATAATGGAATGTTGCATTATGACATCATAATGGAATTTTGCATTATGACATCATAATGGAATTTTTACATTATGACATCATAATGGAATTTTACATTATGACATCATAATGGAATGTTACATTATGACATCATAATGGAATTTTGCATTATGACATCATAATGGAATGTTACATTATGACATCATAAAGGAATGTTGCATTATGACATCATAATGGAATTTTACATTATGCCATCATAATGGAATGTTGCATTATGACATCATAATGGAATTTTGCATTATGACATCATAATGGAATGTTGCATTATGACATCATAATGGAATTTTGCATTATGACATCATAATGGAATTTTGCATTATGACATCATAATGGAATTTTTACATTATGACATCATAATGGAATTTTACATTATGACATCATAATGGAATGTTGCATCATGACATGATAATGGAATTTTGCATTATGACATAATGGAATGTTGCATTATGACATCATAATGGAATTTTACATTATGACATCATAATGGAATGTTGCATTATTACATCATAATGGAATTTTACATTATGCCATCATAATGGAACATTGCTTTATGACATCATAATGGAATGTTGCATTATGCCATCATAATGGAATTTTGCATTATGACATCATAATGGAATTTTGCATTATGACATCATAATGGAATTTTTACATTATGACATCATAATGGAATTTTACATTATTACATCATAATGGAATTTTGCATTATGACATCATAATGGAATGTTACATTATGACATCATAATGGAATGTCACATTATGACATCATAATGGAATTTTGCATTATGACATCATAATGGAATTTTACATTATTACATCATAATGGAATTTTGCATTATGACATCATAATGGAATGTTACATTATGACATCATAATGGAATGTCACATTATGACATCATAATGGAATTTTGCATTATGACATCATAATGGAATGTTGCATCATGACATGATAATGGAATTTTGCATTATGACATAATGGAATGTTGCATTATGACATCATAATGGAATTTTACATTATGCCATAATAATGGAATTTTTACATTATGATATCATAATGGAATTTTGCATTATGCCATAATAATGGAATTTTTACATTATGACATCATAATGGAATTTTGCATTATGCCATAATAATGGAATTTTTACATTATGACATCATAATGGAATTTTTTACATTATGACATCATAATGGAATGTCACATTATGACATCATAATGGAATTTTGCATTATGACATCATAATGGAATGTTGCATCATGACATGATAATGGAATTTTGCATTATGACATGATGGAATGTTGCATTATGACATCATAATGGAATTTTACATTATGCCATAATAATGGAATTTTTACATTATGATATCATAATGGAATTTTGCATTATGCCATAATAATGGAATTTTTACATTATGACATCATAATGGAATTTTGCATTATGACATCATAATGGAATTTTACATTATGACATCATAATGGAATGTTGCATTATAACATCATAATGGAATTTTGCATTATGACATCATAATTGAATGTTGCATTATGACATCATAATGGAATTTTTACATTATGACATCATAATGGAATTTTGCATTATGATATCGTAATGGAATTTTTACATTATGACATCATAATGGAATTTTGCATTATGACATCATAATGGGATTTTGCATTATGACATCATAATGGAATGTTGCATTATGACATCTTAATGGAATGTTGCATTATGACATCATAATGGAATGTTGCATTATGACATCATAATGGAATTTTGCATTATGCCATAATAATGGAATTTTTACATTATGACATCATAATGGAATTTTGCATTATGACATCATAATGGAATTTAACATTATGACATTATAATGGAATTTTACATTATGACATCATAATGGAATTTTGCATTATGACATCATAATGGAATTTTACATTATGACATCATAATGGAATTTTACATTATGACATCATAATGGAATTTTACATTATGACATCATAATGGAATTTTGCATTATGATATCATAATAAAATTTTTACATTATGACATCATAATGGAATTTTGAATTATGACATCATAATGGAATGTTACATTATGACATCATAATGGAATGTTGCATTATGACATCATAATGGAATTTTACATTATGACATCATAATGGAATGTTGCATTATTACATCATAATGGAATTTTACATTATGCCATCATAATGGAATGTTGCATTATGACATCATAATGGAATTTTGCATTATGACATCATAATGGAATGTTGCATTATGACATCATAATGGAATTTTGCATTATGACATCATAATGGAATTTTGCATTATGACATCATAATGGAATTTTACATTATGACATCATAATGGAATTTTACATTATGACATCATAATGGAATTTTGCATTATGCCATCATAATGGAATTTTACATTATGACATCATAATGGAATGTTGCATTACGACATCATAATGGAATTTAACATTATGACATCATAATGGAATGTTGCATTATGACATCATAATGGAATTTTGCATTATGACATCATAATGGAATTTTGCATTATGACATCATAATGGAATTTTACATTATGACATCATAATGGAATTTTACATTATGACATCATAATGGAATTTTGCATTATGCCATCATAATGGAATTTTACATTATGACATCATAATGGAATGTTGCATTACGACATCATAATGGAATTTAACATTATGACATCATAATGGAATGCTGCATTATGACATCATAATGGAATTTTACATTATGACATCATAATGGAATTTTACATTATGACATCATAATGGAATTTTGCATTATGCCATCATAATGTAATTTTTACATTATGACATCATAATGGAATTTTGCATTATGACATCATAATGGAATTTTACATTATGACATCATAATGGAATTTTACATTATGACATCATAATGGAATTTTGCATTATGATATCATAATAATATTTTTACATTATGACATCATAGTGGAATTTTGCATTATGACATCATAATGGAATGTTACATTATGACATCATAAAGGAATGTTGCATTATGACATCATAGTGGAATTTTGCATTATGACATCATAATGGAATGTTACATTATGACATCATAATGGAATGTTGCATTATGACATCATAATGGAATTTTGCATTATGACATCATAATGGAATGTTGCATTATGACATCATAATGGAATTTTGCATTATGACATCATAATGGAATTTTGCATTATGACATCATAATGGAATTTTTACATTATGACATCATAATGGAATTTTACATTATGACATCATAATGGAATGTTACATTATGACATCATAATGGAATTTTGCATTATGACATCATAATGGAATGTTACATTATGACATCATAAAGGAATGTTGCATTATGACATCATAATGGAATTTTACATTATGCCATCATAATGGAATGTTGCATTATGACATCATAATGGAATTTTGCATTATGACATCATAATGGAATGTTGCATTATGACATCATAATAGAATTTTGCATTATGACATCATAATGGAATTTTGCATTATGACATCATAATGGAATTTTTACATTATGACATCATAATGGAATTTTACATTATGACATCATAATGGAATGTTGCATCATGACATGATAATGGAATTTTGCATTATGACATAATGGAATGTTGCATTATGACATCATAATGGAATTTTACATTATGACATCATAATGGAATGTTGCATTATTACATCATAATGGAATTTTACATTATGCCATCATAATGGAACATTGCTTTATGACATCATAATGGAATGTTGCATTATGCCATCATAATGGAATTTTGCATTATGACATCATAATGGAATTTTGCATTATGACATCATAATGGAATTTTTACATTATGACATCATAATGGAATTTTACATTATTACATCATAATGGAATTTTGCATTATGACATCATAATGGAATGTTACATTATGACATCATAATGGAATGTCACATTATGACATCATAATGGAATTTTGCATTATGACATCATAATGGAATTTTACATTATTACATCATAATGGAATTTTGCATTATGACATCATAATGGAATGTTACATTATGACATCATAATGGAATGTCACATTATGACATCATAATGGAATTTTGCATTATGACATCATAATGGAATGTTGCATCATGACATGATAATGGAATTTTGCATTATGACATAATGGAATGTTGCATTATGACATCATAATGGAATTTTACATTATGCCATAATAATGGAATTTTTACATTATGATATCATAATGGAATTTTGCATTATGCCATAATAATGGAATTTTTACATTATGACATCATAATGGAATTTTGCATTATGCCATAATAATGGAATTTTTACATTATGACATCATAATGGAATTTTGCATTATGCCATCATAATGGAATGTTACATTATGACATCATAATGGAATGTTGAATTATGACATCATAATGGAATTTTGCATTATGACATCATAATGGAATGTTGCATTATGACATCATAATGGAATTTTGAATTATGACATCATAATGGAATGTTGCATTATGCCATCATAATGGAATTTTGCATTATGACATCATAATTGAATGTTGCATTATGACATCATAATGGAATTTTTACATTATGACATCATAATGGAATTTTGCATTATGACATCATAATGGAATTTTACATTATGACATCATAATGGAATGTTGCATTATAACATCATAATGGAATTTTGCATTATGACATCATAATGGAATGTTGCATTATGACATCATAATGGAATTTTACATTATGACATCATAATGGAATTTTACAATACAACATCATAATGGAATGTTGCATTATGACATCATTATGGAATTTTGCATTATGACATCATTATGGAATTTTGCATTATGACATCCTAATTGAATGTTACATTATGACATCATAATGGAATTTTGCATTATGACATCATAATGGAATTTTGCATTATGACATCATAATGGAATTTTACATTATGACATCATAATGGAATGTTGCATTATGACATCATAATGGAATTTTACATTATGACATCATAATGGAATGTTGCATTATTACATCATAATGGAATTTTACATTATGACATCATAATGGAATGTTGCATTATGACATCATAATGGAATTTTGCATTATGACATCATAATGGAATGTTGCATTATGACATCATAATGGAATTTTGCATTATGACATCATAATGGAATTTTGCATCATGACATCATAATGGAATTTTACATTATGACATCATAATGGAATTTTACATTATGACATCATAATGGAATTTTGCATTATGCCATCATAATGGAATTTTTACATTATGACATCATAATGGAATGTTGCATTATTACATCATAATGGAATTTTACATTATGCCATCATAATGGAATGTTGCATTATGACATCATAATGGAATTTTGCATTATGACATCATAATGGAATGTTGCATTATGACATGATAATGGAATTTTGCATTATGACATCATAATGGAATGTTGCATTATGACATCATAATGGAATTTTACATTATGACATCATAATGGAATTTTACATTATGACATCATAATGGAATTTTGCATTATGCCATCATAATGGAATTTTTACATTATGACATCATAATGGAATTTTGCATTATTACATCATAATGGAATTTTACATTATGACATCATAATGGAATTTTGCATTATGACATCATAATGGAATTTTACATTATGACATCATAATGGAATTTTACATTATGACATCATAATGGAATTTTTACATTATGACATCATAATGGAATTTTGCATTATGACATCATAATGGAATTTTACATTATGACATCATAATGGAATTTTGCATTATGACATCATAATGGAATTTTACATTATGACATCATAATGGAATTTTACATTATGACATCATAATGGAATGTCACATTATGACATCATAATGGAATTTTGCATTATGACATCATAATGGAATTTTGCATTATGACATCATAATGGAATGTTACATTATGACATCGTAATGGAATTTTACATTATGACATCATAATGGAATTTTGCATTATGACATCATAATGGAATTTTACATTATGACATCATTATGGAATTTTGCATTATGACATCGTAATGGAATTTTACATTATGACATCGTAATGGAATTTTGCATTATGACATCGTAATGGAATTTTACATTATGACATCATAATGGAATTTTGCATTATGACATCATAATGGAATTTTACATTATGACATCATAATGGAATTTTGCATTATGACATCATAATGGCATTTTACATTATGACATCATAATGGAATTTTGCATTATGACATTGTAATGGAATTTTTACATTATGACATCATAATGGAATTTTGCATTATGATATCGTAATGGAATTTTTACATTATGACATCATAATGGAATTTTGCATTATGACATCATAATGGGATTTTGCATTATGACATCATAATGGAATGTTGCATTATGACATCTTAATGAAATGTTGCATTATGACATCATAATGGAATGTTGCATTATGACATCATAATGGAATTTTACATTATGACATCATAATGGAATGTTGCATTATGACATCATAATGGAATTTTACATTATGACATCATAATGGAATGTTGCATTACGACATCATAATGGAATTTTACATTATGACATCATAATGGAATTTTGCATTATGCCATCATAATGGAATTTTTACATTATGACATCATAATGGAATGTTGCATTATTACATCATAATGGAATTTTACATTATGCCATCATAATGGAATGTTGCATTATGACATCATAATGGAATTTTGCATTATGACATCATAATGGAATGTTGCATTATGACATGATAATGGAATTTTGCATTATGACATCATAATGGAATGTTGCATTATGACATCATAATGGAATTTTACATTATGACATCATAATGGAATTTTACATTATGACATCATAATGGAATTTTGCATTATGCCATCATAATGGAATTTTTACATTATGACATCATAATGGAATTTTGCATTATGACATCATAATGGAATTTTACATTATGACATCATAATGGAATTTTGCATTATGATATCATAATAAAATTTTTACATTATGACATCATAATGGAATTTTGCATTATGACATCATAATGGAATGTTACATTATGACATCATAATGGAATGTTGCATTATGACATCATAATGGAATTTTACATTATGACATCATAATGGAATGTTGCATTATTACATCATAATGGAATGTCACATTATGACATCATAATGGTATTTGGCATTATGACATCATAATGGAATGTTACATTATGACATCGTAATGGAATTTTACATTATGACATCATAATGGAATTTTGCATTATGACATCATAATGCAATTTTACATTATGACGTCATAATGGAATTTTGCATTATGACATCGTAATGGAATTTTACATTATGACATCATAATGGAATTTTGCATTATGACATCATAATGGAATTTTACATTATGACATCATAATGGAATTTTGCATTATGACATCATAATGGAATTTTACATTATGACATCATAATGGAATTTTGCATTATGACATTGTAATGGAATTTTTACATTATGACATCATAATGGAATTTTGCATATGATATCGTAATGGAATTTTTACATTATGACATCATAATGGAATTTTGCATTATGATATCATAATGGGATTTTGCATTATGACATCATAATGGAATTTTGCATTATGACATCATAATGGGATTTTGCATTATGACATCATAATGGAATGTCACATTATGACATCATAATGGAATTTTGCATTATGACATCATAATGGAATTTTGCATTATGACATCATAATGGAATGTTACATTATGACATCGTAATGGAATTTTACATTATGACATCATAATGGAATTTTGCATTATGACATCATAATGGAATTTTACATTATGACATCATTATGGAATTTTGCATTATGACATCGTAATGGAATTTTACATTATGACATCGTAATGGAATTTTGCATTATGACATCGTAATGGAATTTTACATTATGACATCATAATGGAATTTTGCATTATGACATCATAATGGAATTTTACATTATGACATCATAATGGAATTTTGCATTATGACATCATAATGGCATTTTACATTATGACATCATAATGGAATTTTGCATTATGACATTGTAATGGAATTTTTACATTATGACATCATAATGGAATTTTGCATTATGATATCGTAATGGAATTTTTACATTATGACATCATAATGGAATTTTGCATTATGACATCATAATGGGATTTTGCATTATGACATCATAATGGAATGTTGCATTATGACATCTTAATGAAATGTTGCATTATGACATCATAATGGAATGTTGCATTATGACATCATAATGGAATTTTACATTATGACATCATAATGGAATGTTGCATTATGACATCATAATGGAATTTTACATTATGACATCATAATGGAATGTTGCATTACGACATCATAATGGAATTTTACATTATGACATCATAATGGAATTTTGCATTATGCCATCATAATGGAATTTTTACATTATGACATCATAATGGAATGTTGCATTATTACATCATAATGGAATTTTACATTATGCCATCATAATGGAATGTTGCATTATGACATCATAATGGAATTTTGCATTATGACATCATAATGGAATGTTGCATTATGACATGATAATGGAATTTTGCATTATGACATCATAATGGAATGTTGCATTATGACATCATAATGGAATTTTACATTATGACATCATAATGGAATTTTACATTATGACATCATAATGGAATTTTGCATTATGCCATCATAATGGAATTTTTACATTATGACATCATAATGGAATTTTGCATTATGACATCATAATGGAATTTTACATTATGACATCATAATGGAATTTTGCATTATGATATCATAATAAAATTTTTACATTATGACATCATAATGGAATTTTGCATTATGACATCATAATGGAATGTTACATTATGACATCATAATGGAATGTTGCATTATGACATCATAATGGAATTTTACATTATGACATCATAATGGAATGTTGCATTATTACATCATAATGGAATGTCACATTATGACATCATAATGGTATTTGGCATTATGACATCATAATGGAATGTTACATTATGACATCGTAATGGAATTTTACATTATGACATCATAATGGAATTTTGCATTATGACATCATAATGCAATTTTACATTATGACGTCATAATGGAATTTTGCATTATGACATCGTAATGGAATTTTACATTATGACATCATAATGGAATTTTGCATTATGACATCATAATGGAATTTTACATTATGACATCATAATGGAATTTTGCATTATGACATCATAATGGAATTTTACATTATGACATCATAATGGAATTTTGCATTATGACATTGTAATGGAATTTTTACATTATGACATCATAATGGAATTTTGCATATGATATCGTAATGGAATTTTTACATTATGACATCATAATGGAATTTTGCATTATGATATCATAATGGGATTTTGCATTATGACATCATAATGGAATTTTGCATTATGACATCATAATGGGATTTTGCATTATGACATCATAATGGAATGTTGCATTATGACATCTTAATGGAATGTTGCATTATGACATCATAATGGAATGTTGCATTATGACATCATAATGGAATTTTACATTATGACATCATAATGGAATGTTGCATTATGACATCATAATGGAATTTTACATTATGACATCATAATGGAATGTTGCATTACGACATCATAATGGAATTTTACATTATGACATCATAATGGAATGCTGCATTATGACATCATAATGGAATGTTGCATTATGACATCATAATGGAATTTTACATTATGACATCATAATGGAATTTTACATTATGACATCATAATGGAATTTTGCATTTTGCCATAATAATGGAATTTTTACATTATGACATCATAATGGAATTTTGCATTATGACATCATAATGGAATTTTACATTATGACATTATAATGGAATTTTACATTATGACATCATAATGGAATTTTGCATTATGATATCATAATAAAATTTTTACATTATGACATCATAATGGAATTTTACATTATGACATTATAATGGAATTTTACATTATGACATCATAATGGAATTTTGCATTATGATATCATAATAAAATGTTTACATTATGACATCATAATGGAATTTTGAATTATGACATCATAATGGAATGTTACATTATGACATCATAATGGAATGTTGCATTATGACATCATAATGGAATTTTACATTATGACATCATAATGGAATGTTGCATTATTACATCATAATGGAATTTTACATTATGCCATCATAATGGAATGTTGCATTATGACATCATAATGGAATTTTGCATTATGACATCATAATGGAATGTTGCATTATGACATCATAATGATATTTTGCATTATGACATCATAATGGAATTTTGCATTATGACATCATAATGGAATTTTACATTATGACATCATAATGGAATTTTACATTATGACATCATAATGGAATTTTGCATTATGCCATCATAATGGAATTTTACATTATGACATCATAATGGAATGTTGCATTACGACATCATAATGGAATTTAACATTATGACATCATAATGGAATGCTGCATTATGACATCATAATGGAATGTTACATTATGACATCATAATGGAATTTTACATTATGACATCATAATGGAATGTTACATTATGACATCATAATGGAATTTTTACATTATGACATCATAATGGAATGTTGCATTATGACATCATAATGGAATGTTGCATTATGACATCATAATGGAATTTTGCATTATGACATCATAATGGAATTTTACATTATGACATCATAATGGAATTTTGCATTATGACATTGTAATGGAATTTTTACATTATGACATCATAATGGAATTTTGCATTATGATATCGTAATGGAATTTTTACATTATGACATCATAATGGAATTTTGCATTATGACATCATAATGGGATTTTGCATTATGACATCATAATGGAATGTTGCATTATGACATCTTAATGGAATGTTGCATTATGACATCATAATGGAATGTTGCATTATGACATCATAATGGAATTTTACATTATGACATCATAATGGAATGTTGCATTATGACATCATAACGGAATTTTACATTATGACATCATAATGGAATGTTGCATTACGACATCATAATGGAATTTTACATTATGACATCATAATGGAATGCTGCATTATGACATCATAATGGAATGTTGCATTATGACATCATAATGGAATTTTACATTATGACATCATAAGGGAATTTTACATTATGACATCATAATGGAATTTTGCATTATGCCATAATAATGGAATTTTTACATTATGACATCATAATGGAATTTTGCATTATGACATCATAATGGAATTTTACATTATGACATTATAATGGAATTTTACATTATGACATCATAATGGAATTTTGCATTATGATATCATAATAAAATTTTTACATTATGACATCATAATGGAATTTTACATTATGACATTATAATGGAATTTTACATTATGACATCATAATGGAATTTTGCATTATGATATCATAATAAAATTTTTACATTATGACATCATAATGGAATTTTGAATTATGACATCATAATGGAATGTTACATTATGACATCATAATGGAATGTTGCATTATGACATCATAATGGAATTTTACATTATGACATCATAATGGAATGTTGCATTATTACATCATAATGGAATTTTACATTATGCCATCATAATGGAATGTTGCATTATGACATCATAATGGAATTTTGCATTATGACATCATAATGGAATTTTACATTATTACATCATAATGGAATTTTGCATTATGACATCATAATGGAATGTTACATTATGACATCATAATGGAATGTCACATTATGACATCATAATGGAATTTTGCATTATGGCATCATAATGGAATGTTGCATCATGACATGATAATGGAATTTTGCATTATGACATAATGGAATGTTGCATTATTACATCATAATGGAATTTTACATTATGCCATCATAATGGAATGTTGCATTATGACATCATAATGGAATTTTGCATTATGACATCATAATGGAATTTTACATTATTACATCATAATGGAATTTTGCATTATGACATCATAATGGAATGTTACATTATGACATCATAATGGAATGTCACATTATGACATCATAATGGAATTTTGCATTATGACATCATAATGGAATGTTGCATCATGACATGATAATGGAATTTTGCATTATGACATGATGGAATGTTGCATTATGACATCATAATGGAATTTTACATTATGCCATAATAATGGAATTTTTACATTATGATATCATAATGGAATTTTGCATTATGCCATAATAATGGAATTTTTACATTATGACATCATAATGGAATTTTGCATTATGACATCATAATGGAATTTTACATTATGACATCATAATGGAATGTTGCATTATAACATCATAATGGAATTTTGCATTATGACATCATAATTGAATGTTGCATTATGACATCATAATGGAATTTTTACATTATGACATCATAATGGAATTTTGCATTATGATATCGTAATGGAATTTTTACATTATGACATCATAATGGAATTTTGCATTATGACATCATAATGGGATTTTGCATTATGACATCATAATGGAATGTTGCATTATGACATCTTAATGGAATGTTGCATTATGACATCATAATGGAATGTTGCATTATGACATCATAATGGAATTTTGCATTATGCCATAATAATGGAATTTTTACATTATGACATCATAATGGAATTTTGCATTATGACATCATAATGGAATTTAACATTATGACATTATAATGGAATTTTACATTATGACATCATAATGGAATTTTGCATTATGACATCATAATGGAATTTTACATTATGACATCATAATGGAATTTTACATTATGACATCATAATGGAATTTTACATTATGACATCATAATGGAATTTTGCATTATGATATCATAATAAAATTTTTACATTATGACATCATAATGGAATTTTGAATTATGACATCATAATGGAATGTTACATTATGACATCATAATGGAATGTTGCATTATGACATCATAATGGAATTTTACATTATGACATCATAATGGAATGTTGCATTATTACATCATAATGGAATTTTACATTATGCCATCATAATGGAATGTTGCATTATGACATCATAATGGAATTTTGCATTATGACATCATAATGGAATGTTGCATTATGACATCATAATGGAATTTTGCATTATGACATCATAATGGAATTTTGCATTATGACATCATAATGGAATTTTACATTATGACATCATAATGGAATTTTACATTATGACATCATAATGGAATTTTGCATTATGCCATCATAATGGAATTTTACATTATGACATCATAATGGAATGTTGCATTACGACATCATAATGGAATTTAACATTATGACATCATAATGGAATGTTGCATTATGACATCATAATGGAATTTTGCATTATGACATCATAATGGAATTTTGCATTATGACATCATAATGGAATTTTACATTATGACATCATAATGGAATTTTACATTATGACATCATAATGGAATTTTGCATTATGCCATCATAATGGAATTTTACATTATGACATCATAATGGAATGTTGCATTACGACATCATAATGGAATTTAACATTATGACATCATAATGGAATGCTGCATTATGACATCATAATGGAATTTTACATTATGACATCATAATGGAATTTTACATTATGACATCATAATGGAATTTTGCATTATGCCATCATAATGTAATTTTTACATTATGACATCATAATGGAATTTTGCATTATGACATCATAATGGAATTTTACATTATGACATCATAATGGAATTTTACATTATGACATCATAATGGAATTTTGCATTATGATATCATAATAATATTTTTACATTATGACATCATAGTGGAATTTTGCATTATGACATCATAATGGAATGTTACATTATGACATCATAAAGGAATGTTGCATTATGACATCATAGTGGAATTTTGCATTATGACATCATAATGGAATGTTACATTATGACATCATAATGGAATGTTGCATTATGACATCATAATGGAATTTTGCATTATGACATCATAATGGAATGTTGCATTATGACATCATAATGGAATTTTGCATTATGACATCATAATGGAATTTTGCATTATGACATCATAATGGAATTTTTACATTATGACATCATAATGGAATTTTACATTATGACATCATAATGGAATGTTACATTATGACATCATAATGGAATTTTGCATTATGACATCATAATGGAATGTTACATTATGACATCATAAAGGAATGTTGCATTATGACATCATAATGGAATTTTACATTATGCCATCATAATGGAATGTTGCATTATGACATCATAATGGAATTTTGCATTATGACATCATAATGGAATGTTGCATTATGACATCATAATAGAATTTTGCATTATGACATCATAATGGAATTTTGCATTATGACATCATAATGGAATTTTTACATTATGACATCATAATGGAATTTTACATTATGACATCATAATGGAATGTTGCATCATGACATGATAATGGAATTTTGCATTATGACATAATGGAATGTTGCATTATGACATCATAATGGAATTTTACATTATGACATCATAATGGAATGTTGCATTATTACATCATAATGGAATTTTACATTATGCCATCATAATGGAACATTGCTTTATGACATCATAATGGAATGTTGCATTATGCCATCATAATGGAATTTTGCATTATGACATCATAATGGAATTTTGCATTATGACATCATAATGGAATTTTTACATTATGACATCATAATGGAATTTTACATTATTACATCATAATGGAATTTTGCATTATGACATCATAATGGAATGTTACATTATGACATCATAATGGAATGTCACATTATGACATCATAATGGAATTTTGCATTATGACATCATAATGGAATTTTACATTATTACATCATAATGGAATTTTGCATTATGACATCATAATGGAATGTTACATTATGACATCATAATGGAATGTCACATTATGACATCATAATGGAATTTTGCATTATGACATCATAATGGAATGTTGCATCATGACATGATAATGGAATTTTGCATTATGACATAATGGAATGTTGCATTATGACATCATAATGGAATTTTACATTATGCCATAATAATGGAATTTTTACATTATGATATCATAATGGAATTTTGCATTATGCCATAATAATGGAATTTTTACATTATGACATCATAATGGAATTTTGCATTATGCCATAATAATGGAATTTTTACATTATGACATCATAATGGAATTTTGCATTATGCCATCATAATGGAATGTTACATTATGACATCATAATGGAATGTTGAATTATGACATCATAATGGAATTTTGCATTATGACATCATAATGGAATGTTGCATTATGACATCATAATGGAATTTTGAATTATGACATCATAATGGAATGTTGCATTATGCCATCATAATGGAATTTTGCATTATGACATCATAATTGAATGTTGCATTATGACATCATAATGGAATTTTTACATTATGACATCATAATGGAATTTTGCATTATGACATCATAATGGAATTTTACATTATGACATCATAATGGAATGTTGCATTATAACATCATAATGGAATTTTGCATTATGACATCATAATGGAATGTTGCATTATGACATCATAATGGAATTTTACATTATGACATCATAATGGAATTTTACAATACAACATCATAATGGAATGTTGCATTATGACATCATTATGGAATTTTGCATTATGACATCATTATGGAATTTTGCATTATGACATCCTAATTGAATGTTACATTATGACATCATAATGGAATTTTGCATTATGACATCATAATGGAATTTTGCATTATGACATCATAATGGAATTTTACATTATGACATCATAATGGAATGTTGCATTATGACATCATAATGGAATTTTACATTATGACATCATAATGGAATGTTGCATTATTACATCATAATGGAATTTTACATTATGACATCATAATGGAATGTTGCATTATGACATCATAATGGAATTTTGCATTATGACATCATAATGGAATGTTGCATTATGACATCATAATGGAATTTTGCATTATGACATCATAATGGAATTTTGCATCATGACATCATAATGGAATTTTACATTATGACATCATAATGGAATTTTACATTATGACATCATAATGGAATTTTGCATTATGCCATCATAATGGAATTTTTACATTATGACATCATAATGGAATGTTGCATTATTACATCATAATGGAATTTTACATTATGCCATCATAATGGAATGTTGCATTATGACATCATAATGGAATTTTGCATTATGACATCATAATGGAATGTTGCATTATGACATGATAATGGAATTTTGCATTATGACATCATAATGGAATGTTGCATTATGACATCATAATGGAATTTTACATTATGACATCATAATGGAATTTTACATTATGACATCATAATGGAATTTTGCATTATGCCATCATAATGGAATTTTTACATTATGACATCATAATGGAATTTTGCATTATTACATCATAATGGAATTTTACATTATGACATCATAATGGAATTTTGCATTATGACATCATAATGGAATTTTACATTATGACATCATAATGGAATTTTACATTATGACATCATAATGGAATTTTTACATTATGACATCATAATGGAATTTTGCATTATGACATCATAATGGAATTTTACATTATGACATCATAATGGAATTTTGCATTATGACATCATAATGGAATTTTACATTATGACATCATAATGGAATTTTACATTATGACATCATAATGGAATGTCACATTATGACATCATAATGGAATTTTGCATTATGACATCATAATGGAATTTTGCATTATGACATCATAATGGAATGTTACATTATGACATCGTAATGGAATTTTACATTATGACATCATAATGGAATTTTGCATTATGACATCATAATGGAATTTTACATTATGACATCATTATGGAATTTTGCATTATGACATCGTAATGGAATTTTACATTATGACATCGTAATGGAATTTTGCATTATGACATCGTAATGGAATTTTACATTATGACATCATAATGGAATTTTGCATTATGACATCATAATGGAATTTTACATTATGACATCATAATGGAATTTTGCATTATGACATCATAATGGCATTTTACATTATGACATCATAATGGAATTTTGCATTATGACATTGTAATGGAATTTTTACATTATGACATCATAATGGAATTTTGCATTATGATATCGTAATGGAATTTTTACATTATGACATCATAATGGAATTTTGCATTATGCCATCATAATGGAATTTTTACATTATGACATCATAATGGAATGTTGCATTATTACATCATAATGGAATTTTACATTATGCCATCATAATGGAATGTTGCATTATGACATCATAATGGAATTTTGCATTATGACATCATAATGGAATGTTGCATTATGACATGATAATGGAATTTTGCATTATGACATCATAATGGAATGTTGCATTATGACATCATAATGGAATTTTACATTATGACATCATAATGGAATTTTACATTATGACATCATAATGGAATTTTGCATTATGCCATCATAATGGAATTTTTACATTATGACATCATAATGGAATTTTGCATTATGACATCATAATGGAATTTTACATTATGACATCATAATGGAATTTTGCATTATGATATCATAATAAAATTTTTACATTATGACATCATAATGGAATTTTGCATTATGACATCATAATGGAATGTTACATTATGACATCATAATGGAATGTTGCATTATGACATCATAATGGAATTTTACATTATGACATCATAATGGAATGTTGCATTATTACATCATAATGGAATGTCACATTATGACATCATAATGGTATTTGGCATTATGACATCATAATGGAATGTTACATTATGACATCGTAATGGAATTTTACATTATGACATCATAATGGAATTTTGCATTATGACATCATAATGCAATTTTACATTATGACGTCATAATGGAATTTTGCATTATGACATCGTAATGGAATTTTACATTATGACATCATAATGGAATTTTGCATTATGACATCATAATGGAATTTTACATTATGACATCATAATGGAATTTTGCATTATGACATCATAATGGAATTTTACATTATGACATCATAATGGAATTTTGCATTATGACATTGTAATGGAATTTTTACATTATGACATCATAATGGAATTTTGCATATGATATCGTAATGGAATTTTTACATTATGACATCATAATGGAATTTTGCATTATGATATCATAATGGGATTTTGCATTATGACATCATAATGGAATTTTGCATTATGACATCATAATGGGATTTTGCATTATGACATCATAATGGAATGTTGCATTATGACATCTTAATGGAATGTTGCATTATGACATCATAATGGAATGTTGCATTATGACATCATAATGGAATTTTACATTATGACATCATAATGGAATGTTGCATTATGACATCATAATGGAATTTTACATTATGACATCATAATGGAATGTTGCATTACGACATCATAATGGAATTTTACATTATGACATCATAATGGAATGCTGCATTATGACATCATAATGGAATGTTGCATTATGACATCATAATGGAATTTTACATTATGACATCATAATGGAATTTTACATTATGACATCATAATGGAATTTTGCATTTTGCCATAATAATGGAATTTTTACATTATGACATCATAATGGAATTTTGCATTATGACATCATAATGGAATTTTACATTATGACATTATAATGGAATTTTACATTATGACATCATAATGGAATTTTGCATTATGATATCATAATAAAATTTTTACATTATGACATCATAATGGAATTTTACATTATGACATTATAATGGAATTTTACATTATGACATCATAATGGAATTTTGCATTATGATATCATAATAAAATGTTTACATTATGACATCATAATGGAATTTTGAATTATGACATCATAATGGAATGTTACATTATGACATCATAATGGAATGTTGCATTATGACATCATAATGGAATTTTACATTATGACATCATAATGGAATGTTGCATTATTACATCATAATGGAATTTTACATTATGCCATCATAATGGAATGTTGCATTATGACATCATAATGGAATTTTGCATTATGACATCATAATGGAATGTTGCATTATGACATCATAATGATATTTTGCATTATGACATCATAATGGAATTTTGCATTATGACATCATAATGGAATTTTACATTATGACATCATAATGGAATTTTACATTATGACATCATAATGGAATTTTGCATTATGCCATCATAATGGAATTTTACATTATGACATCATAATGGAATGTTGCATTACGACATCATAATGGAATTTAACATTATGACATCATAATGGAATGCTGCATTATGACATCATAATGGAATGTTACATTATGACATCATAATGGAATTTTACATTATGACATCATAATGGAATGTTACATTATGACATCATAATGGAATTTTTACATTATGACATCATAATGGAATGTTGCATTATGACATCATAATGGAATGTTGCATTATGACATCATAATGGAATTTTGCATTATGACATCATAATGGAATTTTACATTATGACATCATAATGGAATTTTGCATTATGACATTGTAATGGAATTTTTACATTATGACATCATAATGGAATTTTGCATTATGATATCGTAATGGAATTTTTACATTATGACATCATAATGGAATTTTGCATTATGACATCATAATGGGATTTTGCATTATGACATCATAATGGAATGTTGCATTATGACATCTTAATGGAATGTTGCATTATGACATCATAATGGAATGTTGCATTATGACATCATAATGGAATTTTACATTATGACATCATAATGGAATGTTGCATTATGACATCATAACGGAATTTTACATTATGACATCATAATGGAATGTTGCATTACGACATCATAATGGAATTTTACATTATGACATCATAATGGAATGCTGCATTATGACATCATAATGGAATGTTGCATTATGACATCATAATGGAATTTTACATTATGACATCATAAGGGAATTTTACATTATGACATCATAATGGAATTTTGCATTATGCCATAATAATGGAATTTTTACATTATGACATCATAATGGAATTTTGCATTATGACATCATAATGGAATTTTACATTATGACATTATAATGGAATTTTACATTATGACATCATAATGGAATTTTGCATTATGATATCATAATAAAATTTTTACATTATGACATCATAATGGAATTTTACATTATGACATTATAATGGAATTTTACATTATGACATCATAATGGAATTTTGCATTATGATATCATAATAAAATTTTTACATTATGACATCATAATGGAATTTTGAATTATGACATCATAATGGAATGTTACATTATGACATCATAATGGAATGTTGCATTATGACATCATAATGGAATTTTACATTATGACATCATAATGGAATGTTGCATTATTACATCATAATGGAATTTTACATTATGCCATCATAATGGAATGTTGCATTATGACATCATAATGGAATTTTGCATTATGACATCATAATGGAATTTTACATTATTACATCATAATGGAATTTTGCATTATGACATCATAATGGAATGTTACATTATGACATCATAATGGAATGTCACATTATGACATCATAATGGAATTTTGCATTATGGCATCATAATGGAATGTTGCATCATGACATGATAATGGAATTTTGCATTATGACATAATGGAATGTTGCATTATTACATCATAATGGAATTTTACATTATGCCATCATAATGGAATGTTGCATTATGACATCATAATGGAATTTTGCATTATGACATCATAATGGAATTTTACATTATTACATCATAATGGAATTTTGCATTATGACATCATAATGGAATGTTACATTATGACATCATAATGGAATGTCACATTATGACATCATAATGGAATTTTGCATTATGACATCATAATGGAATGTTGCATCATGACATGATAATGGAATTTTGCATTATGACATGATGGAATGTTGCATTATGACATCATAATGGAATTTTACATTATGCCATAATAATGGAATTTTTACATTATGATATCATAATGGAATTTTGCATTATGCCATAATAATGGAATTTTTACATTATGACATCATAATGGAATTTTGCATTATGATATCGTAATGGAATTTTTACATTATGACATCATAATGGAATTTTGCATTATGACATCATAATGGGATTTTGCATTATGACATCATAATGGAATGTTGCATTATGACATCTTAATGGAATGTTGCATTATGACATCTTAATGGAATGTTGCATTATGACATCATAATGGAATGTTGCATTATGCCATCATAATGGAATTTTGCATTATGCCATAATAATGGAATTTTTACATTATGACATCATAATGGAATTTTGCATTATGACATCATAATGGAATTTAACATTATGACATTATAATGGAATTTTACATTATGACATCATAATGGAATTTTGCATTATGATATCATAATAAAATTTTTACATTATGACATCATAATGGAATTTTACATTATGACATTATAATGGAATTTTACATTATGACATCATAATGGAATTTTGCATTATGATATCATAATAAAATTTTTACATTATGACATCATAATGGAATTTTGAATTATGACATCATAATGGAATGTTACATTATGACATCATAATGGAATGTTGCATTATGACATCATATTGGAATTTTACATTATGACATCATAATGGAATGTTGCATTATTACATCATAATGGAATTTTACATTATGCCATCATAATGGAATGTTGCATTATGACATCATAATGGAATTTTGCATTATGACATCATAATGGAATGTTGCATTATGACATCATAATGGAATGTTGCATTATGACATAATAATGGAATTTTGCATTATGACATCATAATGGAATTTTGCATTATGACATCATAATGGATTTTTACATTATGACATCATAATGGAATTTTACATTATGACATCATAATGGAATTTTGCATTATGCCATCATAATGGAATTTTACATTATGACATCATAATGGAATGTTGCATTACGACATCATAATGGAATTTAACATTATGACATCATAATGGAATGTTGCATTATGACATCATAATGGAATTTTGCATTATGACATCATAATGGAATTTTACATTATGACATCATAATGGAATTTTACATTATGACATCATAATGGAATTTTACATTATGACATCATAATGGAATTTTGCATTATGATATCATAATAAAATTTTTACATTATGACATCATAATGGAATTTTGAATTATGACATCATAATGGAATGTTACATTATGACATCATAATGGAATGTTGCATTATTACATCATAATGGAATTTTACATTATGACATCATAATGGAATGTTGCATTATTACATCATAATGGAATTTTACATTATGCCATCATAATGGAATGTTGCATTATGACATCATAATGGAATTTTGCATTATGACATCATAATGGAATGTTGCATTATGACATCATAATGGAATTTTGCATTATGACATCATAATGGAATTTTGCATTATGACATCATAATGGAATTTTACATTATGACATCATAATGGAATTTTACATTATGACATCATAATGGAATTTTGCATTATGCCATCATAATGGAATTTTACATTATGACATCATAATGGAATGTTGCATTACGACATCATAATGGAATTTAACATTATGACATCATAATGGAATGTTGCATTATGACATCATAATGGAATTTTGCATTATGACATCATAATGGAATTTTGCATTATGACATCATAATGGAATTTTACATTATGACATCATAATGGAATTTTACATTATGACATCATAATGGAATTTTGCATTATGCCATCATAATGGAATGTTACATTATGACATCATAATGGAATGTTGCATTACGACATCATAATGGAATTTAACATTATGACATCATAATGGAATGCTGCATTATGACATCATAATGGAATTTTACATTATGACATCATAATGGAATTTTACATTATGACATCATAATGGAATTTTGCATTATGCCATCATAATGTAATTTTTACATTATGACATCATAATGGAATTTTGCATTATGACATCATAATGGAATTTTACATTATGACATCATAATGGAATTTTACATTATGACATCATAATGGAATTTTGCATTATGATATCATAATAATATTTTTACATTATGACATCATAGTGGAATTTTGCATTATGACATCATAATGGAATGTTACATTATGACATCATAAAGGAATGTTGCATTATGACATCATAATGGAATTTTACATTATGCCATCATAATGGAATGTTGCATTATGACATCATAATGGAATTTTGCATTATGACATCATAATGGAATGTTGCATTATGACATCATAATGGAATTTTGCATTATGACATCATAATGGAATTTTGCATTATGACATAATGGAATTTTTACATTATGACATCATAATGGAATTTTACATTATGACATCATAATGGAATGTTACATTATGACATCATAATGGAATTTTGCATTATGACATCATAATGGAATGTTACATTATGACATCATAATGGAATGTCACATTATGACATCATAATGGAATTTTGCATTATGACATCATAATGGAATGTTGCATCATGACATGATAATGGAATTTTGCATTATGACATAATGGAATGTTGCATTATGACATCATAATGGAATTTTACATTATGACATCATAATGGAATGTTGCATTATTACATCATAAGGGCTTAGTCACACGGGCGTTTATTGCCGCGATTTGCGCATGCGCATGCGTCCGGCGACTTTTTAAAACCATTGCTTTGCAATGGTATCGGACACATGAGCGCTTTTTATGCGCTCGTCCGATAAATTAGAGAACAGAAATCGCAGATCGCACCTATCTGCGATCTGCGATTCCTGTTCTCTTCTCTATATGCGCTCAACGGGGCCGGCGGCAGCAGCGCCGACCCCATTGAGAACATATAGAAGACAAATCATTCTTCTCTGCCACAGCTGGAACAGCTGTGGCAGAGAAGAACGATGTTTGCCCATTGAATTCAATGGAGCGGCAATACAGCCGCTCCATTGAAAGCAATGGGCTGCCGGCGTGCGCGGGGTTAATTGTCGGGAAGGGGTTAAATATATAACCCCTTACCTGCAATGCATCCTTAAATGTGAAAAAATAAAAAAAAAGGATGTTCTCACCTGCTCCCGGCAGCTGGAGATCCCGGCGGTCGGCCTGCAGTGGGTGTGAAGGAGGTGTGACTCAGGCTTGCCCCTGATTGGCTCAGCCTGAGCCAATCAGAGGCTGAGCTCAGTCACACCCATTCATGAATTCATGAATGGGTGTGACTGAGACTTGCTTCTGATTGGCTCAGCGCTGAGCCAATCAGGGGCAAGCCTGAGTCACACCTCCTTCACACCCACTGCAGGCCGACCGCCGGGATCTCCAGCTGCCGGGAGCAGGTGAGTACATCCTTTTTTTTTATTTTTTCACATTTAAGGATGCATTGCAGGTAAGGGGTTATATATTTAACCCCTTCCCGACAATTAACCCCGCGCACGCCCGCAGCGCTTGCATTCAATGGAGCCGCTGTATTGCCGGCTCCATTGAATGCAATGCGCTGGACAGCTCCGGCCCGTTTCTAATGAAACGCGGCTAGGAGCAGATTTTCGGGCGATTTTTGGGCCGATTTTTCGGCGCCGGTCACGCGATTTGCGCATGCGCATCCGTCATGCGATGCGCAAATCGCGTGAAAAAACGCCCGTGTGACTAAGGCCTAATGGAATTTTACATTATGCCATCATAATGGAACGTTGCTTTATGACATCATAATGGAATGTTGCATTATGCCATCATAATGGAATTTTGCATTATGACATCATAATGGAATTTTGCATTATGACATCATAATGGAATTTTTACATTATGACATCATAATGGAATTTTACATTATTACATCATAATGGAATTTTGCATTATGACATCATAATGGAATGTTACATTATGACATCATAATGGAATGTCACATTATGACATCATAATGGAATTTTGCATTATGACATCATAATGGAATTTTACATTATTACATCATAATGGAATTTTGCATTATGACATCATAATGGAATGTTACATTATGACATCATAATGGAATGTCACATTATGACATCATAATGGAATTTTGCATTATGACATCATAATGGAATGTTGCATCATGACATGATAATGGAATTTTGCATTATGACATAATGGAATGTTGCATTATGACATCATAATGGAATTTTACATTATGCCATAATAATGGAATTTTTACATTATGATATCATAATGGAATTTTGCATTATGCCATAATAATGGAATTTTTACATTATGACATCATAATGGAATTTTGCATTATGCCATAATAATGGAATTTTTACATTATGACATCATAATGGAATTTTGCATTATGCCATCATAATGGAATGTTACATTATGACATCATAATGGAATGTTGAATTATGACATCATAATGGAATTTTGCATTATGACATCATAATGGAATGTTGCATTATGACATCATAATGGAATTTTGCATTATGACATCATAATGGAATGTTGCATTATGCCATCATAATGGAATTTTGCATTATGACATCATAATTGAATGTTGCATTATGACATCATAATGGAATTTTTACATTATGACATCATAATGGAATTTTGCATTATGACATCATAATGGAATTTTACATTATGACATCATAATGGAATGTTGCATTATAACATCATAATGGAATTTTGCATTATGACATCATAATGGAATGTTGCATTATGACATCATAATGGAATTTTACATTATGACATCATAATGGAATTTTACAATACAACATCATAATGGAATGTTGCATTATGACATCATTATGGAATTTTGCATTATGACATCATTATGGAATTTTGCATTATGACATCCTAATTGAATGTTACATTATGACATCATAATGGAATTTTGCATTATGACATCATAATGGAATTTTACATTATGACATCATAATGGAATGTTGCATTATGACATCATAATGGAATTTTACATTATGACATCATAATGGAATGTTGCATTATGACATCATAATGGAATTTTGCATTATGACATCATAATGGAATGTTGCATTATGACATCATAATGGAATTTTGCATTATGACATCATAATGGAATTTTGCATCATGACATCATAATGGAATTTTACATTATGACATCATAATGGAATTTTACATTATGACATCATAATGGAATTTTGCATTATGCCATCATAATGGAATTTTTACATTATGACATCATAATGGAATGTTGCATTATTACATCATAATGGAATTTTACATTATGCCATCATAATGGAATGTTGCATTATGACATCATAATGGAATTTTGCATTATGACATCATAATGGAATGTTGCATTATGACATGATAATGGAATTTTGCATTATGACATCATAATGGAATGTTGCATTATGACATCATAATGGAATTTTACATTATGACATCATAATGGAATTTTACATTATGACATCATAATGGAATTTTGCATTATGCCATCATAATGGAATTTTTACATTATGACATCATAATGGAATTTTGCATTATTACATCATAATGGAATTTTACATTATGACATCATAATGGAATTTTGCATTATGACATCATAATGGAATTTTACATTATGACATCATAATGGAATTTTACATTATGACATCATAATGGAATTTTTACATTATGACATCATAATGGAATTTTGCATTATGACATCATAATGGAATTTTACATTATGACATCATAATGGAATTTTGCATTATGACATCATAATGGAATTTTACATTATGACATCATAATGGAATTTTACATTATGACATCATAATGGAATTTTGCATTATGACATCATAATGGAATGTTACATTATGACATCATAATGGAATGTCACATTATGACATCATAATGGAATTTTGCATTATGACATCATAATGGAATGTTACATTATGACATCGTAATGGAATTTTACATTATGACATCATAATGGAATTTTGCATTATGACATCATAATGGAATTTTACATTATGACATCATAATGGAATTTTGCATTATGACATCGTAATGGAATTTTACATTATGACATCATAATGGAATTTTGCATTATGACATCGTAATGGAATTTTACATTATGACATCATAATGGAATTTTGCATTATGACATCATAATGGCATTTTACATTATGACATCATAATGGAATTTTGCATTATGACATTGTAATGGAATTTTTACATTATGACATCATAATGGAATTTTGCATTATGATATCGTAATGGAATTTTTACATTATGACATCATAATGGAATTTTGCATTATGACATCATAATGGGATTTTGCATTATGACATCATAATGGAATGTTGCATTATGACATCTTAATGAAATGTTGCATTATGACATCATAATGGAATGTTGCATTATGACATCATAATGGAATTTTACATTATGACATCATAATGGAATGTTGCATTATGACATCATAATGGAATTTTACATTATGACATCATAATGGAATGTTGCATTACGACATCATAATGGAATTTTACATTATGACATCATAATGGAATGCTGCATTATGACATCATAATGGAATGTTGCATTATGACATCATAATGGAATGTTGCATTATGACATCATAATGGAATTTTGCATTATGCCATAATAATGGAATTTTTACATTATGACATCATAATGGAATTTTGCATTATGACATCATAATGGAATTTAACATTATGACATTATAATGGAATTTTACATTATGACATCATAATGGAATTTTGCATTATGATATCATAATAAAATTTTTACATTATGACATCATAATGGAATTTTACATTATGACATTATAATGGAATTTTACATTATGACATCATAATGGAATTTTGCATTATGATATCATAATAAAATTTTTACATTATGACATCATAATGGAATTTTGAATTATGACATCATAATGGAATGTTACATTATGACATCATAATGGAATGTTGCATTATGACATCATAATGGAATTTTACATTATGACATCATAATGGAATGTTGCATTATTACATCATAATGGAATTTTACATTATGCCATCATAATGGAATGTTGCATTATGACATCATAATGGAATTTTGCATTATGACATCATAATGGAATGTTGCATTATGACATCATAATGGAATTTTGCATTATGACATCATAATGGAATTTTGCATTATGACATCATAATGGAATTTTACATTATGACATCATAATGGAATTTTACATTATGACATCATAATGGAATTTTGCATTATGCCATCATAATGGAATTTTACATTATGACATCATAATGGAATGTTGCATTACGACATCATAATGGAATTTAACATTATGACATCATAATGGAATGTTGCATTATGACATCATAATGGAATTTTGCATTATGACATCATAATGGAATTTTACATTATGACATCATAATGGAATTTTACATTATGACATCATAATGGAATTTTACATTATGACATCATAATGGAATTTTGCATTATGATATCATAATAAAATTTTTACATTATGACATCATAATGGAATTTTGAATTATGACATCATAATGGAATGTTACATTATGACATCATAATGGAATGTTGCATTATGACATCATAATGGAATTTTACATTATGACATCATAATGGAATGTTGCATTATTACATCATAATGGAATTTTACATTATGCCATCATAATGGAATGTTGCATTATGACATCATAATGGAATTTTGCATTATGCCATCATAATGGAATGTTGCATTATGACATCATAATGGAATTTTGCATTATGACATCATAATGGAATTTTGCATTATGACATCATAATGGAATTTTACATTATGACATCATAATGGAATTTTACATTATGACATCATAATGGAATTTTGCATTATGCCATCATAATGGAATTTTACATTATGACATCATAATGGAATGTTGCATTACGACATCATAATGGAATTTAACATTATGACATCATAATGGAATGTTGCATTATGACATCATAATGGAATTTTGCATTATGACATCATAATGGAATTTTGCATTATGACATCATAATGGAATTTTACATTATGACATCATAATGGAATTTTACATTATGACATCATAATGGAATTTTGCATTATGCCATCATAATGGAATTTTACATTATGACATCATAATGGAATGTTGCATTACGACATCATAATGGAATTTAACATTATGACATCATAATGGAATGCTGCATTATGACATCATAATGGAATTTTACATTATGACATCATAATGGAATTTTACATTATGACATCATAATGGAATTTTGCATTATGCCATCATAATGTAATTTTTACATTATGACATCATAATGGAATTTTGCATTATGACATCATAATGGAATTTTACATTATGACATCATAATGGAATTTTACATTATGACATCATAATGGAATTTTGCATTATGATATCATAATAATATTTTTACATTATGACATCATAATGGAATGTTACATTATGACATCAACCAAAGTACAAATAGGTTAGCGCTCCTGAAAAAAACACCACTGGTGCTAGTATTTCCGTGTGTTTAAAAGTGAAAAACACACTTACCCGGTGTATGGCAGAGACCTTTGCACGGATCTCTGCCACCACCCAATATCCAGGAAAGCCTGTAAATGATTGCTGCTGGTGAATCCCTCAAGATCCCTCAGGGCTAGACTGCGGGAGAGCTTCTGCAGATCCTCCGTCTCCCTGGCCAGGGAGCCGCTACAGTATAGTCTTGATATATAAAAATAGGATACCGCGCTCCTCGGGATATACACACCCCAAACAGCTGTATATTTACTTCTCCTTGTTTATTAATCCGTACTACGCGTTTCGTCCTATGGACTTCCTCAGGTACATATTCTCACATATAAAAAAACACCCCTATATATACACATTAAATGGTAATTACCTTAGTTGATCAGCTGGGCTCGGGAGTCCCGTTCCTCTCCGGCGTCCGGCGGCGTCCCGCCCTGCATCCTGCATCACTAGTGACGCAGGCACACATGACCTAGACGTCGCTCCTTGGGCGCCGCCCCTAGTGCGGGGAGGAGTAAGCTCGGGCCGTGCCACAGCTTCTATGAATGAAAATTGCCATGGTTACCATTATACACAGTTCAAATCGTACCGTAGCTTCTATGGATAAGCATGGCCGTGGTTGCTGTTTGTGTACTATGCTCCACCGTGTCTCTAGCCTCCACGGTGTGCTTTATATTATATTGTACATATATCTACCATAAAAACCTATACATCCTACTTTCTGCACATACATATGAAAAACATCCCAATAAAATTTGCTCATATAAAATTATTTTCATATGCAATCTAAAATATGATATAAAATATAAATATTTTTTTAAAAATCCTTATATACCAAAAATCAAAATATATATATATATATATATATATATATATATATATATATATATATATATATATATACACCTATATACAATCAAGCACATATATTTCCCCAAATATTCATATAAATTATGGACCATAATGCATAGGTGGATTTTAATTTTATAATCCTCACCAACCTCTATATGTGTATATATTCCTTTACATTTAATTTTTAGTATTTCCTTTACCTTTTTCTCTAAGTTTTTTATATATATATTTTTTCTCATTATTTTTTTTTAAAAAAATATATTGTTATCTTATTATAATTTTTCTAAAATCTCATTATGACATCATAAAGGAATGTTGCATTATGACATCATAATGGAATTTTACATTATGCCATCATAATGGAATGTTGCATTATGACATCATAATGGAATTTTGCATTATGACATCATAATGGAATGTTGCATTATGACATCATAATGGAATTTTGCATTATGACATCATAATGGAATTTTGCATTATGACATCATAATGGAATTTTTACATTATGACATCATAATGGAATTTTACATTATGACATCATAATGGAATGTTACATTATGACATCATAATGGAATTTTGCATTATGACATCATAATGGAATGTTACATTATGACATCATAATGGAATTTTGCATTATTACATCATAATGGAATTTTACATTATGACATCATAATGGAATTTTGCATTATGACATCATAATGGAATTTTACATTATGACATCATAATGGAATTTTACATTATGACATCATAATGTAATTTTTACATTATGACATCATAATGGAATTTTGCATTATGACATCATAATGGAATTTTACATTATGACATCATAATGGAATTTTGCATTATGACATCATAATGGAATTTTACATTATGACATCATAATGGAATTTTACATTATGACATCATAATGGAATTTTGCATTATGACATCATAATTGAATGTTACATTATGACATCATAATGGAATGTCACATTATGACATCATAATGGAATGTTGCATTATGACATCATAATGGAATTTTGCATTATGACATCATAATGGAATGTTGCATTATGACATCATAATGGAATTTTGCATTATGACATCATAATGGAATTTTGCATTATGACATCATAATGGAATTTTTACATTATGACATCATAATGGAATTTTACATTATGACATCATAATGGAATGTTACATTATGACATCATAATGGAATGTCACATTATGACATCATAATGGAATTTTGCATTATGACATCATAATGGAATGTTGCATCATGACATGATAATGGAATTTTGCATTATGACATAATGGAATGTTGCATTATGACATCATAATGGAATTTTACATTATGACATCATAATGGAATGTTGCATTATTACATCATAATGGAATTTTACATTATGCCATCATAATGGAACGTTGCTTTATGACATCATAATGGAATGTTGCATTATGCCATCATAATGGAATTTTGCATTATGACATCATAATGGAATTTTGCATTATGACATCATAATGGAATTTTTACATTATGACATCATAATGGAATTTTACATTATTACATCATAATGGAATTTTGCATTATGACATCATAATGGAATGTTACATTATGACATCATAATGGAATGTCACATTATGACATCATAATGGAATTTTGCATTATGACATCATAATGGAATTTTACATTATTACATCATAATGGAATTTTGCATTATGACATCATAATGAAATGTTACATTATGACATCATAATGGAATGTCACATTATGACATCATAATGGAATTTTGCATTATGACATCATAATGGAATGTTGCATCATGACATGATAATGGAATTTTGCATTATGACATAATGGAATGTTGCATTATGACATCATAATGGAATTTTACATTATGCCATAATAATGGAATTTTTACATTATGATATCATAATGGAATTTTGCATTATGCCATAATAATGGAATTTTTACATTATGACATCATAATGGAATTTTGCATTATGCCATAATAATGGAATTTTTACATTATGACATCATAATGGAATTTTGCATTATGCCATCATAATGGAATGTTACATTATGACATCATAATGGAATGTTGAATTATGACATCATAATGGAATTTTGCATTATGACATCATAATGGAATGTTGCATTATGACATCATAATGGAATTTTGCATTATGACATCATAATGGAATGTTGCATTATGCCATCATAATGGAATTTTGCATTATGACATCATAATTGAATGTTGCATTATGACATCATAATATAATTTTTACATTATGACATCATAATGGAATTTTGCATTATGACATCATAATGGAATTTTACATTATGACATCATAATTAGAGATGAGCGAACGTGTCCGTAACGGACACATCCGCACCCGGACACCGGCTTTAGCGAACACTGGAGTGTTCGCGCGTAAGTGTCCGGGTGCCGCCGGGGGGCGGGGAGATGCGCGGCGGCGCGGGCGGCAGTAGCGGGGAACAGGGGGGAGCCCTCTCTCTCTCCCTCTTCCCCCCGCTCCCCGCCGCACCCCCCGCGCTGCCACGGCGGCCCCCGAACTTTTTCGCCCGAACACCGAGGTGTTCGCAAAGTTCGGTGTTCGGGCGAAAAAGGGGCGGGGCCGAACGTGTTCGCTCATCTCTAATCATAATGGAATGTTGCATTATAACATCATAATGGAATTTTGCATTATGACATCATAATGGAATGTTGCATTATGACATCATAATGGAATTTTACATTATGACATCATAATGGAATTTTACAATACAACATCATAATGGAATGTTGCATTATGACATCATTATGGAATTTTGCATTATGACATCATTATGGAATTTTGCATTATGACATCCTAATTGAATGTTACATTATGACATCATAATGGAATTTTGCATTATGACATCATAATGGAATTTTGCATTATGACATCATAATGGAATTTTACATTATGACATCATAATGGAATGTTGCATTATGACATCATAATGGAATTTTACATTATGACATCATAATGGAATGTTGCATTATTACATCATAATGGAATTTTACATTATGACATCATAATGGAATGTTGCATTATGACATCATAATGGAATTTTGCATTATGACATCATAATGGAATGTTGCATTATGACATCATAATGGAATTTTGCATTATGACATCATAATGGAATTTTGCATCATGACATCATAATGGAATTTTACATTATGACATCATAATGGAATTTTACATTATGACATCATAATGGAATTTTGCATTATGCCATCATAATGGAATTTTTACATTATGACATCATAATGGAATGTTGCATTATGACATCATAATGGAATTTTACATTATGACATCATAATGGAATTTTACATTATGACATCATAATGGAATTTTGCATTATGCCATCATAATGGAATTTTTACATTATGACATCATAATGGAATTTTGCATTATTACATCATAATGGAATTTTACATTATGACATCATAATGGAATTTTGCATTATGACATCATAATGGAATTTTACATTATGACATCATAATGGAATTTTACATTATGACATCATAATGGAATTTTTACATTATGACATCATAATGGAATTTTGCATTATGACATCATAATGGAATTTTACATTATGACATCATAATGGAATTTTGCATTATGACATCATAATGGAATTTTACATTATGACATCATAATGGAATTTTACATTATGACATCATAATGGAATTTTGCATTATGACATCATAATGGAATGTTACATTATGACATCATAATGGAATGTTACATTATGACATCATAATGGAATTTTGCATTATGACATCATAATGGAATGTTACATTATGACATCGTAATGGAATTTTACATTATGACATCATAATGGAATTTTGCATTATGACATCATAATGGAATTTTACATTATGACATCATAATGGAATTTTGCATTATGACATCGTAATGGAATTTTACATTATGACATCATAATGGAATTTTGCATTATGACATCGTAATGGAATTTTACATTATGACATCATAATGGAATTTTGCATTATGACATCATAATGGAATTTTACATTATGACATCATAATGGAATTTTGCATTATGACATCATAATGGCATTTTACATTATGACATCATAATGGAATTTTGCATTATGACATTGTAATGGAATTTTTACATTATGACATCATAATGGAATTTTGCATTATGACATCATAATGGGATTTTGCATTATGACATCATAATGGAATGTTGCATTATGACATCTTAATGAAATGTTGCATTATGACATCATAATGGAATGTTGCATTATGACATCATAATGGAATTTTACATTATGACATCATAATGGAATGTTGCATTATGACATCATAATGGAATTTTACATTATGACATCATAATGGAATGTTGCATTACGACATCATAATGGAATTTTACATTATGACATCATAATGGAATGCTGCATTATGACATCATAATGGAATGTTGCATTATGACATCATAATGGAATTTTACATTATGACATCATAATGGAATTTTACATTATGACATCATAATGGAATTTTGCATTATGCCATCATAATGGAATTTTTACATTATGACATCATAATGGAATTTTGCATTATGACATCATAATGGAATTTTACATTATGACATTATAATGGAATTTTACATTATGACATCATAATGGAATTTTGCATTATGATATCATAATAAAATTTTTACATTATGACATCATAATGGAATTTTACATTATGCCATCATAATGGAATGTTGCATTATGACATCATAATGGAATTTTACATTATGACATCATAATGGAATGTTGCATTATTACATCATAATGGAATTTTACATTATGCCATCATAATGGAATGTTGCATTATGACATCATAATGGAATTTTGCATTATGACATCATAATGGAATGTTGCATTATGACATCATAATGGAATTTTGCATTATGACATCATAATGGAATTTTGCATTATGACATCATAATGGAATTTTACATTATGACATCATAATGGAATTTTACATTATGACATCATAATGGAATTTTGCATTATGCCATCATAATGGAATTTTACATTATGACATCATAATGGAATGTTTCATTACGACATCATAATGGAATTTAACATTATGACATCATAATGGAATGCTGCATTATGACATCATAATGGAATTTTACATTATGACATCATAATGGAATTTTACATTATGACATCATAATGGAATTTTGCATTATGCCATCATAATGTAATTTTTACATTATGACATCATAATGGAATTTTGCATTATGGCATCATAATGGAATTTTACATTATGACATCATAATAGAATTTTACATTATGACATCATAATGGAATTTTGCATTATGATATCATAATAATATTTTTACATTATGACATCATAATGGAATTTTGCATTATGACATCATAATGGAATGTTACATTATGACATCATAATGGAATGTTGCATTATGACATCATAATGGAATTTAACATTATGACATCATAATGGAATGTTGCATTATTACATCATAATGGAATTTTGCATTATGCCATCATAATGGAATGTTGCATTATGACATCATAATGGAATTTTGCATTATGACATCATAATGGAATGTTGCATTATGACATCATAATGGAATTTTGCATTATGACATCATAATGGAATTTTGCATTATGACATCATAATGGAATTTTTACATTATGACATCATAATGGAATTTTACATTATGACATCATAATGGAATTTTGCATTATGACATCATAATGGAATGTCACATTATGACATCATAATGGAATGTCACATTATGACATCATAATGGAATTTTGCATTATGACAGCATAATGGAATGTTGCATCATGACATGATAATGGAATTTTGCATTATGACATAATGGAATGTTGCATTATGACATCATAATGGAATTTTACATTATGACATCATAATGGGATGTTGCATTATTACATCATAATGGAATTTTACATTATGCCATCATAATGGAATGTTGCATTATGACATCATAATGTAATTTTGCATTATGACATCATAATGGAATGTTGCATTATGACATGATAATGGAATTTTGCATTATGACATCATAATGGAATGTTGCATTATGACATCATAATGGAATTTTACATTATGACATCATAATGGAATTTTACATTATGACATCATAATGGAATTTTGCATTATGCCATCATAATGGAATTTTTACATTATGACATCATAATGGAATTTTGCATTATGACATCATAATGGAATTTTGCATTATGACATCATAATGGAATTTTGCATTATGACATCATAATGGAATTTTACATTATGACATCATAATGGAATTTTACATTATGACATCATAATGGAATTTTGCATTATGCCATCATAATGGAATTTTACATTATGACATCATAATGGAATGTTTCATTACGACATCATAATGGAATTTAACATTATGACATCATAATGGAATGCTGCATTATGACATCATAATGGAATTTTACATTATGACATCATAATGGAATTTTACATTATGACATCATAATGGAATTTTGCATTATGCCATCATAATGTAATTTTTACATTATGACATCATAATGGAATTTTGCATTATGGCATCATAATGGAATTTTACATTATGACATCATAATAGAATTTTACATTATGACATCATAATGGAATTTTGCATTATGATATCATAATAATATTTTTACATTATGACATCATAATGGAATTTTGCATTATGACATCATAATGGAATGTTACATTATGACATCATAATGGAATGTTGCATTATGACATCATAATGGAATTTAACATTATGACATCATAATGGAATGTTGCATTATTACATCATAATGGAATTTTGCATTATGCCATCATAATGGAATGTTGCATTATGACATCATAATGGAATTTTGCATTATGACATCATAATGGAATTTTGCATTATGACATCATAATGGAATTTTTACATTATGACATCATAATGGAATTTTACATTATGACATCATAATGGAATTTTGCATTATGACATCATAATGGAATGTCACATTATGACATCATAATGGAATGTCACATTATGACATCATAATGGAATTTTGCATTATGACAGCATAATGGAATGTTGCATCATGACATGATAATGGAATTTTGCATTATGACATAATGGAATGTTGCATTATGACATCATAATGGAATTTTACATTATGACATCATAATGGGATGTTGCATTATTACATCATAATGGAATTTTACATTATGCCATCATAATGGAATGTTGCATTATGACATCATAATGTAATTTTGCATTATGACATCATAATGGAATGTTGCATTATGACATGATAATGGAATTTTGCATTATGACATCATAATGGAATGTTGCATTATGACATCATAATGGAATTTTACATTATGACATCATAATGGAATTTTACATTATGACATCATAATGGAATTTTGCATTATGCCATCATAATGGAATTTTTACATTATGACATCATAATGGAATTTTGCATTATGACATCATAATGGAATTTTACATTATGACATCATAATGGAATTTTACATTATGACATCATAATGGAATTTTGCATTATGATATCATAATAAAATTTTTATATTATGACATCATAATGGAATTTTGCATTATAACATCATAATGGAATGTTACATTATGACATCATAATGGAATGTTGCATTATGACATCATAATGGAATTTTACATTATGACATCATAATGGAATGTTGCATTATTACATCATAATGGAATTTTACATTATGCCATCATAATGGAATGTTGCATTATGACATCATAATGGAATTTTGCATTATGACATCATAATGGAATGTTGCATTATGACATCATAATGGAATTTTGCATTATGACATCATAATGGAATTTTGCATTATGACATCATAATGGAATTTTTACATTATGACATCATAATGGAATTTTACTTTATGACATCATAATGGAATTTTGCATTATGACATCATAATGGAATGTTACAATATGACATCATAATGGAATGTCACATTATGACATCATAATGGAATTTTGCATTATGACATCATAATGGAATGTTACATTATGACATCGTAATGGAATTTTACATTATGACATCATAATGGAATTTTGCATTATGACATCATAATGGAATTTTGCATTATGACATCATAATGGAATTTTGCATTATGACATCATAATGGAATTTTACATTATGACATCATAATGGCATTTTGCATTATGACATCATAATGGAATTTTGCATTATGGCATCATAATGGAATTTTACATTATGACATCGTAATGGAATTTTGCATTATGACATTGTAATGGAATTTTTACATTATGACATCGTAATGGAATTTTTACATTATGACATCATAATGGAATTTTGCATTATGACATCATAATGGGATTTTGCATTATGACATCATAATGGAATGTTGCATTATGACATCTTAATGGAATGTTGCATTATGACATCATAATGGAATGTTGCATTATGACATCATAATGGAATTTTACATTATGACATCATAATGGAATGTTGCATTATGACATCATAATGGAATTTTACATTATGACATCATAATGGAATGTTGCATTATGACATCATAATGGAATTTTACATTATGACATCATAATGGAATGTTGCATTACGACATCATAATGGAATTTTACATTATGACATCATAATGGAATGTTGCATTACGACATCATAATGGAATTTAACATTATGACATCATAATGGAATTTTACATTATGACATCATAATGGAATTTTGCATTATGATATCATAATGGAATTTTACATTATGACATCATAATGGAATGTTGCATTATGACATCATAATGGAATTTTACATTATGACATCATAATGGAATGCTGCATTATGACATCATAATGGAATTTTACATTATGACATCATAATGGAATTTTACATTATGACATCATAATGGAATTTTGCATTATGCCATCATAATGTAATTTTTACATTATGACATCATAATGGAATTTTGCATTATGACATCATAATGGAATTTTACATTATGACATCATAATGGAATTTTACATTATGACATCATAATGGAATTTTGCATTATGATATCATAATAATATTTTTACATTATGACATCATAATGGAATTTTGCATTATGACATCATAATGGAATGTTACAATATGACATCATAATGGAATGTTGCATTATGACATCATAATGGAATTTTACATTATGACATCATAATGGAATGTTGCATTATTACATCATAATGGAATTTTACATTATGCCATCATAATGGAATGTTGCATTATGACATCATAATGGAATTTTGCATTATGACATCATAATGGAATGTTGCATTATGACATCATAATGGAATTTTGCATTATGACATCATAATGGAATTTTGCATTATGACATCATAATGGAATTTTGCATTATGACATCATAATGGAATGTTACATTATGACATCATAATGGAATGTCACATTATGACATCATAATGGAATTTTGCATTATGACATCATAATGGAATGTTGCATCATGACATGATAATGGAATTTTGCATTATGACATAATGGAATGTTGCATTATGACATCATAATGGAATTTTACATTATGCCATAATAATGGAATTTTTACATTATGATATCATAATGGAATTTTGCATTATGCCATAATAATGGAATTTTTACATTATGACATCATAATGGAATTTTGCATTATGCCATAATAATGGAATTTTTACATTATGACATCATAATGGAATTTTGCATTATGCCATCATAATGGAATGTTACATTATGACATCATAATGGAATGTTGAATTATGACATCATAATGGAATTTTGCATTATGACATCATAATGGAATGTTGCATTATGACATCATAATGGAATTTTGCATTATGACATCATAATGGAATGTTGCATTATGCCATCATAATGGAATTTTGCATTATGACATCATAATGGAATGTTGCATTATGACATCATAATGGAATTTTTACATTATGACATCATAATGGAATTTTGCATTATGACATCATAATGGAATTTTACATTATGACATCATAATGGAATGTTGCATTATAACATCATAATGGAATTTTGCATTATGACATCATAATGGAATGTTGCATTATGACATCATAATGGAATTTTACATTATGACATCATAATGGAATTTTACAATACGACATCATAATGGAATGTTGCATTATGACATCATAATGGAATTTTGCATTATGACATCATTATGGAATTTTGCATTATGACATCCTAATTGAATGTTACATTATGACATCATAATGGAATTTTGCATTATGACATCATAATGGAATTTTGCATTATGACATCATAATGGAATTTTACATTATGACATCATAATGGAATTTTACATTATGACATCATAATGGAATTTTGCATTATGATATCATAATAAAATTTTTACATTATGACATCATAATGGAA
The DNA here is from genome assembly GCF_035609145.1 of Eleutherodactylus coqui. NCBI lineage: Eukaryota > Metazoa > Chordata > Amphibia > Anura > Eleutherodactylidae > Eleutherodactylus > Eleutherodactylus coqui. The sequence continues at coordinate 112,377,782 of NC_089842.1, read as the reverse complement.
TTTTGCATTATGACATCGTAATGGAATTTTTACATTATGACATCATAATGGAATTTTGCATTATGACATCATAATGGGATTTTGCATTATGACATCATAATGGAATGTTGCATTATGACATCTTAATGGAATGTTGCATTATGACATCATAATGGAATGTTGCATTATGACATCATAATGGAATTTTACATTATGACATCATAATGGAATGTTGCATTATGACATCATAATGGAATTTTACATTATGACATCATAATGGAATTTTACACTATGACATCATAATGGAATGTTGCATTCCGACATCATAATGGAATTTAACATTATGACATCATAATGGAATGCTGCATTATGACATCATAATGGAATTTTACATTATGACATCATAATGGAATTTTACATTATGACATCATAATGGAATTTTGCATTATGCCATCATAATGTAATTTTTACATTATGACATCATAATGGAATTTTGCATTATGACATCATAATGGAATTTTACATTATGACATCATAATGGAATTTTACATTATGACATCATAATGGAATTTTGCATTATGATATCATAATAATATTTTTACATTATGACATCATAATGGAATTTTGAATTATGACATCATAATGGAATGTTACATTATGACATCATAATGGAATGTTGCATTATGACATCATAATGGAATTTTACATTATGACATCATAATGGAATGTTACATTATTACATCATAATGGAATTTTACATTATGCCATCATAATGGAATTTTACATTATGCCATCATAATGGAATGTTGCATTATGACATCATAATGGAATTTTGCATTATGACATCATAATGGAATGTTGCATTATGACATCATAATGGAATTTTGCATTATGACATCATAATGGAATTTTGCATTATGACATCATAATGGAATTTTACATTATGACATCATAATGGAATTTTACATTATGACATCATAATGGAATTTTGCATTATGCCATCATAATGGAATTTTTACATTATGACATCATAATGGAATGTTGCATTATTACATCATAATGGAATTTTACATTATGCCATCATAATGGAATGTTGCATTATGACATCATAATGGAATTTTGCATTATGACATCATAATGGAATGTTGCATTATGACATCATAATGGAATTTTGCATTATGACATCATAATGGAATGTTGCATTATGACATCATAATGGAATTTTACATTATGACATCATAATGGAATTTTACATTATGACATCATAATGGAATTTTGCATTATGCCATCATAATGGAATTTTTACATTATGACATCATAATGGAATTTTGCATTATGACATCATAATGGAATGTTACATTATGACATCATAATAGAATGTTGCATTATGACATCATAATGGAATTTTGCATTATGACTTCATAATGGAATTTTGCATTATGACATCATAATGGAATGTTGCATTATGACATCATAATGGAATGTCGCATTATGACATCATAATGGAATGTTACATTATGACATCATAATGGAATTTTGCATTATAACATCATAATGGAATGTTACATTATGACATCATAATGGAATTTTACATTATGACATCATAATGGAATTTAGCATTATGACATCATAATGGCATTTTGCATTATGACATCATAATGGAATTTTGCATTATGACATCATAATGGAATTTTTACATTATGCCATCATAATGGAATGTTACATTATGACATCATAATGGAATGTCACATTATGACATCATAATGGAATTTTGCATTATGACATCATAATGGAATGTTACATTATGACATCATAATGGAATTTTGCATTATGACATCATAATGGAATGTTACATTATGACATCATAATGGAATGTCACATTATGACATCATAATGGAATTTTGCATTATGACATCATAATGGAATGTTACATTATGACATCATAATGGAATTTTACATTATGACATCATAATGGAATTTTGCATTATGACATCATAATGGAATTTTGCATTATGACATCGTAATGGAATTTTACATTATGACATCATAATGGAATTTTGCATTATGACATCGTAATGGAATTTTACATTATGACATCATAATGGAATTTTGCATTATGACATCATAATGGAATTTTACATTATGACATCATAATGGAATTTTGCATTATGACATCATAATGGAATTTTACATTATGACATCATAATGGAATTTTGCATTATGCCATCATAATGGAATTTTTACATTATGACATCATAATGGAATTTTGCATTATGACATCATAATGGAATTTTACATTATGACATCATAATGGAATTTTACATTATGACATCATAATGGAATTTTGCATTATGATATCATAATAAAATTTTTACATTATGACATCATAATGGAATTTTGAATTATGACATCATAATGGAATGTTACATTATGACATCATAATGGAATGTTGCATTATGACATCATAATGGAATTTTACATTATGACATCATAATGGAATGTTGCATTATTACATCATAATGGAATGTTACATTATGCCATCATAATGGAATGTTGCATTATGACATCATAATGGAATTTTGCATTATGACATCATAATGGAATGTTGCATTATGACATCATAATGGAATGTTGCATTATGACATCATAATGGAATTTTGCATTATGACATCATAATGGAATTTTACATTATGACATCATAATGGAATTTTACATTCTGACATCATAATGGAATTTTGCATTATGCCATCATAATGGAATTTTTACATTATGACATCATAATGGAATTTTGCATTATGACATCATAATGGAATGTTGCATTATTACATCATAATGGAATTTTACATTATGCCATCATAATGGAATGTTGCATTATGACATGATAATGGAATTTTGCATTATGACATCATAATGGAATGTTGCATTATGACATCATAATGGAATTTTACATTATGACATCATAATGGAATTTTACATTATGACATCATAATGGAATTTTGCATTATGCCATCATAATGGAATTTTTACATTATGACATCATAATGGAATTTTGCATTATGACATCATAATGGAATGTTACATTATGACATCATAATAGAATGTTGCATTATGACATCATAATGGAATTTTACATTATGACATCATCATGGAATTTTACATTGTGACATCATAATGGAATTTTGCATTATGCCATCATAATGGAATTTTACATTATGACATCATAATGGAATGTTGCATTACGACATCATAATGGAATTTAACATTATGACATCATAATGGAATGCTGCATTATGACATCATAATGGAATTTTACATTATGACATCATAATGGGATTTTACATTATGACATCATAATGGAATTTTGCATTATGCCATCATAATGTAATTTTTACATTATGACATCATAATGGAATTTTGCATTATGACATCATAATGGAATTTTGCATTATGACATCATAATGGAATTTTACATTATGACATCATAATGGAATTTTGCATTATGATATCATAATAATATTTTTACATTATGACATCATAATGGAATTTTGCATTATGACATCATAATGGAATGTTACATTATGACATCATAATGGAATGTTGCATTATGACATCATAATGGAATTTTACATTATGACATCATAATGGAATGTTGCATTATTACATCATAATGGAATTTTACATTATGCCATCATAATGGAATGTTGCATTATGACATCATAATGGAATTTTGCATTATGACATCATAATGGAATGTTGCATTATGACATCATAATGGAATTTTGCATTATGACATCATAATGGAATTTTGCATTATGACATCATAAAGGAATTTTTACATTATGACATCATAATGGAATTTTACTTTATGACATCATAATGGAATTTTGCATTATGACATCATAATGGAATGTTACAATATGACATCATAATGGAATGTCACATTATGACATCATAATGGAATTTTGCATTATGACATCATAATGGAATGTTACATTATGACATCGTAATGGAATTTTACATTATGACATCATAATGGAATTTTGCATTATGACATCATAATGGAATTTTGCATTATGACATCATAATGGAATTTTGCATTATGACATCATAATGGAATTTTACATTATGATATCATAATAAAATTTTTACATTATGACATCATAATGGAATTTTGAATTATGACATCATAATGGAATGGTACATTATGACATCATAATGGAATGTTGCATTATGACATCATAATGGAATTTTACATTATGACATCATAATGGAATGTTGCATTATTACATCATAATGGAATTTTACATTATGCCATCATAATGGAATGTTGCATTATGACATCATAATGGAATTTTGCATTATGACATCATAATGGAATGTTGCATTATGACATCATAATGGAATTTTGCATTATGACATCATAATGGAATTTTGCATTATGACATCATAATGGAATTTTACATTATGACATCATCATGGAATTTTACATTGTGACATCATAATGGAATTTTGCATTATGCCATCATAATGGAATTTTACATTATGACATCATAATGGAATGTTGCATTACGACATCATAATGGAATTTAACATTATGACATCATAATGGAATGCTGCATTATGACATCATAATGGAATTTTACATTATGACATCATAATGGAATTTTACATTATGACATCATAATGGAATTTTGCATTATGCCATCATAATGTAATTTTTACATTATGACATCATAATGGAATTTTGCATTATGACATCATAATGGAATTTTGCATTATGACATCATAATGGAATTTTACATTATGACATCATAATGGAATTTTGCATTATGATATCATAATAATATTTTTACATTATGACATCATAATGGAATTTTGCATTATGACATCATAATGGAATGTTACATTATGACATCATAATGGAATGTTGCATTATGACATCATAATGGAATTTTACATTATGACATCATAATGGAATGTTGCATTATTACATCATAATGGAATTTTACATTATGCCATCATAATGGAATGTTGCATTATGACATCATAATGGAATTTTGCATTATGACATCATAATGGAATGTTGCATTATGACATCATAATGGAATTTTGCATTATGACATCATAATGGAATTTTGCATTATGACATCATAAAGGAATTTTTACATTATGACATCATAATGGAATTTTACTTTATGACATCATAATGGAATTTTGCATTATGACATCATAATGGAATGTTACAATATGACATCATAATGGAATGTCACATTATGACATCATAATGGAATTTTGCATTATGACATCATAATGGAATGTTACATTATGACATCGTAATGGAATTTTACATTATGACATCATAATGGAATTTTGCATTATGACATCATAATGGAATTTTGCATTATGACATCATAATGGAATTTTGCATTATGACATCATAATGGAATTTTACATTATGACATCATAATGGAATTTTGCATTATGACATCATAATGGAATTTTGCATTATGACATCATAATGGAATTTTACATTATGACATCGTAATGGAATTTTGCATTATGACATTGTAATGGAATTTTTACATTATGACATCGTAATGGAATTTTTACATTATGACATCATAATGGAATTTTGCATTATGACATCATAATGGGATTTTGCATTATGACATCATAATGGAATGTTGCATTATGACATCTTAATGGAATGTTGCATTATGACATCATAATGGAATGTTGCATTATGACATCATAATGGAATTTTACATTATGACATCATAACGGAATGTTGCATTATGACATCATAATGGCATTTTGCATTATGACATCATAATGGAATTTTGCATTATGACATCATAATGGAATTTTGCATTATGACATCATAATGGAATTTTACATTATGACATCATAATGGAATGTTGCATTATAACATCATAATGGGATTTTGCATTATGACATCATAATGGAATGTTGCATTATGACATCATAATGGAATTTTACATTATGACATCATAATGGAATTTTACAATACGACATCATAATGGGATTTTGCATTATGACATCATAATGGAATGTTGCATTATGACATCTTAATGGAATGTTGCATTATGACATCATAATGGAATGTTGCATTATGACATCATAATGGAATTTTACATTATGACATCATAACGGAATGTTGCATTATGACATCATAATGGCATTTTGCATTATGACATCATAATGGAATTTTGCATTATGACATCATAATGGAATTTTGCATTATGACATCATAATGGAATTTTACATTATGACATCATAATGGAATGTTGCATTATGACATCATAATGGGATTTTGCATTATGACATCATAATGGAATGTTGCATTATGACATCATAATGGAATTTTACATTATGACATCATAATGGAATTTTACAATACGACATCATAATGGAATTTTGCATTATGACATCATAATGGAATTTTGCATTATGACATCATAATGGAATTTTTACATTATGACATCATAATGGAATTTTACATTATGACTAGGGATGAGCGAACGTGTCCGTTACGGACACATCCGCACCCGGACACCGGCTTTGCCGAACACTGCAGTGTTCGCGCGTAAGTGTCCGGGTGCCGCCGGGGGGCGGGGAAATGCGCGGCGGCGCGGGCGGCAGTAGCGGGGAACAGGGGGGAGCCCTCTCTCTCTCCCTCTCCCCCCCACTCCCCGCCGCACCCCCCCGCGCTGCCACGGCGGCCCCCGAACTTTTTCGCCCGAACACTGAAGTGTTCGCAAAGTTCGGTGTTCGGGCGAAAAAGGGGCGGAGCCGAACGTGTTCGCTCATCTCTAATTATGACATCATAATGGAATTTTGCATTATGACATCATAATGGAATGTTACATTATGACATCATAATGGAATGTTGCATTATGACATCATAATGGAATTTTGCATTATGACATCATTATGGAATTTTGCATTATGACATCCTAATTGAATGTTACATTATGACATCATAATGGAATTTTGCATTATGACATCATAATGGAATTTTTACATTTTGACATCATAATGGAATTTTGCATTATGACATCATTATGGAATGTTGCATTATGACATCATAATGGAATGTTACATTTTGACATCATAATGGAATGTTACATTATGACATCATAATGGAATTTTGCATTATGACATCATAATGGAATTGTACATTATGACATCATAATGGAATTTTACATTATGACATCATAATGGCATTTTGCATTATGACATCATAATGGAATTTTTACATTATGACATCATAATGGAATTTAGCATTATGACATCATAATGGAATTTTGCATTATGACATCATAATGGAATTTTGCATTATGACATCATAATGGAATTTTACATTATGACATCATAATGGAATTTTGCATTATGATATCATAATAATATTTTTACATTATGACATCATAATGGAATTTTGCATTATGACATCATAATGGAATGTTACATTATGACATCATAATGGAATGTTGCATTATGACATCATAATGGAATTTTACATTATGACATCATAATGGAATGTTGCATTATTACATCATAATGGAATTTTACATTATGCCATCATAATGGAATGTTGCATTATGACATCATAATGGAATTTTGCATTATGACATCATAATGGAATGTTGCATTATGACATCATAATGGAATTTTGCATTATGACATCATAATGGAATTTTGCATTATGACATCATAAAGGAATTTTTACATTATGACATCATAATGGAATTTTACTTTATGACATCATAATGGAATTTTGCATTATGACATCATAATGGAATGTTACAATATGACATCATAATGGAATGTCACATTATGACATCATAATGGAATTTTGCATTATGACATCATAATGGAATGTTACATTATGACATCGTAATGGAATTTTACATTATGACATCATAATGGAATTTTGCATTATGACATCATAATGGAATTTTGCATTATGACATCATAATGGAATTTTGCATTATGACATCATAATGGAATTTTACATTATGATATCATAATAAAATTTTTACATTATGACATCATAATGGAATTTTGAATTATGACATCATAATGGAATGGTACATTATGACATCATAATGGAATGTTGCATTATGACATCATAATGGAATTTTACATTATGACATCATAATGGAATGTTGCATTATTACATCATAATGGAATTTTACATTATGCCATCATAATGGAATGTTGCATTATGACATCATAATGGAATTTTGCATTATGACATCATAATGGAATGTTGCATTATGACATCATAATGGAATTTTGCATTATGACATCATAATGGAATTTTGCATTATGACATCATAATGGAATTTTACATTATGACATCATCATGGAATTTTACATTGTGACATCATAATGGAATTTTACATTGTGACATCATAATGGAATTTTGCATTATGCCATCATAATGGAATTTTACATTATGACATCATAATGGAATGTTGCATTACGACATCATAATGGAATTTAACATTATGACATCATAATGGAATGCTGCATTATGACATCATAATGGAATTTTACATTATGACATCATAATGGAATTTTACATTATGACATCATAATGGAATTTTGCATTATGCCATCATAATGTAATTTTTACATTATGACATCATAATGGAATTTTGCATTATGACATCATAATGGAATTTTGCATTATGACATCATAATGGAATTTTACATTATGACATCATAATGGAATTTTGCATTATGATATCATAATAATATTTTTACATTATGACATCATAATGGAATTTTGCATTATGACATCATAATGGAATGTTACATTATGACATCATAATGGAATGTTGCATTATGACATCATAATGGAATTTTACATTATGACATCATAATGGAATGTTGCATTATTACATCATAATGGAATTTTACATTATGCCATCATAATGGAATGTTGCATTATGACATCATAATGGAATTTTGCATTATGACATCATAATGGAATGTTGCATTATGACATCATAATGGAATTTTGCATTATGACATCATAATGGAATTTTGCATTATGACATCATAAAGGAATTTTTACATTATGACATCATAATGGAATTTTACTTTATGACATCATAATGGAATTTTGCATTATGACATCATAATGGAATGTTACAATATGACATCATAATGGAATGTCACATTATGACATCATAATGGAATTTTGCATTATGACATCATAATGGAATGTTACATTATGACATCGTAATGGAATTTTACATTATGACATCATAATGGAATTTTGCATTATGACATCATAATGGAATTTTGCATTATGACATCATAATGGAATTTTGCATTATGACATCATAATGGAATTTTACATTATGACATCATAATGGAATTTTGCATTATGACATCATAATGGAATTTTGCATTATGACATCATAATGGAATTTTACATTATGACATCGTAATGGAATTTTGCATTATGACATTGTAATGGAATTTTTACATTATGACATCGTAATGGAATTTTTACATTATGACATCATAATGGAATTTTGCATTATGACATCATAATGGGATTTTGCATTATGACATCATAATGGAATGTTGCATTATGACATCTTAATGGAATGTTGCATTATGACATCATAATGGAATGTTGCATTATGACATCATAATGGAATTTTACATTATGACATCATAACGGAATGTTGCATTATGACATCATAATGGCATTTTGCATTATGACATCATAATGGAATTTTGCATTATGACATCATAATGGAATTTTGCATTATGACATCATAATGGAATTTTACATTATGACATCATAATGGAATGTTGCATTATAACATCATAATGGGATTTTGCATTATGACATCATAATGGAATGTTGCATTATGACATCATAATGGAATTTTACATTATGACATCATAATGGAATTTTACAATACGACATCATAATGGGATTTTGCATTATGACATCATAATGGAATGTTGCATTATGACATCTTAATGGAATGTTGCATTATGACATCATAATGGAATGTTGCATTATGACATCATAATGGAATTTTACATTATGACATCATAACGGAATGTTGCATTATGACATCATAATGGCATTTTGCATTATGACATCATAATGGAATTTTGCATTATGACATCATAATGGAATTTTGCATTATGACATCATAATGGAATTTTACATTATGACATCATAATGGAATGTTGCATTATGACATCATAATGGGATTTTGCATTATGACATCATAATGGAATGTTGCATTATGACATCATAATGGAATTTTACATTATGACATCATAATGGAATTTTACAATACGACATCATAATGGAATTTTGCATTATGACATCATAATGGAATTTTGCATTATGACATCATAATGGAATTTTTACATTATGACATCATAATGGAATTTTACATTATGACTAGGGATGAGCGAACGTGTCCGTTACGGACACATCCGCACCCGGACACCGGCTTTGCCGAACACTGCAGTGTTCGCGCGTAAGTGTCCGGGTGCCGCCGGGGGGCGGGGAAATGCGCGGTGGCGCGGGCGGCAGTAGCGGGGAACAGGGGGGAGCCCTCTCTCTCTCCCTCTCCCCCCCACTCCCCGCCGCACCCCCCCGCGCTGCCACGGCGGCCCCCGAACTTTTTCGCCCGAACACTGAAGTGTTCGCAAAGTTCGGTGTTCGGGCGAAAAAGGGGCGGAGCCGAACGTGTTCGCTCATCTCTAATTATGACATCATAATGGAATTTTGCATTATGACATCATAATGGAATGTTACATTATGACATCATAATGGAATGTTGCATTATGACATCATAATGGAATTTTGCATTATGACATCATTATGGAATTTTGCATTATGACATCCTAATTGAATGTTACATTATGACATCATAATGGAATTTTGCATTATGACATCATAATGGAATTTTTACATTTTGACATCATAATGGAATTTTGCATTATGACATCATTATGGAATGTTGCATTATGACATCATAATGGAATGTTACATTTTGACATCATAATGGAATGTTACATTATGACATCATAATGGAATTTTGCATTATGACATCATAATGGAATTGTACATTATGACATCATAATGGAATTTTACATTATGACATCATAATGGCATTTTGCATTATGACATCATAATGGAATTTTTACATTATGACATCATAATGGAATTTAGCATTATGACATCATAATGGAATTTTGCATTATGACATCATAATGGAATTTTTACATTATGACATCATAATGGAATTTTGCATTATGACATCATTATGGAATTTTGCATTATGACATCATAATGGAATTTTTCCATTATGACATCATAATGGAATGTTGCATTATGACATCATAATGGAATTTTTACATTATGACATCATAATGGAATTTTGCATTATGACATCATAATGGAATGTTACATTATGACATCATAACGGAATGTTGCATTATGACATCATAATGGCATTTTGCATTATGACATCATAATGGAATTTTGCATTATGACATCATAATGGAATTTTGCATTATGACATCATAATGGAATTTTACATTATGACATCATAATGGAATGTTGCATTATAACATCATAATGGGATTTTGCATTATGACATCATAATGGAATGTTGCATTATGACATCATAATGGAATTTTACATTATGACATCATAATGGAATTTTACAATACGACATCATAATGGAATTTTGCATTATGACATCATAATGGAATGTTGCATTATGACATCATAATGGAATTTTGCATTATGACATCATAATGGAATTTTGCATTATGACATCATAATAGAATTTTTACATTATGACATCATAATGGAATTTTACATTATGACATCATAATGGAATTTTGCATTATGACATCATAATGGAATGTTACATTATGACATCATAATGGAATGTCACATTATGACATCATAATGGAATTTTGCATTATGACATCATAATGGAATGTTGCATCATGACATGATAATGGAATTTTGCATTATGACATAATGGAATGTTGCATTATGACATCATAATGGAATTTTACATTATGCCATAATAATGGAATTTTTACATTATGATATCATAATGGAATTTTGCATTATGCCATAATAATGGAATTTTTACATTATGACATCATAATGGAATTTTGCATTATGCCATAATAATGGAATTTTTACATTATGACATCATAATGGAATTTTGCATTATGCCATCATAATGGAATGTTACATTATGACATCATAATGGAATGTTGAATTATGACATCATAATGGAATTTTGCATTATGACATCATAATGGAATGTTACATTATGACATCATAATGGAATGTTGCATTATGACATCATAATGGAATTTTGCATTATGACATCATTATGGAATTTTGCATTATGACATCCTAATTGAATGTTACATTATGACATCATAATGGAATTTTGCATTATGACATCATAATGGAATTTTTACATTTTGACATCATAATGGAATTTTGCATTATGACATCATTATGGAATGTTGCATTATGACATCATAATGGAATGTTACATTTTGACATCATAATGGAATGTTACATTATGACATCATAATGGAATTTTGCATTATGACATCATAATGGAATTGTACATTATGACATCATAATGGAATTTTACATTATGACATCATAATGGCATTTTGCATTATGACATCATAATGGAATTTTTACATTATGACATCATAATGGAATTTAGCATTATGACATCATAATGGAATTTTGCATTATGACATCATAATGGAATTTTTACATTATGACATCATAATGGAATTTTGCATTATGACATCATTATGGAATTTTGCATTATGACATCATAATGGAATTTTTCCATTATGACATCATAATGGAATGTTGCATTATGACATCATAATGGAATTTTTACATTATGACATCATAATGGAATTTTGCATTATGACATCATAATGGAATGTTACATTATGACATCATAACGGAATGTTGCATTATGACATCATAATGGCATTTTGCATTATGACATCATAATGGAATTTTGCATTATGACATCATAATGGAATTTTGCATTATGACATCATAATGGAATTTTACATTATGACATCATAATGGAATGTTGCATTATAACATCATAATGGGATTTTGCATTATGACATCATAATGGAATGTTGCATTATGACATCATAATGGAATTTTACATTATGACATCATAATGGAATTTTACAATACGACATCATAATGGAATTTTGCATTATGACATCATAATGGAATGTTGCATTATGACATCATAATGGAATTTTGCATTATGACATCATAATGGAATTTTGCATTATGACATCATAATAGAATTTTTACATTATGACATCATAATGGAATTTTACATTATGACATCATAATGGAATTTTGCATTATGACATCATAATGGAATGTTACATTATGACATCATAATGGAATGTCACATTATGACATCATAATGGAATTTTGCATTATGACATCATAATGGAATGTTGCATCATGACATGATAATGGAATTTTGCATTATGACATAATGGAATGTTGCATTATGACATCATAATGGAATTTTACATTATGCCATAATAATGGAATTTTTACATTATGATATCATAATGGAATTTTGCATTATGCCATAATAATGGAATTTTTACATTATGACATCATAATGGAATTTTGCATTATGCCATAATAATGGAATTTTTACATTATGACATCATAATGGAATTTTGCATTATGCCATCATAATGGAATGTTACATTATGACATCATAATGGAATGTTGAATTATGACATCATAATGGAATTTTGCATTATGACATCATAATGGAATGTTGCATTATGACATCATAATGGAATTTTGCATTATGACATCATAATGGAATTTTTACATTTTGACATCATAATGGAATTTTGCATTATGACATCATTATGGAATGTTGCATTATGACATCATAATGGAATGTTACATTATGACATCATAATGGAATGTTACATTATGACATCATAATGGAATTTTGCATTATGACATCATAATGGAATTGTACATTATGACATCATAATGGAATTTTACATTATGACATCATAATGGCATTTTGCATTATGACATCATAATGGAATTTTTACATTATGACATCATAATGGAATTTAGCATTATGACATCATAATGGAATTTTGCATTATGACATCATAATGGAATTTTTACATTATGACATCATAATGGAATTTTGCATTATGACATCATTATGGAATTTTGCATTATGACATCATAATGGAATTTTTCCATTATGACATCATAATGGAATGTTGCATTATGACATCATAATGGAATTTTTACATTATGACATCATAATGGAATTTTGCATTATGACATCATAATGGAATGTTACATTATGACATCATAACGGAATGTTGCATTATGACATCATAATGGCATTTTGCATTATGACATCATAATGGAATTTTGCATTATGACATCATAATGGAATTTTGCATTATGACATCATAATGGAATTTTACATTATGACATCATAATGGAATGTTGCATTATAACATCATAATGGGATTTTGCATTATGACATCATAATGGAATGTTGCATTATGACATCATAATGGAATTTTACATTATGACATCATAATGGAATTTTACAATACGACATCATAATGGAATTTTGCATTATGACATCATAATGGAATGTTGCATTATGACATCATAATGGAATTTTGCATTATGACATCATAATGGAATTTTGCATTATGACATCATAATAGAATTTTTACATTATGACATCATAATGGAATTTTACATTATGACATCATAATGGAATTTTGCATTATGACATCATAATGGAATGTTACATTATGACATCATAATGGAATGTCACATTATGACATCATAATGGAATTTTGCATTATGACATCATAATGGAATGTTGCATCATGACATGATAATGGAATTTTGCATTATGACATAATGGAATGTTGCATTATGACATCATAATGGAATTTTACATTATGCCATAATAATGGAATTTTTACATTATGATATCATAATGGAATTTTGCATTATGCCATAATAATGGAATTTTTACATTATGACATCATAATGGAATTTTGCATTATGCCATAATAATGGAATTTTTACATTATGACATCATAATGGAATTTTGCATTATGCCATCATAATGGAATGTTACATTATGACATCATAATGGAATGTTGAATTATGACATCATAATGGAATTTTGCATTATGACATCATAATGGAATGTTGCATTATGACATCATAATGGAATTTTGCATTATGACATCATAATGGAATTTTTACATTTTGACATCATAATGGAATTTTGCATTATGACATCATTATGGAATGTTGCATTATGACATCATAATGGAATGTTACATTATGACATCATAATGGAATGTTACATTATGACATCATAATGGAATTTTGCATTATGACATCATAATGGAATTGTACATTATGACATCATAATGGAATTTTACATTATGACATCATAATGGCATTTTGCATTATGACATCATAATGGAATTTTTACATTATGACATCATAATGGAATTTAGCATTATGACATCATAATGGAATTTTGCATTATGACATCATAATGGAATTTTTACATTATGACATCATAATGGAATTTTGCATTATGACATCATTATGGAATTTTGCATTATGACATCATAATGGAATTTTTCCATTATGACATCATAATGGAATGTTGCATTATGACATCATAATGGAATTTTTACATTATGACATCATAATGGAATTTTGCATTATGACATCATAATGGAATGTTACATTATGACATCATAACGGAATGTTGCATTATGACATCATAATGGCATTTTGCATTATGACATCATAATGGAATTTTGCATTATGACATCATAATGGAATTTTGCATTATGACATCATAATGGAATTTTGCATTATGACATCATAATGGAATTTTACATTATGACATCATAATGGAATGTTGCATTATAACATCATAATGGGATTTTGCATTATGACATCATAATGGAATGTTGCATTATGACATCATAATGGAATTTTACATTATGACATCATAATGGAATTTTACAATACGACATCATAATGGAATTTTGCATTATGACATCATAATGGAATGTTGCATTATGACATCATAATGGAATTTTGCATTATGACATCATAATGGAATTTTGCATTATGACATCATAATAGAATTTTTACATTATGACATCATAATGGAATTTTACATTATGACATCATAATGGAATTTTGCATTATGACATCATAATGGAATGTTACATTATGACATCATAATGGAATGTCACATTATGACATCATAATGGAATTTTGCATTATGACATCATAATGGAATGTTGCATCATGACATGATAATGGAATTTTGCATTATGACATAATGGAATGTTGCATTATGACATCATAATGGAATTTTACATTATGCCATAATAATGGAATTTTTACATTATGATATCATAATGGAATTTTGCATTATGCCATAATAATGGAATTTTTACATTATGACATCATAATGGAATTTTGCATTATGCCATAATAATGGAATTTTTACATTATGACATCATAATGGAATTTTGCATTATGCCATCATAATGGAATGTTACATTATGACATCATAATGGAATGTTGAATTATGACATCATAATGGAATTTTGCATTATGACATCATTTTGGAATGTTGCATTATGACATCATAATGGAATTTTGCATTATGACATCATAATGGAATTTTTACATTTTGACATCATAATGGAATTTTGCATTATGACATCATTATGGAATGTTGCATTATGACATCATAATGGAATGTTACATTATGACATCATAATGGAATGTTACATTATGACATCATAATGGAATTTTGCATTATGACATCATAATGGAATTGTACATTATGACATCATAATGGAATTTTACATTATGACATCATAATGGCATTTTGCATTATGACATCATAATGGAATTTTTACATTATGACATCATAATGGAATTTAGCATTATGACATCATAATGGAATTTTGCATTATGACATCATAATGGAATTTTTACATTATGACATCATAATGGAATTTTGCATTATGACATCATTATGGAATTTTGCATTATGACATCATAATGGAATTTTTCCATTATGACATCATAATGGAATGTTGCATTATGACATCATAATGGAATTTTTACATTATGACATCATAATGGAATTTTGCATTATGACATCATAATGGAATGTTACATTATGACATCATAACGGAATGTTGCATTATGACATCATAATGGCATTTTGCATTATGACATCATAATGGAATTTTGCATTATGACATCATAATGGAATTTTGCATTATGACATCATAATGGAATTTTACATTATGACATCATAATGGAATGTTGCATTATAACATCATAATGGGATTTTGCATTATGACATCATAATGGAATGTTGCATTATGACATCATAATGGAATTTTACATTATGACATCATAATGGAATTTTACAATACGACATCATAATGGAATTTTGCATTATGACATCATAATGGAATGTTGCATTATGACATCATAATGGAATTTTGCATTATGACATCATAATGGAATTTTGCATTATGACATCATAATAGAATTTTTACATTATGACATCATAATGGAATTTTACATTATGACATCATAATGGAATTTTGCATTATGACATCATAATGGAATGTTACATTATGACATCATAATGGAATGTCACATTATGACATCATAATGGAATTTTGCATTATGACATCATAATGGAATGTTGCATCATGACATGATAATGGAATTTTGCATTATGACATAATGGAATGTTGCATTATGACATCATAATGGAATTTTACATTATGCCATAATAATGGAATTTTTACATTATGATATCATAATGGAATTTTGCATTATGCCATAATAATGGAATTTTTACATTATGACATCATAATGGAATTTTGCATTATGCCATAATAATGGAATTTTTACATTATGACATCATAATGGAATTTTGCATTATGCCATCATAATGGAATGTTACATTATGACATCATAATGGAATGTTGAATTATGACATCATAATGGAATTTTGCATTATGACATCATAATGGAATGTTGCATTATGACATCATAATGGAATTTTGCATTATGACATCATAATGGAATGTTGCATTATGCCATCATAATGGAATTTTGCATTATGACATCATAATGGAATGTTGCATTATGACATCATAATGGAATTTTTACATTATGACATCATAATGGAATTTTGCATTATGACATCATAATGGAATTTTACATTATGACATCATAATGGAATGTTGCATTATAACATCATAATGGAATTTTGCATTATGACATCATAATGGAATGTTGCATTATGACATCATAATGGAATTTTACATTATGACATCATAATGGAATTTTACAATACGACATCATAATGGAATGTTGCATTATGACATCATAATGGAATTTTGCATTATGACATCATTATGGAATTTTGCATTATGACATCCTAATTGAATGTTACATTATGACATCATAATGGAATTTTGCATTATGACATCATAATGGAATTTTGCATTATGACATCATAATGGAATTTTACATTATGACATCATAATGGAATTTTACATTATGACATCATAATGGAATTTTGCATTATGATATCATAATAAAATTTTTACATTATGACATCATAATGGAATTTTGCATTATGACATCGTAATGGAATTTTTACATTATGACATCATAATAGAATTTTGCATTATGACATCATAATGGGATTTTGCATTATGACATCATAATGGAATGTTGCATTATGACATCTTAATGGAATGTTGCATTATGACATCATAATGGAATATTGCATTATGACATCATAATGGAATTTTACATTATGACATCATAATGGAATGTTGCATTATGACATCGTAATGGAATTTTACATTATGACATCATAATGGAATGTTGCATTCCGACATCATAATGGAATTTTACATTATGACATCATAATGGAATGCTGCATTATGACATCATAATGGAATTTTACATTATGACATCATAATGGAATTTTACATTATGACATCATAATGGAATTTTGCATTATGCCATCATAATGTAATTTTTACATTATGACATCATAATGGAATTTTGCATTATGACATCATAATGGAATTTTACATTATGACATCATAATGGAATTTTGCATTATGATATCATAATAATATTTTTACATTATGACATCATAATGGAATTTTGAATTATGACATCATAATGGAATGTTACATTATGACATCATAATGGAATGTTGCATTATGACATCATAATGGAATTTTACATTATGACATCATAATGGAATGTTACATTATTACATCATAATGGAATTTTACATTATGCCATCATAATGGAATGTTGCATTATGACATCATAATGGAATTTTGCATTATGACATCATAATGGAATGTTGCATTATGACATCATAATGGAATTTTGCATTATGACATCATAATGGAATTTTGCATTATGACATCATAATGGAATTTTACATTATGACATCATAATGGAATTTTACATTATGACATCATAATGGAATTTTGCATTATGCCATCATAATGGAATTTTTACATTATGACATCATAATGGAATGTTGCATTATTACATCATAATGGAATTTTACATTATGCCATCATAATGGAATGTTGCATTATGACATCATAATGGAATTTTGCATTATGACATCATAATGGAATGTTGCATTATGACATGATAATGGAATTTTGCATTATGACATCATAATGGAATGTTGCATTATGACATCATAATGGAATTTTACATTATGACATCATAATGGAATTTTACATTATGACATCATAATGGAATTTTGCATTATGCCATCATAATGGAATTTTTACATTATGACATCATAATGGAATTTTGCATTATGACATCATAATGGAATGTTACATTATGACATCAGAATGGAATTTTGCATTATAACATCATAATGGAATGTTACATTATGACATCATAATGGAATTTTACATTATGACATCATAATGGAATTTAGCATTATGACATCATAATGGCATTTTGCATTATGACATCATAATGGAATTTTGCATTATGACATCATAATGGAATTTTTACATTATGCCATCATAATGGAATTTTACATTATGACATCATAATGGAATTTTGCATTATGACATCATAATGGAATGTTACATTATGACATCATAATGGAATGTCACATTATGACATCATAATGGAATTTTGCATTATGACATCATAATGGAATGTTACATTATGACATCATAATGGAATTTTGCATTATGACATCATAATGGAATGTTACATTATGACATCATAATGGAATGCCACATTATGACATCATAATGGAATTTTGCATTATGACATCATAATGGAATGTTACATTATGACATCATAATGGAATTTTACATTATGACATCATAATGGAATTTTGCATTATGACATCATAATGGAATTTTGCATTATGACATCGTAATGGAATTTTACATTATGACATCATAATGGAATTTTGCATTATGACATCGTAATGGAATTTTACATTATGACATCATAATGGAATTTTGCATTATGACATCATAATGGAATTTTACATTATGACATCATAATGGAATTTTGCATTATGACATCATAATGGAATTTTACATTATGACATCATAATGGAATTTTGCATTATGCCATCATAATGGAATTTTTACATTATGACATCATAATGGAATTTTGCATTATGACATCATAATGGAATTTTACATTATGACATCATAATGGAATTTTACATTATGACATCATAATGGAATTTTGCATTATGATATCATAATAAAATTTTTACATTATGACATCATAATGGAATTTTGAATTATGACATCATAATGGAATGTTACATTATGACATCATAATGGAATGTTGCATTATGACATCATAATGGAATTTTACATTATGACATCATAATGGAATGTTGCATTATTACATCATAATGGAATTTTACATTATGCCATCATAATGGAATGTTGCATTATGACATCATAATGGAATTTTGCATTATGACATCATAATGGAATGTTGCATTATGACATCATAATGGAATTTTGCATTATGACATCATAATGGAATTTTGCATTATGACATCATAATGGAATTTTACATTATGACATCATAATGGAATTTTACATTCTGACATCATAATGGAATTTTGCATTATGCCATCATAATGGAATTTTTACATTATGACATCATAATGGAATTTTTACATTATGACATCATAATGGAATTTTGCATTATGACATCATAATGGAATTTTACATTATGACATCATAATGGAATTTTGCATTATGACATCATAATAAAATTTTTACATTATGACATCATAATGGAATTTTGCATTATGACATCATAATGGATTGTTACATTATGACATCATAATGGAATGTTGCATTATGACATCATAATGGAATTTTACATTATGACATCATAATGGAATGTTGCATTATTACATCATAATGGAATTTTACATTATGACATCATAATGGAATTTTGCATTATGACATTGTAATGGAATTTTTACATTATGACATCATAATGGAATTTTGCATTATGATATCGTAATGGAATTTTTACATTATGACATCATAATGGAATTTTGCATTATGACATCATAATGGGATTTTGCATTATGACATCATAATGGAATGTTGCATTATGACATCTTAATGGAATGTTGCATTATGACATCATAATGGAATGTTGCATTATGACATCATAATGGAATTTTACATTATGACATCATAATGGAATGTTGCATTATGACATCATAATGGAATTTTACATTATGACATCATAATGGAATGTTGCATTACGACATCATAATGGAATTTTACATTATGACATCATAATGGAATGCTGCATTATGACATCATAATGGAATGTTGCATTATGACATCATAATGGAATTTTACATTATGACATCATAATGGAATTTTACATTATGACATCATAATGGAATTTTGCATTATGCCATCATAATGGAATTTTTACATTATGACATCATAATGGAATTTTGCATTATGACATCATAATGGAATTTTACATTATGACATTATAATGGAATTTTACATTATGACATCATAATGGAATTTTGCATTATGATATCATAATAAAATTTTTACATTATGACATCATAATGGAATTTTGAATTATGACATCATAATGGAATGTTACATTATGACATCATAATGGAATTTTACATTATGACATCATAATGGAATGTTGCATTATGACATCATAATGGAATTTTACATTATGACATCATAATGGAATGTTGCATTATTACATCATAATGGAATTTTACATTATGCCATCATAATGGAATGTTGCATTATGACATCATAATGGAATTTTGCATTATGACATCATAATGGAATGTTGCATTATGACATCATAATGGAATTTTGCATTATGACATCATAATGGAATTTTGCATTATGACATCATAATGGAATTTTACATTATGACATCATCATGGAATTTTACATTGTGACATCATAATGGAATTTTGCATTATGCCATCATAATGGAATTTTACATTATGACATCATAATGGAATGTTGCATTACGACATCATAATGGAATTTAACATTATGACATCATAATGGAATGCTGCATTATGACATCATAATGGAATTTTACATTATGACATCATAATGGAATTTTACATTATGACATCATAATGGAATTTTGCATTATGCCAATATAAAGTAATTTTTACATTATGACATCATAATGGAATTTTGCATTATGACATCATAATGGAATTTTGCATTATGACATCATAATGGAATTTTACATTATGACATCATAATGGAATTTTGCATTATGATATCATAATAATATTTTTACATTATGACATCATAATGGAATTTTGCATTATGACATCATAATGGAATGTTACATTATTACATCATAATGGAATGTTGCATTATGACATCATAATGGAATTTTACATTATGACATCATAATGGAATGTTGCATTATTACATCATAATGGAATTTTACATTATGCCATCATAATGGAATGTTGCATTATGACATCATAATGGAATTTTGCATTATGACATCATAATGGAATGTTGCATTATGACATCATAATGGAATTTTGCATTATGACATCATAATGGAATTTTGCATTATGACATCATAATGGAATGTTGCATTATTACATCATAATGGAATTTTACATTATGACATCATAATGGAATGTTGCATTATTACATCATAATGGAATTTTACATTATGACATCATAATGGAATTTTGCATTATGACATTGTAATGGAATTTTTACATTATGACATCATAATGGAATTTTGCATTATGATATCGTAATGGAATTTTTACATTATGACATCATAATGGAATTTTGCATTATGACATCATAATGGGATTTTGCATTATGACATCATAATGGAATGTTGCATTATGACATCTTAATGGAATGTTGCATTATGACATCATAATGGAATGTTGCATTATGACATCATAATGGAATTTTACATTATGACATCATAATGGAATGTTGCATTATGACATCATAATGGAATTTTACATTATGACATCATAATGGAATGTTGCATTACGACATCATAATGGAATTTTACATTATGACATCATAATGGAATGCTGCATTATGACATCATAAT
Organism: Eleutherodactylus coqui; assembly: GCF_035609145.1. Lineage (NCBI taxonomy): Eukaryota > Metazoa > Chordata > Amphibia > Anura > Eleutherodactylidae > Eleutherodactylus > Eleutherodactylus coqui. The sequence continues at coordinate 112,353,934 of NC_089842.1, read as the reverse complement.
GGAATGTTGCATTATGACATCATAATGGAATTTTACATTATGACATCATAATGGAATTTTACATTATGACATCATAATGGAATTTTGCATTATGCCATCATAATGGAATTTTTACATTATGACATCATAATGGAATTTTGCATTATGACATCATAATGGAATTTTACATTATGACATTATAATGGAATTTTACATTATGACATCATAATGGAATTTTGCATTATGATATCATAATAAAATTTTTACATTATGACATCATAATGGAATGTTGCATTATGACATCATAATGGAATTTTGCATTATGACATCATAATGGAATGTTGCATTATGACATCATAATGGAATTTTTACATTATGACATCATAATGGAATTTTGCATTATGACATCATAATGGAATTTTACATTATGACATCATAATGGAATGTTGCATTATAACATCATAATGGAATTTTGCATTATGACATCATAATGGAATGTTGCATTATGACATCATAATGGAATTTTACATTATGACATCATAATGGAATTTTACAATACAACATCATAATGGAATGTTGCATTATGACATCATAATGGAATTTTACATTATGACATCATCATGGAATTTTACATTGTGACATCATAATGGAATTTTGCATTATGCCATCATAATGGAATTTTACATTATGACATCATAATGGAATGTTGCATTACGACATCATAATGGAATTTAACATTATGACATCATAATGGAATGCTGCATTATGACATCATAATGGAATTTTACATTATGACATCATAATGGAATTTTACATTATGACATCATAATGGAATTTTGCATTATGCCAATATAAAGTAATTTTTACATTATGACATCATAATGGAATTTTGCATTATGACATCATAATGGAATTTTGCATTATGACATCATAATGGAATTTTACATTATGACATCATAATGGAATTTTGCATTATGATATCATAATAATATTTTTACATTATGACATCATAATGGAATTTTGCATTATGACATCATAATGGAATGTTACATTATTACATCATAATGGAATGTTGCATTATGACATCATAATGGAATTTTACATTATGACATCATAATGGAATGTTGCATTATTACATCATAATGGAATTTTACATTATGCCATCATAATGGAATGTTGCATTATGACATCATAATGGAATTTTGCATTATGACATCATAATGGAATGTTGCATTATGACATCATAATGGAATTTTGCATTATGACATCATAATGGAATTTTGCATTATGACATCATAAAGGAATTTTTACATTATGACATCATAATGGAATTTTACTTTATGACATCATAATGGAATTTTGCATTATGACATCATAATGGAATGTTACAATATGACATCATAATGGAATGTCACATTATGACATCATAATGGAATTTTGCATTATGACATCATAATGGAATGTTACATTATGACATCGTAATGGAATTTTACATTATGACATCATAATGGAATTTTGCATTATGACATCATAATGGAATTTTGCATTATGACATCATAATGGAATTTTGCATTATGACATCATAATGGAATTTTACATTATGATATCATAATAAAATTTTTACATTATGACATCATAATGGAATTTTGAATTATGACATCATAATGGAATGTTACATTATGACATCATAATGGAATGTTGCATTATGACATCATAATGGAATTTTACATTATGACATCATAATGGAATGTTGCATTATTACATCATAATGGAATTTTACATTATGCCATCATAATGGAGTGTTGCATTATGACATGATAATGGAATTTTGCATTATGACATCATAATGGAATGTTGCATTATGACATCATAATGGAATTTTGCATTATGACATCATAATGGAATTTTGCATTATGACATCATAATGGAATTTTACATTATGACATCATCATGGAATTTTACATTGTGACATCATAATGGAATTTTGCATTATGCCATCATAATGGAATTTTACATTATGACATCATAATGGAATGTTGCATTACGACATCATAATGGAATTTAACATTATGACATCATAATGGAATGCTGCATTATGACATCATAATGGAATTTTACATTATGACATCATAATGGAATTTTACATTATGACATCATAATGGAATTTTGCATTATGCCATCATAATGTAATTTTTACATTATGACATCATAATGGAATTTTGCATTATGACATCATAATGGAATTTTGCATTATGACATCATAATGGAATTTTACATTATGACATCATAATGGAATTTTGCATTATGATATCATAATAATATTTTTACATTATGACATCATAATGGAATTTTGCATTATGACATCATAATGGAATTTTGCATTATGACATCATAATGGAATGTTACATTATGACATCATAATGGAATGTTGCATTATGACATCATAATGGAATTTTACATTATGACATCATAATGGAATGTTGCATTATTACATCATAATGGCATTTTACATTATGCCATCATAATGGAATGTTGCATTATGACATCATAATGGAATTTTGCATTATGACATCATAATGGAATGTTGCATTATGACATCATAATGGAATTTTCCATTATGACATCATAATGGAATTTTGCATTATGACATCATAAAGGAATTTTTACATTATGACATCATAATGGAATTTTACTTTATGACATCATAATGGAATTTTGCATTATGACATCATAATGGAATGTTACAATATGACATCATAATGGAATGTCACATTATGACATCATAATGGAATTTTGCATTATGACATCATAATGGAATGTTGCATTATGACATCATAATGGAATGTCACATTATGACATCATAATGGAATGTTACATTATGACATCATAATGGAATTTTGCATTATAACATCATAATGGAATGTTACATTATGACATCATAATGGAATTTTACATTATGACATCATAATGGAATTTAGCATTATGACATCATAATGGCATTTTGCATTATGACATCATAATGGAATTTTGCATTATGACATCATAATGGAATTTTTACATTATGCCATCATAATGGAATTTTACATTATGACATCATAATGGAATTTTGCATTATGACATCATAATGGAATGTTACATTATGACATCATAATGGAATGTCACATTATGACATCATAATGGAATTTTGCATTATGACATCATAATGGAATGTTACATTATGACATCATAATGGAATTTTGCATTATGACATCATAATGGAATGTTACATTATGACATCATAATGGAATGTCACATTATGACATCATAATGGAATTTTGCATTATGACATCATAATGGAATGTTACATTATGACATCATAATGGAATTTTACATTATGACATCATAATGGAATTTTGCATTATGACATCATAATGGAATTTTGCATTATGACATCGTAATGGAATTTTACATTATGACATCATAATGGAATTTTGCATTATGACATCGTAATGGAATTTTACATTATGACATCATAATGGAATTTTGCATTATGACATCATAATGGAATTTTACATTATGACATCATAATGGAATTTTGCATTATGACATCATAATGGAATTTTACATTATGACATCATAATGGAATTTTGCATTATGCCATCATAATGGAATTTTTACATTATGACATCATAATGGAATTTTGCATTATGACATCATAATGGAATTTTACATTATGACATCATAATGGAATTTTACATTATGACATCATAATGGAATTTTGCATTATGATATCATAATAAAATTTTTACATTATGACATCATAATGGAATTTTGAATTATGACATCATAATGGAATCTTACATTATGACATCATAATGGAATGTTGCATTATGACATCATAATGGAATTTTACATTATGACATCATAATGGAATGTTGCATTATTACATCATAATGGAATTTTACATTATGCCATCATAATGGAATGTTGCATTATGACATCATAATGGAATTTTGCATTATGACATCATAATGGAATGTTGCATTATGACATCATAATGGAATTTTGCATTATGACATCATAATGGAATTTTGCATTATGACATCATAATGGAATTTTACATTATGACATCATAATGGAATTTTACATTCTGACATCATAATGGAATTTTGCATTATGCCATCATAATGGAATTTTTACATTATGACATCATAATGGAATTTTGCATTATGACATCATAATGGAATTTTACATTATGACATCATAATTAGAGATGAGCGAACACCAAAATGTTCGGGTGTTCGTTATTCGTAACGAACTTCCCGTGATGCTCGAGGGTTCGTTTCGAACAACGAACCCCATTGAAGTCAATGGGCGACCAGAACATTTTTGTATTTCGCCGATGCTCGCTAAGGTTTTCATGTGTGAAAATCTGGGCAATTCAGGAAAGTGATGGGAATGACACAGTGACGGATAGGGCAGGCGAGGGGCTACATGTTGGGCTGCATCCTAAGTTCACAGGTCCCACTATTAAGCCACAATAGCGGCAAGAGTGGGCCCCCCCCCCTCCCAACAACTTTTACTTCTGAAAAGCCCTCATTAGCATGGCATACCTTTGCTAAGCACCACACTACCTCCAACAAAGCACAATCACTGCCTGCATGACACTCCACTGACACTTCTCCTGAGTTACATGCTGCCCAACCGCACCCCCTCCCCCCCACAGCGCACACCAAAGTGTCCCTGCGCAGCCTTCAGCTGCCCTCATGCCACACCACGCTCATGTCTATTTAGAATTGCGTCTGCCATGACGAGGGACCTCAGGCATACACTGCAGAGGTTGGCACGGCTAGGCAGCGACCCTCTTTAAAAGTGGCGGAGCGATAGCCCACAATGCTGTACAGAAGCAATGAGAAATAGAATCCTGTGCCACCGCCATCAGGAGCTGCACACGTGGGCATAGCAATGGGGAACCTATGTGCCACACACTATTCATTCTGTCAAGGTGTCTGCATGCCCCAGTCAGACCGGGCTTTTTAATTCATAGACACAGGCAGGTACAACTCCCTATTGTGAAGTCCCTGTCGACCCACAGCATGGGTGGCTCCCTGGAACCCACCGGCGGTACACAGAAATATCCCATTGCATTGCCCAACACAGCTGAGGTAGTAATGTCGTGCTTAATGCAGGTGGGCTTCGGCCCACACTGCATGCCCCAGTCAGACTGGGGTTCTTTACAAGTGGACACATGTAGGTTTAACTCCCTGTGGACCCACTGCCTGGGTGGGTGCCAGGAAGCCACCGGCGGTACATAGAAATATCCCATTGCATTGCCCAACACAGCTGAGGTAGTAATGTCGTGCGTAATACAGGTGGGCTTCGGCCCACACTGCATGCCCCAGTCAGACGGGTTCTTTAGAAGTGTACAGATGTATTAAAAACTCAGTGTGCACCTACAGCATGGGTGGCTCCCTGGAACCCACCGGCGGTACACAAAAATATCCCATTGCATTGCCCAACACAGCTGAGGTAGTAATGTCGTGCGTAATACAGGTGGGCTTCGGCCCACACTGCATGCCCCAGTCAGACTGGGGTTCTTTACAAGTGGACACATGTAGGTTTAACTCCCTGTGGACCCACTGCCTGGGTGGGTGCCAGGAAGCCACCGGCGGTACATAGAAATATCCCATTGCATTGCCCAACACAGCTGAGGTAGTAATGTCGTGCGTAATACAGGTGGGCTTCGGCCCACACTGCATGCCCCAGTCAGACGGGTTCTTTAGAAGTGTACAGATGTATTAAAAACTCAGTGTGCACCTACAGCATGGGTGGCTCCCTGGAACCCACCGGCGGTACACAAAAATATCCCATTGCATTGCCCAACACAGCTGAGGTAGTAATGTCGTGCGTAATACAGGTGGGCTTCGGCCCACACTGCATGCCCCAGTCAGACTGGGGTTCTTTACAAGTGGACACATGTAGGTTTAACTCCCTGTGGACCCACTGCCTGGGTGGGTGCCAGGAAGCCACCGGCGGTACATAGAAATATCCCATTGCATTGCCCAACACAGCTGAGGTAGTAATGTCGTGCGTAATACAGGTGGGCTTCGGCCCACACTGCATGCCCCAGTCAGACGGGTTCTTTAGAAGTGTACAGATGTATTAAAAACTCAGTGTGCACCTACAGCATGGGTGGCTCCCTGGAACCCACCGGCGGTACACAAAAATATCCCATTGCATTGCCCAACACAGCTGAGGTAGTAATGTCGTGCGTAATACAGGTGGGCTTCGGCCCACACTGCATGCCCCAGTCAGACTGGGGTTCTTTACAAGTGGACACATGTAGGTTTAACTCCCTGTGGACCCACTGCCTGGGTGGGTGCCAGGAAGCCACCGGCGGTACATAGAAATATCCCATTGCATTGCCCAACACAGCTGAGGTAGTAATGTCGTGCGTAATACAGGTGGGCTTCGGCCCACACTGCATGCCCCAGTCAGACGGGTTCTTTAGAAGTGTACAGATGTATTAAAAACTCAGTGTGCACCTACAGCATGGGTGGCTCCCTGGAACCCACCGGCGGTACACAAAAATATCCCATTGCATTGCCCAACACAGCTGAGGTAGTAATGTCGTGCGTAATACAGGTGGGCTTCGGCCCACACTGCATGCCCCAGTCAGACTGGGGTTCTTTACAAGTGGACACATGTAGGTTTAACTCCCTGTGGACCCACTGCCTGGGTGGGTGCCAGGAAGCCACCGGCGGTACATAGAAATATCCCATTGCATTGCCCAACACAGCTGAGGTAACGTCAGCTGTAATGCAGGTGGCCTAAAAATTAATTTGATTACACTGTAGGCGAGGGCCCACAAAAATTGCTGTATCAACAGTACTAATGTACATCCCAAAAATTGGCCATGGCCAGCCAAGAGGGCAGGTGAAACCCATTAATCGCTTTGGTTAATGTGGCTTAAGTGGTAACTAGGCCTGGAGGCAGCCCAGTGTAACGAAAAATTGGTTCAAGTTAAAGTTCCAACGCTTTTAAGCTAATTGAAACTTATAAAAATTGTTCTGAAAACATTATTTGAGTGAGCCTTGTGGCCCTAAGAAAAATTGCCCGTTCAGCGTGATTACGTGAGGTTTCAGGAGGAGGAGCAGCAGGAGGAGGAGGAGGAATATTAGACACAGATTGATGAAGCACAAATGTCCCCGTTTTGGATGGTGAGAGAGAACGTAGCTTCCATCCGCGGGTGCAGCCTACGTATTGCTTACGTATCGCTGCTGTCCGCTGGTGGAGAACAGAAGTCTGGCGAAATCCAGCCTTTGTTCATCTTGATGAGTGTTAGCCTGTCGGCACTGTCGGTTGACAAGCGGCTACGCTTATCGGTGATGATTCCCCCAGCCGCACTAAACACCCTCTCCGACAACACGCTAGCCGCAGGACAAGCAAGCACCTCAAGGGCATACAGGGCTAGTTCAGGCCACGTGTCCAGCTTCGACACCCAGTAGTTGTAGGGGGCAGAGGCGTCACCAAGGATGGTCGTGCGATCCGCTACGTACTCCCTCACCATCCTTTTGCAGTGCTCCCGCCGACTCAGCCGTGACTGGGGAGCGGTGACACAGTCTTGGTGGGGAGCCATAAAGCTGGCCAGGCCCTTAAAGACTGTTGCACTGCCTGGGATGTACATGCTGCTCGATCTACGCACATCCCCTGCAACATGGCCCTCGGAACTGCGCCTTCTGCCACTAGCGCTGTCGGCTGGGAATTTTACCATCAGCTTGTCCGCAAGGGTCCTGTGGTATAGCAACACTCTCGAACCCCTTTCCTCTTCGGGAATCAGAGTGGGCAGGTTCTCCTTATACCGTGGATCGAGCAGTGTGTACACCCAGTAATCCGTAGTGGCCAGAATGCGTGCAACGCGAGGGTCACGAGAAAGGCATCCTAACATGAAGTCAGCCATGTGTGCCAGGGTACCTGTACGCAACACATGGCTGTCTTCACTAGGAAGATCACTTTCAGGATCCTCCTCCTCCTCCTCCTCCTCAGGCCATACACGCTGAAAGGATGACAGGCAATCAGCCGGTGTACCGTCAGCAGCGGGCCAAGCTGTCTCTTCCCCCTCCTCCTCATCCTCCTCCTCCTCCTGTACGCGCTGTGAAATAGACAGGAGGGTGCCCTGACTATCCAGCGGCATACTGTCTTCCCCCGCCCCCGTTTCCGAGCGCAAAGCAGCTGCCTTTATGGTTTGCAGGGAATTTCTCAAGATGCATAGCAGAGGAATGGTGACGCTAATGATTGTAGCATCGCCGCTCACCACCTGGGTAGACTCCTCAAAATTACCAAGGACATGGCAGATGTCTGCCAACCAGGCCCACTCTTCTGAAAGGAATTGAGGAGGCTGACTCCCACTGCGCCGCCCATGTTGGAGTTGGTATTCGACTATAGCTCTACGCTGTTCATAGAGCCTGGCCAACATGTGGAGCGTAGAGTTCCACCGTGTGGGCACGTCGCACAGCAGTCGGTGCACTGGCAGCTTAAAGTGATGTTGCAGGGTGCGCAGGGTGGCAGCGTCCGTGTGGGACTTGCGGAAATGTGCGCAGAGCCGGCGCGCCTTTACGAGCAGGTCTGACAAGCGTGGGTAGCTTTTCAGAAACCGCTGAACCACCAAATTAAAGACGTGGGCCAGGCATGGCACGTGCGTGAGGCTGCCGAGCTGCAGAGCCGCCACCAGGTTACGGCCGTTGTCACACACGACCATGCCCGGTTGGAGGCTCAGCGGCGCAAGCCAGCGGTCGGTCTGCTGTGTCAGACCCTGCAGCAGTTCGTGGGCCGTGTGCCTCTTATCGCCTAAGCTGAGTAGTTTCAGCACGGCCTGCTGACGCTTGCCCACCGCTGTGCTGCCACACCGCGCGACACCGACTGCTGGCGACATGCTGCTGCTAACACATCTTGATTGTGAGACAGAGGAGGAGGAGGAGGAGGAGGAGGGTGCTTTAGTGGAGGAAGCATACACCTCCGCAGATACCACCACCGAGCTGGGGCCCGCAATTCTGGGGGTGGGTAGGACGTGAGCGGTCCCAGGCTCTGACTCTGTCCCAGCCTCCACTAAATTCACCCAATGTGCCGTCAGGGAGATGTAGTGGCCCTGCCCGCCTGTGCTTGTCCACGTGTCCGTAGTTAAGTGGACCGTGGCAGTAACCGCGTTGGTGAGGGCGCGCACAATGTTGCGGGAGACGTGGTCGTGCAGGGCTGGGACGGCACATCGGGAAAAGTAGTGGCGACTGGGAACTGAGTAGCGCGGGGCCGCCGCCTCCATGATACTTTTGAAGGACTCCGTTTCCACAACCCTATACGGCAGCATCTCAAGGCTGATGAATTTTGCGATGCGGACGGTTAACGTTTGAGCGTGCGGGTGCGTGGCGGCGTACTTGCGCTTGCGCTCGAACACTTGCGCAAGCGACGGCTGAACGGTGCGCTGAACTACACTGCTGGATGGGGCCGAGGACAGCGGAGATGAGGGTGTGGGTGCAGGCCATGAGGCGGTAGTGCCTGTGTCCTGAGAGGGGGGTTGCATCTCAGTGGCAGGTTGGGGCACAGGGGGAGAGGCAGGGGTGCAAACCGGAGGCGGTGAACGGCCTTCGTCCCACCTTGTGGGGTGCTTGGCCATCATATGTCTGCGCATGGTGGTGGTGGTGAGGCTGTTGGTGTTGGCTCCCCGGCTGAGCTTTGCGCAACAAAGGTTGCACACCACTGTTCGTCGGTTGTCAGGCGTCTCTGTGAAAAACTGCCAGACCTTAGAGCACCTCGGCCTCTGCAGGGTGGCATGGCGCGGGGGGGCGCTTTGGGAAACACTTGGTGGATTATTCGGTCTGGCCCTGCCTCTACCCCTGGCCCTGGCCACCGCACTGCCTCTTGCAACCTGCCCTGCTGATGCCCTTGACTCCCCCTCTGAAGACCTGTCCTCCTGAGTAAGCGTTGCACACCAGGTGGGGTCAGTCACCTCATCGTCCTGCTGCTCTTCCTCCGAATCCTCTGTGCGCTGCTCCCTGGGACTTACTGCCCTTACTACTACCTCACTGCAAGACAACTGTGTCTGATCGTCATCGTCCTCCTCACCCACAGAAAGTTGTTGAGACAGTTGGCGGAAGTCCCCAGCCTCTTCCCCCGGACCCCGGGAACTTTCGAATGGTTGGGCATCAGTGACGATAAACTCCTCTGGTGGGAGAGGAACCGCTGCTGCCCAATCTAAGCAGGGGCCCGAGAACAGTTCCTGGGAGTGTTCCCGCTCCTGAGCAGGTGTCATTGTAGTGGAGTGAGGAGGCTGGGAGGAAGGAGGAGCAGCAGACAGAGGATTCGGATTGGCAGCAGTGGACGGCGCAGAACTGCGGGTAGACGATAGGTTGCTCGAAGCACTTTCTGCCATCCAGGACAGGACCTGCTCACACTGCTCATTTTCTAATAACCGTCTCCCGCGTGGACCCATTAATTGGGCGATGAATGTGGGGACGCCAGAAACGTGCCTCTCTCCTAATCGCGCAGCAGACAGCTGCGACACACCTGGATCAGGAGCTTGGCCTGTGCCCACACCCTCACTTGGCCCTCCGCGTCCTCGGCCACGTCCACGTCCACGTCCTCTAGGCTTACCCCTACCCCTCAGCATGCTGTATTACCAGTGATTAGATTTCCCAGGCAGGAAATAAATTGGCGCAAGACTGCAGGCCAAATATAATTTTTGCCCTTTTTGGAAAACGAAAGGCCCCACTGCCTCTAGTGAATGAATTATCTAAGTTTAATAACTGCGCTGTGTCCCTGCTTATGTGTCACAGAACGTGAGGGTAGCAGAGTTATTAACTGTGGCAGAGCAGGTATTTTTTTTCCCAATTAAGGAAAGCAAATGGCGAAGCCAGCAGTAAACCGTAGCTGGCTGCGTATGATTTAGCAATGTTTTTCACGCAGCTCACACGTCTCCACAGGCGTAAGGACGGACACAGGCTGGACAAATAGATTTCTTTTCAGTTTTTTCCCACCAACAGGCAGCACTGCGTATATTCAATGAACCTGAGAAGTTTAATAACTGCGCTGTGTCCCTGCTTATGTGTCACAGAACGTGAGGGTAGCAGAGTTATTATAACTCTTGGAGAGCAGGTATTTTTTTTCCCAATTAAGGAAAGCAAATGGCGAACCCAGCAGTAAACCGTAGCTGGCTGCGTATGATTTAGCAATGTTGTTCACGCAGCTCACACGTCTCCACAGGCGTAAGGACGGACACAGGCTGGACAAATAGATTTCTTTTCAGTTTTTTCCCACCAACAGGCAGCACTGCGTATATTCAATGAACCTGCGAAGTTTAATAACTGCGCTGTGTCCCTGCTTATGTGTCACAGAACGTGAGGGTAGCAGAGTTATTAACTGTGGCAGAGCAGGTATTTTTTTTCCCAATTAAGGAAAGCAAATGGCGAAGCCAGCAGTAAAGCGTAGCTGGCTGCGTATGATTTAGCAATGTTTTTCACGCAGCTCACACGTCTCCACAGGCGTAAGGACGGACACAGGCTGGACAAATAGATTTCTTTTCAGTTTTTTCCCACCAACAGGCAGCACTGCGTATATTCAATGAACCTGCGAAGTTTAATAACTGCGCTGTGTCCCTGCTTATGTGTCACAGAACGTGAGGGTAGCAGAGTTATTAACTGTGGCAGAGCAGGTATTTTTTTTCCCAATTAAGGAAAGCAAATGGCGAAGCCAGCAGTAAAGCGTAGCTGGCTGCGTATGATTTAGCAATGTTTTTCACGCAGCTCACACGTCTCCACAGGCGTAAGGACGGACACAGGCTGGACAAATAGATTTCTTTTCAGTTTTTTCCCACCAACAGGCAGCACTGCGTATATTCAATGAACCTGCGAAGTTTAATAACTGCGCTGTGTCCCTGCTTATGTGTCACAGAACGTGAGGGTAGCAGAGTTATTATAACTCTTGGAGAGCAGGTATTTTTTTTCCCAATTAAGGAAAGCAAATGGCGAACCCAGCAGTAAACCGTAGCTGGCTGCGTATGATTTAGCAATGTTGTTCACGCAGCTCACACGTCTCCACAGGCGTAAGGACGGACACAGGCTGGACAAATAGATTTCTTTTCAGTTTTTTCCCACCAACAGGCAGCACTGCGTATATTCAATGAACCTGAGAAGTTTAATAACTGCGCTGTGTCCCTGCTTATGTGTCACAGAACGTGAGGGTAGCAGAGTTATTAACTGTGGCAGAGCAGGTATTTTTTTTCCCAATTAAGGAAAGCAAATGGCGAAGCCAGCAGTAAAGCGTAGCTGGGTGCGTATGATTTAGCAATGTTTTTCACGCAGCTCACACGTGTCCACAGGCGTTAGGACGGACAGAGGCTGGACAAATAGATTTGTTTTCAGGTTTTTCCCACCAACAGGCAGCACTGCGTATATTCTATGAATAATAACTGTGTTGTGGCCCTGCCTATACAATTCTTTCCCTGCAGTATCAATGGAGGGTGGAATGCTCTGCAGAGGCGATTTTGAGAAGCCCAAAAAAAATGCAGCACAGCCAACAGCAGCCTGGACAGTACTGCACATGGATAAATATGGCCCTAGAAAGGACCGTTGAGGTTCTTGAAGGCTACACTCACTCCTAACACTCTCCCTGCCTATGCAGCACTTCTGTCCCTAATGCCAGGTGCAACGGTCTGCAGAGGCGACTTTGAGAAAAAAAAAAATCCCACTGCTAACAGCAGCCAACACACAGCTATCAGTGGCCCTAATAAGGACCTTTGGGGGGTCTTGAAGCCTACACTAACTACCAATTCTTTCCCTACAGCAGCTCCGGTATAAACAGCACTGTCCCTCATCTAACTCACACCGCATCTGAGGCGAGCCGCGGGAGGGGCCGACTTTTATATTAGGCGAACACCTGATCTCGCCAGCCACTCACAGCAGGGGGGTGGTATAGGGCTTAAACGTTGCAGGGGGAAGTTGTAATGCCTTCCCTGTCTTTCAATTGGCCAGAAAAGCGCGCTAACGTCTCAGGGAAGGAAGTGAAAGTAACCAGAACACCGCATGGTGTTCGTCACGAATAACGAACATCCCGAACACCCTAATATTCGCACGAATATCAAGCTCGGACGAACGCGTTCGCTCATCTCTAATCATAATGGAATTTTGCATTATGATATCATAATAAAATTTTTACATTATGACATCATAATGGAATTTTGCATTATGACATCATAATGGATTGTTACATTATGACATCATAATGGAATGTTGCATTATGACATCATAATGGCATTTTACATTATGACATCATAATGGAATGTTGCATTATTACATCATAATGGAATTTTACATTATGACATCATAATGGAATTTTGCATTATGACATCATAATGGAATTTTTACATTATGCCATCATAATGGAATTTTACATTATGACATCATAATGGAATTTTGCATTATGACATCATAATGGAATGTTACATTATGACATCATAATGGAATGTCACATTATGACATCATAATGGAATTTTGCATTATGACATCATAATGGAATGTTACATTATGACATCATAATGGAATTTTGCATTATGACATCATAATGGAATGTTACATTATGACATCATAATGGAATGTCACATTATGACATCATAATGGAATTTTGCATTATGACATCATAATGGAATGTTACATTATGACATCATAATGGAATTTTACATTATGACATCATAATGGAATGTTGCATTATTACATCATAATGGAATTTTACATTATGACATCATAATGGAATTTTGCATTATGACATCATAATGGTATTTTTACATTATGCCATCATAATGGAATTTTACATTATGACATCATAATGGAATTTTGCATTATGACATCATAATGGAATGTTACATTATGACATCATAATGGAATGTCACATTATGACATCATAATGGAATTTTGCATTATGACATCATAATGGAATGTTACATTATGACATCATAATGGAATTTTGCATTATGACATCATAATGGAATGTTACATTATGACATCATAATGGAATGTCACATTATGACATCATAATGGAATTTTGCATTATGACATCATAATGGAATGTTACATTATGACATCATAATGGAATTTTACATTATGACATCATAATGGAATTTTGCATTATGACATCATAATGGAATTTTGCATTATGACATCGTAATGGAATTTTACATTATGACATCATAATGGAATTTTGCATTATGACATCGTAATGGAATTTTACATTATGACATCATAATGGAATTTTGCATTATGACATCATAATGGAATTTTACATTATGACATCATAATGGAATTTTGCATTATGACATCATAATGGAATTTTACATTATGACATCATAATGGAATTTTGCATTATGCCATCATAATGGAATTTTTACATTATGACATCATAATGGAATTTTGCATTATGACATCATAATGGAATTTTACATTATGACATCATAATGGAATTTTACATTATGACATCATAATGGAATTTTGCATTATGATATCATAATAAAATTTTTACATTATGACATCATAATGGAATTTTGAATTATGACATCATAATGGAATGTTACATTATGACATCATAATGGAATGTTGCATTATGACATCATAATGGAATTTTACATTATGACATCATAATGGAATGTTGCATTATTACATCATAATGGAATTTTACATTATGCCATCATAATGGAATGTTGCATTATGACATCATAATGGAATTTTGCATTATGACATCATAATGGAATGTTGCATTATGACATCATAATGGAATTTTGCATTATGACATCATAATGGAATTTTGCATTATGACATCATAATGGAATTTTACATTATGACATCATAATGGAATTTTACATTCTGACATCATAATGGAATTTTGCATTATGCCATCATAATGGAATTTTTACATTATGACATCATAATGGAATTTTGCATTATGACATCATAATGGAATTTTACATTATGACATCATAATGGAATTTTGCATTATGATATCATAATAAAATTTTTACATTATGACATCATAATGGAATTTTGCATTATGACATCATAATGGATTGTTACATTATGACATCATAATGGAATGTTGCATTATGACATCATAATGGAATTTTACATTATGACATCATAATGGAATGTTGCATTATTACATCATAATGGAATTTTACATTATGACATCATAATGGAATTTTGCATTATGACATTGTAATGGAATTTTTACATTATGACATCATAATGGAATTTTGCATTATGATATCGTAATGGAATTTTTACATTATGACATCATAATGGAATTTTGCATTATGACATCATAATGGGATTTTGCATTATGACATCATAATGGAATGTTGCATTATGACATCTTAATGGAATGTTGCATTATGACATCATAATGGAATGTTGCATTATGACATCATAATGGAATTTTACATTATGACATCATAATGGAATGTTGCATTATGACATCATAATGGAATTTTACATTATGACATCATAATGGAATGTTACAATATGACATCATAATGGAATGTCACATTATGACATCATAATGGAATTTTGCATTATGACATCATAATGGAATGTTGCATTATGACATCATAATGGAATGTCACATTATGACATCATAATGGAATGTTATATTATGACATCATAATGGAATTTTGCATTATAACATCATAATGGAATGTTACATTATGACATCATAATGGAATTTTACATTATGACATCATAATGGAATTTAGCATTATGACATCATAATGGCATTTTGCATTATGACATCATAATGGAATTTTGCATTATGACATCATAATGGAATTTTTACATTATGCCATCATAATGGAATTTTACATTATGACATCATAATGGAATTTTGCATTATGACATCATAATGGAATTTTGCATTATGACATCATAATGGAATGTCACATTATGACATCATAATGGAATGTCACATTATGACATCATAATGGAATTTTGCATTATGACATCATAATGGAATGTTACATTATGACATCATAATGGAATTTTGCATTATGACATCATAATGGAATGTTACATTATGACATCATAATGGAATGTCACATTATGACATCATAATGGAATTTTGCATTATGACATCATAATGGAATGTTACATTATGACATCATAATGGAATTTTACATTATGACATCATAATGGAATTTTGCATTATGACATCATAATGGAATTTTGCATTATGACATCGTAATGGTATTTTACATTATGACATCATAATGGAATTTTGCATTATGACATCGTAATGGAATTTTACATTATGACATCATAATGGAATTTTGCATTATGACATCATAATGGAATTTTACATTATGACATCATAATGGAATTTTGCATTATGACATCATAATGGAATTTTACATTATGACATCATAATGGAATTTTGCATTATGCCATCATAATGGAATTTTTACATTATGACATCATAATGGAATTTTGCATTATGACATCATAATGGAATTTTACATTATGACATCATAATGGAATTTTACATTATGACTACATAATGGAATTTTGCATTATGATATCATAATAAAATTTTTACATTATGACATCATAATGGAATTTTGAATTATGACATCATAATGGAATGTTACATTATGACATCATAATGGAATGTTGCATTATGACATCATAATGGAATTTTACATTATGACATCATAATGGAATGTTGCATTATTACATCATAATGGAATTTTACATTATGCCATCATAATGGAATGTTGCATTATGACATCATAATGGAATTTTGCATTATGACATCATAATGGAATGTTGCATTATGACATCATAATGGAATTTTGCATTATGACATCATAATGGAATTTTGCATTATGACATCATAATGGAATTTTACATTATGACATCATAATGGAATTTTACATTCTGACATCATAATGGAATTTTGCATTATGCCATCATAATGGAATTTTTACATTATGACATCATAATGGAATTTTGCATTATGACATCATAATGGAATTTTACATTATGACATCATAATGGAATTTTGCATTATGATATCATAATAAAATTTTTACATTATGACATCATAATGGAATTTTGCATTATGACATCATAATGGATTGTTACATTATGACATCATAATGGAATGTTGCATTATGACATCATAATGGAATTTTACATTATGACATCATAATGGAATGTTGCATTATTACATCATAATGGAATTTTACATTATGACATCATAATGGAATTTTGCATTATGACATCATAATGGAATTTTTACATTATGCCATCATAATGGAATTTTACATTATGACATCATAATGGAATTTTGCATTATGACATCATAATGGAATGTTACATTATGACATCATAATGGAATGTCACATTATGACATCATAATGGAATTTTGCATTATGACATCATAATGGAATGTTACATTATGACATCATAATGGAATTTTGCATTATGACATCATAATGGAATGTTACATTATGACATCATAATGGAATGTCACATTATGACATCATAATGGAATTTTGCATTATGACATCATAATGGAATGTTACATTATGACATCATAATGGAATTTTACATTATGACATCATAATGGAATGTTGCATTATTACATCATAATGGAATTTTACATTATGACATCATAATGGAATTTTGCATTATGACATCATAATGGAATTTTTACATTATGCCATCATAATGGAATTTTACATTATGACATCATAATGGAATTTTGCATTATGACATCATAATGGAATGTTACATTATGACATCATAATGGAATGTCACATTATGACATCATAATGGAATTTTGCATTATGACATCATAATGGAATGTTACATTATGACATCATAATGGAATTTTGCATTATGACATCATAATGGAATGTTACATTATGACATCATAATGGAATGTTGCATTATGACATCATAATGGAATTTTACATTATGACATCATAATGGAATGTTGCATTATTACATCATAATGGAATTTTACATTATGCCATCATAATGGAATGTTGCATTATGACATCATAATGGAATTTTGCATTATGACATCATAATGGAATGTTGCATTATGACATCATAATGGAATTTTGCATTATGACATCATAATGGAATTTTGCATTATGACATCATAATGGAATTTTACATTATGACATCATAATGGAATTTTACATTCTGACATCATAATGGAATTTTGCATTATGCCATCATAATGGAATTTTTACATTATGACATCATAATGGAATTTTGCATTATGACATCATAATGGAATTTTACATTATGACATCATAATGGAATTTTGCATTATGATATCATAATAAAATTTTTACATTATGACATCATAATGGAATGTTGCATTATGACATCATAATGGAATTTTACATTATGACATCATAATGGAATGTTGCATTATTACATCATAATGGAATTTTACATTATGACATCATAATGGAATTTTGCATTATGACATTGTAATGGAATTTTTACATTATGACATCATAATGGAATTTTGCATTATGATATCGTAATGGAATTTTTACATTATGACATCATAATGGAATTTTGCATTATGACATCATAATGGGATTTTGCATTATGACATCATAATGGAATGTTGCATTATGACATCTTAATGGAATGTTGCATTATGACATCATAATGGAATGTTGCATTATGACATCATAATGGAATTTTACATTATGACATCATAATGGAATGTTGCATTATGACATCATAATGGAATATTACATTATGACATCATAATGGAATGTTGCATTACGACATCATAATGGAATTTTACATTATGACATCATAATGGAATGCTGCATTATGACATCATAATGGAATGTTGCATTATGACATCATAATGGAATTTTACATTATGACATCATAATGGAATTTTACATTATGACATCATAATGGAATTTTGCATTATGCCATCATAATGGAATTTTTACATTATGACATCATAATGGAATTTTGCATTATGACATCATAATGGAATTTTACATTATGACATTATAATGGAATTTTACATTATGACATCATAATGGAATTTTGCATTATGATATCATAATAAAATTTTTACATTATGACATCATAATGGAATTTTGAATTATGACATCATAATGGAATGTTACATTATGACATCATAATGGAATGTTGCATTATGACATCATAATGGAATTTTACATTATGACATCATAATGGAATGTTGCATTATTACATCATAATGGAATTTTACATTATGCCATCATAATGGAATGTTGCATTATGACATCATAATGGAATTTTGCATTATGACATCATAATGGAATGTTGCATTATGACATCATAATGGAATTTTGCATTATGACATCATAATGGAATTTTGCATTATGACATCATAATGGAATTTTACATTATGACATCATCATGGAATTTTACATTGTGACATCATAATGGAATTTTGCATTATGACATCGTAATGGAATTTTACATTATGACATCATAATGGAATTTTGCATTATGACATCATAATGGAATTTTACATTATGACATCATAATGGAATTTTACATTATGACATCATAATGGAATTTTGCATTATGATATCATAATAATATTTTTACATTATGACATCATAATGGAATTTTGCATTATGACATCATAATGGAATGTTACATTATTACATCATAATGGAATGTTGCATTATGACATCATAATGGAATTTTACATTATGACATCATAATGGAATGTTGCATTATTACATCATAATGGAATTTTACATTATGCCATCATAATGGAATGTTGCATTATGACATCATAATGGAATTTTGCATTATGACATCATAATGGAATGTTGCATTATGACATCATAATGGAATTTTGCATTATGACATCATAATGGAATTTTGCATTATGACATCATAAAGGAATTTTTACATTATGACATCATAATGGAATTTTACTTTATGACATCATAATGGAATTTTGCATTATGACATCATAATGGAATGTTACAATATGACATCATAATGGAATGTCACATTATGACATCATAATGGAATTTTGCATTATGACATCATAATGGAATGTTACATTATGACATCGTAATGGAATTTTACATTATGACATCATAATGGAATTTTGCATTATGACATCATAATGGAATTTTGCATTATGACATCATAATGGAATTTTGCATTATGACATCATAATGGAATTTTACATTATGATATCATAATAAAATTTTTACATTATGACATCATAATGGAATTTTGAATTATGACATCATAATGGAATGTTACATTATGACATCATAATGGAATGTTGCATTATGACATCATAATGGAATTTTACATTATGACATCATAATGGAATGTTGCATTATTACATCATAATGGAATTTTACATTATGCCATCATAATGGAATGTTGCATTATGACATGATAATGGAATTTTGCATTATGACATCATAATGGAATGTTGCATTATTACATCATAATGGAATTTTACATTATGCCATCATAATGGAATGTTGCATTATGACATCATAATGGAATTTTGCATTATGACATCATAATGGAATGTTGCATTATGACATCATAATGGAATTTTGCATTATGACATCATAAT
Organism: Eleutherodactylus coqui; assembly: GCF_035609145.1. NCBI lineage: Eukaryota > Metazoa > Chordata > Amphibia > Anura > Eleutherodactylidae > Eleutherodactylus > Eleutherodactylus coqui. Next base: position 112,333,297 of record NC_089842.1, on the reverse strand, counting down.
GGAATTTTGCATTATGACATCATAATGGAATTTTACATTATGACATCATAATGGAATTTTACATTCTGACATCATAATGGAATTTTGCATTATGCCATCATAATGGAATTTTTACATTATGACATCATAATGGAATTTTGCATTATGACATCATAATGGAATTTTACATTATGACATCATAATGGAATTTTGCATTATGATATCATAATAAAATTTTTACATTATGACATCATAATGGAATTTTGCATTATGACATCATAATGGATTGTTACATTATGACATCATAATGGAATGTTGCATTATGACATCATAATGGAATTTTACATTATGACATCATAATGGAATGTTGCATTATTACATCATAATGGAATTTTACATTATGACATCATAATGGAATTTTGCATTATGACATTGTAATGGAATTTTTACATTATGACATCATAATGGAATTTTGCATTATGATATCGTAATGGAATTTTTACATTATGACATCATAATGGAATTTTGCATTATGACATCATAATGGGATTTTGCATTATGACATCATAATGGAATGTTGCATTATGACATCTTAATGGAATGTTGCATTATGACATCATAATGGAATGTTGCATTATGACATCATAATGGAATTTTACATTATGACATCATAATGGAATGTTGCATTATGACATCATAATGGAATTTTACATTATGACATCATAATGGAATGTTACAATATGACATCATAATGGAATGTCACATTATGACATCATAATGGAATTTTGCATTATGACATCATAATGGAATGTTGCATTATGACATCATAATGGAATGTCACATTATGACATCATAATGGAATGTTACATTATGACATCATAATGGAATTTTGCATTATAACATCATAATGGAATGTTACATTATGACATCATAATGGAATTTTACATTATGACATCATAATGGAATTTAGCATTATGACATCATAATGGCATTTTGCATTATGACATCATAATGGAATTTTGCATTATGACATCATAATGGAATTTTTACATTATGCCATCATAATGGAATTTTACATTATGACATCATAATGGAATTTTGCATTATGACATCATAATGGAATTTTGCATTATGACATCATAATGGAATGTCACATTATGACATCATAATGGAATGTCACATTATGACATCATAATGGAATTTTGCATTATGACATCATAATGGAATGTTACATTATGACATCATAATGGAATTTTGCATTATGACATCATAATGGAATGTTACATTATGACATCATAATGGAATGTCACATTATGACATCATAATGGAATTTTGCATTATGACATCATAATGGAATGTTACATTATGACATCATAATGGAATTTTACATTATGACATCATAATGGAATTTTGCATTATGACATCATAATGGAATTTTGCATTATGACATCGTAATGGAATTTTACATTATGACATCATAATGGAATTTTGCATTATGACATCGTAATGGAATTTTACATTATGACATCATAATGGAATTTTGCATTATGACATCATAATGGAATTTTACATTATGACATCATAATGGAATTTTGCATTATGACATCATAATGGAATTTTACATTATGACATCATAATGGAATTTTGCATTATGCCATCATAATGGAATTTTTACATTATGACATCATAATGGAATTTTGCATTATGACATCATAATGGAATTTTACATTATGACATCATAATGGAATTTTACATTATGACTACATAATGGAATTTTGCATTATGATATCATAATAAAATTTTTACATTATGACATCATAATGGAATTTTGAATTATGACATCATAATGGAATGTTACATTATGACATCATAATGGAATGTTGCATTATGACATCATAATGGAATTTTACATTATGACATCATAATGGAATGTTGCATTATTACATCATAATGGAATTTTACATTATGCCATCATAATGGAATGTTGCATTATGACATCATAATGGAATTTTGCATTATGACATCATAATGGAATGTTGCATTATGACATCATAATGGAATTTTGCATTATGACATCATAATGGAATTTTGCATTATGACATCATAATGGAATTTTACATTATGACATCATAATGGAATTTTACATTCTGACATCATAATGGAATTTTGCATTATGCCATCATAATGGAATTTTTACATTATGACATCATAATGGAATTTTGCATTATGACATCATAATGGAATTTTACATTATGACATCATAATGGAATTTTGCATTATGATATCATAATAAAATTTTTACATTATGACATCATAATGGAATTTTGCATTATGACATCATAATGGATTGTTACATTATGACATCATAATGGAATGTTGCATTATGACATCATAATGGAATTTTACATTATGACATCATAATGGAATGTTGCATTATTACATCATAATGGAATTTTACATTATGACATCATAATGGAATTTTGCATTATGACATCATAATGGAATTTTTACATTATGCCATCATAATGGAATTTTACATTATGACATCATAATGGAATTTTGCATTATGACATCATAATGGAATGTTACATTATGACATCATAATGGAATGTCACATTATGACATCATAATGGAATTTTGCATTATGACATCATAATGGAATGTTACATTATGACATCATAATGGAATTTTGCATTATGACATCATAATGGAATGTTACATTATGACATCATAATGGAATGTCACATTATGACATCATAATGGAATTTTGCATTATGACATCATAATGGAATGTTACATTATGACATCATAATGGAATTTTACATTATGACATCATAATGGAATGTTGCATTATTACATCATAATGGAATTTTACATTATGACATCATAATGGAATTTTGCATTATGACATCATAATGGAATTTTTACATTATGCCATCATAATGGAATTTTACATTATGACATCATAATGGAATTTTGCATTATGACATCATAATGGAATGTTACATTATGACATCATAATGGAATGTCACATTATGACATCATAATGGAATTTTGCATTATGACATCATAATGGAATGTTACATTATGACATCATAATGGAATTTTGCATTATGACATCATAATGGAATGTTACATTATGACATCATAATGGAATGTTTCATTATGACATCATAATGGAATTTTACATTATGACATCATAATGGAATGTTGCATTATTACATCATAATGGAATTTTACATTATGCCATCATAATGGAATGTTGCATTATGACATCATAATGGAATTTTGCATTATGACATCATAATGGAATGTTGCATTATGACATCATAATGGAATTTTGCATTATGACATCATAATGGAATTTTGCATTATGACATCATAATGGAATTTTACATTATGACATCATAATGGAATTTTACATTCTGACATCATAATGGAATTTTGCATTATGCCATCATAATGGAATTTTTACATTATGACATCATAATGGAATTTTGCATTATGACATCATAATGGAATTTTACATTATGACATCATAATGGAATTTTGCATTATGATATCATAATAAAATTTTTACATTATGACATCATAATGGAATGTTGCATTATGACATCATAATGGAATTTTACATTATGACATCATAATGGAATGTTGCATTATTACATCATAATGGAATTTTACATTATGACATCATAATGGAATTTTGCATTATGACATTGTAATGGAATTTTTACATTATGACATCATAATGGAATTTTGCATTATGATATCGTAATGGAATTTTTACATTATGACATCATAATGGAATTTTGCATTATGACATCATAATGGGATTTTGCATTATGACATCATAATGGAATGTTGCATTATGACATCTTAATGGAATGTTGCATTATGACATCATAATGGAATGTTGCATTATGACATCATAATGGAATTTTACATTATGACATCATAATGGAATGTTGCATTATGACATCATAATGGAATATTACATTATGACATCATAATGGAATGTTGCATTACGACATCATAATGGAATTTTACATTATGACATCATAATGGAATGCTGCATTATGACATCATAATGGAATGTTGCATTATGACATCATAATGGAATTTTACATTATGACATCATAATGGAATTTTACATTATGACATCATAATGGAATTTTGCATTATGCCATCATAATGGAATTTTTACATTATGACATCATAATGGAATGTTACAATATGACATCATAATGGAATGTCACATTATGACATCATAATGGAATTTTGCATTATGACATCATAATGGAATGTTACATTATGACATCGTAATGGAATTTTACATTATGACATCATAATGGAATTTTGCATTATGACATCATAATGGAATTTTGCATTATGACATCATAATGGAATTTTGCATTATGACATCATAATGGAATTTTACATTATGATATCATAATAAAATTTTTACATTATGACATCATAATGGAATTTTGAATTATGACATCATAATGGAATGTTACATTATGACATCATAATGGAATGTTGCATTATGACATCATAATGGAATTTTACATTATGACATCATAATGGAATGTTGCATTATTACATCATAATGGAATTTTACATTATGCCATCATAATGGAATGTTGCATTATGACATGATAATGGAATTTTGCATTATGACATCATAATGGAATGTTGCATTATGACATCATAATGGAATTTTGCATTATGACATCATAATGGAATTTTGCATTATGACATCATAATGGAATTTTACATTATGACATCATCATGGAATTTTACATTGTGACATCATAATGGAATTTTGCATTATGCCATCATAATGGAATTTTACATTATGACATCATAATGGAATGTTGCATTACGACATCATAATGGAATTTAACATTATGACATCATAATGGAATGCTGCATTATGACATCATAATGGAATTTTACATTATGACATCATAATGGAATTTTACATTATGACATCATAATGGAATTTTGCATTATGCCATCATAATGTAATTTTTACATTATGACATCATAATGGAATTTTGCATTATGACATCATAATGGAATTTTGCATTATGACATCATAATGGCATTTTGCATTATGACATCATAATGGAATTTTGCATTATGACATCATAATGGAATTTTTACATTATGCCATCGTAATGGAATTTTACATTATGACATCATAATGGAATGTTGCATTATTACATCATAATGGAATTTTACATTATGCCATCATAATGGAATGTTGCATTATGACATCATAATGGAATTTTGCATTATGACATCATAATGGAATGTTGCATTATGACATCATAATGGAATTTTGCATTATGACATCATAATGGAATTTTGCATTATGACATCATAAAGGAATTTTTACATTATGACATCATAATGGAATTTTACTTTATGACATCATAATGGAATTTTGCATTATGACATCATAATGGAATGTTACAATATGACATCATAATGGAATGTCACATTATGACATCATAATGGAATTTTGCATTATGACATCATAATGGAATGTTGCATTATGACATCATAATGGAATGTCACATTATGACATCATAATGGAATGTTACATTATGACATCATAATGGAATTTTGCATTATAACATCATAATGGAATGTTACATTATGACATCATAATGGAATTTTACATTATGACATCATAATGGAATTTAGCATTATGACATCATAATGGCATTTTGCATTATGACATCATAATGGAATTTTGCATTATGACATCATAATGGAATTTTTACATTATGCCATCGTAATGGAATTTTACATTATGACATCATAATGGAATTTTGCATTATGACATCATAATGGAATGTTACATTATGACATCATAATGGAATGTCACATTATGACATCATAATGGAATTTTGCATTATGACATCATAATGGAATGTTACATTATGACATCATAATGGAATTTTGCATTATGACATCATAATGGAATGTTACATTATGACATCATAATGGAATGTCACATTATGACATCATAATGGAATTTTGCATTATGACATCATAATGGAATGTTACATTATGACATCATAATGGAATTTTACATTATGACATCATAATGGAATTTTGCATTATGACATCATAATGGAATTTTGCATTATGACATCGTAATGGAATTTTACATTATGACATCATAATGGAATTTTGCATTATGACATCGTAATGGAATTTTACATTATGACATCATAATGGAATTTTGCATTATGACATCATAATGGAATTTTACATTATGACATCATAATGGAATTTTGCATTATGACATCATAATGGAATTTTACATTATGACATCATAATGGAATTTTGCATTATGCCATCATAATGGAATTTTTACATTATGACATCATAATGGAATTTTGCATTATGACATCATAATGGAATTTTACATTATGACATCATAATGGAATTTTACATTATGACATCATAATGGAATTTTGCATTATGATATCATAATAAAATTTTTACATTATGACATCATAATGGAATTTTGAATTATGACATCATAATGGAATGTTACATTATGACATCATAATGGAATGTTGCATTATGACATCATAATGGAATTTTACATTATGACATCATAATGGAATGTTGCATTATTACATCATAATGGAATTTTACATTATGCCATCATAATGGAATGTTGCATTATGACATCATAATGGAATTTTGCATTATGACATCATAATGGAATTTTGCATTATGACATCATAATGGAATGTTGCATTATGACATCATAATGGAATTTTGCATTATGACATCATAATGGAATTTTGCATTATGACATCATAATGGAATTTTACATTATGACATCATAATGGAATTTTACATTCTGACATCATAATGGAATTTTGCATTATGCCATCATAATGGAATTTTTACATTATGACATCATAATGGAATTTTGCATTATGACATCATAATGGAATTTTACATTATGACATCATAATGGAATTTTGCATTATGATATCATAATAAAATTTTTACATTATGACATCATAATGGAATTTTGCATTATGACATCATAATGGATTGTTACATTATGACATCATAATGGAATGTTGCATTATGACATCATAATGGAATTTTACATTATGACATCATAATGGAATGTTGCATTATTACATCATAATGGAATTTTACATTATGACATCATAATGGAATTTTGCATTATGACATTGTAATGGAATTTTTACATTATGACATCATAATGGAATTTTGCATTGTGACATCATAATGGGATTTTGCATTATGACATCATAATGGAATGTTGCATTATGACATCTTAATGGAATGTTGCATTATGACATCATAATGGAATGTTGCATTATGACATCATAATGGAATTTTACATTATGACATCATAATGGAATGCTGCATTATGACATCATAATGGAATTTTGCATTATGACATCATAATGGAATTTTACATTATGACATCACAATGGAATTTTACATTATGACATCATAATGGAATTTTGCATTATGATATCATAATAAAATTTTTACATTATGACATCATAATGGAATTTTGCATTATGACATCATAATGGAATGTTACATTATGACATCATAATGGAATGTTGCATTATGACATCATAATGGAATTTTACATTATGCCATCATAATGGAATGTTGCATTATTACATCATAATGGAATTTTACATTATGCCATCATAATGGAATGTTGCATTATGACATCATAATGGAATTTTGCATTATGACATCATAATGGAATGTTGCATTATGACATCATAATGGAATTTTGCATTATGACATCATAATGGAATTTTGCATTATGACATCATAATGGAATTTTTACATTATGCCATCATAATGGAATTTTACATTATGACATCATAATGGAATTTTGCATTATGACATCATAATGGAATGTTACATTATGACATCATAATGGAATGTCACATTATGACATCATAATGGAATTTTGCATTATGACATCATAATGGAATGTTACATTATGACATCGTAATGGAATTTTACATTATGACATCATAATGGAATTTTGCATTATGACATCATAATGGAATTTTACATTATGACATCATAATGGAATTTTGCATTATGACATCGTAATGGAATTTTACATTATGACATCATAATGGAATTTTGCATTATGACATCGTAATGGAATTTTACATTATGACATCATAATGGAATTTTGCATTATGACATCATAATGGAATTTTACATTATGACATCATAATGGAATTTTGCATTATGACATCATAATGGAATTTTGCATTATGCCATCATAATGTAATTTTTACATTATGACATCATAATGGAATTTTGCATTATGACATCATAATGGAATTTTGCATTATGACATCATAATGGAATTTTACATTATGACATCATAATGGAATTTTGCATTATGATATCATAATAATATTTTTACATTATGACATCATAATGGAATTTTGCATTATGACATCATAATGGAATGTTACATTATTACATCATAATGGAATGTTGCATTATGACATCATAATGGAATTTTACATTATGACATCATAATGGAATGTTGCATTATTACATCATAATGGAATTTTACATTATGCCATCATAATGGAATGTTGCATTATGACATCATAATGGAATTTTGCATTATGACATCATAATGGAATGTTGCATTATGACATCATAATGGAATTTTGCATTATGACATCATAATGGAATTTTGCATTATGACATCATAAAGGAATTTTTACATTATGACATCATAATGGAATTTTACTTTATGACATCATAATGGAATTTTGCATTATGACATCATAATGGAATGTTACAATATGACATCATAATGGAATGTCACATTATGACATCATAATGGAATTTTGCATTATGACATCATAATGGAATGTTACATTATGACATCGTAATGGAATTTTACATTATGACATCATAATGGAATTTTGCATTATGACATCATAATGGAATTTTGCATTATGACATCATAATGGAATTTTGCATTATGACATCATAATGGAATTTTACATTATGATATCATAATAAAATTTTTACATTATGACATCATAATGGAATTTTGAATTATGACATCATAATGGAATGTTACATTATGACATCATAATGGAATGTTGCATTATGACATCATAATGGAATTTTACATTATGACATCATAATGGAATGTTGCATTATTACATCATAATGGAATTTTACATTATGCCATCATAATGGAATGTTGCATTATGACATCATAATGGAATTTTGCATTATGACATCATAATGGAATGTTGCATTATGACATCATAATGGAATGTTGCATTATGACATCATAATGGAATTTTGCATTATGACATCATAATGGAATTTTACATTATGACATCATAATGGAATTTTACATTATGACATCATAATGGAATTTTGCATTATGATATCATAATAAAATTTGTACATTATGACATCATAATGGAATTTTGAATTATGACATCATAATGGAATGTTACATTATGACATCATAATGGAATGTTGCATTATGACATCATAATGGAATTTTACATTATGACATCATAATGGAATGTTGCATTATTACATCATAATGGAATTTTACATTATGCCATCATAATGGAATGTTGCATTATGACATCATAATGGAATTTTGCATTATGACATCATAATGGAATGTTGCATTATGACATCATAATGGAATGTTGCATTATGACATCATAATGGAATTTTGCATTATGACATCATAATGGAATTTTACATTATGACATCATAATGGAATTTTACATTATGACATCATAATGGAATTTTGCAGTATGCCATCATAATGGAATTTTTACATTATGACATCATAATGGAATGTTGCATTATTACATCATAATGGAATTTTACATTATGCCATCATAATGGAATGTTGCATTATGACATCATAATGGAATTTTGCATTATGACATCATAATGGAATTTTTACATTATGACATCATAATGGAATTTTGCATTATGACATCATTATGGAATTTTACATTATGACATCATAATAGAATTTTTACATTATGACAGCATAATGGAATTTTGCATTATGACATCATAATGGAATTTTTACATTATGACATCATAATGGAATTTTGCATTATGACATCATAATGGAATTTTACATTATGACATCATAATAGAATGTTGCATTATGACATCATAATGGGATTTTACATTATGACATCATAATGGAATGTTGCATTATGACATCATAATGGAATTTTGCATTATGACATCATAATGGAATTTTGCATTAGGACATCATAATGGAATGTTACATTATGACATCATAATGGAATTTTGCATTATGACATCATAATTCAATTTTTACATTATGACATCATAATGGCATTTTGCATTATGACATCATAATTCAATTTTTACATTATGACATCATAATGGAATTTTGCATTATGACATCATAATTGAATTTTTACATTATGACATCATAATGGAATTTTACATTATGACGTCATAATGGAATTTTTACATTATGACATCATAATAAAATTTTGCATTATGACATCATAATGGAATTTTTACATTATGGCATCATAATGGAATTTTGCATTATGACATCATAACGGAATGTTGCATTATGACATCATAACGGAATGTTGCATTATGACATCATAATGGAATTTTTACATTATGACATCATAATGGAATTTTGCATTATGACATAATAATGGAATGTTACATTATGACATCATAATGGAATTTTGCATTATGACATCATAATTCAATTTTTACATTATGACATCATAATGGCATTTTGCATTATGACATCATAATGGAATTTTTACATTATGACATCATAATGGAATTTTTACATTATGACATCATAATGGAATTTTGCATTATGACATCATAATAGACTTTTTACATTATGACATCATAATGGAATTTTGCATTATGACATCATAATGGAATTTTACATTATGACATCACAATGGAATTTTACATTATGACATCATAATGGAATTTTGCATTATGATATCATAATAAAATTTTTACATTATGACATCATAATGGAATTTTGCATTATGACATCATAATGGAATGTTACATTATGACATCATAATGGAATGTTGCATTATGACATCATAATGGAATTTTACATTATGCCATCATAATGGAATGTTGCATTATTACATCATAATGGAATTTTACATTATGCCATCATAATGGAATGTTGCATTATGACATCATAATGGAATTTTGCATTATGACATCATAATGGAATGTTGCATTATGACATCATAATGGAATTTTGCATTATGACATCATAATGGAATTTTGCATTATGACATCATAATGGAATTTTTACATTATGCCATCATAATGGAATTTTACATTATGACATCATAATGGAATTTTGCATTATGACATCATAATGGAATGTTACATTATGACATCATAATGGAATGTCACATTATGACATCATAATGGAATTTTGCATTATGACATCATAATGGAATGTTACATTATGACATCGTAATGGAATTTTACATTATGACATCATAATGGAATTTTGCATTATGACATCATAATGGAATTTTACATTATGACATCGTAATGGAATTTTGCATTATGACATCGTAATGGAATTTTACATTATGACATCATAATGGAATTTTGCATTATGACATCGTAATGGAATTTTACATTATGACATCATAATGGAATTTTGCATTATGACATCATAATGGAATTTTACATTATGACATCATAATGGAATTTTGCATTATGACATCATAGTGGAATTTTACATTATGACATCATAATGGAATTTTGCATTATGACATTGTAATGGAATTTTTACATTATGACATCATAATGGAATTTTGCATTATGAGATCGTAATGGAATTTTTACATTATGACATCATAATGGAATTTTGCATTATGACATCATAATTCAATTTTTACATTATGACATCATAATGGCATTTTGCATTATGACATCATAATTCAATTTTTACATTATGACATCATAATGGAATTTTGCATTATGACATCATAATTGAATTTTTACATTATGACATCATAATGGAATTTTACATTATGACGTCATAATGGAATTTTTACATTATGACATCATAATAAAATTTTGCATTATGACATCATAATGGAATTTTTACATTATGACATCATAATGGAATTTTGCATTATGACATCATAACGGAATGTTGCATTATGACATCATAACGGAATGTTGCATTATGACATCATAATGGAATTTTTACATTATGACATCATAATGGAATTTTGCATTATGACATAATAATGGAATGTTACATTATGACATCATAATGGAATTTTGCATTATGACATCATAATTCAATTTTTACATTATGACATCATAATGGCATTTTGCATTATGACATCATAATGGAATTTTTACATTATGACATCATAATGGAATTTTTACATTATGACATCATAATGGAATTTTGCATTATGACATCATAATAGACTTTTTACATTATGACATCATAATGGAATTTTGCATTATGACATCATAATGGAATTTTACATTATGACATCACAATGGAATTTTACATTATGACATCATAATGGAATTTTGCATTATGATATCATAATAAAATTTTTACATTATGACATCATAATGGAATTTTGCATTATGACATCATAATGGAATGTTACATTATGACATCATAATGGAATGTTGCATTATGACATCATAATGGAATTTTACATTATGCCATCATAATGGAATGTTGCATTATTACATCATAATGGAATTTTACATTATGCCATCATAATGGAATGTTGCATTATGACATCATAATGGAATTTTGCATTATGACATCATAATGGAATGTTGCATTATGACATCATAATGGAATTTTGCATTATGACATCATAATGGAATTTTGCATTATGACATCATAATGGAATTTTTACATTATGCCATCATAATGGAATTTTACATTATGACATCATAATGGAATTTTGCATTATGACATCATAATGGAATGTTACATTATGACATCATAATGGAATGTCACATTATGACATCATAATGGAATTTTGCATTATGACATCATAATGGAATGTTACATTATGACATCGTAATGGAATTTTACATTATGACATCATAATGGAATTTTGCATTATGACATCATAATGGAATTTTACATTATGACATCATAATGGAATTTTGCATTATGACATCGTAATGGAATTTTACATTATGACATCATAATGGAATTTTGCATTATGACATCGTAATGGAATTTTACATTATGACATCATAATGGAATGTTGCATTATGACATCATAATGGAATTTTACATTATGACATCATAATGGAATTTTGCATTATGACATCATAGTGGAATTTTACATTATGACATCATAATGGAATTTTGCATTATGACATTGTAATGGAATTTTTACATTATGACATCATAATGGAATTTTGCATTATGAGATCGTAATGGAATTTTTACATTATGACATCATAATGGAATTTTGCATTATGACATCATAATGGAATTTTACATTATGACATCATAATGGAATGTTGCATTATGACATCATAATGGAATTTTACATTATGACATCATAATGGAATGTTGCATTATGACATCATAATGGAATTTTACATTATGACATCATAATGGAATGTTGCATTACGACATCATAATGGAATTTTACATTATGACATCATAATGGAATGTTGCATTACGACATCATAATGGAATTTTACATTATGACATCATAATGGAATGCTGCATTATGACATCATAATGGAATGTTGCATTATGACATCATAATGGAATTTTACATTATGACATCATAATGGAATTTTACATTATGACATCATAATGGAATTTTGCATTATGCCATCATAATGGAATTTTTACATTATGACATCATAATGGAATTTTGCATTATGACATCATAATGGAATTTTACATTATGACATCATAATGGAATTTTACATTATGACATCATAATGGAATTTTGCATTATGATATCATAATAAAATTTTTACATTATGACATCATAATGGAATTTTGAATTATGACATCATAATGGAATGTTACATTATGACATCATAATGGAATGTTGCATTATGACATCATAATGGAATGTTGCATTATTACATCATAATGGAATTTTACATTATGCCATCATAATGGAATGTTGCATTATGACATCATAATGGAATTTTGCATTATGACATCATAATGGAATGTTGCATTATGACATCATAATGGAATGTTGCATTATGACATCATAATGGAATTTTGCATTATGACATCATAATGGAATTTTACATTATGACATCATAATGGAATTTTACATTATGACATCATAATGGAATTTTGCATTATGCCATCATAATGGAATTTTTACATTATGACATCATAATGGAATGTTGCATTATTACATCATAATGGAATTTTACATTATGCCATCATAATGGAATGTTGCATTATGACATCATAATGGAATTTTGCATTATGACATCATAATGGAATTTTTACATTATGACATCATAATGGAATTTTGCATTATGACATCATTATGGAATTTTGCATTATGACATCATAATAGAATTTTTACATTATGACAGCATAATGGAATTTTGCATTATGACATCATAATGGAATTTTTACATTATGACATCATAATGGAATTTTGCATTATGACATCATAATGGAATTTTACATTATGACATCATAATAGAATGTTGCATTATGACATCATAATGGGATTTTACATTATGACATCATAATGGAATGTTGCATTATGACATCATAATGGAATTTTGCATTATGACATCATAATGGAATTTTGCATTAGGACATCATAATGGAATGTTACATTATGACATCATAATGGAATTTTGCATTATGACATCATAATTCAATTTTTACATTATGACATCATAATGGCATTTTGCATTATGACATCATAATTCAATTTTTACATTATGACATCATAATGGAATTTTGCATTATGACATCATAATTGAATTTTTACATTATGACATCATAATGGAATTTTACATTATGACGTCATAATGGAATTTTTACATTATGACATCATAATAAAATTTTGCATTATGACATCATAATGGAATTTTTACATTATGACATCATAATGGAATTTTGCATTATGACATCATAACGGAATGTTGCATTATGACATCATAACGGAATGTTGCATTATGACATCATAATGGAATTTTTACATTATGACATCATAATGGAATTTTGCATTATGACATCATAATGGAATGTTACATTATGACATCATAATGGAATTTTGCATTATGACATCATAATTCAATTTTTACATTATGACATCATAATGGCATTTTGCATTATGACATCATAATGGAATTTTTACATTATGACATCATAATTGAATTTTTACATTATGACATCATAATGGAATTTTGCATTATGACATCATAATAGACTTTTTACATTATGACATCATAATGGAATTTTGCATTATGACATCATAACGGAATTTTTACATTATGACATCATAATGGAATTTTGCATTATGACATCATAACGGAATGTTGCATTATGACATCATAATGGAATTTTTACATTATGACATCATAATGGAATGTTACATTATGACATCATAATGGAATTTTTACATTATGACATCATAATGGAATTTTTACATTATGACATCATAATGGAATTTTGCATTATGACATCATAATGGAATGTAACATTATGACATCATAATGGAATGTTGCATTATGACATCATAATGGAATGTTGCATTATGACATCATAATGGAATGTTGCATTATGACATCATAATGGAATTTTACATTATGACATCATAATGGAATTTTGCATTATGCCATCATAATGGAATTTTTACATTATGACATCATAATGGAATGTTACATTATGACATCATAATGGAATTTTTACATTATGACATCATAATGGAATTTTTACATTATGACATCATAATGGAATTTTGCATTATGACATCATAATGGAATGTAACATTATGACATCATAATGGAATGTTGCATTATGACATCATAATGGAATGTTGCATTATGACATCATAATGGAATGTTGCATTATGACATCATAATGGAATTTTACATTATGACATCATAATGGAATTTTGCATTATGCCATCATAATGGAATTTTTACATTATGACATCATAATGGAATGTTGCATTATTACATCATAATGGAATTTTACATTATGCCATCATAATGGAATGTTGCATTATGACATCATAATGGAATTTTGCATTATGACATCATATTGGAATGTTGCATTATGACATGATAATGGAATTTTGCATTATGACATCATAATGGAATGTTGCATTATGACATGATAATGGAATTTTGCATTATGACATCATAATGGAATGTTGCATTATGACATCATAATGGAATTTTGCATTATGACATCATAATGGAATTTTACATTATGACATCATAATGGAATTTTGCATTATGATATCATAATAAAATTTTTACATTATGACATCATAATGGAATTTTGCATTATGACATCATAATGGAATGTTACATTATGACATCATAATGGAATGTTGCATTATGACATCATAATGGAATTTTACATTATGACATCATAATGGAATGTTGCATTATTACATCATAATGGAATTTTACATTATGCCATCATAATGGAATGTTGCATTATGACATCATAATGGAATTTTGCATTATGACATCATAATGGAATTTTGCATTATGACATCATAATGGAATTTTTACATTATGACATCATAATGGAATGTTGCATTATGACATGATAATGGAATTTTGCATTATGACATCATAATGGAATGTTGCATTATGACATGATAATGGAATTTTGCATTATGCCATCATAATGGAATGTTGCATTATGACATCATAATGGAATTTTGCATTATGACATCATAATGGAATGTTGCATTATGACATCATAATGGAATTTTGCATTATGACATCATAATGGAATGTTGCATTATGACATGATAATGGAATTTTGCATTATGACATCATAATGGAATGTTGCATTATGACATCATAATGGAATTTTAAACATTATGACATCATAATGGAATTTTACATTATGACATCATAATGGAATTTTGCATTATGCCATCATAATGGAATTTTTACATTATGACATCATAATGGAATTTTGCATTATGACATCATAATGGAATTTTACATTATGACATCATAATGGAATTTTACATTATGACATCATAATGGAATTTTGCATTATGATATCATAATAAAATTTTTACATTATGACATCATAATGGAATTTTGCATTATGACATCATAATGGAATGTTACATTATGACATCATAATGGAATGTTGCATTATGACATCATAATGGAATTTTACATTATGACATCATAATGGAATGTTGCATTATGACATCATAATGGAATTTTACATTATGACATCATAATGGAATGTTGCATTATTACATCATAATGGAATTTTACATTATGCCATCATAATGGAATGTTGCATTATGACATCATAATGGAATTTTGCATTATGACATCATAATGGAATGTTGCATTATGACATCATAATGGAATTTTGCATTATGACATCATAATGGAATTTTGCATTATGACATCATAATGGAATTTTTACATTATGACATCATAATGGAATTTTAACATTATGACATCATAATGGAATTTTGCATTATGACATCATAATGGAATGTTACATTATGACATCATAATGGAATGTCACATTATGACATCATAATGGAATTTTGCATTATGACATCATAATGGAATGTTACATTATGACATCGTAATGGAATTTTACATTATGACATCATAATGGAATTTTGCATTATGACATCATACTGGAATTTTACATTACGACATCATAATGGAATTTTGCATTATGACATCATAATGGAATTTTGCATTATGACATCGTAATGGAATTTTACATTATGACATCATAATGGAATTTTGCATTATGACATCGTAATGGAATTTTACATTATGACATCATAATGGAATTTTGCATTATGACATCATAATGGAATTTTACATTATGACATCATAATGGAATTTTGCATTATGACATCATAATGGAATTTTAAATTATGACATCATAATGGAATTTTGCATTATGACATTGTAATGGAATTTTTACATTATGACATCATAATGGAATTTTGCATTATGACATCGTAATGGAATTTTTACATTATGACATCATAATGGAATTTTGCATTATGACATCATAATGGAATTTTACATTATGACATCATAATGGAATGTTGCATTATGACATCATAATGGAATTTTACATTATGACATCATAATGGAATGTTGCATTATGACATCATAATGGAATTTTACATTATGACATCATAATGGAATGTTGCATTACGACATCATAATGGAATTTTACATTATGACATCATAATGGAATGCTGCATTATGACATCATAATGGAATGTTGCATTATGACATCATAATGGAATTTTACATTATGACATCATAATGGAATTTTACATTATGACATCATAATGGAATTTTGCATTATGCCATCATAATGGAATTTTTACATTATGACATAATAATGGAATTTTGCATTATGACATCATAATGGAATTTTACATTATGACATCATAATGGAATTTTACATTATGACATCATAATGGAATTTTGCATTATGATATCATAAGAAAATTTTTACATTATGACATCATAATGGAATTTTGAATTATGACATCATAATGGAATGTTACATTATGACATCATAATGGAATGTTGCATTATGACATCATAATGGAATTTTACATTATGACATCATAATGGAATGTTGCATTATTACATCATAATGGAATTTTACATTATGCCATCATAATGGAATGTTGCATTATGACATCATAATGGAATTTTGCATTATGACATCATAATGGAATGTTGCATTATGACATCATAATGGAATTTTGCATTATGACATCATAATGGAATTTTACATTATGACATCATAATGGAATTTTACATTATGACATCATAATGGAATTTTGCATTATGCCATCATAATGGAAATTTTACATTATGACATCATAATGGAATGTTGCATTATTACATCATAATGGAATTTTACATTATGCCATCATAATGGAATGTTGCATTATGACATCATAATGGAATTTTGCATTATGACATCATAATGGAATGTTGCATTATGACATCATAATGGAATTTTGCATTATGACATCATAATGGAATTTTACATTATGACATCATAATGGAATTTTACATTATGACATCATAATGGAATTTTGCATTATGATATCATAATAAAATTTTTACATTATGACATCATAATGGAATTTTGCATTATGACATCATAATGGAATGTTACATTATGACATCATAATGGAATGTTGCATTATGACATCATAATGGAATTTTACATTATGACATCATAATGGAATGTTGCATTATTACATCATAATGGAATTTTACATTATGCCATCATAATGGAATGTTGCATTATGACATCATAATGGAATTTTGCATTATGACATCATAATGGAATGTTGCATTATGACATCATAATGGAATTTTGCATTATGACATCATAATGGAATTTTGCATTATGACATCATAATGGAATTTTTACATTGTGACATCATAATGGAATTTTACATTCTGACATCATAATGGAATTTTGCATTATGACATCATAATGGAATGTTACATTATGACATCATAATGGAATTTTACATTATGACATCATAATGGAATTTTGCATTATGCCATCATAATGGAATTTTTACATTATGACATCATAATGGAATGTTGCATTATTACATCATAATGGAATTTTACATTATGCCATCATAATGGAATGTTGCATTATGACATGATAATGGAATTTTGCATTATGACATCATAATGGAATGTTGCATTATGACATCATAATGGAATTTTGCATTATGACATCATAATGGAATTTTACATTATGACATCATAATGGAATTTTACATTATGACATCATAATGGAATTTTGCATTATGATATCATAATAAAATTTTTACATTATGACATCATAATGGAATTTTGCATTATGACATCATAATGGAATGTTACATTATGACATCATAATGGAATGTTGCATTATGACATCATAATGGAATTTTACATTATGACATCATAATGGAATGTTGCATTATTACATCATAATGGAATTTTACATTATGCCATCATAATGGAATGTTGCATTATGACATCATAATGGAATTTTGCATTATGACATCATAATGGAATGTTGCATTATGACATCATAATGGAATTTTGCATTATGACATCATAATGGAATTTTGCATTATGACATCATAATGGAATTTTTACATTGTGACATCATAATGGAATTTTACATTCTGACATCATAATGGAATTTTGCATTATGACATCATAATGGAATGTTACATTATGACATCATAATGGAATGTCACATTATGACATCATAATGGAATTTTGCATTATGACATCATTATGGAATGTTACATTATGACATCGTAATGGAATTTTACATTATGACATCATAATGGAATTTTGCATTATGACATCATAATGGAATTTTACATTATGACATCATAATGGAATTTTGCATTATGAGATCATAATGGAATTTTACATTATGACATCATAATGGAATTTTGCATTATGACATTGTAATGGAATTTTTACATTATGACATCGTAATGGAATTTTTACATTATGACATCATAATGGAATGTTGCATTATTACATCATAATGGAATTTTACATTATGCCATCATAATGGAATGTTGCATTATGACATCATAATGGAATTTTGCATTATGACATCATAATGGAATGTTGCATTATGACATGATAATGGAATTTTGCATTATGACATCATAATGGAATGTTGCATTATGACATCATAATGGAATTTTGCATTATGACATCATAATGGAACTTTACATTATGACATCATAATGGAATTTTACATTATGACATCATAATGGAATTTTGCATTATGATATCATAATAAAATTTTTACATTATGACATCATAATGGAATTTTGAATTATGACATCATTATGGAATGTTACATTATGACATCATAATGGAATGTTGCATTATGACATCATAATGGAATTTTACATTATGACATCATAATGGAATGTTGCATTATTACATCATAATGGAATTTTACATTATGCCATCATAATGGAATGTTGCATTATGACATCATAATGGAATTTTGCATTATGACATCATAATGGAATGTTGCATTATGACATCATAATGGAATTTTACATTATGACATCATAATGGAATTTTGCATTATGACATCGTAATGGAATTTTGCATTATGACATCGTAATGGAATTTTACATTATGACATCATAATGGAATTTTGCATTATGACATCATAATGGAATTTTACATTATGACATCATAATGGAATTTTGCATTATGACATCATAGTGGAATTTTACATTATGACATCATAATGGAATTTTGCATTATGACATTGTAATGGAATTTTTACATTATGACATCATAATGGAATTTTGCATTATGACATCGTAATGGAATTTTTACATTATGACATCATAATGGAATTTTGCATTATGACATCATAATGGAATTTTACATTATGACATCATAATGGAATGTTGCATTATGACATCATAATGGAATTTTACATTATGACATCATAATGGAATGTTGCATTATGACATCATAATGGAATTTTACATTATGACATCATAATGGAATGTTGCATTACTACATCATAATGGAATTTTACATTATGACATCATAATGGAATGTTGCATTACGACATCATAATGGAATTTTACATTATGACATCATAATGGAATGCTGCATTATGACATCATAATGGAATGTTGCATTATGACATCATAATGGAATTTTACATTATGACATCATAATGGAATTTTACATTATGACATCATAATGGAATTTTGCATTATGATATCATAATAAAATTTGTACATTATGACATCATAATGGAATGTTGCATTATGACATCATAATGGAATGTTGCATTATGACATCATAATGGAATTTTGCATTATGACATCATAATGGAATGTTGCATTATGACATCATAATGGAATTTTACATTATGACATCATAATGGAATTTTGCATTATGACATCGTAATGGAATTTTGCATTATGACATCGTAATGGAATTTTACATTATGACATCATAATGGAATTTTGCATTATGACATCATAATGGAATTTTACATTATGACATCATAATGGAATTTTGCATTATGACATCATAGTGGAATTTTACATTATGACATCATAATGGAATTTTGCATTATGACATTGTAATGGAATTTTTACATTATGACATCATAATGGAATTTTGCATTATGACATCGTAATGGAATTTTTACATTATGACATCATAATGGAATTTTGCATTATGACATCATAATGGAATTTTACATTATGACATCATAATGGAATGTTGCATTATGACATCATAATGGAATTTTACATTATGACATCATAATGGAATGTTGCATTATGACATCATAATGGAATTTTACATTATGACATCATAATGGAATGTTGCATTACGACATCATAATGGAATTTTACATTATGACATCATAATGGAATGTTGCATTATGACATCATAATGGAATTTTACATTATGACATCATAATGGAATGCTGCATTATGACATCATAATGGAATGTTGCATTATGACATCATAATGGAATTTTACATTATGACATCATAATGGAATTTTACATTATGACATCATAATGGAATTTTGCATTATGCCATCATAATGGAATTTTTACATTATGACATCATTATGGAATTTTGCATTATGACATCATAATGGAATTTTACATTATGACATCATAATGGAATTTTACATTATGACATCATAATGGAATTTTGCATTATGATATCATAATAAAATTTGTACATTATGACATCATAATGGAATTTTGAATTATGACATCATAATGGAATGTTACATTATGACATCATAATGGAATGTTGCATTATGACATCATAATGGAATTTTACATTATGACATCATAATGGAATGTTGCATTATGACATCATAATGGAATTTTACATTATGACATCATAATGGAATGTTGCATTATTACATCATAATGGAATTTTACATTATGCCATCATAATGGAATGTTGCATTATGACATCATAATGGAATTTTGCATTATGACATCATAATGGAATGTTGCATTATGACATCATAATGGAATGTTGCATTATGACATCATAATGGAATTTTGCATTATGACATCACAATGGAATTTTACATTATGACATCATAATGGAATTTTACATTATGACATCATAATGGAATTTTGCATTATGCCATCATAATGGAATTTTTACATTATGACATCATAATGGAATGTTGCATTATTACATCATAATGGAATTTTACATTATGCCATCATAATGGAATGTTGCATTATGACATCATAATGGAATTTTGCATTATGACATCATAATGGAATTTTTACATTATGACATCATAATGGAATTTTGCATTATGACATCATTATGGAATTTTACATTATGACATCATAATAGAATTTTTACATTATGACAGCATAATGGAATTTTGCATTATGACATCATAATGGAATTTTTACATTATGACATCATAATGGAATTTTGCATTATGACATCATAATGGAATTTTACATTATGACATCATAATAGAATGTTGCATTATGACATCATAATGGGATTTTACATTATGACATCATAATGGAATGTTGCATTATGACATCATAATGGAATTTTGCATTATGACATCATAATGGAATTTTGCATTAGGACATCATAATGGAATGTTACATTATGACATCATAATGGAATTTTGCATTATGACATCATAATTCAATTTTTACATTATGACATCATAATGGCATTTTGCATTATGAAATCATAATTCAATTTTTACATTATGACATCATAATGGAATTTTGCATTATGACATCATAATTGAATTTTTACATTATGACATCATAATGGAATTTTACATTATGACGTCATAATGGAATTTTTACATTATGACATCATAATAAAATTTTGCATTATGCCATCATAATGGAATTTTTACATTATGACATCATAATGGAATGTTGCATTATGACATCATAATGGAATTTTGCATTATGACATCACAATGGAATTTTACATTATGACATCATAATGGAATTTTACATTATGACATCATAATGGAATTTTGCATTATGCCATCATAATGGAATTTTTACATTATGACATCATAATGGAATGTTGCATTATTACATCATAATGGAATTTTACATTATGCCATCATAATGGAATGTTGCATTATGACATCATAATGGAATTTTGCATTATGACATCATAATGGAATTTTTACATTATGACATCATAATGGAATTTTGCATTATGACATCATTATGGAATTTTACATTATGACATCATAATAGAATTTTTACATTATGACAGCATAATGGAATTTTGCATTATGACATCATAATGGAATTTTTACATTATGACATCATAATGGAATTTTGCATTATGACATCATAATGGAATTTTACATTATGACATCATAATAGAATGTTGCATTATGACATCATAATGGGATTTTACATTATGACATCATAATGGAATGTTGCATTATGACATCATAATGGAATTTTGCATTATGACATCATAATGGAATTTTGCATTAGGACATCATAATGGAATTTTGCATTATGACATCATAATGGAATTTTTACATTATGACATCATAATGGAATTTTGCATTATGACATCATTATGGAATTTTACATTATGACATCATAATAGAATTTTTACATTATGACAGCATAATGGAATTTTGCATTATGACATCATAATGGAATTTTTACATTATGACATCATAATGGAATTTTGCATTATGACATCATAATGGAATTTTACATTATGACATCATAATAGAATGTTGCATTATGACATCATAATGGGATTTTACATTATGACATCATAATGGAATGTTGCATTATGACATCATAATGGAATTTTGCATTATGACATCATAATGGAATTTTGCATTAGGACATCATAATGGAATGTTACATTATGACATCATAATGGAATTTTGCATTATGACATCATAATTCAATTTTTACATTATGACATCATAATGGCATTTTGCATTATGACATCATAATTCAATTTTTACATTATGACATCATAATGGAATTTTGCATTATGACATCATAATTGAATTTTTACATTATGACATCATAATGGAATTTTACATTATGACGTCATAATGGAATTTTTACATTATGACATCATAATAAAATTTTGCATTATGACATCATAATGGAATTTTTACATTATGACATCATAATGGAATTTTGCATTATGACATCATAACGGAATGTTGCATTATGACATCATAACGGAATGTTGCATTATGACATCATAATGGAATTTTTACATTATGACATCATAATGGAATTTTGCATTATGACATCATAATGGAATGTTACATTATGACATCATAATGGAATTTTGCATTATGACATCATAATGGAATTTTACATTATGACATCATAATGGAATGTTGCATTATTACATCATAATGGAATTTTACATTATGCCATCATAATGGAATGTTGCATTATGACATCATAATGGAATTTTGCATTATGACATCATAATGGAATGTTGCATTATGACATCATAATGGAATTTTGCATTATGACATCATAATGGAATTTTGCATTATGACATCATAATGGAATTTTTACATTATGACATCATAATGGAATTTTTACATTATGACATCATAATGGAATTTTGCATTATGACATCATAATGGAATGTTACATTATGACATCATAATGGAATGTCACATTATGACATCATAATGGAATTTTGCATTATGACATCATAATGGAATGTTACATTATGACATCGTAATGGAATTTTACATTATGACATCATAATGGAATTTTGCATTATGACATCATACTGGAATTTTACATTACGACATCATAATCGAATTTTGCATTATGACATCATAATGGAATTTTGCATTATGACATCGTAATGGAATTTTACATTATGACATCATAATGGAATTTTGCATTATGACATCATAATGGAATTTTACATTATGACATCATAATGGAATTTTGCATTATGACATCATAATGGAATTTTACATTATGACATCATAATGGAATTTTGCATTATGACATTGTAATGGAATTTTTACATTATGACATCATAATGGAATTTTGCATTATGACATTGTAATGGAATTTTTACATTATGACATCATAATGGAATTTTGCATTATGACATCATAATGGAATTTTACATTATGACATCATAATGGAATGTTGCATTATGACATCATAATGGAATTTTACATTATGACATCATAATGGAATGTTGCATTATGACATCATAATGGAATTTTACATTATGACATCATAATGGAATGTTGCATTACGACATCATAATGGAATTTTACATTATGACATCATAATGGAATGTTGCATTACGACATCATAATGGAATTTTACATTATGACATCATAATGGAATGCTGCATTATGACATCATAATGGAATGTTGCATTATGACATCATAATGGAATGTTGCATTATGACATCATAATGGAATTTTACATTATGACATCATAATGGAATTTTACATTATGACATCATAATGGAATTTTGCATTATGCCATCATAATGGAATTTTTACATTATGACATCATAATGGAATTTTGCATTATGACATCATAATGGAATTTTACATTATGACATCATAATGGAATTTTACATTATGACATCATAATGGAATTTTGCATTATGATATCATAATAAAATTTTTACATTATGACATCATAATGGAATTTTGAATTATGACATCATAATGGAATGTTACATTATGACATCATAATGGAATGTTGCATTATGACATCATAATGGAATTTTACATTATGACATCATAATGGAATGTTGCATTATTACATCATAATGGAATTTTACATTATGCCATCATAATGGAATGTTGCATTATGACATCATAATGGAATTTTGCATTATGACATC
The DNA here is from genome assembly GCF_035609145.1 of Eleutherodactylus coqui. NCBI lineage: Eukaryota > Metazoa > Chordata > Amphibia > Anura > Eleutherodactylidae > Eleutherodactylus > Eleutherodactylus coqui. The sequence continues at coordinate 112,306,039 of NC_089842.1, read as the reverse complement.
ATAATGGAATGTTGCATTATGACATCATAATGGAATTTTGCATTATGACATCATAATGGAATTTTACATTATGACATCATAATGGAATTTTACATTATGACATCATAATGGAATTTTGCATTATGCCATCATAATGGAATTTTTACATTATGACATCATAATGGAATGTTGCATTATTACATCATAATGGAATTTTACATTATGCCATCATAATGGAATGTTGCATTATGACATCATAATGGAATTTTGCATTATGACATCATAATGGAATGTTGCATTATGACATGATAATGGAATTTTGCATTATGACATCATAATGGAATGTTGCATTATGACATCATAATGGAATTTTGCATTATGACATCATAATGGAATTTTACATTATGACATCATAATGGAATTTTACATTATGACATCATAATGGAATTTTGCATTATGATATCATAATAAAATTTTTACATTATGACATCATAATGGAATTTTGCATTATGACATCATAATGGAATGTTACATTATGACATCATAATGGAATGTTGCATTATGACATCATAATGGAATTTTACATTATGACATCATAATGGAATGTTGCATTATTACATCATAATGGAATTTTACATTATGCCATCATAATGGAATGTTGCATTATGACATCATAATGGAATTTTGCATTATGACATCATAATGGAATTTTACATTATGACATCATAATGGAATGTTGCATTACGACATCATAATGGAATTTTACATTATGACATCATAATGGAATGCTGCATTATGACATCATAATGGAATGTTGCATTATGACATCATAATGGAATTTTACATTATGACATCATAATGGAATTTTACATTATGACATCATAATGGAATTTTGCATTATGCCATCATAATGGAATTTTTACATTATGACATCATAATGGAATTTTGCATTATGACATCATAATGGAATTTTACATTATGACATCATAATGGAATTTTACATTATGACATCATAATGGAATTTTGCATTATGATATCATAATAAAATTTTTACATTATGACATCATAATGGAATTTTGAATTATGACATCATAATGGAATGTTACATTATGACATCATAATGGAATGTTGCATTATGACATCATAATGGAATTTTACATTATGACATCATAATGGAATGTTGCATTATTACATCATAATGGAATTTTACATTATGCCATCATAATGGAATGTTGCATTATGACATCATAATGGAATTTTGCATTATGACATCATAATGGAATGTTGCATTATGACATCATAATGGAATTTTGCATTATGACATCATAATGGAATTTTACATTATGACATCATAATGGAATTTTACATTATGACATCATAATGGAATTTTGCATTATGCCATCATAATGAAATTTTTACATTATGACATCATAATGGAATGTTGCATTATTACATCATAATGGAATTTTACATTATGCCATCATAATGGAATGTTGCATTATGACATCATAATGGAATTTTGCATTATGACATCATAATGGAATGTTGCATTATGACATGATAATGGAATTTTGCATTATGACATCATAATGGAATGTTGCATTATGACATCATAATGGAATTTTGCATTATGACATCATAATGGAATTTTACATTATGACATCATAATGGAATTTTACATTATGACATCATAATGGAATTTTGCATTATGATATCATAATAAAATTTTTACATTATGACATCATAATGGAATTTTGCATTATGACATCATAATGGAATGTTACATTATGACATCATAATGGAATGTTGCATTATGACATCATAATGGAATTTTACATTATGACATCATAATGGAATGTTGCATTATTACATCATAATGGAATTTTACATTATGCCAGCATAATGGAATGTTGCATTATGACATCATAATGGAATTTTGCATTATGACATCATAATGGAATGTTGCATTATGACATCATAATGGAATGTTGCATTATGACATCATAATGGAATTTTGCATTATGACATCATAATGGAATTTTTACATTGTGACATCATAATGGAATTTTACATTCTGACATCATAATGGAATTTTGCATTATGACATCATAATGGAATGTTACATTATGACATCATAATGGAATGTCACATTATGACATCATAATGGAATTTTGCATTATGACATCATTATGGAATGTTACATTATGACATCGTAATGGAATTTTACATTATGACATCATAATGGAATTTTGCATTATGACATCATAATGGAATTTTACATTATGACATCATAATGGAATTTTGCATTATGAGATCATAATGGAATTTTACATTATGACATCATAATGGAATTTTGCATTATGACATTGTAATGGAATTTTTACATTATGACATCGTAATGGAATTTTTACATTATGACATCATAATGGAATGTTGCATTATTACATCATAATGGAATTTTACATTATGCCATCATAATGGAATGTTGCATTATGACATCATAATGGAATTTTGCATTATGACATCATAATGGAATGTTGCATTATGACATGATAATGGAATTTTGCATTATGACATCATAATGGAATGTTGCATTATGACATCATAATGGAATTTTGCATTATGACATCATAATGGAACTTTACATTATGACATCATAATGGAATTTTACATTATGACATCATAATGGAATTTTGCATTATGATATCATAATAAAATTTTTACATTATGACATCATAATGGAATTTTGAATTATGACATCATTATGGAATGTTACATTATGACATCATAATGGAATGTTGCATTATGACATCATAATGGAATTTTACATTATGACATCATAATGGAATGTTGCATTATTACATCATAATGGAATTTTACATTATGCCATCATAATGGAATGTTGCATTATGACATCATAATGGAATTTTGCATTATGACATCATAATGGAATGTTGCATTATGACATCATAATGGAATTTTACATTATGACATCGTAATGGAATTTTGCATTATGACATCGTAATGGAATTTTGCATTATGACATCGTAATGGAATTTTACATTATGACATCATAATGGAATTTTGCATTATGACATCATAATGGAATTTTACATTATGACATCATAATGGAATTTTGCATTATGACATCATAGTGGAATTTTACATTATGACATCATAATGGAATTTTGCATTATGACATTGTAATGGAATTTTTACATTATGACATCATAATGGAATTTTGCATTATGACATCGTAATGGAATTTTTACATTATGACATCATAATGGAATTTTGCATTATGACATCATAATGGAATTTTACATTATGACATCATAATGGAATGTTGCATTATGACATCATAATGGAATTTTACATTATGACATCATAATGGAATGTTGCATTATGACATCATAATGGAATTTTACATTATGACATCATAATGGAATGTTGCATTACGACATCATAATGGAATTTTACATTATGACATCATAATGGAATGTTGCATTACGACATCATAATGGAATTTTACATTATGACATCATAATGGAATGCTGCATTATGACATCATAATGGAATGTTGCATTATGACATCATAATGGAATTTTACATTATGACATCATAATGGAATTTTACATTATGACATCATAATGGAATTTTACATTATGACATCATAATGGAATTTTGCATTATGCCATCATAATGGAATTTTTACATTATGACATCATAATGGAATTTTGCATTATGACATCATAATGGAATTTTACATTATGACATCATAATGGAATTTTACATTATGACATCATAATGGAATTTTGCATTATGATATCATAATAAAATTTGTACATTATGACATCATAATGGAATTTTGAATTATGACATCATAATGGAATGTTACATTATGACATCATAATGGAATGTTGCATTATGACATCATAATGGAATTTTACATTATGACATCATAATGGAATGTTGCATTATTACATCATAATGGAATTTTACATTATGCCATCATAATGGAATGTTGCATTATGACATCATAATGGAATTTTGCATTATGACATCATAATGGAATGTTGCATTATGACATCATAATGGAATGTTGCATTATGACATCATAATGGAATTTTGCATTATGACATCATAATGGAATTTTACATTATGACATCATAATGGAATTTTACATTATGACATCATAATGGAATGTTGCATTATTACATCATAATGGAATTTTACATTATGCCATCATAATGGAATGTTGCATTATGACATCATAATGGAATTTTGCATTATGACATCATAATGGAATTTTTACATTATGACATCATAATGGAATTTTGCATTATGACATCATTATGGAATTTTACATTATGACATCATAATAGAATTTTTACATTATGACAGCATAATGGAATTTTGCATTATGACATCATAATGGAATTTTTACATTATGACATCATAATGGAATTTTGCATTATGACATCATAATGGAATTTTACATTATGACATCATAATAGAATGTTGCATTATGACATCATAATGGGATTTTACATTATGACATCATAATGGAATGTTGCATTATGACATCATAATGGAATTTTGCATTATGACATCATAATGGAATTTTGCATTAGGACATCATAATGGAATGTTACATTATGACATCATAATGGAATTTTGCATTATGACATCATAATTCAATTTTTACATTATGACATCATAATGGCATTTTGCATTATGAAATCATAATTCAATTTTTACATTATGACATCATAATGGAATTTTGCATTATGACATCATAATTGAATTTTTACATTATGACATCATAATGGAATTTTACATTATGACGTCATAATGGAATTTTTACATTATGACATCATAATAAAATTTTGCATTATGCCATCATAATGGAATTTTTACATTATGACATCATAATGGAATGTTGCATTATTACATCATAATGGAATTTTACATTATGCCATCATAATGGAATGTTGCATTATGACATCATAATGGAATTTTGCATTATGACATCATAATGGAATTTTTACATTATGACATCATAATGGAATTTTGCATTATGACATCATTATGGAATTTTACATTATGACATCATAATAGAATTTTTACATTATGACAGCATAATGGAATTTTGCATTATGACATCATAATGGAATTTTTACATTATGACATCATAATGGAATTTTGCATTATGACATCATAATGGAATTTTACATTATGACATCATAATAGAATGTTGCATTATGACATCATAATGGGATTTTACATTATGACATCATAATGGAATGTTGCATTATGACATCATAATGAAATTTTGCATTATGACATCATAATGGAATTTTGCATTAGGACATCATAATGGAATGTTACATTATGACATCATAATGGAATTTTGCATTATGACATCATAATTCAATTTTTACATTATGACATCATAATGGCATTTTGCATTATGACATCATAATTCAATTTTTACATTATGACATCATAATGGAATTTTGCATTATGACATCATAATTGAATTTTTACATTATGACATCATAATGGAATTTTTACATTATGACATCATAATGGAATTTTGCATTATGACATCATAATGGAATTTTGCATTATGACATCGTAATGGAATTTTACATTATGACATCATAATGGAATTTTGCATTATGACATCATAATGGAATTTTACATTATGACATCATAATGGAATTTTGCATTATGACATCATAATGGAATTTTACATTATGACATCATAATGGAATTTTGCATTATGACATTGTAATGGAATTTTTACATTATGACATCATAATGGAATTTTGCATTATGACATCGTAATGGAATTTTTACATTATGACATCATAATGGAATTTTGCATTATGACATCATAATGGAATTTTACATTATGACATCATAATGGAATGTTGCATTATGACATCATAATGGAATTTTACATTATGACATCATAATGGAATGTTGCATTATGACATCATAATGGAATTTTACATTATGACATCATAATGGAATGTTGCATTACGACATCATAATGGAATTTTACATTATGACATCATAATGGAATGTTGCATTACGACATCATAAAGGAATTTTACATTATGACATCATAATGGAATGTTGCATTACGACATCATAAAGGAATTTTACATTATGACATCATAATGGAATGCTGCATTATGACATCATAATGGAATGTTGCATTATGACATCATAATGGAATTTTACATTATGACATCATAATGGAATTTTACATTATGACATCATAATGGAATTTTGCATTATGCCATCATAATGGAATTTTTACATTATGACATCATAATGGAATTTTGCATTATGACATCATAATGGAATTTTACATTATGACATCATAATGGAATTTTACATTATGACATCATAATGGAATTTTGCATTATGATATCATAATAAAATTTTTACATTATGACATCATAATGGAATTTTGAATTATGACATCATAATGGAATGTTACATTATGACATCATAATGGAATGTTGCATTATGACATCATAATGGAATTTTACATTATGACATCATAATGGAATGTTGCATTATTACATCATAATGGAATTTTACATTATGCCATCATAATGGAATGTTGCATTATGACATCATAATGGAATTTTGCATTATGACATCATAATGGAATGTTGCATTATGACATCATAATGGAATTTTACATTATGACATCATAATGGAATTTTACATTATGACATCATAATGGAATTTTGCATTATGCCATCATAATGGAATTTTTACATTATGACATCATAATGGAATGTTGCATTATTACATCATAATGGAATTTTACATTATGCCATCATAATGGAATGTTGCATTATGACATCATAATGGAATTTTGCATTATGACATCATAATGGAATGTTGCATTATGACATGATAATGGAATTTTGCATTATGACATCATAATGGAATGTTGCATTATGACATCATAATGGAATTTTGCATTATGACATCATAATGGAATTTTACATTATGACATCATAATGGAATTTTACATTATGACATCATAATGGAATTTTGCATTATGATATCATAATAAAATTTTTACATTATGACATCATAATGGAATTTTGCATTATGACATCATAATGGAATTTTTACATTATGACATCATAATGGAATTTTGCATTATGACATCATAATGGAATTTTACATTATGACATCATAATAGAATGTTGCATTATGACATCATAATGGGATTTTACATTATGACATCATAATGGAATGTTGCATTATGACATCATAATGGAATTTTGCATTATGACATCATAATGGAATTTTGCATTAGGACATCATAATGGAATGTTACATTATGACATCATAATGGAATTTTGCATTATGACATCATAATTCAATTTTTACATTATGACATCATAATGGCATTTTGCATTATGAAATCATAATTCAATTTTTACATTATGACATCATAATGGAATTTTGCATTATGACATCATAATTGAATTTTTACATTATGACATCATAATGGAATTTTACATTATGACGTCATAATGGAATTTTTACATTATGACATCATAATAAAATTTTGCATTATGCCATCATAATGGAATTTTTACATTATGACATCATAATGGAATGTTGCATTATTACATCATAATGGAATTTTACATTATGCCATCATAATGGAATGTTGCATTATGACATCATAATGGAATTTTGCATTATGACATCATAATGGAATTTTTACATTATGACATCATAATGGAATTTTGCATTATGACATCATTATGGAATTTTACATTATGACATCATAATAGAATTTTTACATTATGACAGCATAATGGAATTTTGCATTATGACATCATAATGGAATTTTTACATTATGACATCATAATGGAATTTTGCATTATGACATCATAATGGAATTTTACATTATGACATCATAATAGAATGTTGCATTATGACATCATAATGGGATTTTACATTATGACATCATAATGGAATGTTGCATTATGACATCATAATGAAATTTTGCATTATGACATCATAATGGAATTTTGCATTAGGACATCATAATGGAATGTTACATTATGACATCATAATGGAATTTTGCATTATGACATCATAATTCAATTTTTACATTATGACATCATAATGGCATTTTGCATTATGACATCATAATTCAATTTTTACATTATGACATCATAATGGAATTTTGCATTATGACATCATAATTGAATTTTTACATTATGACATCATAATGGAATTTTTACATTATGACATCATAATGGAATTTTGCATTATGACATCATAATGGAATTTTGCATTATGACATCGTAATGGAATTTTACATTATGACATCATAATGGAATTTTGCATTATGACATCATAATGGAATTTTACATTATGACATCATAATGGAATTTTGCATTATGACATCATAATGGAATTTTACATTATGACATCATAATGGAATTTTGCATTATGACATTGTAATGGAATTTTTACATTATGACATCATAATGGAATTTTGCATTATGACATCGTAATGGAATTTTTACATTATGACATCATAATGGAATTTTGCATTATGACATCATAATGGAATTTTACATTATGACATCATAATGGAATGTTGCATTATGACATCATAATGGAATTTTACATTATGACATCATAATGGAATGTTGCATTATGACATCATAATGGAATTTTACATTATGACATCATAATGGAATGTTGCATTACGACATCATAATGGAATTTTACATTATGACATCATAATGGAATGTTGCATTACGACATCATAAAGGAATTTTACATTATGACATCATAATGGAATGTTGCATTACGACATCATAAAGGAATTTTACATTATGACATCATAATGGAATGCTGCATTATGACATCATAATGGAATGTTGCATTATGACATCATAATGGAATTTTACATTATGACATCATAATGGAATTTTACATTATGACATCATAATGGAATTTTGCATTATGCCATCATAATGGAATTTTTACATTATGACATCATAATGGAATTTTGCATTATGACATCATAATGGAATTTTACATTATGACATCATAATGGAATTTTACATTATGACATCATAATGGAATTTTGCATTATGATATCATAATAAAATTTTTACATTATGACATCATAATGGAATTTTGAATTATGACATCATAATGGAATGTTACATTATGACATCATAATGGAATGTTGCATTATGACATCATAATGGAATTTTACATTATGACATCATAATGGAATGTTGCATTATTACATCATAATGGAATTTTACATTATGCCATCATAATGGAATGTTGCATTATGACATCATAATGGAATTTTGCATTATGACATCATAATGGAATGTTGCATTATGACATCATAATGGAATTTTACATTATGACATCATAATGGAATTTTACATTATGACATCATAATGGAATTTTGCATTATGCCATCATAATGGAATTTTTACATTATGACATCATAATGGAATGTTGCATTATTACATCATAATGGAATTTTACATTATGCCATCATAATGGAATGTTGCATTATGACATCATAATGGAATTTTGCATTATGACATCATAATGGAATGTTGCATTATGACATGATAATGGAATTTTGCATTATGACATCATAATGGAATGTTGCATTATGACATCATAATGGAATTTTGCATTATGACATCATAATGGAATTTTACATTATGACATCATAATGGAATTTTACATTATGACATCATAATGGAATTTTGCATTATGATATCATAATAAAATTTTTACATTATGACATCATAATGGAATTTTGCATTATGACATCATAATGGAATTTTACATTATGACATCATAATGGAATTTTACATTATGACATCATAATGGAATTTTGCATTATGACATCATAATGGAATTTTGCATTATGATATCATAATAAAATTTTTACATTATGACATCATAATGGAATTTTGCATTATGACATCATAATGGAATTTTACATTATGACATCATAATGGAATTTTACATTATGACATCATAATGGAATTTTGCATTATGATATCATAATAAAATTTTTACATTATGACATCATAATGGAATTTTGAATTATGACATCATAATGGAATGTTACATTATAACATCATAATGGAATGTTGCATTATGACATCATAATGGAATTTTACATTATGACATCATAATGGAATGTTGCATTATTACATCATAATGGAATTTTACATTATGCCATCATAATGGAATGTTGCATTATGACATCATAATGGAATTTTGCATTATGACATCATAATGGAATGTTGCATTATGACATCATAATGGAATTTTGCATTATGACATCATAATGGAATTTTACATTATGACATCATAATGGAATTTTACATTATGACATCATAATGGAATTTTGCATTATGCCATCATAATGGAATTTTTACATTATGACATCATAATGGAATGTTGCATTATTACATCATAATGGAATTTTACATTATGCCATCATAATGGAATGTTGCATTATGACATCATAATGGAATTTTGCATTATGACATCATAATGGAATGTTGCATTATGACATGATAATGGAATTTTGCATTATGACATCATAATGGAATGTTGCATTATGACATCATAATGGAATTTTGCATTATGACATCATAATGGAATTTTACATTATGACATCATAATGGAATTTTACATTATGCCATCATAATGGAATTTTTACATTATGACATCATAATGGAATTTTGCATTATGACATCATAATGGAATTTTACATTATGACATCATAATGGAATTTTACATTATGCCATCATAATGGAATTTTGCATTATGATATCATAATAAAATTTTTACATTATGACATCATAATGGAATTTTGAATTATGACATCATAATGGAATGTTACATTATAACATCATAATGGAATGTTGCATTATGACATCATAATGGAATTTTACATTATGACATCATAATGGAATGTTGCATTATTACATCATAATGGAATTTTACATTATGCCATCATAATGGAATGTTGCATTATGACATCATAATGGAATTTTGCATTATGACATCATAATGGAATGTTGCATTATGACATCATAATGGAATTTTGCATTATGACATCATAATGGAATTTTACATTATGACATCATAATGGAATTTTACATTATGACATCATAATGGAATTTTGCATTATGCCATCATAATGGAATTTTTACATTATGACATCATAATGGAATGTTGCATTATTACATCATAATGGAATTTTACATTATGCCATCATAATGGAATGTTGCATTATGACATCATAATGGAATTTTGCATTATGACATCATAATGGAATGTTGCATTATGACATGATAATGGAATTTTGCATTATGACATCATAATGGAATGTTGCATTATGACATCATAATGGAATTTTGCATTATGACATCATAATGGAATTTTACATTATGACATCATAATGGAATTTTACATTATGACATCATAATGGAATTTTGCATTATGATATCATAATAAAATTTTTACATTATGACATCATAATGGAATTTTGCATTATGACATCATAATGGAATGTTACATTATGACATCATAATGGAATGTTGCATTATGACATCATAATGGAATTTTACATTATGACATCATAATGGAATGTTGCATTATTACATCATAATGGAATTTTACATTATGCCATCATAATGGAATGTTGCATTATGACATCATAATGGAATTTTGCATTATGACATCATAATGGAATGTTGCATTATGACATCATAATGGAATTTTGCATTATGACATCATAATGGAATTTTGCATTATGACATCATAATGGAATTTTTACATTGTGACATCATAATGGAATTTTACATTCTGACATCATAATGGAATTTTGCATTATGACATCATAATGGAATGTTACATTATGACATCATAATGGAATGTCACATTATGACATCATAATGGCATTTTGCATTATGACATCATTATGGAATGTTACATTATGACATCGTAATGGAATTTTACATTATGACATCATAATGGAATTTTGCATTATGAGATCATAATGGAATTTTACATTATGACATCATAATGGAATTTTGCATTATGAGATCATAATGGAATTTTACATTATGACATCATAATGGAATTTTGCATTATGACATTGTAATGGAATTTTTACATTATGACATCGTAATGGAATTTTTACATTATGACATCATAATGGAATGTTGCATTATTACATCATAATGGAATTTTACATTATGCCATCATAATGGAATGTTGCATTATGACATCATAATGGAATTTTGCATTATGACATCATAATGGAATGTTGCATTATGACATGATAATGGAATTTTGCATTATGATATCATAATGGAATGTTGCATTATGACATCATAATGGAATTTTGCATTATGACATCATAATGGAACTTTACATTATGACATCATAATGGAATTTTACATTATGACATCATAATGGAATTTTGCATTATGATATCATAATAAAATTTTTACATTATGACATCATAATGGAATTTTGAATTATGACATCATTATGGAATGTTACATTATAACATCATAATGGAATGTTGCATTATGACATCATAATGGAATTTTACATTATGACATCATAATGGAATGTTGCATTATTACATCATAATGGAATTTTACATTATGCCATCATAATGGAATGTTGCATTATGACATCATAATGGAATTTTGCATTATGACATCATAATGGAATGTTGCATTATGACATCATAATGGAATTTTGCATTATGACATCATAATGGAATTTTACATTATGACATCATAATGGAATTTTACATTATGACATCATAATGGAATTTTGCATTATGCCATCATAATGGAATTTTTACATTATGACATCATAATGGAATGTTGCATTATTACATCATAATGGAATTTTACATTATGCCATCATAATGGAATGTTGCATTATGACATCATAATGGAATTTTGCATTATGACATCATAATGGAATGTTGCATTATGACATGATAATGGAATTTTGCATTATGACATCATAATGGAACGTTGCATTATGACATCATAATGGAATTTTGCATTATGATATCATAAGAAAATTTTTACATTATGACATCATAATGGAATTTTGAATTATGACATCATAATGGAATGTTACATTATGACATCATAATGGAATGTTGCATTATGACATCATAATGGAATTTTACATTATGACATCATAATGGAATGTTGCATTATTACATCATAATGGAATTTTACATTATGCCATCATAATGGAATGTTGCATTATGACATCATAATGGAATTTTGCATTATGACATCATAATGGAATGTTGCATTATGACATCATAATGGAATTTTGCATTATGACATCATAATGGAATTTTACATTATGACATCATAATGGAATTTTACATTATGACATCATAATGGAATTTTGCATTATGCCATCATAATGGAAATTTTACATTATGACATCATAATGGAATGTTGCATTATTACATCATAATGGAATTTTACATTATGCCATCATAATGGAATGTTGCATTATGACATCATAATGGAATTTTGCATTATGACATCATAATGGAATGTTGCATTATGACATCATAATGGAATTTTGCATTATGACATCATAATGGAATTTTACATTATGACATCATAATGGAATTTTACATTATGACATCATAATGGAATTTTGCATTATGATATCATAATAAAATTTTTACATTATGACATCATAATGGAATTTTGCATTATGACATCATAATGGAATGTTACATTATGACATCATAATGGAATGTTGCATTATGACATCATAATGGAATTTTGCATTATGATATCATAATAAAATTTTTACATTATGACATCATAATGGAATTTTGCATTATGACATCATAATGGAATGTTACATTATGACATCATAATGGAATGTTGCATTATGACATCATAATGGAATTTTACATTATGACATCATAATGGAATGTTGCATTATTACATCATAATGGAATTTTACATTATGCCATCATAATGGAATGTTGCATTATGACATCATAATGGAATTTTGCATTATGACATCATAATGGAATGTTGCATTATGACATCATAATGGAATTTTGCATTATGACATCATAATGGAATTTTGCATTATGACATCATAATGGAATTTTTACATTGTGACATCATAATGGAATTTTACATTCTGACATCATAATGGAATTTTGCATTATGACATCATAATGGAATGTTACATTATGACATCATAATGGAATGTCACATTATGACATCATAATGGCATTTTGCATTATGACATCATTATGGAATGTTACATTATGACATCGTAATGGAATTTTACATTATGACATCATAATGGAATTTTGCATTATGAGATCATAATGGAATTTTACATTATGACATCATAATGGAATTTTGCATTATGAGATCATAATGGAATTTTACATTATGACATCATAATGGAATTTTGCATTATGACATTGTAATGGAATTTTTACATTATGACATCGTAATGGAATTTTTACATTATGACATCATAATGGAATGTTGCATTATTACATCATAATGGAATTTTACATTATGCCATCATAATGGAATGTTGCATTATGACATCATAATGGAATTTTGCATTATGACATCATAATGGAATGTTGCATTATGACATGATAATGGAATTTTGCATTATGATATCATAATGGAATGTTGCATTATGACATCATAATGGAATTTTGCATTATGACATCATAATGGAACTTTACATTATGACATCATAATGGAATTTTACATTATGACATCATAATGGAATTTTGCATTATGATATCATAATAAAATTTTTACATTATGACATCATAATGGAATTTTGAATTATGACATCATTATGGAATGTTACATTATAACATCATAATGGAATGTTGCATTATGACATCATAATGGAATTTTACATTATGACATCATAATGGAATGTTGCATTATTACATCATAATGGAATTTTACATTATGCCATCATAATGGAATGTTGCATTATGACATCATAATGGAATTTTGCATTATGACATCATAATGGAATGTTGCATTATGACATCATAATGGAATTTTACATTATGACATCATAATGGAATTTTGCATTATGACATCGTAATGGAATTTTACATTATGACATCATAATGGAATTTTGCATTATGACATCGTAATGGAATTTTACATTATGACATCATAATGGAATTTTGCATTATGACATCATAATGGAATTTTACATTATGACATCATAATGGAATTTTGCATTATGCCATCATAATGGAATTTTTACATTATGACATCATAATGGAATGTTGCATTATTACATCATAATTAGATTTTACATTATGCCATCATAATGGAATGTTGCATTATGACATCATAATGGAATTTTGCATTATGACATCATAATGGAATGTTGCATTATGACATGATAATGGAATTTTGCATTATGACATCATAATGGAATGTTGCATTATGACATCATAATGGAATTTTGCATTATGACATCATAATGGAATTTTACATTATGACATCATAATGGAATTTTACATTATGACATCATAATGGAATTTTGCATTATGATATCATAATAAAATTTTTACATTATGACATCATAATGGAATTTTGCATTATGACATCATAATGGAATGTTACATTATGACATCATAATGGAATGTTGCATTATGACATCATAATGGAATTTTACATTATGACATCATAATGGAATGTTGCATTATTACATCATAATGGAATTTTACATTATGCCATCATAATGGAATGTTGCATTATGACATCATAATGGAATTTTGCATTATGACATCATAATGGAATGTTGCATTATGACATCATAATGGAATTTTGCATTATGACATCATAATGGAATTTTGCATTATGACATCATAATGGAATTTTTACATTGTGACATCATAATGGAATTTTACATTCTGACATCATAATGGAATTTTGCATTATGACATCATAATGGAATGTTACATTATGACATCATAATGGAATGTCACATTATGACATCATAATGGCATTTTGCATTATGACATCATTATGGAATGTTACATTATGACATCGTAATGGAATTTTACATTATGACATCATAATGGAATTTTGCATTATGACATCATAATGGAATTTTACATTATGACATCATAATGGAATTTTGCATTATGAGATCATAATGGAATTTTACATTATGACATCATAATGGAATTTTGCATTATGACATTGTAATGGAATTTTTACATTATGACATCGTAATGGAATTTTTACATTATGACATCATAATGGAATGTTGCATTATTACATCATAATGGAATTTTACATTATGCCATCATAATGGAATGTTGCATTATGACATCATAATGGAATTTTGCATTATGACATCATAATGGAATGTTGCATTATGACATGATAATGGAATTTTGCATTATGATATCATAATGGAATGTTGCATTATGACATCATAATGAAATTTTGCATTATGACATCATAATGGAACTTTACATTATGACATCATAATGGAATTTTACATTATGACATCATAATGGAATTTTGCATTATGATATCATAATAAAATTTTTACATTATGACATCATAATGGAATTTTGAATTATGACATCATTATGGAATGTTACATTATGACATCATAATGGAATGTTGCATTATGACATCATAATGGAATTTTACATTATGACATCATAATGGAATGTTGCATTATGACATCATAATGGAATTTTACATTATGACATCATAATGGAATTTTGCATTATGACATCGTAATGGAATTTTACATTATGACATCATAATGGAATTTTGCATTATGACATCGTAATGGAATTTTACATTATGACATCATAATGGAATTTTGCATTATGATATCATAATGGAATTTTACATTATGACATCATAATGGAATTTTGCATTATGACATCATAGTGGAATTTTACGTTATGACATCATAATGGAATTTTGCATTATGACATTGTAATGGAATTTTTACATTATGACATCATAATGGAATTTTGCATTATGACATCGTAATGGAATTTTTACATTATGACATCATAATGGAATTTTGCATTATGACAGCATAATGGAATTTTACATTATGACATCATAATGGAATGTTGCATTATGACATCATAATGGAATTTTACATTATGACATCATAATAGAATGTTGCATTATGACATCATAATGGAATTTTACATTATGACATCATAAGGGAATGTTGCATTACGACATCATAATGGAATTTTACATTATGACATCATAATGGAATGTTGCATTACGACATCATAATGGAATTTTACATTATGACATCATAATGGAATGCTGCATTATGACATCATAATGGAATGTTGCATTATGACATCATAATGGAATTTTACATTATGACATCATAATGGAATTTTACATTATGACATCATAATGGAATTTTGCATTATGCCATCATAATGGAATTTTTACATTATGACATCATAATGGAATTTTGCATTATGACATCATAATGGAATTTTACATTATGACATCATAATGGAATTTTACATTATGACATCATAATGGAATTTTGCATTATGATATCATAATAAAATTTGTACATTATGACATCATAATGGAATTTTGAATTATGACATCATAATGGAATGTTACATTATGACATCATAATGGAATGTTGCATTATGACATCATAATGGAATTTTACATTATGACATCATAATGGAATGTTGCATTATTACATCATAATGGAATTTTACATTATGCCATCATAATGGAATGTTGCATTATGACATCATAATGGAATTTTGCATTATGACATCATAATGGAATGTTGCATTATGACATCATAATGGAATGTTGCATTATGACATCATAATGGAATTTTACATTATGACATCATAATGGAATTTTGCATTATGACATCGTAATGGAATTTTACATTATGACATCATAATGGAATTTTGCATTATGACATCGTAATGGAATTTTACATTATGACATCATAATGGAATTTTGCATTATGACATCATAATGGAATTTTACATTATGACATCATAATGGAATTTTGCATTATGCCATCATAATGGAATTTTTACATTATGACATCATAATGGAATGTTGCATTATTACATCATAATGGAATTTTACATTATGCCATCATAATGGAATGTTGCATTATGACATCATAATGGAATTTTGCATTATGACATCATAATGGAATGTTGCATTATGACATGATAATGGAATTTTGCATTATGACATCATAATGGAATGTTGCATTATGACATCATAATGGAATTTTGCATTATGACATCATAATGGAATTTTACATTATGACATCATAATGGAATTTTACATTATGACATCATAATGGAATTTTGCATTATGATATCATAATAAAATTTTTACATTATGACATCATAATGGAATTTTGCATTATGACATCATAATGGAATGTTACATTATGACATCATAATGGAATGTTGCATTATGACATCATAATGGAATTTTACATTATGACATCATAATGGAATGTTGCATTATTACATCATAATGGAATTTTACATTATGCCATCATAATGGAATGTTGCATTATGACATCATAATGGAATTTTGCATTATGACATCATAATGGAATGTTGCATTATGACATCATAATGGAATTTTGCATTATGACATCATAATGGAATTTTGCATTATGACATCATAATGGAATTTTTACATTGTGACATCATAATGGAATTTTACATTCTGACATCATAATGGAATTTTGCATTATGACATCATAATGGAATGTTACATTATGACATCATAATGGAATGTCACATTATGACATCATAATGGCATTTTGCATTATGACATCATTATGGAATGTTACATTATGACATCGTAATGGAATTTTACATTATGACATCATAATGGAATTTTGCATTATGACATCATAATGGAATTTTACATTATGACATCATAATGGAATTTTGCATTATGAGATCATAATGGAATTTTACATTATGACATCATAATGGAATTTTGCATTATGACATTGTAATGGAATTTTTACATTATGACATCGTAATGGAATTTTTACATTATGACATCATAATGGAATGTTGCATTATTACATCATAATGGAATTTTACATTATGCCATCATAATGGAATGTTGCATTATGACATCATAATGGAATTTTGCATTATGACATCATAATGGAATGTTGCATTATGACATGATAATGGAATTTTGCATTATGATATCATAATGGAATGTTGCATTATGACATCATAATGGAATTTTGCATTATGACATCATAATGGAACTTTACATTATGACATCATAATGGAATTTTACATTATGACATCATAATGGAATTTTGCATTATGATATCATAATAAAATTTTTACATTATGACATCATAATGGAATTTTGAATTATGACATCATTATGGAATGTTACATTATGACATCATAATGGAATGTTGCATTATGACATCATAATGGAATTTTACATTATGACATCATAATGGAATGTTGCATTATGACATCATAATGGAATTTTACATTATGACATCATAATGGAATTTTGCATTATGACATCGTAATGGAATTTTACATTATGACATCATAATGGAATTTTGCATTATGACATCGTAATGGAATTTTACATTATGACATCATAATGGAATTTTGCATTATGATATCATAATGGAATTTTACATTATGACATCATAATGGAATTTTGCATTATGACATCATAGTGGAATTTTACGTTATGACATCATAATGGAATTTTGCATTATGACATTGTAATGGAATTTTTACATTATGACATCATAATGGAATTTTGCATTATGACATCGTAATGGAATTTTTACATTATGACATCATAATGGAATTTTGCATTATGACAGCATAATGGAATTTTACATTATGACATCATAATGGAATGTTGCATTATGACATCATAATGGAATTTTACATTATGACATCATAATGGAATGTTGCATTATGACATCATAATGGAATTTTACATTATGACATCATAATGGAATGTTGCATTACGACATCATAATGGAATTTTACATTATGACATCATAATGGAATGTTGCATTACGACATCATAATGGAATTTTACATTATGACATCATAATGGAATGCTGCATTATGACATCATAATGGAATGTTGCATTATGACATCATAATGGAATTTTACATTATGACATCATAATGGAATTTTACATTATGACATCATAATGGAATTTTGCATTATGCCATCATAATGGAATTTTTACATTATGACATCATAATGGAATTTTGCATTATGACATCATAATGGAATTTTACATTATGACATCATAATGGAATTTTACATTATGACATCATAATGGAATTTTGCATTATGATATCATAATAAAATTTGTACATTATGACATCATAATGGAATTTTGAATTATGACATCATAATGGAATGTTACATTATGACATCATAATGGAATGTTGCATTATGACATCATAATGGAATTTTACATTATGACATCATAATGGAATGTTGCATTATTACATCATAATGGAATTTTACATTATGCCATCATAATGGAATGTTGCATTATGACATCATAATGGAATTTTGCATTATGACATCATAATGGAATGTTGCATTATGACATCATAATGGAATGTTGCATTATGACATCATAATGGAATTTTGCATTATGACATCATAATGGAATTTTACATTATGACATCATAATGGAATTTTACATTATGACATCATAATGGAATTTTGCATTATGCCATCATAATGGAATTTTTACATTATGACATCATAATGGAATGTTGCATTATTACATCATAATGGAATTTTACATTATGCCATCATAATGGAATGTTGCATCATGACATCATAATGGAATTTTGCATTATGACATCATAATGGAATTTTTACATTATGACATCATAATGGAATTTTGCATTATGACATCATTATGGAATTTTACATTATGACATCATAATAGAATTTTTACATTATGACAGCATAATGGAATTTTGCATTATGACATCATAATGGAATTTTTACATTATGACATCATAATGGAATTTTGCATTATGACATCATAATGGAATTTTACATTATGACATCATAATAGAATGTTGCATTATGACATCATAATGGGATTTTACATTATGACATCATAATGGAATGTTGCATTATGACATCATAATGGAATTTTGCATTATGACATCATAATGGAATTTTGCATTAGGACATCATAATGGAATGTTACATTATGACATCATAATGGAATTTTGCATTATGACATCATAATTCAATTTTTACATTATGACATCATAATGGCATTTTGCATTATGACATCATAATTCAATTTTTACATTATGACATCATAATGGAATTTTGCATTATGACATCATAATTGAATTTTTACATTATGACATCATAATGGAATTTTACATTATGACGTCATAATGGAATTTTTACATTATGACATCATAATAAAATTTTGCATTATGACATCATAATGGAATTTTTACATTATGACATCATAATGGAATTTTGCATTATGACATCATAACGGAATGTTGCATTATGACATCATAACGGAATGTTGCATTATGACATCATAACGGAATGTTGCATTATGACATCATAATGGAATTTTTACATTATGACATCATAATGGAATTTTGCATTATGACATCATAATGGAATGTTACATTATGACATCATAATGGAATTTTGCATTATGACATCATAATTCAATTTTTACATTATGACATCATAATGGCATTTTGCATTATGACATCATAATGGAATTTTTACATTATGACATCATAATGGAATTTTTACATTATGACATCATAATGGAATTTTGCATTATGACATCATAATAGACTTTTTACATTATGACATCATAATGGAATTTTGCATTATGACATCATAATGGAATTTTACATTATGACATCACAATGGAATTTTACATTATGACATCATAATGGAATTTTGCATTATGATATCATAATAAAATTTTTACATTATGACATCATAATGGAATTTTTACATTATGACATCATAATAAAATTTTGCATTATGACATCATAATGGAATTTTTACATTATGACATCATAATGGAATTTTGCATTATGACATCATAACGGAATGTTGCATTATGACATGATAACGGAATGTTGCATTATGACATCATAATGGAATTTTTACATTATGACATCATAATGGAATTTTGCATTATGACATCATAATGGAATGTTACATTATGACATCATAATGGAATTTTGCATTATGACATCATAATTCAATTTTTACATTATGACATCATAATGGCATTTTGCATTATGACATCATAATGGAATTTTTACATTATGACATCATAATGGAATTTTTACATTATGACATCATAATGGAATTTTGCATTATGACATCATAATAGACTTTTTACATTATGACATCATAATGGAATTTTGCATTATGACATCATAATGGAATGTTACATTATGACATCATAATGGAATGTTGCATTATGACATCATAATGGAATTTTACATTATGACATCATAATGGAATGTTGCATTATTACATCATAATGGAATTTTACATTATGCCATCATAATGGAATGTTGCATTATGACATCATAATGGAATTTTGCATTATGACATCATAATGGAATGTTGCATTATGACATCATAATGGAATTTTGCATTATGACATCATAATGGAATTTTGCATTATGACATCATAATGGAATTTTTACATTATGCCATCATAATGGAATTTTACATTATGACATCATAATGGAATTTTGCATTATGACATCATAATGGAATGTTACATTATGACATCATAATGGAATGTCACATTATGACATCATAATGGAATTTTGCATTATGACATCATGATGGAATGTTACATTATGACATCGTAATGGAATTTTACATTATGACATCATAATGGAATTTTGCATTATGACATCATAATGGAATTTTACATAATGACATCATAATGGAATTTTGCATTATGACATCGTAATAGAATTTTACATTATGACATCATAATGGAATTTTGCATTATGACATCGTAATGGAATTTTACATTATGACATCATAATGGAATTTTGCATTATGACATCATAATGGAATTTTACATTATGCCTTCAGAATGGAATTTTGCATTATGACATCATAGTGGAATTTTACATTATGACATCATAATGGAATTTTGCATTATGACATTGTAATGGAATTTTTACATTATGACATCATAATGGAATTTTGCATTATGACATCGTAATGGAATTTTTACATTATGACATCATAATGGAATTTTGCATTATGACATCATAATGGAATTTTACATTATGACATCATAATGGAATGTTGCATTATGACATCATAATGGAATTTTACATTATGACATCATAATGGAATGTTGCATTATGACATCATAATGGAATTTTACATTATGACATCATAATGGAATGTTGCATTACGACATCATAATGGAATTTTACATTATGACATCATAATGGAATGTTGCATTACGACATCATAATGGAATTTTACATTATGACATCATAATGGAATGCTGCATTATGACATCATAATGGAATGTTGCATTATTACATCATAATGGAATTTTACATTATGACATCATAATGGAATTTTACATTATGACATCATAATGGAATTTTGCATTATGCCATCATAATGGAATTTTTACATTATGACATCATAATGGAATGTTGCATTATGACATCATAATGGAATTTTACATTATGACATCATAATGGAATTTTACATTATGACATCATAATGGAATTTTGCATTATGACATCATAATGGAATTTTACATTATGACATCATAATGGAATTTTGCATTATGACATTGTAATGGAATTTTTACATTATGACATCATAATGGAATTTTGCATTATGACATCGTAATGGAATTTTTACATTATGACATCATAATGGAATTTTGCATTATGACATCATAATGGAATTTTACATTATGACATCATAATGGAATGTTGCATTATGACATCATAATGGAATTTTACATTATGACATCATAATGGAATGTTGCATTATGACATCATAATGGAATTTTACATTATGACATCATAATGGAATGTTGCATTACGACATCATAATGGAATTTTACATTATGACATCATAATGGAATGTTGCATTACGACATCATAATGGAATTTTACATTATGACATCATAATGGAATGCTGCATTATGACATCATAATGGAATGCTGCATTATGACATCATAATGGAATGTTGCATTATGACATCATAATGGAATTTTACATTATGACATCATAATGGAATTTTACATTATGACATCATAATGGAATTTTGCATTATGCCATCATAATGGAATTTTTACATTATGACATCATAATGGAATTTTGCATTATGACATCATAATGGAATTTTACATTATGACATCATAATGGAATTTTACATTATGACATCATAATGGAATTTTGCATTATGATATCATAATAAAATTTTTACATTATGACATCATAATGGAATTTTGAATTATGACATCATAATGGAATGTTACATTATGACATCATAATGGAATGTTGCATTATGACATCATAATGGAATTTTACATTATGACATCATAATGGAATGTTGCATTATGACATCATAATGGAATTTTGCATTATGACATCATAATGGAATGTTGCATTATGACATCATAATGGAATTTTGCATTATGACATCATAATGGAATTTTACATTATGACATCATAATGGAATTTTACATTATGACATCATAATGGAATTTTGCATTATGCCATCATAATGGAATTTTTACATTATGACATCATAATGGAATGTTGCATTATTACATCATAATGGAATTTTACATTATGCCATCATAATGGAATGTTGCATTATGACATCATAATGGAATTTTGCATTATGACATCATAATGGAATGTTGCATTATGACATGATAATGGAATTTTGCATTATGACATCATAATGGAATGTTGCATTATGACATCATAATGGAATTTTACATTATGACATCATAATGGAATTTTACATTATGACATCATAATGGAATTTTGCATTATGATATCATAATAAAATTTTTACATTATGACATCATAATGGAATTTTGCATTATGACATCATAATGGAATGTTACATTATGACATCATAATGGAATGTTGCATTATGACATCATAATGGAATTTTACATTATGACATCATAATGGAATGTTGCATTATTACATCATAATGGAATTTTACATTATGCCATCATAATGGAATGTTGCATTATGACATCATAATGGAATTTTGCATTATGACATCATAATGGAATGTTGCATTATGACATCATAATGGAATTTTGCATTATGACATCATAATGGAATTTTGCATTATGACATCATAATGGAATTTTTACATTGTGACATCATAATGGAATTTTACATTCTGACATCATAATGGAATTTTGCATTATGACATCATAATGGAATGTTACATTATGACATCATAATGGAATGTCACATTATGACATCATAATGGAATTTTGCATTATGACATCATTATGGAATGTTACATTATGACATCGTAATGGAATTTTTACATTATGACATCATAATGGAATGTTGCATTATTACATCATAATGGAATTTTACATTATGCCATCATAATGGAATGTTGCATTATGACATCATAATGGAATTTTGCATTATGACATCATAATGGAATGTTGCATTATGACATGATAATGGAATTTTGCATTATGACATCATAATGGAATGTTGCATTATGACATCATAATGGAATTTTGCATTATGACATCATAATGGAACTTTACATTATGACATCATAATGGAATTTTACATTATGACATCATAATGGAATTTTGCATTATGATATCATAATAAAATTTTTACATTATGACATCATAATGGAATTTTGAATTATGACATCATTATGGAATGTTACATTATGACATCATAATGGAATGTTGCATTATGACATCATAATGGAATTTTACATTATGACATCATAATGGAATGTTGCATTATTACATCATAATGGAATTTTACATTATGCCATCATAATGGAATGTTGCATTATGACATCATAATGGAATTTTGCATTATGACATCATAATGGAATGTTGCATTATGACATCATAATGGAATTTTACATTATGACATCATAATGGAATTTTGCATTATGACATCGTAATGGAATTTTACATTATGACATCATAATGGAATTTTGCATTATGACATCGTAATGGAATTTTACATTATGACATCATAATGGAATTTTGCATTATGACATCATAATGGAATTTTACATTATGACATCATAATGGAATTTTGCATTATGACATCATAGTGGAATTTTACGTTATGACATCATAATGGAATTTTTCATTATGACATTGTAATGGAATTTTTACATTATGACATCATAATGGAATTTTGCATTATGACATCGTAATGGAATTTTTACATTATGACATCATAATGGAATTTTGCATTATGACATCATAATGGAATTTTACATTATGACATCATAATGGAATGTTGCATTATGACATCATAATGGAATTTTACATTATGACATCATAATGGAATGTTGCATTATGACATCATAATGGAATTTTACATTATGACATCATAATGGAATGTTGCATTACGACATCATAATGGAATTTTACATTATGACATCATAATGGAATGTTGCATTACGACATCATAATGGAATTTTACATTATGACATCATAATGGAATGCTGCATTATGACATCATAATGGAATGTTGCATTATGACATCATAATGGAATTTTACATTATGACATCATAATGGAATTTTACATTATGACATCATAATGGAATTTTGCATTATGCCATCATAATGGAATTTTTACATTATGACATCATAATGGAATTTTGCATTATGACATCATAATGGAATTTTACATTATGACATCATAATGGAATTTTACATTATGACATCATAATGGAATTTTGCATTATGATATCATAATAAAATTTGTACATTATGACATCATAATGGAATTTTGAATTATGACATCATAATGGAATGTTACATTATGACATCATAATGGAATGTTGCATTATGACATCATAATGGAATTTTACATTATGACATCATAATGGAATGTTGCATTATTACATCATAATGGAATTTTACATTATGCCATCATAATGGAATGTTGCATTATGACATCATAATGGAATTTTGCATTATGACATCATAATGGAATGTTGCATTATGACATCATAATGGAATGTTGCATTATGACATCATAATGGAATTTTGCATTATGACATCATAATGGAATTTTACATTATGACATCATAATGGAATTTTACATTATGACATCATAATGGAATTTTGCATCATGCCATCATAATGGAATTTTTACATTATGACATCATAATGGAATGTTGCATTATTACATCATAATGGAATTTTACATTATGCCATCATAATGGAATGTTGCATTATGACATCATAATGGAATTTTGCATTATGACATCATAATGGAATTTTTACATTATGACTAGAGATGAGCGAACACGTTCGGCCCCGCCCCTTTTTCGCCCGAACACCGAACTTTGCGAACACCTCGGTGTTCGGGCGAAAAAGTTCGGGGGCCGCCGTGGCAGCGCGGGGGGGTGCGGCGGGGAGCGGGGGGGAGAGGGAGAGAGAGAGGGCTCCCCCCTGTTCCCCGCTACTGCCGCCCGCGCCGCCGCGCATCTCCCCGCCCCCCGGCGGCACCCGGACACTTACGCGCGAACACTCCAGTGTTCGCTAAAGCCGGTGTCCGGGTGCGGATGTGTCCGTTACGGACACGTTCGCTCATCTCTAATTATGACATCATAATGGAATTTTGCATTATGACATCATTATGGAATTTTACATTATGACATCATAATAGAATTTTTACATTATGACAGCATAATGGAATTTTGCATTATGACATCATAATGGAATTTTTACATTATGACATCATAATGGAATTTTGCATTATGACATCATAATGGAATTTTACATTATGACATCATAATAGAATGTTGCATTATGACATCATAATGGGATTTTACATTATGACATCATAATGGAATGTTGCATTATGACATCATAATGGAATTTTGCATTATGACATCATAATGGAATTTTGCATTAGGACATCATAATGGAATGTTACATTATGACATCATAATGGAATTTTGCATTATGACATCATAATTCAATTTTTACATTATGACATCATAATGGCATTTTGCATTATGACATCATAATTCAATTTTTACATTATGACATCATAATGGAATTTTGCATTATGACATCATAATTGAATTTTGCATTATGACATCATAATTGAATTTTTACATTATGACATCATAATGGAATTTTACATTATGACGTCATAATGGAATTTTTACATTATGACATCATAATAAAATTTTGCATTATGACATCATAATGGAATTTTTACATTATGACATCATAATGGAATTTTGCATTATGACATCATAACGGAATGTTGCATTATGACATCATAACGGAATGTTGCATTATGACATCATAATGGAATTTTTACATTATGACATCATAATGGAATTTTGCATTATGACATCATAATGGAATGTTACATTATGACATCATAATGGAATTTTGCATTATGACATCATAATAGACTTTTTACATTATGACATCATAATGGAATTTTGCATTATGACATCATAATGGAATTTTACATTATGACATCACAATGGAATTTTACATTATGACATCATAATGGAATTTTGCATTATGATATCATAAAAAATTTTTTACATTATGACATCATAATGGAATTTTGCATTATGACATCATAATGGAATGTTACATTATGACATCATAATGGAATGTTGCATTATGACATCATAATGGAATTTTACATTATGACATCATAATGGAATGTTGCATTATTACATCATAATGGAATTTTACATTATGCCATCATAATGGAATGTTGCATTATGACATCATAATGGAATTTTACATTATGACATCATAATGGAATTTTGCATTATGACATCATAATGGAATGTTACATTATGACATCATAATGAAATGTCACATTATGACATCATAATGGAATTTTGCATTATGACATCATAATGGAATGTTACATTATGACATCGTAATGGAATTTTACATTATGACATCATAATGGAATTTTGCATTATGACATCATAATGGAATTTTACATTATGACATCATAATGGAATTTTGCATTATGACATCGTAATGGAATTTTACATTATGACATCATAATGGAATTTTGCATTATGACATCGTAATGGAATTTTACATTATGACATCATAATGGAATTTTGCATTATGACATCATAATGGAATTTTACATTATGACATCATAATGGAATTTTGCATTATGACATCATAGTGGAATTTTACATTATGACATCATAATGGAATTTTGCATTATGACATTGTAATGGAATTTTTACATTATGACATCATAATGGAATTTTACATTATGACATCATAATGGAATTTTGCATTATGACATCATAATGGAATTTTACATTATGACATCATAATGGAATGTTGCATTATGACATCATAATGGAATTTTACATTATGACATCATAATGGAATGTTGCATTATGACATCATAATGGAATTTTACATTATGACATCATAATGGAATGTTGCATTACGACATCATAATGGAATTTTACATTATGACATCATAATGGAATGTTGCATTACGACATCATAATGGAATTTTACATTATGACATCATAATGGAATGCTGCATTATGACATCATAATGGAATGTTGCATTATGACATCATAATGGAATTTTACATTATGACATCATAATGGAATTTTACATTATGACATCATAATGGAATTTTGCATTATGCCATCATAATGGAATTTTTACATTATGACATCATAATGGAATGTTGCATTATGACATCATAATGGAATTTTACATTATGACATCATAATGGAATTTTACATTATGACATCATAATGGAATTTTGCATTATGACATCATAATGGAATTTTACATTATGACATCATAATGGAATTTTGCATTATGACATTGTAATGGAATTTTTACATTATGACATCATAATGGAATTTTGCATTATGACATCGTAATGGAATTTTTACATTATGACATCATAATGGAATTTTGCATTATGACATCATAATGGAATTTTACATTATGACATCATAATGGAATGTTGCATTATGACATCATAATGGAATTTTACATTATGACATCATAATGGAATGTTGCATTATGACATCATAATGGAATTTTACATTATGACATCATAATGGAATGTTGCATTACGACATCATAATGGAATTTTACATTATGACATCATAATGGAATGTTGCATTACGACATCATAATGGAATTTTACATTATGACATCATAATGGAATGCTGCATTATGACATCATAATGGAATGTTGCATTATGACATCATAATGGAATTTTACATTATGACATCATAATGGAATTTTTACATTATGACATCATAATGGAATTTTGCATTATGCCATCATAATGGAATTTTTACATTATGACATCATAATGGAATTTTGCATTATGACATCATAATGGAATTTTACATTATGACATCATAATGGAATTTTACATTATGACATCATAATGGAATTTTGCATTATGATATCATAATAAAATTTTTACATTATGACATCATAATGGAATTTTGAATTATGACATCATAATGGAATGTTACATTATGACATCATAATGGAATGTTGCATTATGACATCATAATGGAATTTTACATTATGACATCATAATGGAATGTTGCATTATTACATCATAATGGAATTTTACATTATGCCATCATAATGGAATGTTGCATTATGACATCATAATGGAATTTTGCATTATGACATCATAATGGAATGTTGCATTATGACATCATAATGGAATTTTGCATTATGACATCATAATGGAATTTTACATTATGACATCATAATGGAATTTTACATTATGACATCATAATGGAATTTTGCATTATGCCATCATAATGGAATTTTTACATTATGACATCATAATGGAATGTTGCATTATGACATCATAATGGAATTTTACATTATGCCATCATAATGGAATGTTGCATTATGACATCATAATGGAATTTTGCATTATGACATCATAATGGAATGTTGCATTATGACATGATAATGGAATTTTGCATTATGACATCATAATGGAATGTTGCATTATGACATCATAATGGAATTTTGCATTATGACATCATAATGGAATTTTACATTATGACATCATAATGGAATTTTACATTATGACATCATAATGGAATTTTGCATTATGATATCATAATAAAATTTTTACATTATGACATCATAATGGAATTTTGCATTATGACATCATAATGGAATGTTACATTATGACATCATAATGGAATGTTGCATTATGACATCATAATGGAATTTTACATTATGACATCATAATGGAATGTTGCATTATTACATCATAATGGAATTTTACATTATGCCATCATAATGGAATGTTGCATTATGACATCATAATGGAATTTTGCATTATGACATCATAATGGAATGTTGCATTATGACATCATAATGGAATTTTGCATTATGACATCATAATGGAATTTTGCATTATGACATCATAATGGAATTTTTACATTGTGACATCATAATGGAATTTTACATTCTGACATCATAATGGAATTTTGCATTATGACATCATAATGGAATGTTACATTATGACATCATAATGGAATGTCACATTATGACATCATAATGGAATTTTGCATTATGACATCATTATGGAATGTTACATTATGACATCGTAATGGAATTTTACATTATGACATCATAATGGAATTTTGCATTATGACATCATAATGGAATTTTACATTATGACATCATAATGGAATTTTGCATTATGAGATCATAATGGAATTTTACATTATGACATCATAATGGAATTTTGCATTATGACATTGTAATGGAATTTTTACATTATGACATCGTAATGGAATTTTTACATTATGACATCATAATGGAATGTTGCATTATTACATCATAATGGAATTTTACATTATGCCATCATAATGGAATGTTGCATTATGACATCATAATGGAATTTTGCATTATGACATCATAATGGAATGTTGCATTATGACATGATAATGGAATTTTGCATTATGATATCATAATGGAATGTTGCATTATGACATCATAATGGAATTTTGCATTATGACATCATAATGGAACTTTACATTATGACATCATAATGGAATTTTACATTATGACATCATAATGGAATTTTGCATTATGATATCATAATAAAATTTTTACATTATGACATCATAATGGAATTTTGAATTATGACATCATTATGGAATGTTACATTATGACATCATAATGGAATGTTGCATTATGACATCATAATGGAATTTTACATTATGACATCATAATGGAATGTTGCATTATGACATCATAATGGAATTTTACATTATGACATCATAATGGAATTTTGCATTATGACATCGTAATGGAATTTTACATTATGACATCATAATGGAATTTTGCATTATGACATCGTAATGGAATTTTACATTATGACATCATAATGGAATTTTGCATTATGATATCATAATGGAATTTTACATTATGACATCATAATGGAATTTTGCATTATGACATCATAGTGGAATTTTACGTTATGACATCATAATGGAATTTTGCATTATGACATTGTAATGGAATTTTTACATTATGACATCATAATGGAATTTTGCATTATGACATCGTAATGGAATTTTTACATTATGACATCATAATGGAATTTTGCATTATGACATCATAATGGAATGTTGCATTATTACATCATAATGGAATTT
The DNA here is from genome assembly GCF_035609145.1 of Eleutherodactylus coqui. NCBI lineage: Eukaryota > Metazoa > Chordata > Amphibia > Anura > Eleutherodactylidae > Eleutherodactylus > Eleutherodactylus coqui. The sequence continues at coordinate 112,272,922 of NC_089842.1, read as the reverse complement.
TACATTATGCCATCATAATGGAATGTTGCATTATGACATCATAATGGAATTTTGCATTATGACATCATAATGGAATGTTGCATTATGACATCATAATGGAATGTTGCATTATGACATCATAATGGAATTTTGCATTATGACATCATAATGGAATTTTACATTATGACATCATAATGGAATTTTACATTATGACATCATAATGGAATTTTGCATTATGCCATCATAATGGAATTTTTACATTATGACATCATAATGGAATGTTGCATTATTACATCATAATGGAATTTTACATTATGCCATCATAATGGAATGTTGCATCATGACATCATAATGGAATTTTGCATTATGACATCATAATGGAATTTTTACATTATGACATCATAATGGAATTTTGCATTATGACATCATTATGGAATTTTACATTATGACATCATAATAGAATTTTTACATTATGACAGCATAATGGAATTTTGCATTATGACATCATAATGGAATTTTTACATTATGACATCATAATGGAATTTTGCATTATGACATCATAATGGAATTTTACATTATGACATCATAATAGAATGTTGCATTATGACATCATAATGGGATTTTACATTATGACATCATAATGGAATGTTGCATTATGACATCATAATGGAATTTTGCATTATGACATCATAATGGAATTTTGCATTAGGACATCATAATGGAATGTTACATTATGACATCATAATGGAATTTTGCATTATGACATCATAATTCAATTTTTACATTATGACATCATAATGGCATTTTGCATTATGACATCATAATTCAATTTTTACATTATGACATCATAATGGAATTTTGCATTATGACATCATAATTGAATTTTTACATTATGACATCATAATGGAATTTTACATTATGACGTCATAATGGAATTTTTACATTATGACATCATAATAAAATTTTGCATTATGACATCATAATGGAATTTTTACATTATGACATCATAATGGAATTTTGCATTATGACATCATAACGGAATGTTGCATTATGACATCATAACGGAATGTTGCATTATGACATCATAATGGAATTTTTACATTATGACATCATAATGGAATTTTGCATTATGACATCATAATGGAATGTTACATTATGACATCATAATGGAATTTTGCATTATGACATCATAATTCAATTTTTACATTATGACATCATAATGGCATTTTGCATTATGACATCATAATGGAATTTTTACATTATGACATCATAATGGAATTTTTACATTATGACATCATAATGGAATTTTGCATTATGACATCATAATAGACTTTTTACATTATGACATCATAATGGAATTTTGCATTATGACATCATAATGGAATGTTACATTATGACATCATAATGGAATGTTGCATTATGACATCATAATGGAATTTTACATTATGACATCATAATGGAATGTTGCATTATTACATCATAATGGAATTTTACATTATGCCATCATAATGGAATGTTGCATTATGACATCATAATGGAATTTTGCATTATGACATCATAATCGAATGATGCATTATGACATCATAATGGAATTTTGCATTATGACATCATAATGGAATTTTGCATTATGACATCATAATGGAATTTTTACATTATGCCATCATAATGGAATTTTACATTATGACATCATAATGGAATTTTGCATTATGACATCATAATGGAATGTTACATTATGACATCATAATGGAATGTCACATTATGACATCATAATGGAATTTTGCATTATGACATCATAATGGAATGTTACATTATGACATCGTAATGGAATTTTACATTATGACATCATAATGGAATTTTGCATTATGACATCATAATGGAATTTTACATAATGACATCATAATGGAATTTTGCATTATGACATCGTAATGGAATGTTGCATTATGACATCATAATGGAATTTTGCATTATGACATCGTAATGGAATTTTACATTATGACATCATAATGGAATTTTGCATTATGACATCATAATGGAATTTTACATTATGACATCATAATGGAATTTTGCATTATGACATCATAGTGGAATTTTACATTATGACATCATAATGGAATTTTGCATTATGACATTGTAATGGAATTTTTACATTATGACATCATAATGGAATTTTGCATTATGACATCGTAATGGAATTTTTACATTATGACATCATAATGGAATTTTGCATTATGACATCATAATGGAATTTTACATTATGACATCATAATGGAATGTTGCATTATGACATCATAATGGAATTTTACATTATGACATCATAATGGAATGTTGCATTATGACATCATAATGGAATTTTACATTATGACATCATAATGGAATGTTGCATTACGACATCATAATGGAATTTTACATTATGACATCATAATGGAATGTTGCATTACGACATCATAATGGAATTTTACATTATGACATCATAATGGAATGCTGCATTATGACATCATAATGGAATGTTGCATTATGACATCATAATGGAATTTTACATTATGACATCATAATGGAATTTTACATTATGACATCATAATGGAATTTTGCATTATGCCATCATAATGGAATTTTTACATTATGACATCATAATGGAATGTTGCATTATGACATCATAATGGAATTTTACATTATGACATCATAATGGAATTTTACATTATGACATCATAATGGAATTTTGCATTATGACATCATAATGGAATTTTACATTATGACATCATAATGGAATTTTGCATTATGACATTGTAATGGAATTTTTACATTATGACATCATAATGGAATTTTGCATTATGACATCGTAATGGAATTTTTACATTATGACATCATAATGGAATTTTGCATTATGACATCATAATGGTATTTTACATTATGACATCATAATGGAATGTTGCATTATGACATCATAATGGAATTTTACATTATGACATCATAATGGAATGTTGCATTATGACATCATAATGGAATTTTACATTATGACATCATAATGGAATGTTGCATTACGACATCATAATGGAATTTTACATTATGACATCATAATGGAATGTTGCATTACGACATCATAATGGAATTTTACATTATGACATCATAATGGAATGCTGCATTATGACATCATAATGGAATGTTGCATTATGACATCATAATGGAATTTTACATTATGACATCATAATGGAATTTTACATTATGACATCATAATGGAATTTTGCATTATGCCATCATAATGGAATTTTTACATTATGACATCATAATGGAATTTTGCATTATGACATCATAATGGAATTTTACATTATGACATCATAATGGAATTTTACATTATGACATCATAATGGAATTTTGCATTATGATATCATAATAAAATTTTTACATTATGACATCATAATGGAATTTTGAATTATGACATCATAATGGAATGTTACATTATGACATCATAATGGAATTTTGCATTATGACATCATAATGGAATTTTACATAATGACATCATAATGGAATTTTGCATTATGACATCGTAATGGAATGTTGCATTATGACATCATAATGGAATTTTGCATTATGACATCGTAATGGAATTTTACATTATGACATCATAATGGAATTTTGCATTATGACATCATAATGGAATTTTACATTATGACATCATAATGGAATTTTGCATTATGACATCATAGTGGAATTTTACATTATGACATCATAATGGAATTTTGCATTATGACATTGTAATGGAATTTTTACATTATGACATCATAATGGAATTTTGCATTATGACATCGTAATGGAATTTTTACATTATGACATCATAATGGAATTTTGCATTATGACATCATAATGGAATTTTACATTATGACATCATAATGGAATGTTGCATTATGACATCATAATGGAATTTTACATTATGACATCATAATGGAATGTTGCATTATGACATCATAATGGAATTTTACATTATGACATCATAATGGAATGTTGCATTACGACATCATAATGGAATTTTACATTATGACATCATAATGGAATGTTGCATTACGACATCATAATGGAATTTTACATTATGACATCATAATGGAATGCTGCATTATGACATCATAATGGAATGTTGCATTATGACATCATAATGGAATTTTACATTATGACATCATAATGGAATTTTACATTATGACATCATAATGGAATTTTGCATTATGCCATCATAATGGAATTTTTACATTATGACATCATAATGGAATGTTGCATTATGACATCATAATGGAATTTTACATTATGACATCATAATGGAATTTTACATTATGACATCATAATGGAATTTTGCATTATGACATCATAATGGAATTTTACATTATGACATCATAATGGAATTTTGCATTATGACATTGTAATGGAATTTTTACATTATGACATCATAATGGAATTTTGCATTATGACATCGTAATGGAATTTTTACATTATGACATCATAATGGAATTTTGCATTATGACATCATAATGGTATTTTACATTATGACATCATAATGGAATGTTGCATTATGACATCATAATGGAATTTTACATTATGACATCATAATGGAATGTTGCATTATGACATCATAATGGAATTTTACATTATGACATCATAATGGAATGTTGCATTACGACATCATAATGGAATTTTACATTATGACATCATAATGGAATGTTGCATTACGACATCATAATGGAATTTTACATTATGACATCATAATGGAATGCTGCATTATGACATCATAATGGAATGTTGCATTATGACATCATAATGGAATTTTACATTATGACATCATAATGGAATTTTACATTATGACATCATAATGGAATTTTGCATTATGCCATCATAATGGAATTTTTACATTATGACATCATAATGGAATTTTGCATTATGACATCATAATGGAATTTTACATTATGACATCATAATGGAATTTTACATTATGACATCATAATGGAATTTTGCATTATGATATCATAATAAAATTTTTACATTATGACATCATAATGGAATTTTGAATTATGACATCATAATGGAATGTTACATTATGACATCATAATGGAATGTTGCATTATGACATCATAATGGAATTTTACATTATGACATCATAATGGAATGTTGCATTATTACATCATAATGGAATTTTACATTATGCCATCATAATGGAATGTTGCATTATGACATCATAATGGAATTTTGCATTATGACATCATAATGGAATGTTGCATTATGACATCATAATGGAATTTTGCATTATGACATCATAATGGAATTTTACATTATGACATCATAATGGAATTTTACATTATGACATCATAATGGAATTTTGCATTATGCCATCATAATGGAATTTTTACATTATGACATCATAATGGAATGTTGCATTATTACATCATAATGGAATTTTACATTATGCCATCATAATGGAATGTTGCATTATGACATCATAATGGAATTTTGCATTATGACATCATAATGGAATGTTGCATTATGACATGATAATGGAATTTTGCATTATGACATCATAATGGAATGTTGCATTATGACATCATAATGGAATTTTGCATTATGACATCATAATGGAATTTTACATTATGACATCATAATGGAATTTTACATTATGACATCATAATGGAATTTTGCATTATGATATCATAATAAAATTTTTACATTATGACATCATAATGGAATTTTGCATTATGACATCATAATGGAATGTTACATTATGACATCATAATGGAATGTTGCATTATGACATCATAATGGAATTTTACATTATGACATCATAATGGAATGTTGCATTATTACATCATAATGGAATTTTACATTATGCCATCATAATGGAATGTTGCATTATGACATCATAATGGAATTTTGCATTATGACATCATAATGGAATGTTGCATTATGACATCATAATGGAATTTTGCATTATGACATCATAATGGAATTTTGCATTATGACATCATAATGGAATTTTTACATTGTGACATCATAATGGAATTTTACATTCTGACATCATAATGGAATTTTGCATTATGACATCATAATGGAATGTTACATTATGACATCATAATGGAATGTCACATTATGACATCATAATGGAATTTTGCATTATGACATCATTATGGAATGTTACATTATGACATCGTAATGGAATTTTACATTATGACATCATAATGGAATTTTGCATTATGACATCATAATGGAATTTTACATTATGACATCATAATGGAATTTTGCATTATGAGATCATAATGGAATTTTACATTATGACATCATAATGGAATTTTGCATTATGACATTGTAATGGAATTTTTACATTATGACATCGTAATGGAATTTTTACATTATGACATCATAATGGAATGTTGCATTATTACATCATAATGGAATTTTACATTATGCCATCATAATGGAATGTTGCATTATGACATCATAATGGAATTTTGCATTATGACATCATAATGGAATGTTGCATTATGACATGATAATGGAATTTTGCATTATGACATCATAATGGAATGTTGCATTATGACATCATAATGGAATTTTGCATTATGACATCATAATGGAACTTTACATTATGACATCATAATGGAATTTTACATTATGACATCATAATGGAATTTTGCATTATGATATCATAATAACATTTTTACATTATGACATCATAATGGAATTTTGAATTATGACATCATTATGGAATGTTACATTATGACATCATAATGGAATGTTGCATTATGACATCATAATGGAATTTTACATTATGACATCATAATGGAATGTTGCATTATTACATCATAATGGAATTTTACATTATGCCATCATAATGGAATGTTGCATTATGACATCATAATGGAATTTTGCATTATGACATCATAATGGAATGTTGCATTATGACATCATAATGGAATTTTACATTATGACATCATAATGGAATTTTGCATTATGACATCGTAATGGAATTTTACATTATGACATCATAATGGAATTTTGCATTATGACATCGTAATGGAATTTTACATTATGACATCATAATGGAATTTTGCATTATGACATCATAATGGAATTTTACATTATGACATCATAATGGAATTTTGCATTATGACATCATAGTGGAATTTTACGTTATGACATCATAATGGAATTTTGCATTATGACATTGTAATGGAATTTTTACATTATGACATCATAATGGAATTTTGCATTATGTCATCGTAATGGAATTTTTACATTATGACATCATAATGGAATTTTGCATTATGACATCATAATGGAATTTTACATTATGACATCATAATGGAATGTTGCATTATGACATCATAATGGAATTTTACATTATGACATCATAATGGAATGTTGCATTATGACATCATAATGGAATTTTACATTATGACATCATAATGGAATGTTGCATTACGACATCATAATGGAATTTTACATTATGACATCATAATGGAATGTTGCATTACGACATCATAATGGAATTTTACATTATGACATCATAATGGAATGCTGCATTATGACATCATAATGGAATGTTGCATTATGACATCATAATGGAATTTTACATTATGACATCATAATGGAATTTTACATTATGACATCATAATGGAATTTTGCATTATGCCATCATAATGGAATTTTTACATTATGACATCATAATGGAATTTTGCATTATGACATCATTATGGAATGTTACATTATGACATCATAATGGAATGTTGCATTATGACATCATAATGGAATTTTACATTATGACATCATAATGGAATGTTGCATTATTACATCATAATGGAATTTTACATTATGCCATCATAATGGAATGTTGCATTATGACATCATAATGGAATTTTGCATTATGACATCATAATGGAATGTTGCATTATGACATCATAATGGAATTTTACATTATGACATCATAATGGAATTTTGCATTATGACATCGTAATGGAATTTTACATTATGACATCATAATGGAATTTTGCATTATGACATCGTAATGGAATTTTACATTATGACATCATAATGGAATTTTGCATTATGACATCATAATGGAATTTTACATTATGACATCATAATGGAATTTTGCATTATGACATCATAGTGGAATTTTACGTTATGACATCATAATGGAATTTTGCATTATGACATTGTAATGGAATTTTTACATTATGACATCATAATGGAATTTTGCATTATGACATCGTAATGGAATTTTTACATTATGACATCATAATGGAATTTTGCATTATGACATCATAATGGAATTTTACATTATGACATCATAATGGAATGTTGCATTATGACATCATAATGGAATTTTACATTATGACATCATAATGGAATGTTGCATTATGACATCATAATGGAATTTTACATTATGACATCATAATGGAATGTTGCATTACGACATCATAATGGAATTTTACATTATGACATCATAATGGAATGTTGCATTACGACATCATAATGGAATTTTACATTATGACATCATAATGGAATGCTGCATTATGACATCATAATGGAATGTTGCATTATGACATCATAATGGAATTTTACATTATGACATCATAATGGAATTTTACATTATGACATCATAATGGAATTTTGCATTATGCCATCATAATGGAATTTTTACATTATGACATCATAATGGAATTTTGCATTATGACATCATAATGGAATTTTACATTATGACATCATAATGGAATTTTACATTATGACATCATAATGGAATTTTGCATTATGATATCATAATAAAATTTGTACATTATGACATCATAATGGAATTTTGAATTATGACATCATAATGGAATGTTACATTATGACATCATAATGGAATGTTGCATTATGACATCATAATGGAATTTTACATTATGACATCATAATGGAATGTTGCATTATTACATCATAATGGAATTTTACATTATGCCATCATAATGGAATGTTGCATTATGACATCATAATGGAATTTTGCATTATGACATCATAATGGAATGTTGCATTATGACATCATAATGGAATGTTGCATTATGACATCATAATGGAATTTTGCATTATGACATCATAATGGAATTTTACATTATGACATCATAATGGAATTTTACATTATGACATCATAATGGAATTTTGCATTATGCCATCATAATGGAATTTTTACATTATGACATCATAATGGAATGTTGCATTATTACATCATAATGGAATTTTACATTATGCCATCATAATGGAATGTTGCATTATGACATCATAATGGAATTTTGCATTATGACATCATAATGGAATTTTTACATTATGACTAGAGATGAGCGAACACGTTCGGCCCCGCCCCTTTTTCGCCCGAACACCGAACTTTGCGAACACCTCGGTGTTCGGGCGAAAAAGTTCGGGGGCCGCCGTGGCAGCGCGGGGGGGTGCGGCGGGGAGCGGGGGGGAGAGGGAGAGAGAGAGGGCTCCCCCCTGTTCCCCGCTACTGCCGCCCGCGCCGCCGCGCATCTCCCCGCCCCCCGGCGGCACCCGGACACTTACGCGCGAACACTCCAGTGTTCGCTAAAGCCGGTGTCCGGGTGCGGATGTGTCCGTTACGGACACGTTCGCTCATCTCTAATTATGACATCATAATGGAATTTTGCATTATGACATCATTATGGAATTTTACATTATGACATCATAATAGAATTTTTACATTATGACAGCATAATGGAATTTTGCATTATGACATCATAATGGAATTTTTACATTATGACATCATAATGGAATTTTGCATTATGACATCATAATGGAATTTTACATTATGACATCATAATAGAATGTTGCATTATGACATCATAATGGGATTTTACATTATGACATCATAATGGAATGTTGCATTATGACATCATAATGGAATTTTGCATTATGACATCATAATGGAATTTTGCATTAGGACATCATAATGGAATGTTACATTATGACATCATAATGGAATTTTGCATTATGACATCATAATTCAATTTTTACATTATGACATCATAATGGCATTTTGCATTATGACATCATAATTCAATTTTTACATTATGACATCATAATGGAATTTTGCATTATGACATCATAATTGAATTTTTACATTATGACATCATAATGGAATTTTACATTATGACGTCATAATGGAATTTTTACATTATGACATCATAATAAAATTTTGCATTATGACATCATAATGGAATTTTTACATTATGACATCATAATGGAATTTTGCATTATGACATCATAACGGAATGTTGCATTATGACATCATAACGGAATGTTGCATTATGACATCATAATGGAATTTTTACATTATGACATCATAATGGAATTTTGCATTATGACATCATAATGGAATGTTACATTATGACATCATAATGGAATTTTGCATTATGACATCATAATAGACTTTTTACATTATGACATCATAATGGAATTTTGCATTATGACAACATAATGGAATTTTACATTATGACATCACAATGGAATTTTACATTATGACATCATAATGGAATTTTGCATTATGATATCATAATAAAATTTTTACATTATGACATCATAATGGAATTTTGCATTATGACATCATAATGGAATGTTACATTATGACATCATAATGGAATGTTGCATTATGACATCATAATGGAATTTTACATTATGACATCATAATGGAATGTTGCATTATTACATCATAATGGAATTTTACATTATGCCATCATAATGGAATGTTGCATTATGACATCATAATGGAATTTTGCATTATGACATCATAATGGAATGTTGCATTATGACATCATAATGGAATGTTGCATTATGACATCATAATGGAATTTTGCATTATGACATCATAATGGAATTTTACATTATGACATCATAATGGAATTTTACATTATGACATCATAATGGAATTTTGCATTATGCCATCATAATGGAATTTTTACATTATGACATCATAATGGAATGTTGCATTATTACATCATAATGGAATTTTACATTATGCCATCATAATGGAATGTTGCATTATGACATCATAATGGAATTTTGCATTATGACATCATAATGGAATTTTTACATTATGACTAGAGATGAGCGAACACGTTCGGCCCCGCCCCTTTTTCGCCCGAACACCGAACTTTGCGAACACCTCGGTGTTCGGGCGAAAAAGTTCGGGGGCCGCCGTGGCAGCGCGGGGGGGTGCGGCGGGGAGCGGGGGGGAGAGGGAGAGAGAGAGGGCTCCCCCCTGTTCCCCGCTACTGCCGCCCGCGCCGCCGCGCATCTCCCCGCCCCCCGGCGGCACCCGGACACTTACGCGCGAACACTCCAGTGTTCGCTAAAGCCGGTGTCCGGGTGCGGATGTGTCCGTTACGGACACGTTCGCTCATCTCTAATTATGACATCATAATGGAATTTTGCATTATGACATCATTATGGAATTTTACATTATGACATCATAATAGAATTTTTACATTATGACAGCATAATGGAATTTTGCATTATGACATCATAATGGAATTTTTACATTATGACATCATAATGGAATTTTGCATTATGACATCATAATGGAATTTTACATTATGACATCATAATAGAATGTTGCATTATGACATCATAATGGGATTTTACATTATGACATCATAATGGAATGTTGCATTATGACATCATAATGGAATTTTGCATTATGACATCATAATGGAATTTTGCATTAGGACATCATAATGGAATGTTACATTATGACATCATAATGGAATTTTGCATTATGACATCATAATTCAATTTTTACATTATGACATCATAATGGCATTTTGCATTATGACATCATAATTCAATTTTTACATTATGACATCATAATGGAATTTTGCATTATGACATCATAATTGAATTTTTACATTATGACATCATAATGGAATTTTACATTATGACGTCATAATGGAATTTTTACATTATGACATCATAATAAAATTTTGCATTATGACATCATAATGGAATTTTTACATTATGACATCATAATGGAATTTTGCATTATGACATCATAACGGAATGTTGCATTATGACATCATAACGGAATGTTGCATTATGACATCATAATGGAATTTTTACATTATGACATCATAATGGAATTTTGCATTATGACATCATAATGGAATGTTACATTATGACATCATAATGGAATTTTGCATTATGACATCATAATAGACTTTTTACATTATGACATCATAATGGAATTTTGCATTATGACAACATAATGGAATTTTACATTATGACATCACAATGGAATTTTACATTATGACATCATAATGGAATTTTGCATTATGATATCATAATAAAATTTTTACATTATGACATCATAATGGAATTTTGCATTATGACATCATAATGGAATGTTACATTATGACATCATAATGGAATGTTGCATTATGACATCATAATGGAATTTTACATTATGACATCATAATGGAATGTTGCATTATTACATCATAATGGAATTTTACATTATGCCATCATAATGGAATGTTGCATTATGACATCATAATGGAATTTTGCATTATGACATCATAATGGAATGTTGCATTATGACATCATAATGGAATTTTGCATTATGACATCATAATGGAATTTTGCATTATGACATCATAATGGAATTTTTACATTATGCCATCATAATGGAATTTTACATTATGACATCATAATGGAATTTTGCATTATGCCATCATAATGGAATTTTTACATTATGACATCATAATGGAATGTTGCATTATGACATCATAATGGAATTTTACATTATGCCATCATAATGGAATGTTGCATTATGACATCATAATGGAATTTTGCATTATGACATCATAATGGAATGTTGCATTATGACATGATAATGGAATTTTGCATTATGACATCATAATGGAATGTTGCATTATGACATCATAATGGAATTTTGCATTATGACATCATAATGGAATTTTACATTATGACATCATAATGGAATTTTACATTATGACATCATAATGGAATTTTGCATTATGATATCATAATAAAATTTTTACATTATGACATCATAATGGAATTTTGCATTATGACATCATAATGGAATGTTACATTATGACATCATAATGGAATGTTGCATTATGACATCATAATGGAATTTTACATTATGACATCATAATGGAATGTTGCATTATTACATCATAATGGAATTTTACATTATGCCATCATAATGGAATGTTGCATTATGACATCATAATGGAATTTTGCATTATGACATCATAATGGAATGTTGCATTATGACATCATAATGGAATTTTGCATTATGACATCATAATGGAATTTTGCATTATGACATCATAATGGAATTTTTACATTGTGACATCATAATGGAATTTTACATTCTGACATCATAATGGAATTTTGCATTATGACATCATAATGGAATGTTACATTATGACATCATAATGGAATGTCACATTATGACATCATAATGGAATTTTGCATTATGACATCATTATGGAATGTTACATTATGACATCGTAATGGAATTTTACATTATGACATCATAATGGAATTTTGCATTATGACATCATAATGGAATTTTACATTATGACATCATAATGGAATTTTGCATTATGAGATCATAATGGAATTTTGCATTATGACATCATAATGGAATTTTGCATTATGACATTGTAATGGAATTTTTACATTATGACATCGTAATGGAATTTTTACATTATGACATCATAATGGAATGTTGCATTATTACATCATAATGGAATTTTACATTATGCCATCATAATGGAATGTTGCATTATGACATCATAATGGAATTTTGCATTATGACATCATAATGGAATGTTGCATTATGACATGATAATGGAATTTTGCATTATGATATCATAATGGAATGTTGCATTATGACATCATAATGGAATTTTGCATTATGACATCATAATGGAACTTTACATTATGACATCATAATGGAATTTTACATTATGACATCATAATGGAATTTTGCATTATGATATCATAATAAAATTTTTACATTATGACATCATAATGGAATTTTGAATTATGACATCATTATGGAATGTTACATTATGACATCATAATGGAATGTTGCATTATGACATCATAATGGAATTTTACATTATGACATCATAATGGAATGTTGCATTATGACATCATAATGGAATTTTACATTATGACATCATAATGGAATTTTGCATTATGACATCGTAATGGAATTTTACATTATGACATCATAATGGAATTTTGCATTATGACATCGTAATGGAATTTTACATTATGACATCATAATGGAATTTTGCATTATGATATCATAATGGAATTTTACATTATGACATCATAATGGAATTTTGCATTATGACATCATAGTGGAATTTTACGTTATGACATCATAATGGAATTTTGCATTATGACATTGTAATGGAATTTTTACATTATGACATCATAATGGAATTTTGCATTATGACATCGTAATGGAATTTTTACATTATGACATCATAATGGAATTTTGCATTATGACATCATAATGGAATGTTGCATTATTACATCATAATGGAATTTTACATTATGCCATCATAATGGAATGTTGCATTATGACATCATAATGGAATTTTGCATTATGACATCATAATGGAATGTTGCATTATGACATCATAATGGAATGTTGCATTATGACATCATAATGGAATTTTGCATTATGACATCATAATGGAATTTTACATTATGACATCATAATGGAATTTTACATTATGACATCATAATGGAATTTTGCATTATGCCATCACAATGGAATTTTTACATTATGACATCATAATGGAATGTTGCATTATTACATCATAATGGAATTTTACATTATGCCATCATAATGGAATGTTGCATCATGACATCATAATGGAATTTTGCATTATGACATCATAATGGAATTTTTACATTATGACATCATAATGGAATTTTGCATTATGACATCATTATGGAATTTTACATTATGACATCATAATAGAATTTTTACATTATGACAGCATAATGGAATTTTGCATTATGACATCATAATGGAATTTTTACATTATGACATCATAATGGAATTTTGCATTATGACATCATAATGGAATTTTACATTATGACATCATAATAGAATGTTGCATTATGACATCATAATGGGATTTTACATTATGACATCATAATGGAATGTTGCATTATGACATCATAATGGAATTTTGCATTATGACATCATAATGGAATTTTGCATTAGGACATCATAATGGAATGTTACATTATGACATCATAATGGAATTTTGCATTATGACATCATAATTCAATTTTTACATTATGACATCATAATGGCATTTTGCATTATGACATCATAATTCAATTTTTACATTATGACATCATAATGGAATTTTGCATTATGACATCATAATTGAATTTTTACATTATGACATCATAATGGAATTTTACATTATGACGTCATAATGGAATTTTTACATTATGACATCATAATAAAATTTTGCATTATGACATCATAATGGAATTTTTACATTATGACATCATAATGGAATTTTGCATTATGACATCATAACGGAATGTTGCATTATGACATCATAACGGAATGTTGCATTATGACATCATAATGGAATTTTTACATTATGACATCATAATGGAATTTTGCATTATGACATCATAATGGAATGTTACATTATGACATCATAATGGAATTTTGCATTATGACATCATAATTCAATTTTTACATTATGACATCATAATGGCATTTTGCATTATGACATCATAATGGAATTTTTACATTATGACATCATAATGGAATTTTTACATTATGACATCATAATGGAATTTTGCATTATGACATCATAATAGACTTTTTACATTATGACATCATAATGGAATTTTGCATTATGACATCATAATGGAATTTTACATTATGACATCACAATGGAATTTTACATTATGACATCATAATGGAATTTTGCATTATGATATCATAATAAAATTTTTACATTATGACATCATAATGGAATTTTTACATTATGACATCATAATAAAATTTTGCATTATGACATCATAATGGAATTTTTACATTATGACATCATAATGGAATTTTGCATTATGACATCATAACGGAATGTTGCATTATGACATCATAACGGAATGTTGCATTATGACATCATAATGGAATTTTTACATTATGACATCATAATGGAATTTTGCATTATGACATCATAATGGAATGTTACATTATGACATCATAATGGAATTTTGCATTATGACATCATAATTCAATTTTTACATTATGACATCATAATGGCATTTTGCATTATGACATCATAATGGAATTTTTACATTATGACATCATAATGGAATTTTTACATTATGACATCATAATGGAATTTTGCATTATGACATCATAATAGACTTTTTACATTATGACATCATAATGGAATTTTGCATTATGACATCATAATGGAATGTTACATTATGACATCATAATGGAATGTTGCATTATGACATCATAATGGAATTTTACATTATGACATCATAATGGAATGTTGCATTATTACATCATAATGGAATTTTACATTATGCCATCATAATGGAATGTTGCATTATGACATCATAATGGAATTTTGCATTATGACATCATAATCGAATGATGCATTATGACATCATAATGGAATTTTGCATTATGACATCATAATGGAATTTTGCATTATGACATCATAATGGAATTTTTACATTATGCCATCATAATGGAATTTTACATTATGACATCATAATGGAATTTTGCATTATGACATCATAATGGAATGTTACATTATGACATCATAATGGAATGTCACATTATGACATCATAATGGAATTTTGCATTATGACATCATAATGGAATGTTACATTATGACATCGTAATGGAATTTTACATTATGACATCATAATGGAATTTTGCATTATGACATCATAATGGAATTTTACATAATGACATCATAATGGAATTTTGCATTATGACATCGTAATGGAATTTTACATTATGACATCATAATGGAATTTTGCATTATGACATCGTAATGGAATTTTACATTATGACATCATAATGGAATTTTGCATTATGACATCATAATGGAATTTTACATTATGACATCATAATGGAATTTTGCATTATGACATCATAGTGGAATTTTACATTATGACATCATAATGGAATTTTGCATTATGACATTGTAATGGAATTTTTACATTATGACATCATAATGGAATTTTGCATTATGACATCGTAATGGAATTTTTACATTATGACATCATAATGGAATTTTGCATTATGACATCATAATGGAATTTTACATTATGACATCATAATGGAATGTTGCATTATGACATCATAATGGAATTTTACATTATGACATCATAATGGAATGTTGCATTATGACATCATAATGGAATTTTACATTATGACATCATAATGGAATGTTGCATTACGACATCATAATGGAATTTTACATTATGACATCATAATGGAATGTTGCATTATGACATCATAATGGAATTTTACATTATGACATCATAATGGAATGTTGCATTATGACATCATAATGGAATTTTACATTATGACATCATAATGGAATGTTGCATTACGACATCATAATGGAATTTTACATTATGACATCATAATGGAATGCTGCATTATGACATCATAATGGAATGTTGCATTATGACATCATAATGGAATTTTACATTATGACATCATAATGGAATTTTACATTATGACATCATAATGGAATTTTGCATTATGCCATCATAATGGAATTTTTACATTATGACATCATAATGGAATGTTGCATTATGACATCATAATGGAATTTTACATTATGACATCATAATGGAATTTTACATTATGACATCATAATGGAATTTTGCATTATGACATCATAATGGAATTTTACATTATGACATCATAATGGAATTTTGCATTATGACATTGTAATGGAATTTTTACATTATGACATCATAATGGAATTTTGCATTATGACATCGTAATGGAATTTTTACATTATGACATCATAATGGAATTTTGCATTATGACATCATAATGGTATTTTACATTATGACATCATAATGGAATGTTGCATTATGACATCATAATGGAATTTTACATTATGACATCATAATGGAATGTTGCATTATGACATCATAATGGAATTTTACATTATGACATCATAATGGAATGTTGCATTACGACATCATAATGGAATTTTACATTATGACATCATAATGGAATGTTGCATTACGACATCATAATGGAATTTTACATTATGACATCATAATGGAATGCTGCATTATGACATCATAATGGAATGTTGCATTATGACATCATAATGGAATTTTACATTATGACATCATAATGGAATTTTACATTATGACATCATAATGGAATTTTGCATTATGCCATCATAATGGAATTTTTACATTATGACATCATAATGGAATTTTGCATTATGACATCATAATGGAATTTTACATTATGACATCATAATGGAATTTTACATTATGACATCATAATGGAATTTTGCATTATGATATCATAATAAAATTTTTACATTATGACATCATAATGGAATTTTGAATTATGACATCATAATGGAATGTTACATTATGACATCATAATGGAATGTTGCATTATGACATCATAATGGAATTTTACATTATGACATCATAATGGAATGTTGCATTATTACATCATAATGGAATTTTACATTATGCCATCATAATGGAATGTTGCATTATGACATCATAATGGAATTTTGCATTATGACATCATAATGGAATGTTGCATTATGACATCATAATGGAATTTTGCATTATGACATCATAATGGAATTTTACATTATGACATCATAATGGAATTTTACATTATGACATCATAATGGAATTTTGCATTATGCCATCATAATGCAATTTTTACATTATGACATCATAATGGAATGTTGCATTATTACATCATAATGGAATTTTACATTATGCCATCATAATGGAATGTTGCATTATGACATCATAATGGAATTTTGCATTATGACATCATAATGGAATGTTGCATTATGACATGATAATGGAATTTTGCATTATGACATCATAATGGAATGTTGCATTATGACATCATAATGGAATTTTGCATTATGACATCATAATGGAATTTTACATTATGACATCATAATGGAATTTTACATTATGACATCATAATGGAATTTTGCATTATGATATCATAATAAAATTTTTACATTATGACATCATAATGGAATTTTGCATTATGACATCATAATGGAATGTTACATTATGACATCATAATGGAATGTTGCATTATGACATCATAATGGAATTTTACATTATGACATCATAATGGAATGTTGCATTATTACATCATAATGGAATTTTACATTATGACATCATAATGGAATGTTGCATTATGACATCATAATGGAATTTTGCATTATGACATCATAATGGAATGTTGCATTATGACATCATAATGGAATTTTGCATTATGACATCATAATGGAATTTTGCATTATGACATCATAATGGAATTTTTACATTGTGACATCATAATGGAATTTTACATTCTGACATCATAATGGAATTTTGCATTATGACATCATAATGGAATGTTACATTATGACATCATAATGGAATGTCACATTATGACATCATAATGGAATTTTGCATTATGACATCATTATGGAATGTTACATTATGACATCGTAATGGAATTTTACATTATGACATCATAATGGAATTTTGCATTATGACATCATAATGGAATTTTACATTATGACATCATAATGGAATTTTGCATTATGAGATCATAATGGAATTTTACATTATGACATCATAATGGAATTTTGCATTATGACATTGTAATGGAATTTTTACATTATGACATCGTAATGGAATTTTTACATTATGACATCATAATGGAATGTTGCATTATTACATCATAATGGAATTTTACATTATGCCATCATAATGGAATGTTGCATTATGACATCATAATGGAATTTTGCATTATGACATCATAATGGAATGTTGCATTATGACATGATAATGGAATTTTGCATTATGACATCATAATGGAATGTTGCATTATGACATCATAATGGAATTTTGCATTATGACATCATAATGGAACTTTACATTATGACATCATAATGGAATTTTACATTATGACATCATAATGGAATTTTGCATTATGATATCATAATAAAATTTTTACATTATGACATCATAATGGAATTTTGAATTATGACATCATTATGGAATGTTACATTATGACATCATAATGGAATGTTGCATTATGACATCATAATGGAATTTTACATTATGACATCATAATGGAATGTTGCATTATTACATCATAATGGAATTTTACATTATGCCATCATAATGGAATGTTGCATTATGACATCGTAATGGAATTTTACATTATGACATCATAATGGAATTTTGCATTATGACATCATAATGGAATTTTACATTATGACATCATAATGGAATTTTGCATTATGACATCATAGTGGAATTTTACGTTATGACATCATAATGGAATTTTGCATTATGACATTGTAATGGAATTTTTACATTATGACATCATAATGGAATTTTGCATTATGACATCGTAATGGAATTTTTACATTATGACATCATAATGGAATTTTGCATTATGACATCATAATGGAATTTTACATTATGACATCATAATGGAATGTTGCATTATGACATCATAATGGAATTTTACATTATGACATCATAATGGAATGTTGCATTATGACATCATAATGGAATTTTACATTATGACATCATAATGGAATGTTGCATTACGACATCATAATGGAATTTTACATTATGACATCATAATGGAATGTTGCATTACGACATCATAATGGAATTTTACATTATGACATCATAATGGAATGCTGCATTATGACATCATAATGGAATGTTGCATTATGACATCATAATGGAATTTTACATTATGACATCATAATGGAATTTTACATTATGACATCATAATGGAATTTTGCATTATGCCATCATAATGGAATTTTTACATTATGACATCATAATGGAATTTTGCATTATGACATCATTATGGAATGTTACATTATGACATCATAATGGAATGTTGCAATATGACATCATAATGGAATTTTACATTATGACATCATAATGGAATGTTGCATTATGACATCATAATGGAATTTTACATTATGCCATCATAATGGAATGTTGCATTATGACATCATAATGGAATTTTGCATTATGACATCATAATGGAATGTTGCATTATGACATCATAATGGAATTTTACATTATGACATCATAATGGAATTTTGCATTATGACATCGTAATGGAATTTTACATTATGACATCATAATGGAATTTTGCATTATGACATCGTAATGGAATTTTACATTATGACATCATAATGGAATTTTGCATTATGACATCATAATGGAATTTTACATTATGACATCATAATGGAATTTTGCATTATGACATCATAGTGGAATTTTACGTTATGACATCATAATGGAATTTTGCATTATGACATTGTAATGGAATTTTTACATTATGACATCATAATGGAATTTTGCATTATCACATCGTAATGGAATTTTTACATTATGACATCATAATGGAATTTTGCATTATGACATCATAATGGAATTTTACATTATGACATCATAATGGAATGTTGCATTATGACATCATAATGGAATTTTACATTATGACATCATAATGGAATGTTGCATTATGACATCATAATGGAATTTTACATTATGACATCATAATGGAATTTTACATTATGACATCATAATGGAATGTTGCATTACGACATCATAATGGAATTTTACATTATGACATCATAATGGAATGTTGCATTACGACATCATAATGGAATTTTACATTATGACATCATAATGGAATGCTGCATTATGACATCATAATGGAATGTTGCATTATGACATCATAATGGAATTTTACATTATGACATCATAATGGAATTTTACATTATGACATCATAATGGAATTTTGCATTATGCCATCATAATGGAATTTTTACATTATGACATCATAATGGAATTTTGCATTATGACATCATAATGGAATTTTACATTATGACATCATAATGGAATTTTACATTATGACATCATAATGGAATTTTGCATTATGATATCATAATAAAATTTGTACATTATGACATCATAATGGAATTTTGAATTATGACATCATAATGGAATGTTACATTATGACATCATAATGGAATGTTGCATTATGACATCATAATGGAATTTTACATTATGACATCATAATGGAATGTTGCATTATTACATCATAATGGAATTTTACATTATGCCATCATAATGGAATGTTGCATTATGACATCATAATGGAATTTTGCATTATGACATCATAATGGAATGTTGCATTATGACATCATAATGGAATGTTGCATTATGACATCATAATGGAATTTTGCATTATGACATCATAATGGAATTTTACATTATGACATCATAATGGAATTTTACATTATGACATCATAATGGAATTTTGCATTATGCCATCATAATGGAATTTTTACATTATGACATCATAATGGAATGTTGCATTATTACATCATAATGGAATTTTACATTATGCCATCATAATGGAATGTTGCATTATGACATCATAATGGAATTTTGCATTATGACATCATAATGGAATTTTTACATTATGACTAGAGATGAGCGAACACGTTCGGCCCCGCCCCTTTTTCGCCCGAACACCGAACTTTGCGAACACCTCGGTGTTCGGGCGAAAAAGTTCGGGGGCCGCCGTGGCAGCGCGGGGGGGTGCGGCGGGGAGCGGGGGGGAGAGGGAGAGAGAGAGGGCTCCCCCCTGTTCCCCGCTACTGCCGCCCGCGCCGCCGCGCATCTCCCCGCCCCCCGGCGGCACCCGGACACTTACGCGCGAACACTCCAGTGTTCGCTAAAGCCGGTGTCCGGGTGCGGATGTGTCCGTTACGGACACGTTCGCTCATCTCTAATTATGACATCATAATGGAATTTTGCATTATGACATCATTATGGAATTTTACATTATGACATCATAATAGAATTTTTACATTATGACAGCATAATGGAATTTTGCATTATGACATCATAATGGAATTTTTACATTATGACATCATAATGGAATTTTGCATTATGACATCATAATGGAATTTTACATTATGACATCATAATAGAATGTTGCATTATGACATCATAATGGGATTTTACATTATGACATCATAATGGAATGTTGCATTATGACATCATAATGGAATTTTGCATTATGACATCATAATGGAATTTTGCATTAGGACATCATAATGGAATGTTACATTATGACATCATAATGGAATTTTGCATTATGACATCATAATTCAATTTTTACATTATGACATCATAATGGCATTTTGCATTATGACATCATAATTCAATTTTTACATTATGATATCATAATGGAATTTTGCATTATGACATCATAATTGAATTTTTACATTATGACATCATAATGGAATTTTACATTATGACGTCATAATGGAATTTTTACATTATGACATCATAATAAAATTTTGCATTATGACATCATAATGGAATTTTTACATTATGACATCATAATGGAATTTTGCATTATGACATCATAACGGAATGTTGCATTATGACATCATAACGGAATGTTGCATTATGACATCATAATGGAATTTTTACATTATGACATCATAATGGAATTTTGCATTATGACATCATAATGGAATGTTACATTATGACATCATAATGGAATTTTGCATTATGACATCATAATAGACTTTTTACATTATGACATCATAATGGAATTTTGCATTATGACATCATAATGGAATTTTACATTATGACATCACAATGGAATTTTACATTATGACATCATAATGGAATTTTGCATTATGATATCATAATAAAATTTTTACATTATGACATCATAATGGAATTTTGCATTATGACATCATTATGGAATGTTACATTATGACATCATAATGGAATGTTGCATTATGACATCATAATGGAATTTTACATTATGACATCATAATGGAATGTTGCATTATTACATCATAATGGAATGTTACATTATGCCATCATAATGGAATGTTGCATTATGACATCATAATGGAATTTTGCATTATGACATCATAATGGAATGTTGCATTATGACATCATAATGGAATTTTGCATTATGACATCATAATGGAATTTTGCATTATGACATCATAATGGAATTTTTACATTATGCCATCATAATGGAATTTTACATTATGACATCATAATGGAATTTTGCATTATGACATCATAATGGAATGTTACATTATGACATCATAATGAAATGTCACATTATGACATCATAATGGAATTTTGCATTATGACATCATAATGGAATGTTACATTATGACATCGTAATGGAATTTTACATTATGACATCATAATGGAATTTTGCATTATGACATCATAATGGAATTTTACATTATGACATCATAATGGAATTTTGCATTATGACATCGTAATGGAATTTTACATTATGACATCATAATGGAATTTTGCATTATGACATCGTAATGGAATTTTACATTATGACATCATAATGGAATTTTGCATTATGACATCATAATGGAATTTTACATTATGACATCATAATGGAATTTTGCATTATGACATCATAGTGGAATTTTACATTATGACATCATAATGGAATTTTGCATTATGACATTGTAATGGAATTTTTACATTATGACATCATAATGGAATTTTGCATTATGACATCATAATGGAATTTTGCATTATGACATCATAATGGAATGTTACATTATGACATCGTAATGGAATTTTACATTATGACATCATAATGGAATTTTGCATTATGACATCATAATGGAATTTTACATTATGACATCATAATGGAATTTTGCATTATGACATCGTAATGGAATTTTACATTATGACATCATAATGGAATTTTGCATTATGACATCATAATGGAATTTTACATTATGACATCATAATGGAATTTTGCATTATGACATCGTAATGGAATTTTACATTATGACATCATAATGGAATTTTGCATTATGCCATCATAATGGAATTTTTACATTATGACATCATAATGGAATGTTGCATTATTACATCATAATGGAATTTTACATTATGCCATCATAATGGAATGTTGCATTATGACATCATAATGGAATTTTGCATTATGACATCATAATGGAATGTTGCATTATGACATGATAATGGAATTTTGCATTATGACATCATAATGGAATGTTGCATTATGACATCATAATGGAATTTTGCATTATGACATCATAATGGAATTTTACATTATGACATCATAATGGAATTTTACATTATGACATCATAATGGAATTTTGCATTATGATATCATAATAAAATTTTTACATTATGACATCATAATGGAATTTTGCATTATGACATCATAATGGAATGTTACATTATGACATCATAATGGAATGTTGCATTATGACATCATAATGGAATTTTACATTATGACATCATAATGGAATGTTGCATTATTACATCATAATGGAATTTTACATTATGCCATCATAATGGAATGTTGCATTATGACATCATAATGGAATTTTGCATTATGACATCATAATGGAATGTTGCATTATGACATCATAATGGAATTTTGCATTATGACATCATAATGGAATTTTGCATTATGACATCATAATGGAATTTTTACATTGTGACATCATAATGGAATTTTACATTCTGACATCATAATGGAATTTTGCATTATGACATCATAATGGAATGTTACATTATGACATCATAATGGAATGTCACATTATGACATCATAATGGAATTTTGCATTATGACATCATTATGGAATGTTACATTATGACATCGTAATGGAATTTTACATTATGACATCATAATGGAATTTTGCATTATGACATCATAATGGAATTTTACATTATGACATCATAATGGAATTTTGCATTATGAGATCATAATGGAATTTTACATTATGACATCATAATGGAATTTTGCATTATGACATTGTAATGGAATTTTTACATTATGACATCGTAATGGAATTTTTACATTATGACATCATAATGGAATGTTGCATTATTACATCATAATGGAATTTTACATTATGCCATCATAATGGAATGTTGCATTATGACATCATAATGGAATTTTGCATTATGACATCATAATGGAATGTTGCATTATGACATGATAATGGAATTTTGCATTATGACATCATAATGGAATGTTGCATTATGACATCATAATGGAATTTTGCATTATGACATCATAATGGAACTTTACATTATGACATCATAATGGAATTTTACATTATGACATCATAATGGAATTTTGCATTATGATATCATAATAAAATTTTTACATTATGACATCATAATGGAATTTTGAATTATGACATCATTATGGAATGTTACATTATGACATCATAATGGAATGTTGCATTATGACATCATAATGGAATTTTACATTATGACATCATAATGGAATGTTGCATTATTACATCATAATGGAATTTTACATTATGCCATCATAATGGAATGTTGCATTATGACATCATAATGGAATTTTGCATTATGACATCATAATGGAATGTTGCATTATGACATCATAATGGAATTTTACATTATGACATCATAATGGAATTTTGCATTATGACATCGTAATGGAATTTTACATTATGACATCATAATGGAATTTTGCATTATGACATCGTAATGGAATTTTACATTATGACATCATAATGGAATTTTGCATTATGACATCATAATGGAATTTTACATTATGACATCATAATGGAATTTTGCATTATGACATCATAGTGGAATTTTACGTTATGACATCATAATGGAATTTTGCATTATGACATTGTAATGGAATTTTTACATTATGACATCATAATGGAATTTTGCATTATGACATCGTAATGGAATTTTTACATTATGACATCATAATGGAATTTTGCATTATGACATCATAATGGAATTTTACATTATGACATCATAATGGAATGTTGCATTATGACATCATAATGGAATTTTACATTATGACATCATAATGGAATGTTGCATTATGACATCATAATGGAATTTTACATTATGACATCATAATGGAATGTTGCATTACGACATCATAATGGAATTTTACATTATGACATCATAATGGAATGTTGCATTACGACATCATAATGGAATTTTACATTATGACATCATAATGGAATGCTGCATTATGACATCATAATGGAATGTTGCATTATGACATCATAATGGAATTTTACATTATGACATCATAATGGAATTTTACATTATGACATCATAATGGAATTTTGCATTATGCCATCATAATGGAATTTTTACATTATGACATCATAATGGAATTTTGCATTATGACATCATTATGGAATGTTACATTATGACATCATAATGGAATGTTGCAATATGACATCATAATGGAATTTTACATTATGACATCATAATGGAATGTTGCATTATTACATCATAATGGAATTTTACATTATGCCATCATAATGGAATGTTGCATTATGACATCATAATGGAATTTTGCATTATGACATCATAATGGAATGTTGCATTATGACATCATAATGGAATTTTACATTATGACATCATAATGGAATTTTGCATTATGACATCGTAATGGAATTTTACATTATGACATCATAATGGAATTTTGCATTATGACATCGTAATGGAATTTTACATTATGACATCATAATGGAATTTTGCATTATGACATCATAATGGAATTTTACATTATGACATCATAATGGAATTTTGCATTATGACATCATAGTGGAATTTTACGTTATGACATCATAATGGAATTTTGCATTATGACATTGTAATGGAATTTTTACATTATGACATCATAATGGAATTTTGCATTATCACATCGTAATGGAATTTTTACATTATGACATCATAATGGAATTTTGCATTATGACATCATAATGGAATTTTACATTATGACATCATAATGGAATGTTGCATTATGACATCATAATGGAATTTTACATTATGACATCATAATGGAATGTTGCATTATGACATCATAATGGAATTTTACATTATGACATCATAATGGAATTTTACATTATGACATCATAATGGAATGTTGCATTACGACATCATAATGGAATTTTACATTATGACATCATAATGGAATGTTGCATTACGACATCATAATGGAATTTTACATTATGACATCATAATGGAATGCTGCATTATGACATCATAATGGAATGTTGCATTATGACATCATAATGGAATTTTACATTATGACATCATAATGGAATTTTACATTATGACATCATAATGGAATTTTGCATTATGCCATCATAATGGAATTTTTACATTATGACATCATAATGGAATTTTGCATTATGACATCATAATGGAATTTTACATTATGACATCATAATGGAATTTTACATTATGACATCATAATGGAATTTTGCATTATGATATCATAATAAAATTTGTACATTATGACATCATAATGGAATTTTGAATTATGACATCATAATGGAATGTTACATTATGACATCATAATGGAATGTTGCATTATGACATCATAATGGAATTTTACATTATGACATCATAATGGAATGTTGCATTATTACATCATAATGGAATTTTACATTATGCCATCATAATGGAATGTTGCATTATGACATCATAATGGAATTTTGCATTATGACATCATAATGGAATGTTGCATTATGACATCATAATGGAATGTTGCATTATGACATCATAATGGAATTTTGCATTATGACATCATAATGGAATTTTACATTATGACATCATAATGGAATTTTACATTATGACATCATAATGGAATTTTGCATTATGCCATCATAATGGAATTTTTACATTATGACATCATAATGGAATGTTGCATTATTACATCATAATGGAATTTTACATTATGCCATCATAATGGAATGTTGCATTATGACATCATAATGGAATTTTGCATTATGACATCATAATGGAATTTTTACATTATGACTAGAGATGAGCGAACACGTTCGGCCCCGCCCCTTTTTCGCCCGAACACCGAACTTTGCGAACACCTCGGTGTTCGGGCGAAAAAGTTCGGGGGCCGCCGTGGCAGCGCGGGGGGGTGCGGCGGGGAGCGGGGGGGAGAGGGAGAGAGAGAGGGCTCCCCCCTGTTCCCCGCTACTGCCGCCCGCGCCGCCGCGCATCTCCCCGCCCCCCGGCGGCACCCGGACACTTACGCGCGAACACTCCAGTGTTCGCTAAAGCCGGTGTCCGGGTGCGGATGTGTCCGTTACGGACACGTTCGCTCATCTCTAATTATGACATCATAATGGAATTTTGCATTATGACATCATTATGGAATTTTACATTATGACATCATAATAGAATTTTTACATTATGACAGCATAATGGAATTTTGCATTATGACATCATAATGGAATTTTTACATTATGACATCATAATGGAATTTTGCATTATGACATCATAATGGAATTTTACATTATGACATCATAATAGAATGTTGCATTATGACATCATAATGGGATTTTACATTATGACATCATAATGGAATGTTGCATTATGACATCATAATGGAATTTTGCATTATGACATCATAATGGAATTTTGCATTAGGACATCATAATGGAATGTTACATTATGACATCATAATGGAATTTTGCATTATGACATCATAATTCAATTTTTACATTATGACATCATAATGGCATTTTGCATTATGACATCATAATTCAATTTTTACATTATGATATCATAATGGAATTTTGCATTATGACATCATAATTGAATTTTTACATTATGACATCATAATGGAATTTTACATTATGACGTCATAATGGAATTTTTACATTATGACATCATAATAAAATTTTGCATTATGACATCATAATGGAATTTTTACATTATGACATCATAATGGAATTTTGCATTATGACATCATAACGGAATGTTGCATTATGACATCATAACGGAATGTTGCATTATGACATCATAATGGAATTTTTACATTATGACATCATAATGGAATTTTGCATTATGACATCATAATGGAATGTTACATTATGACATCATAATGGAATTTTGCATTATGACATCATAATAGACTTTTTACATTATGACATCATAATGGAATTTTGCATTATGACATCATAATGGAATTTTACATTATGACATCACAATGGAATTTTACATTATGACATCATAATGGAATTTTGCATTATGATATCATAATAAAATTTTTACATTATGACATCATAATGGAATTTTGCATTATGACATCATTATGGAATGTTACATTATGACATCATAATGGAATGTTGCATTATGACATCATAATGGAATTTTACATTATGACATCATAATGGAATGTTGCATTATTACATCATAATGGAATGTTACATTATGCCATCATAATGGAATGTTGCATTATGACATCATAATGGAATTTTGCATTATGACATCATAATGGAATGTTGCATTATGACATCATAATGGAATTTTGCATTATGACATCATAATGGAATTTTGCATTATGACATCATAATGGAATTTTTACATTATGCCATCATAATGGAATTTTACATTATGACATCATAATGGAATTTTGCATTATGACATCATAATGGAATGTTACATTATGACATCATAATGAAATGTCACATTATGACATCATAATGGAATTTTGCATTATGACATCATAATGGAATGTTACATTATGACATCGTAATGGAATTTTACATTATGACATCATAATGGAATTTTGCATTATGACATCATAATGGAATTTTACATTATGACATCATAATGGAATTTTGCATTATGACATCGTAATGGAATTTTACATTATGACATCATAATGGAATTTTGCATTATGACATCGTAATGGAATTTTACATTATGACATCATAATGGAATTTTGCATTATGACATCATAATGGAATTTTACATTATGACATCATAATGGAATTTTGCATTATGACATCATAGTGGAATTTTACATTATGACATCATAATGGAATTTTGCATTATGACATTGTAATGGAATTTTTACATTATGACATCATAATGGAATTTTGCATTATGACATCATAATGGAATTTTGCATTATGACATCATAATGGAATGTTACATTATGACATCGTAATGGAATTTTACATTATGACATCATAATGGAATTTTGCATTATGACATCATAATGGAATTTTACATTATGACATCATAATGGAATTTTGCATTATGACATCGTAATGGAATTTTACATTATGACATCATAATGGAATTTTGCATTATGACATCATAATGGAATTTTACATTATGACATCATAATGGAATTTTGCATTATGACATCGTAATGGAATTTTACATTATGACATCATAATGGAATTTTGCATTATGCCATCATAATGGAATTTTTACATTATGACATCATAATGGAATGTTGCATTATTACATCATAATGGAATTTTACATTATGCCATCATAATGGAATGTTGCATTATGACATCATAATGGAATTTTGCATTATGACATCATAATGGAATGTTGCATTATGACATGATAATGGAATTTTGCATTATGACATCATAATGGAATGTTGCATTATGACATCATAATGGAATTTTGCATTATGACATCATAATGGAATTTTACATTATGACATCATAATGGAATTTTACATTATGACATCATAATGGAATTTTGCATTATGATATCATAATAAAATTTTTACATTATGACATCATAATGGAATTTTGCATTATGACATCATAATGGAATGTTACATTATGACATCATAATGGAATGTTGCATTATGACATCATAATGGAATTTTACATTATGACATCATAATGGAATGTTGCATTATTACATCATAATGGAATTTTACATTATGCCATCATAATGGAATGTTGCATTATGACATCATAATGGAATTTTGCATTATGACATCATAATGGAATGTTGCATTATGACATCATAATGGAATTTTGCATTATGACATCATAATGGAATTTTGCATTATGACATCATAATGGAATTTTTACATTGTGACATCATAATGGAATTTTACATTCTGACATCATAATGGAATTTTGCATTATGACATCATAATGGAATGTTACATTATGACATCATAATGGAATGTCACATTATGACATCATAATGGAATTTTGCATTATGACATCATTATGGAATGTTACATTATGACATCGTAATGGAATTTTACATTATGACATCATAATGGAATTTTGCATTATGACATCATAATGGAATTTTACATTATGACATCATAATGGAATTTTGCATTATGAGATCATAATGGAATTTTACATTATGACATCATAATGGAATTTTGCATTATGACATTGTAATGGAATTTTTACATTATGACATCGTAATGGAATTTTTACATTATGACATCATAATGGAATGTTGCATTATTACATCATAATGGAATTTTACATTATGCCATCATAATGGAATGTTGCATTATGACATCATAATGGAATTTTGCATTATGACATCATAATGGAATGTTGCATTATGACATGATAATGGAATTTTGCATTATGACATCATAATGGAATGTTGCATTATGACATCATAATGGAATTTTGCATTATGACATCATAATGGAACTTTACATTATGACATCATAATGGAATTTTACATTATGACATCATAATGGAATTTTGCATTATGATATCATAATAAAATTTTTACATTATGACATCATAATGGAATTTTGAATTATGACATCATTATGGAATGTTACATTATGACATCATAATGGAATGTTGCATTATGACATCATAATGGAATTTTACATTATGACATCATAATGGAATGTTGCATTATTACATCATAATGGAATTTTACATTATGCCATCATAATGGAATGTTGCATTATGACATCATAATGGAATTTTGCATTATGACATCATAATGGAATGTTGCATTATGACATCATAATGGAATTTTA
The DNA here is from genome assembly GCF_035609145.1 of Eleutherodactylus coqui. NCBI lineage: Eukaryota > Metazoa > Chordata > Amphibia > Anura > Eleutherodactylidae > Eleutherodactylus > Eleutherodactylus coqui. The sequence continues at coordinate 112,239,723 of NC_089842.1, read as the reverse complement.
CATTATGACATCATAATGGAATTTTGCATTATGACATCGTAATGGAATTTTACATTATGACATCATAATGGAATTTTGCATTATGACATCGTAATGGAATTTTACATTATGACATCATAATGGAATTTTGCATTATGACATCATAATGGAATTTTACATTATGACATCATAATGGAATTTTGCATTATGACATCATAGTGGAATTTTACGTTATGACATCATAATGGAATTTTGCATTATGACATTGTAATGGAATTTTTACATTATGACATCATAATGGAATTTTGCATTATGACATCGTAATGGAATTTTTACATTATGACATCATAATGGAATTTTGCATTATGACATCATAATGGAATTTTACATTATGACATCATAATGGAATGTTGCATTATGACATCATAATGGAATTTTACATTATGACATCATAATGGAATGTTGCATTATGACATCATAATGGAATTTTACATTATGACATCATAATGGAATGTTGCATTACGACATCATAATGGAATTTTACATTATGACATCATAATGGAATGTTGCATTACGACATCATAATGGAATTTTACATTATGACATCATAATGGAATGCTGCATTATGACATCATAATGGAATGTTGCATTATGACATCATAATGGAATTTTACATTATGACATCATAATGGAATTTTACATTATGACATCATAATGGAATTTTGCATTATGCCATCATAATGGAATTTTTACATTATGACATCATAATGGAATTTTGCATTATGACATCATTATGGAATGTTACATTATGACATCATAATGGAATGTTGCAATATGACATCATAATGGAATTTTACATTATGACATCATAATGGAATGTTGCATTATTACATCATAATGGAATTTTACATTATGCCATCATAATGGAATGTTGCATTATGACATCATAATGGAATTTTGCATTATGACATCATAATGGAATGTTGCATTATGACATCATAATGGAATTTTACATTATGACATCATAATGGAATTTTGCATTATGACATCGTAATGGAATTTTACATTATGACATCATAATGGAATTTTGCATTATGACATCGTAATGGAATTTTACATTATGACATCATAATGGAATTTTGCATTATGACATCATAATGGAATTTTACATTATGACATCATAATGGAATTTTGCATTATGACATCATAGTGGAATTTTACGTTATGACATCATAATGGAATTTTGCATTATGACATTGTAATGGAATTTTTACATTATGACATCATAATGGAATTTTGCATTATCACATCGTAATGGAATTTTTACATTATGACATCATAATGGAATTTTGCATTATGACATCATAATGGAATTTTACATTATGACATCATAATGGAATGTTGCATTATGACATCATAATGGAATTTTACATTATGACATCATAATGGAATGTTGCATTATGACATCATAATGGAATTTTACATTATGACATCATAATGGAATTTTACATTATGACATCATAATGGAATGTTGCATTACGACATCATAATGGAATTTTACATTATGACATCATAATGGAATGTTGCATTACGACATCATAATGGAATTTTACATTATGACATCATAATGGAATGCTGCATTATGACATCATAATGGAATGTTGCATTATGACATCATAATGGAATTTTACATTATGACATCATAATGGAATTTTACATTATGACATCATAATGGAATTTTGCATTATGCCATCATAATGGAATTTTTACATTATGACATCATAATGGAATTTTGCATTATGACATCATAATGGAATTTTACATTATGACATCATAATGGAATTTTACATTATGACATCATAATGGAATTTTGCATTATGATATCATAATAAAATTTGTACATTATGACATCATAATGGAATTTTGAATTATGACATCATAATGGAATGTTACATTATGACATCATAATGGAATGTTGCATTATGACATCATAATGGAATTTTACATTATGACATCATAATGGAATGTTGCATTATTACATCATAATGGAATTTTACATTATGCCATCATAATGGAATGTTGCATTATGACATCATAATGGAATTTTGCATTATGACATCATAATGGAATGTTGCATTATGACATCATAATGGAATGTTGCATTATGACATCATAATGGAATTTTGCATTATGACATCATAATGGAATTTTACATTATGACATCATAATGGAATTTTACATTATGACATCATAATGGAATTTTGCATTATGCCATCATAATGGAATTTTTACATTATGACATCATAATGGAATGTTGCATTATTACATCATAATGGAATTTTACATTATGCCATCATAATGGAATGTTGCATTATGACATCATAATGGAATTTTGCATTATGACATCATAATGGAATTTTTACATTATGACATCATAATGGAATTTTGCATTATGACATCATTATGGAATTTTACATTATGACATCATAATAGAATTTTTACATTATGACAGCATAATGGAATTTTGCATTATGACATCATAATGGAATTTTTACATTATGACATCATAATGGAATTTTGCATTATGACATCATAATGGAATTTTACATTATGACATCATAATAGAATGTTGCATTATGACATCATAATGGGATTTTACATTATGACATCATAATGGAATGTTGCATTATGACATCATAATGGAATTTTGCATTATGACATCATAATTCAATTTTTACATTATGACATCATAATGGAATTTTGCATTATGACATCATAATTGAATTTTTACATTATGACATCATAATGGAATTTTACATTATGACGTCATAATGGAATTTTTACATTATGACATCATAATAAAATTTTGCATTATGACATCATAATGGAATTTTTACATTATGACATCATAATGGAATTTTGCATTATGACATCATAACGGAATGTTGCATTATGACATCATAACGGAATGTTGCATTATGACATCATAATGGAATTTTTACATTATGACATCATAATGGAATTTTGCATTATGACATCATAATGGAATGTTACATTATGACATCATAATGGAATTTTGCATTATGACATCATAATAGACTTTTTACATTATGACATCATAATGGAATTTTGCATTATGACATCATAATGGAATTTTACATTATGACATCACAATGGAATTTTACATTATGACATCATAATGGAATTTTGCATTATGATATCATAATAAAATTTTTACATTATGACATCATAATGGAATTTTGCATTATGACATCATAATGGAATGTTACATTATGACATCATAATGGAATGTTGCATTATGACATCATAATGGAATTTTACATTATGACATCATAATGGAATGTTGCATTATTACATCATAATGGAATTTTACATTATGCCATCATAATGGAATGTTGCATTATGACATCATAATGGAATTTTGCATTATGACATCATAATGGAATGTTGCATTATGACATCATAATGGAATTTTGCATTATGACATCATAATGGAATTTTGCATTATGACATCATAATGGAATTTTTACATTATGCCATCATAATGGAATTTTACATTATGACATCATAATGGAATTTTGCATTATGACATCATAATGGAATGTTACATTATGACATCATAATGGAATGTCACATTATGACATCATAATGGAATTTTGCATTATGACATCATAATGGAATGTTACATTATGACATCGTAATGGAATTTTACATTATGACATCATAATGGAATTTTGCATTATGACATCATAATGGAATTTTACATTATGACATCATAATGGAATTTTGCATTATGACATCGTAATGGAATTTTACATTATGACATCATAATGGAATTTTGCATTATGACATCGTAATGGAATTTTACATTATGACATCATAATGGAATTTTGCATTATGACATCATAATGGAATTTTACATTATGACATCATAATGGAATTTTGCATTATGACATCATAGTGGAATTTTACATTATGACATCATAATGGAATTTTGCATTATGACATTGTAATGGAATTTTTACATTATGACATCATAATGGAATTTTGCATTATGACATCATAATGGAATTTTGCATTATGACATCATAATGGAATGTTACATTATGACATCGTAATGGAATTTTACATTATGACATCATAATGGAATTTTGCATTATGACATCATAATGGAATTTTACATTATGACATCATAATGGAATTTTGCATTATGACATCGTAATGGAATTTTACATTATGACATCATAATGGAATTTTGCATTATGACATCGTAATGGAATTTTACATTATGACATCATAATGGAATTTTGCATTATGACATCATAATGGAATTTTACATTATGACATCATAATGGAATTTTGCATTATGACATCATAGTGGAATTTTACATTATGACATCATAATGGAATTTTGCATTATGACATTGTAATGGAATTTTTACATTATGACATCATAATGGAATGTTGCATTACGACATCATAATGGAATTTTACATTATGACATCATAATGGAATGTTGCATTACGACATCATAATGGAATTTTACATTATGACATCATAATGGAATGCTGCATTATGACATCATAATGGAATGTTGCATTATGACATCATAATGGAATTTTACATTATGACATCATAATGGAATTTTACATTATGACATCATAATGGAATTTTGCATTATGCCATCATAATGGAATTTTTACATTATGACATCATAATGGAATGTTGCATTATGACATCATAATGGAATTTTACATTATGACATCATAATGGAATTTTACATTATGACATCATAATGGAATTTTGCATTATGACATCATAATGGAATTTTACATTATGACATCATAATGGAATTTTGCATTATGACATTGTAATGGAATTTTTACATTATGACATCATAATGGAATTTTGCATTATGACATCGTAATGGAATTTTTACATTATGACATCATAATGGAATTTTGCATTATGACATCATAATGGAATTTTACATTATGACATCATAATGGAATGTTGCATTATGACATCATAATGGAATTTTACATTATGACATCATAATGGAATGTTGCATTATGACATCATAATGGAATTTTACATTATGACATCATAATGGAATGTTGCATTACGACATCATAATGGAATTTTACATTATGACATCATAATGGAATGTTGCATTACGACATCATAATGGAATTTTACATTATGACATCATAATGGAATGCTGCATTATGACATCATAATGGAATGTTGCATTATGACATCATAATGGAATTTTACATTATGACATCATAATGGAATTTTACATTATGACATCATAATGGAATTTTGCATTATGCCATCATAATGGAATTTTTACATTATGACATCATAATGGAATTTTGCATTATGACATCATAATGGAATTTTACATTATGACATCATAATGGAATTTTACATTATGACATCATAATGGAATTTTGCATTATGATATCATAATAAAATTTTTACATTATGACATCATAATGGAATTTTGAATTATGACATCATAATGGAATGTTACATTATGACATCATAATGGAATGTTGCATTATGACATCCTAATGGAATTTTACATTATGACATCATAATGGAATGTTGCATTATTACATCATAATGGAATTTTACATTATGCCATCATAATGGAATGTTGCATTATGACATCATAATGGAATTTTGCATTATGACATCATAATGGAATGTTGCATTATGACATCATAATGGAATTTTGCATTATGACATCATAATGGAATTTTACATTATGACATCATAATGGAATTTTACATTATGACATCATAATGGAATTTTGCATTATGCCATCATAATGGAATTTTTACATTATGACATCATAATGGAATGTTGCATTATTACATCATAATGGAATTTTACATTATGCCATCATAATGGAATGTTGCATTATGACATCATAATGGAATTTTGCATTATGACATCATAATGGAATGTTGCATTATGACATGATAATGGAATTTTGCATTATGACATCATAATGGAATGTTGCATTATGACATCATAATGGAATTTTGCATTATGACATCATAATGGAATTTTACATTATGACATCATAATGGAATTTTACATTATGACATCATAATGGAATTTTGCATTATGATATCATAATAAATTTTTTACATTATGACATCATAATGGAATTTTGCATTATGACATCATAATGGAATGTTACATTATGACATCATAATGGAATGTTGCATTATGACATCATAATGGAATTTTACATTATGACATCATAATGGAATGTTGCATTATTACATCATAATGGAATTTTACATTATGCCATCATAATGGAATGTTGCATTATGACATCATAATGGAATTTTGCATTATGACATCATAATGGAATGTTGCATTATGACATCATAATGGAATTTTGCATTATGACATCATAATGGAATTTTGCATTATGACATCATAATGGAATTTTTACATTGTGACATCATAATGGAATTTTACATTCTGACATCATAATGGAATTTTGCATTATGACATCATAATGGAATGTTACATTATGACATCATAATGGAATGTCACATTATGACATCATAATGGAATTTTGCATTATGACATCATTATGGAATGTTACATTATGACATCGTAATGGAATTTTACATTATGACATCATAATGGAATTTTGCATTATGACATCATAATGGAATTTTACATTATGACATCATAATGGAATTTTGCATTATGAGATCATAATGGAATTTTACATTATGACATCATAATGGAATTTTGCATTATGACATCATAATGGAATGTTGCATTATTACATCATAATGGAATTTTACATTATGCCATCATAATGGAATGTTGCATTATGACATCATAATGGAATTTTGCATTATGACATCATAATGGAATGTTGCATTATGACATCATAATGGAATTTTACATTATGACATCATAATGGAATTTTGCATTATGACATCGTAATGGAATTTTACATTATGACATCATAATGGAATTTTGCATTATGACATCGTAATGGAATTTTACATTATGACATCATAATGGAATTTTGCATTATGACATCATAATGGAATTTTACATTATGACATCATAATGGAATTTTGCATTATGACATCATAGTGGAATTTTACGTTATGACATCATAATGGAATTTTGCATTATGACATTGTAATGGAATTTTTACATTATGACATCATAATGGAATTTTGCATTATGACATCGTAATGGAATTTTTACATTATGACATCATAATGGAATTTTGCATTATGACATCATAATGGAATTTTACATTATGACATCATAATGGAATGTTGCATTATGACATCATAATGGAATTTTACATTATGACATCATAATGGAATGTTGCATTATGACATCATAATGGAATTTTACATTATGACATCATAATGGAATGTTGCATTACGACATCATAATGGAATTTTACATTATGACATCATAATGGAATGTTGCATTACGACATCATAATGGAATTTTACATTATGACATCATAATGGAATGCTGCATTATGACATCATAATGGAATGTTGCATTATGACATCATAATGGAATTTTACATTATGACATCATAATGGAATTTTTACATTATGACATCATAATGGAATTTTGCATTATGCCATCATAATGGAATTTTTACATTATGACATCATAATGGAATTTTGCATTATGACATCATAATGGAATTTTACATTATGACATCATAATGGAATTTTACATTATGACATCATAATGGAATTTTGCATTATGATATCATAATAAAATTTGTACATTATGACATCATAATGGAATTTTGAATTATGACATCATAATGGAATGTTACATTATGACATCATAATGGAATGTTGCATTATGACATCATAATGGAATTTTACATTATGACATCATAATGGAATGTTGCATTATTACATCATAATGGAATTTTACATTATGCCATCATAATGGAATGTTGCATTATGACATCATAATGGAATTTTGCATTATGACATCATAATGGAATGTTGCATTATGACATCATAATGGAATGTTGCATTATGACATCATAATGGAATTTTGCATTATGACATCATAATGGAATTTTACATTATGACATCATAATGGAATTTTACATTATGACATCATAATGGAATTTTGCATTATGCCATCATAATGGAATTTTTACATTATGACATCATAATGGAATGTTGCATTATGACATCATAATGGAATTTTACATTATGCCATCATAATGGAATGTTGCATTATGACATCATAATGGAATTTTGCATTATGACATCATAATGGAATTTTTACATTATGACATCATAATGGAATTTTGCATTATGACATCATTATGGAATTTTACATTATGACATCATAATAGAATTTTTACATTATGACAGCATAATGGAATTTTGCATTATGACATCATAATGGAATTTTTACATTATGACATCATAATGGAATTTTGCATTATGACATCATAATGGAATTTTACATTATGACATCATAATAGAATGTTGCATTATGACATCATAATGGGATTTTACATTATGACATCATAATGGAATGTTGCATTATGACATCATAATGGAATTTTGCATTATGACATCATAATTCAATTTTTACATTATGACATCATAATGGAATTTTGCATTATGACATCATAATTGAATTTTTACATTATGACATCATAATGGAATTTTACATTATGACGTCATAATGGAATTTTTACATTATGACATCATAATAAAATTTTGCATTATGACATCATAATGGAATTTTTACATTATGACATCATAATGGAATTTTGCATTATGACATCATAACGGAATGTTGCATTATGACATCATAACGGAATGTTGCATTATGACATCATAATGGAATTTTTACATTATGACATCATAATGGAATTTTGCATTATGACATCATAATGGAATGTTACATTATGACATCATAATGGAATTTTGCATTATGACATCATAATAGACTTTTTACATTATGACATCATAATGGAATTTTGCATTATGACATCATAATGGAATTTTACATTATGACATCACAATGGAATTTTACATTATGACATCATAATGGAATTTTGCATTATGATATCATAATAAAATTTTTACATTATGACATCATAATGGAATTTTGCATTATGACATCATAATGGAATGTTACATTATGACATCATAATGGAATGTTGCATTATGACATCATAATGGAATTTTACATTATGACATCATAATGGAATGTTGCATTATTACATCATAATGGAATTTTACATTATGCCATCATAATGGAATGTTGCATTATGACATCATAATGGAATTTTGCATTATGACATCATAATGGAATGTTGCATTATGACATCATAATGGAATTTTGCATTATGACATCATAATGGAATTTTGCATTATGACATCATAATGGAATTTTTACATTATGCCATCATAATGGAATTTTACATTATGACATCATAATGGAATTTTGCATTATGACATCATAATGGAATGTTACATTATGACATCATAATGGAATGTCACATTATGACATCATAATGGAATTTTGCATTATGACATCATAATGGAATGTTACATTATGACATCGTAATGGAATTTTACATTATGACATCATAATGGAATTTTGCATTATGACATCATAATGGAATTTTACATTATGACATCATAATGGAATTTTGCATTATGACATCGTAATGGAATTTTACATTATGACATCATAATGGAATTTTGCATTATGACATCGTAATGGAATTTTACATTATGACATCATAATGGAATTTTGCATTATGACATCATAATGGAATTTTACATTATGACATCATAATGGAATTTTGCATTATGACATCATAGTGGAATTTTACATTATGACATCATAATGGAATTTTGCATTATGACATCATAATGGAATTTTGCATTATGACATCATAATGGAATTTTACATTATGACATCATAATGGAATTTTACATTATGACATCATAATGGAATTTTGCATTATGATATCATAATAAAATTTTTACATTATGACATCATAATGGAATTTTGCATTATGACATCATAATGGAATGTTACATTATGACATCATAATGGAATGTTGCATTATGACATCATAATGGAATTTTACATTATGACATCATAATGGAATGTTGCATTATTACATCATAATGGAATTTTACATTATGCCATCATAATGGAATGTTGCATTATGACATCATAATGGAATTTTGCATTATGACATCATAATGGAATGTTGCATTATGACATCATAATGGAATTTTGCATTATGACATCATAATGGAATTTTGCATTATGACATCATAATGGAATTTTTACATTGTGACATCATAATGGAATTTTACATTCTGACATCATAATGGAATTTTGCATTATGACATCATAATGGAATGTTACATTATGACATCATAATGGAATGTCAGATTATGACATCATAATGGAATTTTGCATTATGACATCATTATGGAATGTTACATTATGACATCGTAATGGAATTTTACATTATGACATCATAATGGAATTTTGCATTATGACATCATAATGGAATTTTACATTATGACATCATAATGGAATTTTGCATTATGAGATCATAATGGAATTTTACATTATGACATCATAATGGAATTTTGCATTATGACATTGTAATGGAATTTTTACATTATGACATCGTAATGGAATTTTTACATTATGACATCATAATGGAATGTTGCATTATTACATCATAATGGAATTTTACATTATGCCATCATAATGGAATGTTGCATTATGACATCATAATGGAATTTTGCATTATGACATCATAATGGAATGTTGCATTATGACATGATAATGGAATTTTGCATTATGACATCATAATGGAATGTTGCATTATGACATCATAATGGAATTTTGCATTATGACATCATAATGGAACTTTACATTATGACATCATAATGGAATTTTACATTATGACATCATAATGGAATTTTGCATTATGATATCATAATAAAATTTTTACATTATGACATCATAATGGAATTTTGAATTATGACATCATTATGGAATGTTACATTATGACATCATAATGGAATGTTGCATTATGACATCATAATGGAATTTTACATTATGACATCATAATGGAATGTTGCATTATTACATCATAATGGAATTTTACATTATGCCATCATAATGGAATGTTGCATTATGACATCATAATGGAATTTTGCATTATGACATCATAATGGAATGTTGCATTATGACATCGTAATGGAATTTTACATTATGACATCATAATGGAATTTTGCATTATGACATCGTAATGGAATTTTACATTATGACATCATAATGGAATTTTGCATTATGACATCGTAATGGAATTTTACATTATGACATCATAATGGAATTTTGCATTATGACATCATAATGGAATTTTACATTATGACATCATAATGGAATTTTGCATTATGACATCATAGTGGAATTTTACGTTATGACATCATAATGGAATTTTGCATTATGACATTGTAATGGAATTTTTACATTATGACATCATAATGGAATTTTGCATTATGACATCGTAATGGAATTTTTACATTATGACATCATAATGGAATTTTGCATTATGACATCATAATGGAATTTTACATTATGACATCATAATGGAATGTTGCATTATGACATCATAATGGAATTTTACATTATGACATCATAATGGAATGTTGCATTATGACATCATAATGGAATTTTACATTATGACATCATAATGGAATGTTGCATTATGACATCATAATGGAATTTTACATTATGACATCATAATGGAATGTTGCATTACGACATCATAATGGAATTTTACATTATGACATCATAATGGAATGCTGCATTATGACATCATAATGGAATGTTGCATTATGACATCATAATGGAATTTTACATTATGACATCATAATGGAATTTTACATTATGACATCATAATGGAATTTTGCATTATGCCATCATAATGGAATTTTTACATTATGACATCATAATGGAATTTTGCATTATGACATCATAATGGAATTTTACATTATGACATCATAATGGAATTTTACATTATGACATCATAATGGAATTTTGCATTATGATATCATAATAAAATTTGTACATTATGACATCATAATGGAATTTTGAATTATGACATCATAATGGAATGTTACATTATGACATCATAATGGAATGTTGCATTATGACATCATAATGGAATTTTACATTATGACATCATAATGGAATGTTGCATTATTACATCATAATGGAATTTTACATTATGCCATCATAATGGAATGTTGCATTATGACATCATAATGGAATTTTGCATTATGACATCATAATGGAATGTTGCATTATGACATCATAATGGAATGTTGCATTATGACATCATAATGGAATTTTGCATTATGACATCATAATGGAATTTTACATTATGACATCATAATGGAATTTTACATTATGACATCATAATGGAATTTTGCATTATGCCATCATAATGGAATTTTTACATTATGACATCATAATGGAATGTTGCATTATTACATCATAATGGAATTTTACATTATGCCATCATAATGGAATGTTGCATTATGACATCATAATGGAATTTTGCATTATGACATCATAATGGAATTTTTACATTATGACATCATAATGGAATTTTGCATTATGACATCATTATGGAATTTTACATTATGACATCATAATAGAATTTTTACATTATGACAGCATAATGGAATTTTGCATTATGACATCATAATGGAATTTTTACATTATGACATCATAATGGAATTTTGCATTATGACATCATAATGGAATTTTACATTATGACATCATAATAGAATGTTGCATTATGACATCATAATGGGATTTTACATTATGACATCATAATGGAATGTTGCATTATGACATCATAATGGAATTTTGCATTATGACATCATAATGGAATTTTGCATTAGGACATCATAATGGAATGTTACATTATGACATCATAATGGAATTTTGCATTATGACATCATAATTCAATTTTTACATTATGACATCATAATGGCATTTTGCATTATGACATCATAATTCAATTTTTACATTATGACATCATAATGGAATTTTGCATTATGACATCATAATTGAATTTTTACATTATGACATCATAATGGAATTTTACATTATGACGTCATAATGGAATTTTTACATTATGACATCATAATAAAATTTTGCATTATGACATCATAATGGAATTTTTACATTATGACATCATAATGGAATTTTGCATTATGACATCATAACGGAATGTTGCATTATGACATCATAACGGAATGTTGCATTATGACATCATAATGGAATTTTTACATTATGACATCATAATGGAATTTTGCATTATGACATCATAGTGGAATTTTACGTTATGACATCATAATGGAATTTTGCATTATGACATTGTAATGGAATTTTTACATTATGACATCATAATGGAATTTTGCATTATGACATCGTAATGGAATTTTTACATTATGACATCATAATGGAATTTTGCATTATGACATCATTATGGAATTTTACATTATGACATCATAATAGAATTTTTACATTATGACAGCATAATGGAATTTTGCATTATGACATCATAATGGAATTTTTACATTATGACATCATAATGGAATTTTGCATTATGACATCATAATGGAATTTTACATTATGACATCATAATAGAATGTTGCATTATGACATCATAATGGGATTTTACATTATGACATCATAATGGAATGTTGCATTATGACATCATAATGGAATTTTGCATTATGACATCATAATTCAATTTTTACATTATGACATCATAATGGAATTTTGCATTATGACATCATAATTGAATTTTTACATTATGACATCATAATGGAATTTTACATTATGACGTCATAATGGAATTTTTACATTATGACATCATAATAAAATTTTGCATTATGACATCATAATGGAATTTTTACATTATGACATCATAATGGAATTTTGCATTATGACATCATAACGGAATGTTGCATTATGACATCATAACGGAATGTTGCATTATGACATCATAATGGAATTTTTACATTATGACATCATAATGGAATTTTGCATTATGACATCATAATGGAATGTTACATTATGACATCATAATGGAATTTTGCATTATGACATCATAATAGACTTTTTACATTATGACATCATAATGGAATTTTGCATTATGACATCATAATGGAATTTTACATTATGACATCACAATGGAATTTTACATTATGACATCATAATGGAATTTTGCATTATGATATCATAATAAAATTTTTACATTATGACATCATAATGGAATTTTGCATTATGACATCATAATGGAATGTTACATTATGACATCATAATGGAATGTTGCATTATGACATCATAATGGAATTTTACATTATGACATCATAATGGAATGTTGCATTATTACATCATAATGGAATTTTACATTATGCCATCATAATGGAATGTTGCATTATGACATCATAATGGAATTTTGCATTATGACATCATAATGGAATGTTGCATTATGACATCATAATGGAATTTTGCATTATGACATCATAATGGAATTTTGCATTATGACATCATAATGGAATTTTTACATTATGCCATCATAATGGAATTTTACATTATGACATCATAATGGAATTTTGCATTATGACATCATAATGGAATGTTACATTATGACATCATAATGGAATGTCACATTATGACATCATAATGGAATTTTGCATTATGACATCATAATGGAATGTTACATTATGACATCGTAATGGAATTTTACATTATGACATCATAATGGAATTTTGCATTATGACATCATAATGGAATTTTACATTATGACATCATAATGGAATTTTGCATTATGACATCGTAATGGAATTTTACATTATGACATCATAATGGAATTTTGCATTATGACATCGTAATGGAATTTTACATTATGACATCATAATGGAATTTTGCATTATGACATCATAATGGAATTTTACATTATGACATCATAATGGAATTTTGCATTATGACATCATAGTGGAATTTTACATTATGACATCATAATGGAATTTTGCATTATGACATCATAATGGAATTTTGCATTATGACATCATAATGGAATTTTACATTATGACATCATAATGGAATTTTACATTATGACATCATAATGGAATTTTGCATTATGATATCATAATAAAATTTTTACATTATGACATCATAATGGAATTTTGCATTATGACATCATAATGGAATGTTACATTATGACATCATAATGGAATGTTGCATTATGACATCATAATGGAATTTTACATTATGACATCATAATGGAATGTTGCATTATTACATCATAATGGAATTTTACATTATGCCATCATAATGGAATGTTGCATTATGACATCATAATGGAATTTTGCATTATGACATCATAATGGAATGTTGCATTATGACATCATAATGGAATTTTGCATTATGACATCATAATGGAATTTTGCATTATGACATCATAATGGAATTTTTACATTGTGACATCATAATGGAATTTTACATTCTGACATCATAATGGAATTTTGCATTATGACATCATAATGGAATGTTACATTATGACATCATAATGGAATGTCACATTATGACATCATAATGGAATTTTGCATTATGACATCATTATGGAATGTTACATTATGACATCGTAATGGAATTTTACATTATGACATCATAATGGAATTTTGCATTATGACATCATAATGGAATTTTACATTATGACATCATAATGGAATTTTGCATTATGAGATCATAATGGAATTTTACATTATGACATCATAATGGAATTTTGCATTATGACATTGTAATGGAATTTTTACATTATGACATCGTAATGGAATTTTTACATTATGACATCATAATGGAATGTTGCATTATTACATCATAATGGAATTTTACATTATGCCATCATAATGGAATGTTGCATTATGACATCATAATGGAATTTTGCATTATGACATCATAATGGAATGTTGCATTATGACATGATAATGGAATTTTGCATTATGACATCATAATGGAATGTTGCATTATGACATCATAATGGAATTTTGCATTATGACATCATAATGGAACTTTACATTATGACATCATAATGGAATTTTACATTATGACATCATAATGGAATTTTGCATTATGATATCATAATAAAATTTTTACATTATGACATCATAATGGAATTTTGAATTATGACATCATTATGGAATGTTACATTATGACATCATAATGGAATGTTGCATTATGACATCATAATGGAATGTTACATTATGACATCATAATGGAATGTTGCATTATTACATCATAATGGAATTTTACATTATGCCATCATAATGGAATGTTGCATTATGACATCATAATGGAATTTTGCATTATGACATCATAATGGAATGTTGCATTATGACATCGTAATGGAATTTTACATTATGACATCATAATGGAATTTTGCATTATGACATCGTAATGGAATTTTACATTATGACATCATAATGGAATTTTGCATTATGACATCGTAATGGAATTTTACATTATGACATCATAATGGAATTTTGCATTATGACATCATAATGGAATTTTACATTATGACATCATAATGGAATTTTGCATTATGACATCATAGTGGAATTTTACGTTATGACATCATAATGGAATTTTGCATTATGACATTGTAATGGAATTTTTACATTATGACATCATAATGGAATTTTGCATTATGACATCGTAATGGAATTTTTACATTATGACATCATAATGGAATTTTGCATTATGACATCATAATGGAATTTTACATTATGACATCATAATGGAATGTTGCATTATGACATCATAATGGAATTTTACATTATGACATCATAATGGAATGTTGCATTATGACATCATAATGGAATTTTACATTATGACATCATAATGGAATGTTGCATTATGACATCATAATGGAATTTTACATTATGACATCATAATGGAATGTTGCATTACGACATCATAATGGAATTTTACATTATGACATCATAATGGAATGCTGCATTATGACATCATAATGGAATGTTGCATTATGACATCATAATGGAATTTTACATTATGACATCATAATGGAATTTTACATTATGACATCATAATGGAATTTTGCATTATGCCATCATAATGGAATTTTTACATTATGACATCATAATGGAATTTTGCATTATGACATCATAATGGAATTTTACATTATGACATCATAATGGAATTTTACATTATGACATCATAATGGAATTTTGCATTATGATATCATAATAAAATTTGTACATTATGACATCATAATGGAATTTTGAATTATGACATCATAATGGAATGTTACATTATGACATCATAATGGAATGTTGCATTATGACATCATAATGGAATTTTACATTATGACATCATAATGGAATGTTGCATTATTACATCATAATGGAATTTTACATTATGCCATCATAATGGAATGTTGCATTATGACATCATAATGGAATTTTGCATTATGACATCATAATGGAATGTTGCATTATGACATCATAATGGAATGTTGCATTATGACATCATAATGGAATTTTGCATTATGACATCATAATGGAATTTTACATTATGACATCATAATGGAATTTTACATTATGACATCATAATGGAATTTTGCATTATGCCATCATAATGGAATTTTTACATTATGACATCATAATGGAATGTTGCATTATTACATCATAATGGAATTTTACATTATGCCATCATAATGGAATGTTGCATTATGACATCATAATGGAATTTTGCATTATGACATCATAATGGAATTTTTACATTATGACATCATAATGGAATTTTGCATTATGACATCATTATGGAATTTTACATTATGACATCATAATAGAATTTTTACATTATGACAGCATAATGGAATTTTGCATTATGACATCATAATGGAATTTTTACATTATGACATCATAATGGAATTTTGCATTATGACATCATAATGGAATTTTACATTATGACATCATAATAGAATGTTGCATTATGACATCATAATGGGATTTTACATTATGACATCATAATGGAATGTTGCATTATGACATCATAATGGAATTTTGCATTATGACATCATAATGGAATTTTGCATTAGGACATCATAATGGAATGTTACATTATGACATCATAATGGAATTTTGCATTATGACATCATAATTCAATTTTTACATTATGACATCATAATGGCATTTTGCATTATGACATCATAATTCAATTTTTACATTATGACATCATAATGGAATTTTGCATTATGACATCATAATTGAATTTTTACATTATGACATCATAATGGAATTTTACATTATGACGTCATAATGGAATTTTTACATTATGACATCATAATAAAATTTTGCATTATGACATCATAATGGAATTTTTACATTATGACATCATAATGGAATTTTGCATTATGACATCATAACGGAATGTTGCATTATGACATCATAACGGAATGTTGCATTATGACATCATAATGGAATTTTTACATTATGACATCATAATGGAATTTTGCATTATGACATCATAGTGGAATTTTACGTTATGACATCATAATGGAATTTTGCATTATGACATTGTAATGGAATTTTTACATTATGACATCATAATGGAATTTTGCATTATGACATCGTAATGGAATTTTTACATTATGACATCATAATGGAATTTTGCATTATGACATCATAATGGAATTTTACATTATGACATCATAATGGAATGTTGCATTATGACATCATAATGGAATTTTACATTATGACATCATAATGGAATGTTGCATTATGACATCATAATGGAATTTTACATTATGACATCATAATGGAATGTTGCATTACGACATCATAATGGAATTTTACATTATGACATCATAATGGAATGTTGCATTACGACATCATAATGGAATTTTACATTATGACATCATAATGGAATGCTGCATTATGACATCATAATGGAATGTTGCATTATGACATCATAATGGAATTTTACATTATGACATCATAATGGAATTTTACATTATGACATCATAATGGAATTTTGCATTATGCCATCATAATGGAATTTTTACATTATGACATCATAATGGAATTTTGCATTATGACATCATAATGGAATTTTACATTATGACATCATAATGGAATGTTGCATTATTACATCATAATGGAATTTTACATTATGCCATCATAATGGAATGTTGCATTATGACATCATAATGGAATTTTGCATTATGACATCATAATGGAATGTTGCATTATGACATCATAATGGAATGTTGCATTATGACATCATAATGGAATTTTGCATTATGACATCATAATGGAATTTTACATTATGACATCATAATGGAATTTTACATTATGACATCATAATGGAATTTTGCATTATGCCATCATAATGGAATTTTTACATTATGACATCATAATGGAATGTTGCATTATTACATCATAATGGAATTTTACATTATGCCATCATAATGGAATGTTGCATTATGACATCATAATGGAATTTTGCATTATGACATCATAATGGAATTTTTACATTATGACATCATAATGGAATTTTGCATTATGACATCATTATGGAATTTTACATTATGACATCATAATAGAATTTTTACATTATGACAGCATAATGGAATTTTGCATTATGACATCATAATGGAATTTTTACATTATGACATCATAATGGAATTTTGCATTATGACATCATAATGGAATTTTACATTATGACATCATAATAGAATGTTGCATTATGACATCATAATGGGATTTTACATTATGACATCATAATGGAATGTTGCATTATGACATCATAATGGAATTTTGCATTATGACATCATAATTCAATTTTTACATTATGACATCATAATGGAATTTTGCATTATGACATCATAATTGAATTTTTACATTATGACATCATAATGGAATTTTACATTATGACGTCATAATGGAATTTTTACATTATGACATCATAATAAAATTTTGCATTATGACATCATAATGGAATTTTTACATTATGACATCATAATGGAATTTTGCATTATGACATCATAACGGAATGTTGCATTATGACATCATAACGGAATGTTGCATTATGACATCATAATGGAATTTTTACATTATGACATCATAATGGAATTTTGCATTATGACATCATAATGGAATGTTACATTATGACATCATAATGGAATTTTGCATTATGACATCATAATAGACTTTTTACATTATGACATCATAATGGAATTTTGCATTATGACATCATAATGGAATTTTACATTATGACATCACAATGGAATTTTACATTATGACATCATAATGGAATTTTGCATTATGATATCATAATAAAATTTTTACATTATGACATCATAATGGAATTTTGCATTATGACATCATAATGGAATGTTACATTATGACATCATAATGGAATGTTGCATTATGACATCATAATGGAATTTTACATTATGACATCATAATGGAATGTTGCATTATTACATCATAATGGAATTTTACATTATGCCATCATAATGGAATGTTGCATTATGACATCATAATGGAATTTTGCATTATGACATCATAATGGAATGTTGCATTATGACATCATAATGGAATTTTGCATTATGACATCATAATGGAATTTTGCATTATGACATCATAATGGAATTTTTACATTATGCCATCATAATGGAATTTTACATTATGACATCATAATGGAATTTTGCATTATGACATCATAATGGAATGTTACATTATGACATCATAATGGAATGTCACATTATGACATCATAATGGAATTTTGCATTATGACATCATAATGGAATGTTACATTATGACATCGTAATGGAATTTTACATTATGACATCATAATGGAATTTTGCATTATGACATCATAATGGAATTTTACATTATGACATCATAATGGAATTTTGCATTATGACATCGTAATGGAATTTTACATTATGACATCATAATGGAATTTTGCATTATGACATCGTAATGGAATTTTACATTATGACATCATAATGGAATTTTGCATTATGACATCATAATGGAATTTTACATTATGACATCATAATGGAATTTTGCATTATGACATCATAGTGGAATTTTACATTATGACATCATAATGGAATTTTGCATTATGACATCATAATGGAATTTTGCATTATGACATCATAATGGAATTTTACATTATGACATCATAATGGAATTTTGCATTATGACATTGTAATGGAATTTTTACATTATGACATCGTAATGGAATTTTTACATTATGACATCATAATGGAATGTTGCATTATTACATCATAATGGAATTTTACATTATGCCATCATAATGGAATGTTGCATTATGACATCATAATGGAATTTTGCATTATGACATCATAATGGAATGTTGCATTATGACATCATAATGGAATTTTGCATTATGACATCATAATGGAATTTTGCATTATGACATCATAATGGAATTTTTACATTGTGACATCATAATGGAATTTTACATTCTGACATCATAATGGAATTTTGCATTATGACATCATAATGGAATGTTACATTATGACATCATAATGGAATGTCACATTATGACATCATAATGGAATTTTGCATTATGACATCATTATGGAATGTTACATTATGACATCGTAATGGAATTTTACATTATGACATCATAATGGAATTTTGCATTATGACATCATAATGGAATTTTACATTATGACATCATAATGGAATTTTGCATTATGAGATCATAATGGAATTTTACATTATGACATCATAATGGAATTTTGCATTATGACATTGTAATGGAATTTTTACATTATGACATCGTAATGGAATTTTTACATTATGACATCATAATGGAATGTTGCATTATTACATCATAATGGAATTTTACATTATGCCATCATAATGGAATGTTGCATTATGACATCATAATGGAATTTTGCATTATGACATCATAATGGAATGTTGCATTATGACATGATAATGGAATTTTGCATTATGACATCATAATGGAATGTTGCATTATGACATCATAATGGAATTTTGCATTATGACATCATAATGGAACTTTACATTATGACATCATAATGGAATTTTACATTATGACATCATAATGGAATTTTGCATTATGATATCATAATAAAATTTTTACATTATGACATCATAATGGAATTTTGAATTATGACATCATTATGGAATGTTACATTATGACATCATAATGGAATGTTGCATTATGACATCATAATGGAATTTTACATTATGACATCATAATGGAATGTTGCATTATTACATCATAATGGAATTTTACATTATGCCATCATAATGGAATGTTGCATTATGACATCATAATGGAATTTTGCATTATGACATCATAATGGAATGTTGCATTATGACATCATAATGGAATTTTACATTATGACATCATAATGGAATTTTGCATTATGACATCGTAATGGAATTTTACATTATGACATCATAATGGAATTTTGCATTATGACATCGTAATGGAATTTTACATTATGACATCATAATGGAATTTTGCATTATGACATCATAATGGAATTTTACATTATGACATCATAATGGAATTTTGCATTATGACATCATAGTGGAATTTTACGTTATGACATCATAATGGAATTTTGCATTATGACATTGTAATGGAATTTTTACATTATGACATCATAATGGAATTTTGCATTATGACATCGTAATGGAATTTTTACATTATGACATCATAATGGAATTTTGCATTATGACATCATAATGGAATTTTACATTATGACATCATAATGGAATGTTGCATTATGACATCATAATGGAATTTTACATTATGACATCATAATGGAATGTTGCATTATGACATCATAATGGAATTTTACATTATGACATCATAATGGAATGTTGCATTACGACATCATAATGGAATTTTACATTATGACATCATAATGGAATGTTGCATTACGACATCATAATGGAATTTTACATTATGACATCATAATGGAATGCTGCATTATGACATCATAATGGAATGTTGCATTATGACATCATAATGGAATTTTACATTATGACATCATAATGGAATTTTACATTATGACATCATAATGGAATTTTGCATTATGCCATCATAATGGAATTTTTACATTATGACATCATAATGGAATTTTGCATTATGACATCATAATGGAATTTTACATTATGACATCATAATGGAATTTTACATTATGACATCATAATGGAATTTTGCATTATGATATCATAATAAAATTTGTACATTATGACATCATAATGGAATTTTGAATTATGACATCATAATGGAATGTTACATTATGACATCATAATGGAATGTTGCATTATGACATCATAATGGAATTTTACATTATGACATCATAATGGAATGTTGCATTATTACATCATAATGGAATTTTACATTATGCCATCATAATGGAATGTTGCATTATGACATCATAATGGAATTTTGCATTATGACATCATAATGGAATGTTGCATTATGACATCATAATGGAATGTTGCATTATGACATCATAATGGAATTTTGCATTATGACATCATAATGGAATTTTACATTATGACATCATAATGGAATTTTACATTATGACATCATAATGGAATTTTGCATTATGCCATCATAATGGAATTTTTACATTATGACATCATAATGGAATGTTGCATTATTACATCATAATGGAATTTTACATTATGCCATCATAATGGAATGTTGCATTATGACATCATAATGGAATTTTGCATTATGACATCATAATGGAATTTTTAAATTATGACATCATAATGGAATTTTGCATTATGACATCATTATGGAATTTTACATTATGACATCATAATAGAATTTTTACATTATGACAGCATAATGGAATTTTGCATTATGACATCATAATGGAATTTTTACATTATGACATCATAATGGAATTTTGCATTATGACATCATAATGGAATTTTACATTATGACATCATAATAGAATGTTGCATTATGACATCATAATGGGATTTTACATTATGACATCATAATGGAATGTTGCATTATGACATCATAATGGAATTTTGCATTATGACATCATAATGGAATTTTGCATTAGGACATCATAATGGAATGTTACATTATGACATCATAATGGAATTTTGCATTATGACATCATAATTCAATTTTTACATTATGACATCATAATGGCATTTTGCATTATGACATCATAATTCAATTTTTACATTATGACATCATAATGGAATTTTGCATTATGACATCATAATTGAATTTTTACATTATGACATCATAATGGAATTTTACATTATGACGTCATAATGGAATTTTTACATTATGACATCATAATAAAATTTTGCATTATGACATCATAATGGAATTTTTACATTATGACATCATAATGGAATTTTGCATTATGACATCATAACGGAATGTTGCATTATGACATCATAACGGAATGTTGCATTATGACATCATAATGGAATTTTTACATTATGACATCATAATGGAATTTTGCATTATGACATCATAATGGAATGTTACATTATGACATCATAATGGAATTTTGCATTATGACATCATAATAGACTTTTTACATTATGACATCATAATGGAATTTTGCATTATGACATCATAATGGAATTTTACATTATGACATCACAATGGAATTTTACATTATGACATCATAATGGAATTTTGCATTATGATATCATAATAAAATTTTTACATTATGACATCATAATGGAATTTTGCATTATGACATCATAATGGAATGTTACATTATGACATCATAATGGAATGTTGCATTATGACATCATAATGGAATTTTACATTATGACATCATAATGGAATGTTGCATTATTACATCATAATGGAATTTTACATTATGCCATCATAATGGAATGTTGCATTATGACATCATAATGGAATTTTGCATTATGACATCATAATGGAATGTTGCATTATGACATCATAATGGAATTTTGCATTATGACATCATAATGGAATTTTGCATTATGACATCATAATGGAATTTTTACATTATGCCATCATAATGGAATTTTACATTATGACATCATAATGGAATTTTGCATTATGACATCATAATGGAATGTTACATTATGACATCATAATGGAATGTCACATTATGACATCATAATGGAATTTTGCATTATG
The DNA here is from genome assembly GCF_035609145.1 of Eleutherodactylus coqui. Classification (NCBI taxonomy): domain Eukaryota; kingdom Metazoa; phylum Chordata; class Amphibia; order Anura; family Eleutherodactylidae; genus Eleutherodactylus; species Eleutherodactylus coqui. The sequence continues at coordinate 112,214,388 of NC_089842.1, read as the reverse complement.
ACATCATAATGGAATGTTACATTATGACATCGTAATGGAATTTTACATTATGACATCATAATGGAATTTTGCATTATGACATCATAATGGAATTTTACATTATGACATCATAATGGAATTTTGCATTATGACATCGTAATGGAATTTTACATTATGACATCATAATGGAATTTTGCATTATGACATCGTAATGGAATTTTACATTATGACATCATAATGGAATTTTGCATTATGACATCATAATGGAATTTTACATTATGACATCATAATGGAATTTTGCATTATGACATCATAGTGGAATTTTACATTATGACATCATAATGGAATTTTGCATTATGACATCATAATGGAATTTTGCATTATGACATCATAATGGAATTTTACATTATGACATCATAATGGAATTTTGCATTATGACATTGTAATGGAATTTTTACATTATGACATCGTAATGGAATTTTTACATTATGACATCATAATGGAATGTTGCATTATTACATCATAATGGAATTTTACATTATGCCATCATAATGGAATGTTGCATTATGACATCATAATGGAATTTTGCATTATGACATCATAATGGAATGTTGCATTATGACATCATAATGGAATTTTGCATTATGACATCATAATGGAATTTTGCATTATGACATCATAATGGAATTTTTACATTGTGACATCATAATGGAATTTTACATTCTGACATCATAATGGAATTTTGCATTATGACATCATAATGGAATGTTACATTATGACATCATAATGGAATGTCACATTATGACATCATAATGGAATTTTGCATTATGACATCATTATGGAATGTTACATTATGACATCGTAATGGAATTTTACATTATGACATCATAATGGAATTTTGCATTATGACATCATAATGGAATTTTACATTATGACATCATAATGGAATTTTGCATTATGAGATCATAATGGAATTTTACATTATGACATCATAATGGAATTTTGCATTATGACATTGTAATGGAATTTTTACATTATGACATCGTAATGGAATTTTTACATTATGACATCATAATGGAATGTTGCATTATTACATCATAATGGAATTTTACATTATGCCATCATAATGGAATGTTGCATTATGACATCATAATGGAATTTTGCATTATGACATCATAATGGAATGTTGCATTATGACATGATAATGGAATTTTGCATTATGACATCATAATGGAATGTTGCATTATGACATCATAATGGAATTTTGCATTATGACATCATAATGGAACTTTACATTATGACATCATAATGGAATTTTACATTATGACATCATAATGGAATTTTGCATTATGATATCATAATAAAATTTTTACATTATGACATCATAATGGAATTTTGAATTATGACATCATTATGGAATGTTACATTATGACATCATAATGGAATGTTGCATTATGACATCATAATGGAATTTTACATTATGACATCATAATGGAATGTTGCATTATTACATCATAATGGAATTTTACATTATGCCATCATAATGGAATGTTGCATTATGACATCATAATGGAATTTTGCATTATGACATCATAATGGAATGTTGCATTATGACATCATAATGGAATTTTACATTATGACATCATAATGGAATTTTGCATTATGACATCGTAATGGAATTTTACATTATGACATCATAATGGAATTTTGCATTATGACATCGTAATGGAATTTTACATTATGACATCATAATGGAATTTTGCATTATGACATCATAATGGAATTTTACATTATGACATCATAATGGAATTTTGCATTATGACATCATAGTGGAATTTTACGTTATGACATCATAATGGAATTTTGCATTATGACATTGTAATGGAATTTTTACATTATGACATCATAATGGAATTTTGCATTATGACATCGTAATGGAATTTTTACATTATGACATCATAATGGAATTTTGCATTATGACATCATAATGGAATTTTACATTATGACATCATAATGGAATGTTGCATTATGACATCATAATGGAATTTTACATTATGACATCATAATGGAATGTTGCATTATGACATCATAATGGAATTTTACATTATGACATCATAATGGAATGTTGCATTACGACATCATAATGGAATTTTACATTATGACATCATAATGGAATGTTGCATTACGACATCATAATGGAATTTTACATTATGACATCATAATGGAATGCTGCATTATGACATCATAATGGAATGTTGCATTATGACATCATAATGGAATTTTACATTATGACATCATAATGGAATTTTACATTATGACATCATAATGGAATTTTGCATTATGCCATCATAATGGAATTTTTACATTATGACATCATAATGGAATTTTGCATTATGACATCATAATGGAATTTTACATTATGACATCATAATGGAATTTTACATTATGACATCATAATGGAATTTTGCATTATGATATCATAATAAAATTTGTACATTATGACATCATAATGGAATTTTGAATTATGACATCATAATGGAATGTTACATTATGACATCATAATGGAATGTTGCATTATGACATCATAATGGAATTTTACATTATGACATCATAATGGAATGTTGCATTATTACATCATAATGGAATTTTACATTATGCCATCATAATGGAATGTTGCATTATGACATCATAATGGAATTTTGCATTATGACATCATAATGGAATGTTGCATTATGACATCATAATGGAATGTTGCATTATGACATCATAATGGAATTTTGCATTATGACATCATAATGGAATTTTACATTATGACATCATAATGGAATTTTACATTATGACATCATAATGGAATTTTGCATTATGCCATCATAATGGAATTTTTACATTATGACATCATAATGGAATGTTGCATTATTACATCATAATGGAATTTTACATTATGCCATCATAATGGAATGTTGCATTATGACATCATAATGGAATTTTGCATTATGACATCATAATGGAATTTTTAAATTATGACATCATAATGGAATTTTGCATTATGACATCATTATGGAATTTTACATTATGACATCATAATAGAATTTTTACATTATGACAGCATAATGGAATTTTGCATTATGACATCATAATGGAATTTTTACATTATGACATCATAATGGAATTTTGCATTATGACATCATAATGGAATTTTACATTATGACATCATAATAGAATGTTGCATTATGACATCATAATGGGATTTTACATTATGACATCATAATGGAATGTTGCATTATGACATCATAATGGAATTTTGCATTATGACATCATAATGGAATTTTGCATTAGGACATCATAATGGAATGTTACATTATGACATCATAATGGAATTTTGCATTATGACATCATAATTCAATTTTTACATTATGACATCATAATGGCATTTTGCATTATGACATCATAATTCAATTTTTACATTATGACATCATAATGGAATTTTGCATTATGACATCATAATTGAATTTTTACATTATGACATCATAATGGAATTTTACATTATGACGTCATAATGGAATTTTTACATTATGACATCATAATAAAATTTTGCATTATGACATCATAATGGAATTTTTACATTATGACATCATAATGGAATTTTGCATTATGACATCATAACGGAATGTTGCATTATGACATCATAACGGAATGTTGCATTATGACATCATAATGGAATTTTTACATTATGACATCATAATGGAATTTTGCATTATGACATCATAATGGAATGTTACATTATGACATCATAATGGAATTTTGCATTATGACATCATAATAGACTTTTTACATTATGACATCATAATGGAATTTTGCATTATGACATCATAATGGAATTTTACATTATGACATCACAATGGAATTTTACATTATGACATCATAATGGAATTTTGCATTATGATATCATAATAAAATTTTTACATTATGACATCATAATGGAATTTTGCATTATGACATCATAATGGAATGTTACATTATGACATCATAATGGAATGTTGCATTATGACATCATAATGGAATTTTACATTATGACATCATAATGGAATGTTGCATTATTACATCATAATGGAATTTTACATTATGCCATCATAATGGAATGTTGCATTATGACATCATAATGGAATTTTGCATTATGACATCATAATGGAATGTTGCATTATGACATCATAATGGAATTTTGCATTATGACATCATAATGGAATTTTGCATTATGACATCATAATGGAATTTTTACATTATGCCATCATAATGGAATTTTACATTATGACATCATAATGGAATTTTGCATTATGACATCATAATGGAATGTTACATTATGACATCATAATGGAATGTCACATTATGACATCATAATGGAATTTTGCATTATGACATCATAATGGAATGTTACATTATGACATCGTAATGGAATTTTACATTATGACATCATAATGGAATTTTGCATTATGACATCATAATGGAATTTTACATTATGACATCATAATGGAATTTTGCATTATGACATCGTAATGGAATTTTACATTATGACATCATAATGGAATTTTGCATTATGACATCGTAATGGAATTTTACATTATGACATCATAATGGAATTTTGCATTATGACATCATAATGGAATTTTACATTATGACATCATAATGGAATTTTGCATTATGACATCATAGTGGAATTTTACATTATGACATCATAATGGAATTTTGCATTATGACATTGTAATGGAATTTTTACATTATGACATCATAATGGAATTTTGCATTATGACATCGTAATGGAATTTTTACATTATGACATCATAATGGAATTTTGCATTATGACATCATAATGGAATTTTACATTATGACATCATAATGGAATGTTGCATTATGACATCATAATGGAATTTTACATTATGACATCATAATGGAATGTTGCATTATGACATCATAATGGAATTTTACATTATGACATCATAATGGAATGTTGCATTACGACATCATAATGGAATTTTACATTATGACATCATAATGGAATGTTGCATTACGACATCATAATGGAATTTTACATTATGACATCATAATGGAATGCTGCATTATGACATCATAATGGAATGTTGCATTATGACATCATAATGGAATTTTACATTATGACATCATAATGGAATTTTACATTATGACATCATAATGGAATTTTGCATTATGCCATCATAATGGAATTTTTACATTATGACATCATAATGGAATGTTGCATTATGACATCATAATGGAATTTTACATTATGACATCATAATGGAATTTTACATTATGACATCATAATGGAATTTTGCATTATGACATCATAATGGAATTTTACATTATGACATCATAATGGAATTTTGCATTATGACATTGTAATGGAATTTTTACATTATGACATCATAATGGAATTTTGCATTATGACATCGTAATGGAATTTTTACATTATGACATCATAATGGAATTTTGCATTATGACATCATAATGGAATTTTACATTATGACATCATAATGGAATGTTGCATTATGACATCATAATGGAATTTTACATTATGACATCATAATGGAATGTTGCATTATGACATCATAATGGAATTTTACATTATGACATCATAATGGAATGTTGCATTACGACATCATAATGGAATTTTACATTATGACATCATAATGGAATGTTGCATTACGACATCATAATGGAATTTTACATTATGACATCATAATGGAATGTTGCATTACGACATCATAATGGAATTTTACATTATGACATCATAATGGAATGCTGCATTATGACATCATAATGGAATGTTGCATTATGACATCATAATGGAATTTTACATTATGACATCATAATGGAATTTTACATTATGACATCATAATGGAATTTTGCATTATGCCATCATAATGGAATTTTTACATTATGACATCATAATGGAATTTTGCATTATGACATCATAATGGAATTTTACATTATGACATCATAATGGAATTTTACATTATGACATCATAATGGAATTTTGCATTATGATATCATAATAAAATTTTTACATTATGACATCATAATGGAATTTTGAATTATGACATCATAATGGAATGTTACATTATGACATCATAATGGAATGTTGCATTATGACATCATAATGGAATTTTACATTATGACATCATAATGGAATGTTGCATTATTACATCATAATGGAATTTTACATTATGCCATCATAATGGAATGTTGCATTATGACATCATAATGGAATTTTGCATTATGACATCATAATGGAATGTTGCATTATGACATCATAATGGAATTTTGCATTATGACATCATAATGGAATTTTACATTATGACATCATAATGGAATTTTACATTATGACATCATAATGGAATTTTGCATTATGCCATCATAATGGAATTTTTACATTATGACATCATAATGGAATGTTGCATTATTACATCATAATGGAATTTTACATTATGCCATCATAATGGAATGTTGCATTATGACATCATAATGGAATTTTGCATTATGACATCATAATGGAATTTTGCATTATGACATCATAATTCAATTTTTACATTATGACATCATAATGGCATTTTGCATTATGACATCATAATTCAATTTTTACATTATGACATCATAATGGAATTTTGCATTATGACATCATAATTGAATTTTTACATTATGACATCATAATGGAATTTTACATTATGACGTCATAATGGAATTTTTACATTATGACATCATAATAAAATTTTGCATTATGACATCATAATGGAATTTTTACATTATGACATCATAATGGAATTTTGCATTATGACATCATAACGGAATGTTGCATTATGACATCATAACGGAATGTTGCATTATGACATCATAATGGAATTTTTACATTATGACATCATAATGGAATTTTGCATTATGACATCATAATGGAATGTTACATTATGACATCATAATGGAATTTTGCATTATGACATCATAATAGACTTTTTACATTATGACATCATAATGGAATTTTGCATTATGACATCATAATGGAATTTTACATTATGACATCACAATGGAATTTTACATTATGACATCATAATGGAATTTTGCATTATGATATCATAATAAAATTTTTACATTATGACATCATAATGGAATTTTGCATTATGACATCATAATGGAATGTTACATTATGACATCATAATGGAATGTTGCATTATGACATCATAATGGAATTTTACATTATGACATCATAATGGAATGTTGCATTATTACATCATAATGGAATTTTACATTATGCCATCATAATGGAATGTTGCATTATGACATCATAATGGAATTTTGCATTATGACATCATAATGGAATGTTGCATTATGACATCATAATGGAATTTTGCATTATGACATCATAATGGAATTTTGCATTATGACATCATAATGGAATTTTTACATTATGCCATCATAATGGAATTTTACATTATGACATCATAATGGAATTTTGCATTATGACATCATAATGGAATGTTACATTATGACATCATAATGGAATGTCACATTATGACATCATAATGGAATTTTGCATTATGACATCATAATGGAATGTTACATTATGACATCGTAATGGAATTTTACATTATGACATCATAATGGAATTTTGCATTATGACATCATAATGGAATTTTACATTATGACATCATAATGGAATTTTGCATTATGACATCGTAATGGAATTTTACATTATGACATCATAATGGAATTTTGCATTATGACATCGTAATGGAATTTTACATTATGACATCATAATGGAATTTTGCATTATGACATCATAATGGAATTTTACATTATGACATCATAATGGAATTTTGCATTATGACATCATAGTGGAATTTTACATTATGACATCATAATGGAATTTTGCATTATGACATTGTAATGGAATTTTTACATTATGACATCATAATGGAATTTTGCATTATGACATCGTAATGGAATTTTTACATTATGACATCATAATGGAATTTTGCATTATGACATCATAATGGAATTTTACATTATGACATCATAATGGAATGTTGCATTATGACATCATAATGGAATTTTACATTATGACATCATAATGGAATGTTGCATTATGACATCATAATGGAATTTTACATTATGACATCATAATGGAATGTTGCATTACGACATCATAATGGAATTTTACATTATGACATCATAATGGAATGTTGCATTACGACATCATAATGGAATTTTACATTATGACATCATAATGGAATGCTGCATTATGACATCATAATGGAATGTTGCATTATGACATCATAATGGAATTTTACATTATGACATCATAATGGAATTTTACATTATGACATCATAATGGAATTTTGCATTATGCCATCATAATGGAATTTTTACATTATGACATCATAATGGAATGTTGCATTATGACATCATAATGGAATTTTACATTATGACATCATAATGGAATTTTACATTATGACATCATAATGGAATTTTGCATTATGACATCATAATGGAATTTTACATTATGACATCATAATGGAATTTTGCATTATGACATTGTAATGGAATTTTTACATTATGACATCATAATGGAATTTTGCATTATGACATCGTAATGGAATTTTTACATTATGACATCATAATGGAATTTTGCATTATGACATCATAATGGAATTTTACATTATGACATCATAATGGAATGTTGCATTATGACATCATAATGGAATTTTACATTATGACATCATAATGGAATGTTGCATTATGACATCATAATGGAATTTTACATTATGACATCATAATGGAATGTTGCATTACGACATCATAATGGAATTTTACATTATGACATCATAATGGAATGTTGCATTACGACATCATAATGGAATTTTACATTATGACATCATAATGGAATGCTGCATTATGACATCATAATGGAATGTTGCATTATGACATCATAATGGAATTTTACATTATGACATCATAATGGAATTTTACATTATGACATCATAATGGAATTTTGCATTATGCCATCATAATGGAATTTTTACATTATGACATCATAATGGAATTTTGCATTATGACATCATAATGGAATTTTACATTATGACATCATAATGGAATTTTACATTATGACATCATAATGGAATTTTGCATTATGATATCATAATAAAATTTTTACATTATGACATCATAATGGAATTTTGAATTATGACATCATAATGGAATGTTACATTATGACATCATAATGGAATGTTGCATTATGACATCATAATGGAATTTTACATTATGACATCATAATGGAATGTTGCATTATTACATCATAATGGAATTTTACATTATGCCATCATAATGGAATGTTGCATTATGACATCATAATGGAATTTTGCATTATGACATCATAATGGAATGTTGCATTATGACATCATAATGGAATTTTGCATTATGACATCATAATGGAATTTTACATTATGACATCATAATGGAATTTTACATTATGACATCATAATGGAATTTTGCATTATGCCATCATAATGGAATTTTTACATTATGACATCATAATGGAATGTTGCATTATTACATCATAATGGAATTTTACATTATGCCATCATAATGGAATGTTGCATTATGACATCATAATGGAATTTTGCATTATGACATCATAATGGAATGTTGCATTATGACATGATAATGGAATTTTGCATTATGACATCATAATGGAATGTTGCATTATGACATCATAATGGAATTTTGCATTATGACATCATAATGGAATTTTACATTATGACATCATAATGGAATTTTACATTATGACATCATAATGGAATTTTGCATTATGATATCATAATAAAATTTTTACATTATGACATCATAATGGAATTTTGCATTATGACATCATAATGGAATGTTACATTATGACATCATAATGGAATGTTGCATTATGACATCATAATGGAATTTTACATTATGACATCATAATGGAATGTTGCATTATTACATCATAATGGAATTTTACATTATGCCATCATAATGGAATGTTGCATTATGACATCATAATGGAATTTTGCATTATGACATCATAATGGAATGTTGCATTATGACATCATAATGGAATTTTGCATTATGACATCATAATGGAATTTTGCATTATGACATCATAATGGAATTTTTACATTGTGACATCATAATGGAATTTTACATTCTGACATCATAATGGAATTTTGCATTATGACATCATAATGGAATGTTACATTATGACATCATAATGGAATGTCACATTATGACATCATAATGGAATTTTGCATTATGACATCATTATGGAATGTTACATTATGACATCGTAATGGAATTTTACATTATGACATCATAATGGAATTTTGCATTATGACATCATAATGGAATTTTACATTATGACATCATAATGGAATTTTGCATTATGAGATCATAATGGAATTTTACATTATGACATCATAATGGAATTTTGCATTATGACATTGTAATGGAATTTTTACATTATGACATCGTAATGGAATTTTTACATTATGACATCATAATGGAATGTTGCATTATTACATCATAATGGAATTTTACATTATGCCATCATAATGGAATGTTGCATTATGACATCATAATGGAATTTTGCATTATGACATCATAATGGAATGTTGCATTATGACATGATAATGGAATTTTGCATTATGACATCATAATGGAATGTTGCATTATGACATCATAATGGAATTTTGCATTATGACATCATAATGGAACTTTACATTATGACATCATAATGGAATTTTACATTATGACATCATAATGGAATTTTGCATTATGATATCATAATAAAATTTTTACATTATGACATCATAATGGAATTTTGAATTATGACATCATTATGGAATGTTACATTATGACATCATAATGGAATGTCACATTATGACATCATAATGGAATTTTGCATTATGACATCATAATGGAATGTTACATTATGACATCGTAATGGAATTTTACATTATGACATCATAATGGAATTTTGCATTATGACATCATAATGGAATTTTACATTATGACATCATAATGGAATTTTGCATTATGACATCGTAATGGAATTTTACATTATGACATCATAATGGAATTTTGCATTATGACATCGTAATGGAATTTTACATTATGACATCATAATGGAATTTTGCATTATGACATCATAATGGAATTTTACATTATGACATCATAATGGAATTTTGCATTATGACATCATAGTGGAATTTTACATTATGACATCATAATGGAATTTTGCATTATGACATTGTAATGGAATTTTTACATTATGACATCATAATGGAATTTTGCATTATGACATCGTAATGGAATTTTTACATTATGACATCATAATGGAATTTTGCATTATGACATCATAATGGAATTTTACATTATGACATCATAATGGAATGTTGCATTATGACATCATAATGGAATTTTACATTATGACATCATAATGGAATGTTGCATTATGACATCATAATGGAATTTTACATTATGACATCATAATGGAATGTTGCATTACGACATCATAATGGAATTTTACATTATGACATCATAATGGAATGTTGCATTACGACATCATAATGGAATTTTACATTATGACATCATAATGGAATGCTGCATTATGACATCATAATGGAATGTTGCATTATGACATCATAATGGAATTTTACATTATGACATCATAATGGAATTTTACATTATGACATCATAATGGAATTTTGCATTATGCCATCATAATGGAATTTTTACATTATGACATCATAATGGAATGTTGCATTATGACATCATAATGGAATTTTACATTATGACATCATAATGGAATTTTACATTATGACATCATAATGGAATTTTGCATTATGACATCATAATGGAATTTTACATTATGACATCATAATGGAATTTTGCATTATGACATTGTAATGGAATTTTTACATTATGACATCATAATGGAATTTTGCATTATGACATCGTAATGGAATTTTTACATTATGACATCATAATGGAATTTTGCATTATGACATCATAATGGAATTTTACATTATGACATCATAATGGAATGTTGCATTATGACATCATAATGGAATTTTACATTATGACATCATAATGGAATGTTGCATTATGACATCATAATGGAATTTTACATTATGACATCATAATGGAATGTTGCATTACGACATCATAATGGAATTTTACATTATGACATCATAATGGAATGTTGCATTACGACATCATAATGGAATTTTACATTATGACATCATAATGGAATGCTGCATTATGACATCATAATGGAATGTTGCATTATGACATCATAATGGAATTTTACATTATGACATCATAATGGAATTTTACATTATGACATCATAATGGAATTTTGCATTATGCCATCATAATGGAATTTTTACATTATGACATCATAATGGAATTTTGCATTATGACATCATAATGGAATTTTACATTATGACATCATAATGGAATTTTACATTATGACATCATAATGGAATTTTGCATTATGATATCATAATAAAATTTTTACATTATGACATCATAATGGAATTTTGAATTATGACATCATAATGGAATGTTACATTATGACATCATAATGGAATGTTGCATTATGACATCATAATGGAATTTTACATTATGACATCATAATGGAATGTTGCATTATTACATCATAATGGAATTTTACATTATGCCATCATAATGGAATGTTGCATTATGACATCATAATGGAATTTTGCATTATGACATCATAATGGAATGTTGCATTATGACATCATAATGGAATTTTGCATTATGACATCATAATGGAATTTTACATTATGACATCATAATGGAATTTTACATTATGACATCATAATGGAATTTTGCATTATGCCATCATAATGGAATTTTTACATTATGACATCATAATGGAATGTTGCATTATTACATCATAATGGAATTTTACATTATGCCATCATAATGGAATGTTGCATTATGACATCATAATGGAATTTTGCATTATGACATCATAATGGAATGTTGCATTATGACATGATAATGGAATTTTGCATTATGACATCATAATGGAATGTTGCATTATGACATCATAATGGAATTTTGCATTATGACATCATAATGGAATTTTACATTATGACATCATAATGGAATTTTACATTATGACATCATAATGGAATTTTGCATTATGATATCATAATAAAATTTTTACATTATGACATCATAATGGAATTTTGCATTATGACATCATAATGGAATGTTACATTATGACATCATAATGGAATGTTGCATTATGACATCATAATGGAATTTTACATTATGACATCATAATGGAATGTTGCATTATTACATCATAATGGAATTTTACATTATGCCATCATAATGGAATGTTGCATTATGACATCATAATGGAATTTTGCATTATGACATCATAATGGAATGTTGCATTATGACATCATAATGGAATTTTGCATTATGACATCATAATGGAATTTTGCATTATGACATCATAATGGAATTTTTACATTGTGACATCATAATGGAATTTTACATTCTGACATCATAATGGAATTTTGCATTATGACATCATAATGGAATGTTACATTATGACATCATAATGGAATGTCACATTATGACATCATAATGGAATTTTGCATTATGACATCATTATGGAATGTTACATTATGACATCGTAATGGAATTTTACATTATGACATCATAATGGAATTTTGCATTATGACATCATAATGGAATTTTACATTATGACATCATAATGGAATTTTGCATTATGAGATCATAATGGAATTTTACATTATGACATCATAATGGAATTTTGCATTATGACATTGTAATGGAATTTTTACATTATGACATCGTAATGGAATTTTTACATTATGACATCATAATGGAATGTTGCATTATTACATCATAATGGAATTTTACATTATGCCATCATAATGGAATGTTGCATTATGACATCATAATGGAATTTTGCATTATGACATCATAATGGAATGTTGCATTATGACATGATAATGGAATTTTGCATTATGACATCATAATGGAATGTTGCATTATGACATCATAATGGAATTTTGCATTATGACATCATAATGGAACTTTACATTATGACATCATAATGGAATTTTACATTATGACATCATAATGGAATTTTGCATTATGATATCATAATAAAATTTTTACATTATGACATCATAATGGAATTTTGAATTATGACATCATTATGGAATGTTACATTATGACATCATAATGGAATGTTGCATTATGACATCATAATGGAATTTTACATTATGACATCATAATGGAATGTTGCATTATTACATCATAATGGAATTTTACATTATGCCATCATAATGGAATGTTGCATTATGACATCATAATGGAATTTTGCATTATGACATCATAATGGAATGTTGCATTATGACATCATAATGGAATTTTACATTATGACATCATAATGGAATTTTGCATTATGACATCGTAATGGAATTTTACATTATGACATCATAATGGAATTTTGCATTATGACATCGTAATGGAATTTTACATTATGACATCATAATGGAATTTTGCATTATGACATCATAATGGAATTTTACATTATGACATCATAATGGAATTTTGCATTATGACATCATAGTGGAATTTTACGTTATGACATCATAATGGAATTTTGCATTATGACATTGTAATGGAATTTTTACATTATGACATCATAATGGAATTTTGCATTATGACATCGTAATGGAATTTTTACATTATGACATCATAATGGAATTTTGCATTATGACATCATAATGGAATTTTACATTATGACATCATAATGGAATGTTGCATTATGACATCATAATGGAATTTTACATTATGACATCATAATGGAATGTTGCATTATGACATCATAATGGAATTTTACATTATGACATCATAATGGAATGTTGCATTACGACATCATAATGGAATTTTACATTATGACATCATAATGGAATGTTGCATTACGACATCATAATGGAATTTTACATTATGACATCATAATGGAATGCTGCATTATGACATCAAAATGGAATGTTGCATTATGACATCATAATGGAATTTTACATTATGACATCATAATGGAATTTTACATTATGACATCATAATGGAATTTTGCATTATGCCATCATAATGGAATTTTTACATTATGACATCATAATGGAATTTTGCATTATGACATCATAATGGAATTTTACATTATGACATCATAATGGAATTTTACATTATGACATCATAATGGAATTTTGCATTATGATATCATAATAAAATTTGTACATTATGACATCATAATGGAATTTTGAATTATGACATCATAATGATATGTTACATTATGACATCATAATGGAATGTTGCATTATGACATCATAATGGAATTTTACATTATGACATCATAATGGAATGTTGCATTATTACATCATAATGGAATTTTACATTATGCCATCATAATGGAATGTTGCATTATGACATCATAATGGAATTTTGCATTATGACATCATAATGGAATGTTGCATTATGACATCATAATGGAATGTTGCATTATGACATCATAATGGAATTTTGCATTATGACATCATAATGGAATTTTACATTATGACATCATAATGGAATTTTACATTATGACATCATAATGGATTTTTGCATTATGCCATCATAATGGAATTTTTACATTATGACATCATAATGGAATGTTGCATTATTACATCATAATGGAATTTTACATTATGCCATCATAATGGAATGTTGCATTATGACATCATAATGGAATTTTGCATTATGACATCATAATGGAATTTTTACATTATGACATCATAATGGAATTTTGCATTATGACATCATTATGGAATTTTACATTATGACATCATAATAGAATTTTTACATTATGACAGCATAATGGAATTTTGCATTATGACATCATAATGGAATTTTTACATTATGACATCATAATGGAATTTTGCATTATGACATCATAATGGAATTTTACATTATGACATCATAATAGAATGTTGCATTATGACATCATAATGGGATTTTACATTATGACATCATAATGGAATGTTGCATTATGACATCATAATGGAATTTTGCATTATGACATCATAATGGAATTTTGCATTAGGACATCATAATGGAATGTTACATTATGACATCATAATGGAATTTTGCATTATGACATCATAATTCAATTTTTACATTATGACATCATAATGGCATTTTGCATTATGACATCATAATTCAATTTTTACATTATGACATCATAATGGAATTTTGCATTATGACATCATAATTGAATTTTTACATTATGACATCATAATGGAATTTTACATTATGACGTCATAATGGAATTTTTACATTATGACATCATAATAAAATTTTGCATTATGACATCATAATGGAATTTTTACATTATGACATCATAATGGAATTTTGCATTATGACATCATAACGGAATGTTGCATTATGACATCATAACGGAATGTTGCATTATGACATCATAATGGAATTTTTACATTATGACATCATAATGGAATTTTGCATTATGACATCATAATGGAATGTTACATTATGACATCATAATGGAATTTTGCATTATGACATCATAATTCAATTTTTACATTATGACATCATAATGGCATTTTGCATTATGACATCATAATGGAATTTTTACATTATGACATCATAATGGAATTTTTACATTATGACATCATAATGGAATTTTGCATTATGACATCATAATAGACTTTTTACATTATGACATCATAATGGAATTTTGCATTATGACATCATAATGGAATTTTACATTATGACATCACAATGGAATTTTACATTATGACATCATAATGGAATTTTGCATTATGATATCATAATAAAATTTTTACATTATGACATCATAATGGAATTTTGCATTATGACATCATAATGGAATGTTACATTATGACATCATAATGGAATGTTGCATTATGACATCATAATGGAATTTTACATTATGACATCATAATGGAATGTTGCATTATTACATCATAATGGAATTTTACATTATGCCATCATAATGGAATGTTGCATTATGACATCATAATGGAATTTTGCATTATGACATCATAATGGAATGTTGCATTATGACATCATAATGGAATTTTGCATTATCACATCATAATGGAATTTTGCATTATGACATCATAATGGAATTTTTACATTATGCCATCATAATGGAATTTTACATTATGACATCATAATGGAATTTTGCATTATGACATCATAATGGAATGTTACATTATGACATCATAATGGAATGTCACATTATGACATCATAATGGAATTTTGCATTATGACATCATAATGGAATGTTACATTATGACATCGTAATGGAATTTTACATTATGACATCATAATGGAATTTTGCATTATGACATCATAATGGAATTTTACATTATGACATCATAATGGAATTTTGCATTATGACATCGTAATGGAATTTTACATTATGACATCATAATGGAATTTTGCATTATGACATCGTAATGGAATTTTACATTATGACATCATAATGGAATTTTGCATTATGACATCATAATGGAATTTTACATTATGACATCATAATGGAATTTTGCATTATGACATCATAGTGGAATTTTACATTATGACATCATAATGGAATTTTGCATTATGACATTGTAATGGAATTTTTACATTATGACATCATAATGGAATTTTGCATTATGACATCGTAATGGAATTTTTACATTATGACATCATAATGGAATTTTGCATTATGACATCATAATGGAATTTTACATTATGACATCATAATGGAATGTTGCATTATGACATCATAATGGAATTTTACATTATGACATCATAATGGAATGTTGCATTATGACATCATAATGGAATTTTACATTATGACATCATAATGGAATGTTGCATTACGACATCATAATGGAATTTTACATTATGACATCATAATGGAATGTTGCATTACGACATCATAATGGAATTTTACATTATGACATCATAATGGAATGCTGCATTATGACATCATAATGGAATGTTGCATTATGACATCATAATGGAATTTTACATTATGACATCGTAATGGAATTTTTACATTATGACATCATAATGGAATTTTGCATTATGACATCATAATGGAATTTTACATTATGACATCATAATGGAATGTTGCATTATGACATCATAATGGAATTTTACATTATGACATCATAATGGAATGTTGCATTATGACATCATAATGGAATTTTACATTATGACATCATAATGGAATGTTGCATTACGACATCATAATGGAATTTTACATTATGACATCATAATGGAATGTTGCATTACGACAT
Organism: Eleutherodactylus coqui; assembly: GCF_035609145.1. NCBI lineage: Eukaryota > Metazoa > Chordata > Amphibia > Anura > Eleutherodactylidae > Eleutherodactylus > Eleutherodactylus coqui. The sequence goes on along the minus strand of NC_089842.1, from coordinate 112,195,939 downwards.
CATAATGGAATTTTACATTATGACATCATAATGGAATGCTGCATTATGACATCAAAATGCAATGTTGCATTATGACATCATAATGGAATTTTACATTATGACATCATAATGGAATTTTACATTATGACATCATAATGGAATTTTGCATTATGCCATCATAATGGAATTTTTACATTATGACATCATAATGGAATTTTGCATTATGACATCATAATGGAATTTTACATTATGACATCATAATGGAATTTTACATTATGACATCATAATGGAATTTTGCATTATGATATCATAATAAAATTTGTACATTATGACATCATAATGGAATTTTGAATTATGACATCATAATGATATGTTACATTATGACATCATAATGGAATGTTGCATTATGACATCATAATGGAATTTTACATTATGACATCATAATGGAATGTTGCATTATTACATCATAATGGAATTTTACATTATGCCATCATAATGGAATGTTGCATTATGACATCATAATGGAATTTTGCATTATGACATCATAATGGAATGTTGCATTATGACATCATAATGGAATGTTGCATTATGACATCATAATGGAATTTTGCATTATGACACCATAATGGAATTTTACATTATGACATCATAATGGAATTTTACATTATGACATCATAATGGATTTTTGCATTATGCCATCATAATGGAATTTTTACATTATGACATCATAATGGAATGTTGCATTATTACATCATAATGGAATTTTACATTATGCCATCATAATGGAATGTTGCATTATGACATCATAATGGAATTTTGCATTATGACATCATAATGGAATTTTTACATTATGACATCATAATGGAATTTTGCATTATGACATCATTATGGAATTTTACATTATGACATCATAATAGAATTTTTACATTATGACAGCATAATGGAATTTTGCATTATGACATCATAATGGAATTTTTACATTATGACATCATAATGGAATTTTGCATTATGACATCATAATGGAATTTTACATTATGACATCATAATAGAATGTTGCATTATGACATCATAATGGGATTTTACATTATGACATCATAATGGAATGTTGCATTATGACATCATAATGGAATTTTGCATTATGACATCATAATGGAATTTTGCATTAGGACATCATAATGGAATGTTACATTATGACATCATAATGGAATTTTGCATTATGACATCATAATTCAATTTTTACATTATGACATCATAATGGCATTTTGCATTATGACATCATAATTCAATTTTTACATTATGACATCATAATGGAATTTTGCATTATGACATCATAATTGAATTTTTACATTATGACATCATAATGGAATTTTACATTATGACGTCATAATGGAATTTTTACATTATGACATCAGAATAAAATTTTGCATTATGACATCATAATGGAATTTTTACATTATGACATCATAATGGAATTTTGCATTATGACATCATAACGGAATGTTGCATTATGACATCATAACGGAATGTTGCATTATGACATCATAATGGAATTTTTACATTATGACATCATAATGGAATTTTGCATTATGACATCATAATGGAATGTTACATTATGACATCATAATGGAATTTTGCATTATGACATCATAATTCAATTTTTACATTATGACATCATAATGGCATTTTGCATTATGACATCATAATGGAATTTTTACATTATGACATCATAATGGAATTTTTACATTATGACATCATAATGGAATTTTGCATTATGACATCATAATAGACTTTTTACATTATGACATCATAATGGAATTTTGCATTATGACATCATAATGGAATTTTACATTATGACATCACAATGGAATTTTACATTATGACATCATAATGGAATTTTGCATTATGATATCATAATAAAATTTTTACATTATGACATCATAATGGAATTTTGCATTATGACATCATAATGGAATGTTACATTATGACATCATAATGGAATGTTGCATTATGACATCATAATGGAATTTTACATTATGACATCATAATGGAATGTTGCATTATTACATCATAATGGAATTTTACATTATGCCATCATAATGGAATGTTGCATTATGACATCATAATGGAATTTTGCATTATGACATCATAATGGAATGTTGCATTATGACATCATAATGGAATTTTGCATTATCACATCATAATGGAATTTTGCATTATGACATCATAATGGAATTTTTACATTATGCCATCATAATGGAATTTTACATTATGACATCATAATGGAATTTTGCATTATGACATCATAATGGAATGTTACATTATGACATCATAATGGAATGTCACATTATGACATCATAATGGAATTTTGCATTATGACATCATAATGGAATGTTACATTATGACATCGTAATGGAATTTTACATTATGACATCATAATGGAATTTTGCATTATGACATCATAATGGAATTTTACATTATGACATCATAATGGAATTTTGCATTATGACATCGTAATGGAATTTTACATTATGACATCATAATGGAATTTTGCATTATGACATCGTAATGGAATTTTACATTATGACATCATAATGGAATTTTGCATTATGACATCATAATGGAATTTTACATTATGACATCATAATGGAATTTTGCATTATGACATCATAGTGGAATTTTACATTATGACATCATAATGTAATTTTGCATTATGACATTGTAATGGAATTTTTACATTATGACATCATAATGGAATTTTGCATTATGACATCGTAATGGAATTTTTACATTATGACATCATAATGGAATTTTGCATTATGACATCATAATGGAATTTTACATTATGACATCATAATGGAATGTTGCATTATGACATCATAATGGAATTTTACATTATGACATCATAATGGAATGTTGCATTATGACATCATAATGGAATTTTACATTATGACATCATAATGGAATGTTGCATTACGACATCATAATGGAATTTTACATTATGACATCATAATGGAATGTTGCATTACGACATCATAATGGAATTTTACATTATGACATCATAATGGAATGCTGCATTATGACATCATAATGGAATGTTGCATTATGACATCATAATGGAATTTTACATTATGACATCATAATGGAATTTTACATTATGACATCATAATGGAATTTTGCATTATGCCATCATAATGGAATTTTTACATTATGACATCATAATGGAATTTTGCATTATGACATCATAATGGAATTTTACATTATGACATCATAATGGAATTTTACATTATGACATCATAATGGAATGTTACATTATGACATCATAATGGAATGTTGCATTATGACATCATAATGGAATTTTACATTATGACATCATAATGGAATGTTGCATTATTACATCATAATGGAATTTTACATTATGCCATCATAATGGAATGTTGCATTATGACATCATAATGGAATTTTGCATTATGACATCATAATGGAATGTTGCATTATGACATCATAATGGAATGTTGCATTATGACATCATAATGGAATTTTGCATTATGACATCATAATGGAATTTTACATTATGACATCATAATGGAATTTTACATTATGACATCATAATGGAATTTTGCATTATGCCATCATAATGGAATTTTTACATTATGACATCATAATGGAATGTTGCATTATTACATCATAATGGAATTTTACATTATGCCATCATAATGGAATGTTGCATTATGACATCATAATGGAATTTTGCATTATGACATCATAATGGAATTTTTACATTATGACATCATAATGGAATTTTGCATTATGACATCATTATGGAATTTTACATTATGACATCATAATAGAATTTTTACATTATGACAGCATAATGGAATTTTGCATTATGACATCATAATGGAATTTTTACATTATGACATCATAATGGAATTTTGCATTATGACATCATAATGGAATTTTACATTATGACATCATAATAGAATGTTGCATTATGACATCATAATGGGATTTTACATTATGACATCATAATGGAATGTTGCATTATGACATCATAATGGAATTTTGCATTATGACATCATAATGGAATTTTGCATTAGGACATCATAATGGAATGTTACATTATGACATCATAATGGAATTTTGCATTATGACATCATAATTCAATTTTTACATTATGACATCATAATGGCATTTTGCATTATGACATCATAATTCAATTTTTACATTATGACATCATAATGGAATTTTGCATTATGACATCATAATTGAATTTTTACATTATGACATCATAATGGAATTTTACATTATGACGTCATAATGGAATTTTTACATTATGACATCATAATAAAATTTTGCATTATGACATCATAATGGAATTTTTACATTATGACATCATAATGGAATTTTGCATTATGACATCATAACGGAATGTTGCATTATGACATCATAACGGAATGTTGCATTATGACATCATAATGGAATTTTTACATTATGACATCATAATGGAATTTTGCATTATGACATCATAATGGAATGTTACATTATGACATCATAATGGAATTTTGCATTATGACATCATAATAGACTTTTTACATTATGACATCATAATGGAATTTGCATTATGACATCATAATGGAATTTTACATTATGACATCACAATGGAATTTTACATTATGACATCATAATGGAATTTTGCATTATGATATCATAATAAAATTTTTACATTATGACATCATAATGGAATTTTGCATTATGACATCATAATGGAATGTTACATTATGACATCATAATGGAATGTTGCATTATGACATCATTATGGAATTTTACATTATGACATCATAATGGAATGTTGCATTATTACATCATAATGGAATTTTACATTATGCCATCATAATGGAATGTTGCATTATGACATCATAATGGAATTTTGCATTATGACATCATAATGGAATGTTGCATTATGACATCATAATGGAATTTTGCATTATGACATCATAATGGAATTTTGCATTATGACATCATAATGGAATTTTTACATTATGCCATCATAATGGAATTTTACATTATGACATCATAATGGAATTTTGCATTATGACATCATAATGGAATGTTACATTATGACATCATAATGGAATGTCACATTATGACATCATAATGGAATTTTGCATTATGACATCATAATGGAATGTTACATTATGACATCGTAATGGAATTTTACATTATGACATCATAATGGAATTTTGCATTATGACATCATAATGGAATTTTACATTATGACATCATAATGGAATTTTGCATTATGACATCGTAATGGAATTTTACATTATGACATCATAATGGAATTTTGCATTATGACATCGTAATGGAATTTTACATTATGACATCATAATGGAACTTTGCATTATGACATCATAATGGAATTTTACATTATGACATCATAATGGAATTTTGCATTATGACATCATAGTGGAATTTTACATTATGACATCATAATGGAATTTTGCATTATGACATTGTAATGGAATTTTTACATTATGACATCATAATGGAATTTTGCATTATGACATCGTAATGGAATTTTTACATTATGACATCATAATGGAATTTTGCATTATGACATCATAATGGAATGTTGCATTATGACATCATAATGGAATTTTACATTATGACATCATAATGGAATGTTGCATTATGACATCATAATGGAATTTTACATTATGACATCATAATGGAATGTTGCATTACGACATCATAATGGAATTTTACATTATGACATCATAATGGAATGTTGCATTACGACATCATAATGGAATTTTACATTATGACATCATAATGGAATGCTGCATTATGACATCATAATGGAATGTTGCATTATGACATCATAATGGAATTTTACATTATGACATCATAATGGAATTTTACATTATGACATCATAATGGAATTTTGCATTATGCCATCATAATGGAATTTTTACATTATGACATCATAATGGAATGTTGCATTATGACATCATAATGGAATTTTACATTATGACATCATAATGGAATTTTACATTATGACATCATAATGGAATTTTGCATTATGACATTGTAATGGAATTTTTACATTATGACATCATAATGGAATTTTGCATTATGACATCGTAATGGAATTTTTACATTATGACATCATAATGGAATTTTGCATTATGACATCATAATGGAATTTTACATTATGACATCATAATGGAATGTTGCATTATGACATCATAATGGAATTTTACATTATGACATCATAATGGAATGTTGCATTATGACATCATAATGGAATTTTACATTATGACATCATAATGGAATGTTGCATTACGACATCATAATGGAATTTTACATTATGACATCATAATGGAATGTTGCATTACGACATCATAATGGAATTTTACATTATGACATCATAATGGAATGCTGCATTATGACATCATAATGGAATGTTGCATTATGACATCATAATGGAATTTTACATTATGACATCATAATGGAATTTTACATTATGACATCATAATGGAATTTTGCATTATGCCATCATAATGGAATTTTTACATTATGACATCATAATGGAATTTTGCATTATGACATCATAATGGAATTTTACATTATGACATCATAATGGAATTTTACATTATGACATCATAATGGAATTTTGCATTATGATATCATAATAAAATTTTTACATTATGACATCATAATGGAATTTTGAATTATGACATCATAATGGAATGTTACATTATGACATCATAATGGAATGTTGCATTATGACATCATAATGGAATTTTACATTATGACATCATAATGGAATGTTGCATTATTACATCATAATGGAATTTTACATTATGCCATCATAATGGAATGTTGCATTATGACATCATAATGGAATTTTGCATTATGACATCATAATGGAATGTTGCATTATGACATCATAATGGAATTTTGCATTATGACATCATAATGGAATTTTACATTATGACATCATAATGGAATTTTACATTATGACATCATAATGGAATTTTGCATTATGCCATCATAATGGAATTTTTACATTATGACATCATAATGGAATGTTGCATTATTACATCATAATGGAATTTTACATTATGCCATCATAATGGAATGTTGCATTATGACATCATAATGGAATTTTGCATTATGACATCATAATGGAATGTTGCATTATGACATCATAATGGAATTTTGCATTATGACATCATAATGGAATGTTGCATTATGACATCATAATGGAATTTTGCATTATGACATCATAATGGAATTTTACATTATGACATCATAATGGAATTTTACATTATGACATCATAATGGAATTTTGCATTATGATATCATAATAAAATTTTTACATTATGACATCATAATGGAATTTTGCATTATGACATCATAATGGAATGTTACATTATGACATCATAATGGAATGTTGCATTATGACATCATAATGGAATTTTACATTATGACATCATAATGGAATGTTGCATTATTACATCATAATGGAATTTTACATTATGCCATCATAATGGAATGTTGCATTATGACATCATAATGGAATTTTGCATTATGACATCATAATGGAATGTTGCATTATGACATCATAATGGAATTTTGCATTATGACATCATAATGGAATTTTGCATTATGACATCATAATGGAATTTTTACATTGTGACATCATAATGGAATTTTACATTCTGACATCATAATGGAATTTTGCATTATGACATCATAATGGAATGTTACATTATGACATCATAATGGAATGTCACATTATGACATCATAATGGAATTTTGCATTATGACATCATTATGGAATGTTACATTATGACATCGTAATGGAATTTTACATTATGACATCATAATGGAATTTTGCATTATGACATCATAATGGAATTTTACATTATGACATCATAATGGAATTTTGCATTATGATATCATAATGGAATTTTACATTATGACATCATAATGGAATTTTGCATTATGACATTGTAATGGAATTTTTACATTATGACATCGTAATGGAATTTTTACATTATGACATCATAATGGAATGTTGCATTATTACATCATAATGGAATTTTACATTATGCCATCATAATGGAATGTTGCATTATGACATCATAATGGAATTTTGCCTTATGACATCATAATGGAATGTTGCATTATGACATGATAATGGAATTTTGCATTATGACATCATAATGGAATGTTGCATTATGACATCATAATGGAATTTTGCATTATGACATCATAATGGAACTTTACATTATGACATCATAATGGAATTTTACATTATGACATCATAATGGAATTTTGCATTATGATATCATAATAAAATTTTTACATTATGACATCATAATGGAATTTTGAATTATGACATCATTATGGAATGTTACATTATGACATCATAATGGAATGTTGCATTATGACATCATAATGGAATTTTACATTATGACATCATAATGGAATGTTGCATTATTACATCATAATGGAATTTTACATTATGCCATCATAATGGAATGTTGCATTATGACATCATAATGGAATTTTGCATTATGACATCATAATGGAATGTTGCATTATGACATCATAATGGAATTTTACATTATGACATCATAATGGAATTTTGCATTATGACATCGTAATGGAATTTTACATTATGACATCATAATGGAATTTTGCATTATGACATCGTAATGGAATTTTACATTATGACATCATAATGGAATTTTGCATTATGACATCATAATGGAATTTTACATTATGACATCATAATGGAATTTTGCATTATGACATCATAGTGGAATTTTACGTTATGACATCATAATGGAATTTTGCATTATGACATTGTAATGGAATTTTTACATTATGACATCATAATGGAATTTTGCATTATGACATCGTAATGGAATTTTTACATTATGACATCATAATGGAATTTTGCATTATGACATCATAATGGAATTTTACATTATGACATCATAATGGAATGTTGCATTATGACATCATAATGGAATTTTACATTATGACATCATAATGGAATGTTGCATTATGACATCATAATGGAATTTTACATTATGACATCATAATGGAATGTTGCATTACGACATCATAATGGAATTTTACATTATGACATCATAATGGAATGTTGCATTACGACATCATAATGGAATTTTACATTATGACATCATAATGGAATGCTGCATTATGACATCAAAATGGAATGTTGCATTATGACATCATAATGGAATTTTACATTATGACATCATAATGGAATTTTACATTATGACATCATAATGGAATTTTGCATTATGCCATCATAATGGAATTTTTACATTATGACATCATAATGGAATTTTGCATTATGACATCATAATGGAATTTTACATTATGACATCATAATGGAATTTTACATTATGACATCATAATGGAATTTTGCATTATGATATCATAATAAAATTTGTACATTATGACATCATAATGGAATTTTGAATTATGACATCATAATGGAATGTTACATTATGACATCATAATGGAATGTTGCATTATGACATCATAATGGAATTTTACATTATGACATCATAATGGAATGTTGCATTATTACATCATAATGGAATTTTACATTATGCCATCATAATGGAATGTTGCATTATGACATCATAATGGAATTTTGCATTATGACATCATAATGGAATGTTGCATTATGACATCATAATGGAATGTTGCATTATGACATCATAATGGAATTTTGCATTATGACATCATAATGGAATTTTACATTATGACATCATAATGGAATTTTACATTATGACATCATAATGGAATTTTGCATTATGCCATCATAATGGAATTTTTACATTATGACATCATAATGGAATGTTGCATTATTACATCATAATGGAATTTTACATTATGCCATCATAATGGAATGTTGCATTATGACATCATAATGGAATTTTGCATTATGACATCATAATGGAATTTTTACATTATGACATCATAATGGAATTTTGCATTATGACATCATTATGGAATTTTACATTATGACATCATAATAGAATTTTTACATTATGACAGCATAATGGAATTTTTACATTATGACATCATAATGGAATTTTGCATTATGACATCATAATGGAATTTTACATTATGACATCATAATAGAATGTTGCATTATGACATCATAATGGGATTTTACATTATGACATCATAATGGAATGTTGCATTATGACATCATAATGGAATTTTGCATTATGACATCATAATGGAATTTTGCATTAGGACATCATAATGGAATGTTACATTATGACATCATAATGGAATTTTGCATTATGACATCATAATTCAATTTTTACATTATGACATCATAATGGCATTTTGCATTATGACATCATAATTCAATTTTTACATTATGACATCATAATGGAATTTTGCATTATGACATCATAATTGAATTTTTACATTATGACATCATAATGGAATTTTACATTATGACATCATAATGGAATTTTGCATTATGACATTGTAATGGAATTTTTACATTATGACATCATAATGGAATTTTGCATTATGACATCGTAATGGAATTTTTACATTATGACATCATAATGGAATTTTGCATTATGACATCATAATGGAATTTTACATTATGACATCATAATGGAATGTTGCATTATGACATCATAATGGAATTTTACATTATGACATCATAATGGAATGTTGCATTATGACATCATAATGGAATTTTACATTATGACATCATAATGGAATGTTGCATTACGACATCATAATGGAATTTTACATTATGACATCATAATGGAATGTTGCATTACGACATCATAATGGAATTTTACATTATGACATCATAATGGAATGCTGCATTATGACATCATAATGGAATGTTGCATTATGACATCATAATGGAATTTTACATTATGACATCATAATGGAATTTTACATTATGACATCATAATGGAATTTTGCATTATGCCATCATAATGGAATTTTTACATTATGACATCATAATGGAATTTTGCATTATGACATCATAATGGAATTTTACATTATGACATCATAATGGAATTTTACATTATGACATCATAATGGAATTTTGCATTATGATATCATAATAAAATTTTTACATTATGACATCATAATGGAATTTTGAATTATGACATCATAATGGAATGTTACATTATGACATCATAATGGAATGTTGCATTATGACATCATAATGGAATTTTACATTATGACATCATAATGGAATGTTGCATTATTACATCATAATGGAATTTTACATTATGCCATCATAATGGAATGTTGCATTATGACATCATAATGGAATTTTGCATTATGACATCATAATGGAATGTTGCATTATGACATCATAATGGAATTTTGCATTATGACATCATAATGGAATTTTACATTATGACATCATAATGGAATTTTACATTATGACATCATAATGGAATTTTGCATTATGCCATCATAATGGAATTTTTACATTATGACATCATAATGGAATGTTGCATTATTACATCATAATGGAATTTTACATTATGCCATCATAATGGAATGTTGCATTATGACATCATAATGGAATTTTGCATTATGACATCATAATGGAATGTTGCATTATGACATCATAATGGAATTTTGCATTATGACATCATAATGGAATGTTGCATTATGACATCATAATGGAATTTTGCATTATGACATCATAATGGAATTTTACATTATGACATCATAATGGAATTTTACATTATGACATCATAATGGAATTTTGCATTATGATATCATAATAAAATTTTTACATTATGACATCATAATGGAATTTTGCATTATGACATCATAATGGAATGTTACATTATGACATCATAATGGAATGTTGCATTATGACATCATAATGGAATTTTACATTATGACATCATAATGGAATGTTGCATTATTACATCATAATGGAATTTTACATTATGCCATCATAATGGAATGTTGCATTATGACATCATAATGGAATTTTGCATTATGACATCATAATGGAATGTTGCATTATGACATCATAATGGAATTTTGCATTATGACATCATAATGGAATTTTGCATTATGACATCATAATGGAATTTTTACATTGTGACATCATAATGGAATTTTACATTCTGACATCATAATGGAATTTTGCATTATGACATCATAATGGAATGTTACATTATGACATCATAATGGAATGTCACATTATGACATCATAATGGAATTTTGCATTATGACATCATTATGGAATGTTACATTATGACATCGTAATGGAATTTTACATTATGACATCATAATGGAATTTTGCATTATGACATCATAATGGAATTTTACATTATGACATCATAATGGAATTTTGCATTATGATATCATAATGGAATTTTACATTATGACATCATAATGGAATTTTGCATTATGACATTGTAATGGAATTTTTACATTATGACATCGTAATGGAATTTTTACATTATGACATCATAATGGAATGTTGCATTATTACATCATAATGGAATTTTACATTATGCCATCATAATGGAATGTTGCATTATGACATCATAATGGAATTTTGCCTTATGACATCATAATGGAATGTTGCATTATGACATCATAATGGAATTTTGCATTATGACATCATAATGGAATGTTGCATTATGACATCATAATGGAATTTTGCATTATGACATCATAATGGAACTTTACATTATGACATCATAATGGAATTTTACATTATGACATCATAATGGAATTTTGCATTATGATATCATAATAAAATTTTTACATTATGACATCATAATGGAATTTTGAATTATGACATCATTATGGAATGTTACATTATGACATCATAATGGAATGTTGCATTATGACATCATAATGGAATTTTACATTATGACATCATAATGGAATGTTGCATTATTACATCATAATGGAATTTTACATTATGCCATCATAATGGAATGTTGCATTATGACATCATAATGGAATTTTGCATTATGACATCATAATGGAATGTTGCATTATGACATCATAATGGAATTTTACATTATGACATCATAATGGAATTTTGCATTATGACATCGTAATGGAATTTTACATTATGACATCATAATGGAATTTTGCATTATGACATCGTAATGGAATTTTACATTATGACATCATAATGGAATTTTGCATTATGACATCATAATGGAATTTTACATTATGACATCATAATGGAATTTTGCATTATGACATCATAGTGGAATTTTACGTTATGACATCATAATGGAATTTTGCATTATGACATTGTAATGGAATTTTTACATTATGACATCATAATGGAATTTTGCATTATGACATCGTAATGGAATTTTTACATTATGACATCATAATGGAATTTTGCATTATGACATCATAATGGAATTTTACATTATGACATCATAATGGAATGTTGCATTATGACATCATAATGGAATTTTACATTATGACATCATAATGGAATGTTGCATTATGACATCATAATGGAATTTTACATTATGACATCATAATGGAATGTTGCATTACGACATCATAATGGAATTTTACATTATGACATCATAATGGAATGTTGCATTACGACATCATAATGGAATTTTACATTATGACATCATAATGGAATGCTGCATTATGACATCAAAATGGAATGTTGCATTATGACATCATAATGGAATTTTACATTATGACATCATAATGGAATTTTACATTATGACATCATAATGGAATTTTGCATTATGCCATCATAATGGAATTTTTACATTATGACATCATAATGGAATTTTGCATTATGACATCATAATGGAATTTTACATTATGACATCATAATGGAATTTTACATTATGACATCATAATGGAATTTTGCATTATGATATCATAATAAAATTTGTACATTATGACATCATAATGGAATTTTGAATTATGACATCATAATGGAATGTTACATTATGACATCATAATGGAATGTTGCATTATGACATCATAATGGAATTTTACATTATGACATCATAATGGAATGTTGCATTATTACATCATAATGGAATTTTACATTATGCCATCATAATGGAATGTTGCATTATGACATCATAATGGAATTTTGCATTATGACATCATAATGGAATGTTGCATTATGACATCATAATGGAATGTTGCATTATGACATCATAATGGAATTTTGCATTATGACATCATAATGGAATTTTACATTATGACATCATAATGGAATTTTACATTATGACATCATAATGGAATTTTGCATTATGCCATCATAATGGAATTTTTACATTATGACATCATAATGGAATGTTGCATTATTACATCATAATGGAATTTTACATTATGCCATCATAATGGAATGTTGCATTATGACATCATAATGGAATTTTGCATTATGACATCATAATGGAATTTTTACATTATGACATCATAATGGAATTTTGCATTATGACATCATTATGGAATTTTACATTATGACATCATAATAGAATTTTTACATTATGACAGCATAATGGAATTTTTACATTATGACATCATAATGGAATTTTGCATTATGACATCATAATGGAATTTTACATTATGACATCATAATAGAATGTTGCATTATGACATCATAATGGGATTTTACATTATGACATCATAATGGAATGTTGCATTATGACATCATAATGGAATTTTGCATTATGACATCATAATGGAATTTTGCATTAGGACATCATAATGGAATGTTACATTATGACATCATAATGGAATTTTGCATTATGACATCATAATTCAATTTTTACATTATGACATCATAATGGCATTTTGCATTATGACATCATAATTCAATTTTTACATTATGACATCATAATGGAATTTTGCATTATGACATCATAATTGAATTTTTACATTATGACATCATAATGGAATTTTACATTATGACGTCATAATGGAATTTTTACATTATGACATCATAATAAAATTTTGCATTATGACATCATAATGGAATTTTTACATTATGACATCATAATGGAATTTTGCATTATGACATCATAACGGAATGTTGCATTATGACATCATAACGGAATGTTGCATTATGACATCATAATGGAATTTTTACATTATGACATCATAATGGAATTTTGCATTATGACATCATAATGGAATGTTACATTATGACATCATAATGGAATTTTGCATTATGACATCATAATTCAATTTTTACATTATGACATCATAATGGCATTTTGCATTATGACATCATAATGGAATTTTTACATTATGACATCATAATGGAATTTTTACATTATGACATCATAATGGAATTTTGCATTATGACATCATAATAGACTTTTTACATTATGACATCATAATGGAATTTTGCATTATGACATCATAATGGAATTTTACATTATGACATCACAATGGAATTTTACATTATGACATCATAATGGAATTTTGCATTATGATATCATAATAAAATTTTTACCACATGACATCATAATGGAATTTTGCATTATGACATCATAATGGAATGTTACATTATGACATCATAATGGAATGTTGCATTATGACATCATAATGGAATTTTACATTATGACATCATAATGGAATGTTGCATTATTACATCATAATGGAATTTTACATTATGCCATCATAATGGAATGTTGCATTATGACATCATAATGGAATTTTGCATTATGACATCATAATGGAATGTTGCATTATGACATCATAATGGAATTTTGCATTATCACATCATAATGGAATTTTGCATTATGACATCATAATGGAATTTTTACATTATGCCATCATAATGGAATTTTACATTATGACATCATAATGGAATTTTGCATTATGACATCATAATGGAATGTTACATTATGACATCATAATGGAATGTCACATTATGACATCATAATGGAATTTTGCATTATGACATCATAATGGAATGTTACATTATGACATCGTAATGGAATTTTACATTATGACATCATAATGGAATTTTGCATTATGACATCATAATGGAATTTTACATTATGACATCATAATGGAATTTTGCATTATGACATCGTAATGGAATTTTACATTATGACATCATAATGGAATTTTGCATTATGACATCGTAATGGAATTTTACATTATGACATCATAATGGAATTTTGCATTATGACATCATAATGGAATTTTACATTATGACATCATAATGGAATTTTGCATTATGACATCATAGTGGAATTTTACATTATGACATCATAATGGAATTTTGCATTATGACATTGTAATGGAATTTTTACATTATGACATCATAATGGAATTTTGCATTATGACATCGTAATGGAATTTTTACATTATGACATCATAATGGAATTTTGCATTATGACATCATAATGGAATTTTACATTATGACATCATAATGGAATGTTGCATTATGACATCATAATGGAATTTTACATTATGACATCATAATGGAATGTTGCATTATGACATCATAATGGAATTTTACATTATGACATCATAATGGAATGTTGCATTACGACATCATAATGGAATTTTACATTATGACATCATAATGGAATGTTGCATTACGACATCATAATGGAATTTTACATTATGACATCATAATGGAATGCTGCATTATGACATCATAATGGAATGTTGCATTATGACATCATAATGGAATTTTACATTATGACATCATAATGGAATTTTACATTATGACATCATAATGGAATTTTGCATTATGCCATCATAATGGAATTTTTACATTATGACATCATAATGGAATTTTGCATTATGACATCATAATGGAATTTTACATTATGACATCATAATGGAATTTTACATTATGACATCATAATGGAATTTTGCATTATGATATCATAATAAAATTTTTACATTATGACATCATAATGGAATTTTGAATTATGACATCATAATGGAATGTTACATTATGACATCATAATGGAATGTTGCATTATGACATCATAATGGAATTTTACATTATGACATCATAATGGAATGTTGCATTATTACATCATAATGGAATTTTACATTATGCCATCATAATGGAATGTTGCATTATGACATCATAATGGAATTTTGCATTATGACATCATAATGGAATGTTGCATTATGACATCATAATGGAATGTTGCATTATGACATCATAATGGAATTTTGCATTATGACATCATAATGGAATTTTACATTATGACATCATAATGGAATTTTACATTATGACATCATAATGGAATTTTGCATTATGCCATCATAATGGAATTTTTACATTATGACATCATAATGGAATGTTGCATTATTACATCATAATGGAATTTTACATTATGCCATCATAATGGAATGTTGCATTATGACATCATAATGGAATTTTGCATTATGACATCATAATGGAATTTTTACATTATGACATCATAATGGAATTTTGCATTATGACATCATTATGGAATTTTACATTATGACATCATAATAGAATTTTTACATTATGACAGCATAATGGAATTTTGCATTATGACATCATAATGGAATTTTTACATTATGACATCATAATGGAATTTTGCATTATGACATCATAATGGAATTTTACATTATGACATCATAATAGAATGTTGCATTATGACATCATAATGGGATTTTACATTATGACATCATAATGGAATTTTGCATTAGGACATCATAATGGAATGTTACATTATGACATCATAATGGAATTTTGCATTATGACATCATAATTCAATTTTTACATTATGACATCATAATGGCATTTTGCATTATGACATCATAATTCAATTTTTACATTATGACATCATAATGGAATTTTGCATTATGACATCATAATTGAATTTTTACATTATGACATCATAATGGAATTTTACATTATGACGTCATAATGGAATTTTTACATTATGACATCATAATAAAATTTTGCATTATGACATCATAATGGAATTTTTACATTATGACATCATAATGGAATTTTGCATTATGACATCATAACGGAATGTTGCATTATGACATCATAACGGAATGTTGCATTATGACATCATAATGGAATTTTTACATTATGACATCATAATGGAATTTTGCATTATGACATCATAATGGAATGTTACATTATGACATCATAATGGAATTTTGCATTATGACATCATAATTCAATTTTTACATTATGACATCATAATGGCATTTTGCATTATGACATCATAATGGAATTTTTACATTATGACATCATAATGGAATTTTTACATTATGACATCATAATGGAATTTTGCATTATGACATCATAATGGAATTTTACATTATGACATCACAATGGAATTTTACATTATGACATCATAATGGAATTTTGCATTATGATATCATAATAAAATTTTTACATTATGACATCATAATGGAATTTTGCATTATGACATCATAATGGAATGTTACATTATGACATCATAATGGAATGTTGCATTATGACATCATAATGGAATTTTACATTATGACATCATAATGGAATGTTGCATTATTACATCATAATGGAATTTTACATTATGCCATCATAATGGAATGTTGCATTATGACATCATAATGGAATTTTGCATTATGACATCATAATGGAATGTTGCATTATGACATCATAATGGAATTTTGCATTATGACATCATAATGGAATTTTGCATTATGACATCATAATGGAATTTTTACATTATGCCATCATAATGGAATTTTACATTATGACATCATAATGGAATTTTGCATTATGACATCATAATGGAATGTTACATTATGACATCATAATGGAATGTCACATTATGACATCATAATGGAATTTTGCATTATGACATCATAATGGAATGTTACATTATGACATCGTAATGGAATTTCACATTATGACATCATAATGGAATTTTGCATTATGACATCATAATGGAATTTTACATTATGACATCATAATGGAATTTTGCATTATGACATCGTAATGGAATTTTACATTATGACATCATAATGGAATTTTGCATTATGACATCGTAATGGAATTTTACATTATGACATCATAATGGAATTTTGCATTATGACATCATAATGGAATTTTACATTATGACATCATAATGGAATTTTGCATTATGACATCATAGTGGAATTTTACATTATGACATCATAATGGAATTTTGCATTATGACATCATAATGGAATTTTACATTATGACATCATAATGGAATTTTGCATTATGAGATCATAATGGAATTTTACATTATGACATCATAATGGAATTTTGCATTATGACATTGTAATGGAATTTTTACATTATGACATCGTAATGGAATTTTTACATTATGACATCATAATGGAATGTTGCATTATTACATCATAATGGAATTTTACATTATGCCATCATAATGGAATGTTGCATTATGACATCATAATGGAATTTTGCCTTATGACATCATAATGGAATGTTGCATTATGACATGATAATGGAATTTTGCATTATGACATCATAATGGAATGTTGCATTATGACATCATAATGGAATTTTGCATTATGACATCATAATGGAACTTTACATTATGACATCATAATGGAATTTTACATTATGACATCATAATGGAATTTTGCATTATGATATCATAATAAAATTTTTACATTATGACATCATAATGGAATTTTGAATTATGACATCATTATGGAATGTTACATTATGACATCATAATGGAAT
This sequence comes from Eleutherodactylus coqui, assembly GCF_035609145.1. NCBI lineage: Eukaryota > Metazoa > Chordata > Amphibia > Anura > Eleutherodactylidae > Eleutherodactylus > Eleutherodactylus coqui. The sequence goes on along the minus strand of NC_089842.1, from coordinate 112,176,189 downwards.
GTTGCATTATGACATCATAATGGAATTTTACATTATGACATCATAATGGAATGTTGCATTATTACATCATAATGGAATTTTACATTATGCCATCATAATGGAATGTTGCATTATGACATCATAATGGAATTTTGCATTATGACATCATAATGGAATGTTGCATTATGACATCATAATGGAATTTTACATTATGACATCATAATGGAATTTTGCATTATGACATCGTAATGGAATTTTACATTATGACATCATAATGGAATTTTGCATTATGACATCGTAATGGAATTTTACATTATGACATCATAATGGAATTTTGCATTATGACATCATAATGGAATTTTACATTATGACATCATAATGGAATTTTGCATTATGACATCATAGTGGAATTTTACGTTATGACATCATAATGGAATTTTGCATTATGACATTGTAATGGAATTTTTACATTATGACATCATAATGGAATTTTGCATTATGACATCGTAATGGAATTTTTACATTATGACATCATAATGGAATTTTGCATTATGACATCATAATGGAATTTTACATTATGACATCATAATGGAATGTTGCATTATGACATCATAATGGAATTTTACATTATGACATCATAATGGAATGTTGCATTATGACATCATAATGGAATTTTACATTATGACATCATAATGGAATGTTGCATTACGACATCATAATGGAATTTTACATTATGACATCATAATGGAATGTTGCATTACGACATCATAATGGAATTTTACATTATGACATCATAATGGAATGCTGCATTATGACATCAAAATGGAATGTTGCATTATGACATCATAATGGAATTTTACATTATGACATCATAATGGAATTTTACATTATGACATCATAATGGAATTTTGCATTATGCCATCATAATGGAATTTTTACATTATGACATCATAATGGAATTTTGCATTATGACATCATAATGGAATTTTACATTATGACATCATAATGGAATTTTACATTATGACATCATAATGGAATTTTGCATTATGATATCATAATAAAATTTGTACATTATGACATCATAATGGAATTTTGAATTATGACATCATAATGGAATGTTACATTATGACATCATAATGGAATGTTGCATTATGACATCATAATGGAATTTTACATTATGACATCATAATGGAATGTTGCATTATTACATCATAATGGAATTTTACATTATGCCATCATAATGGAATGTTGCATTATGACATCATAATGGAATTTTGCATTATGACATCATAATGGAATGTTGCATTATGACATCATAATGGAATGTTGCATTATGACATCATAATGGAATTTTGCATTATGACATCATAATGGAATTTTACATTATGACATCATAATGGAATTTTACATTATGACATCATAATGGAATTTTGCATTATGCCATCATAATGGAATTTTTACATTATGACATCATAATGGAATGTTGCATTATTACATCATAATGGAATTTTACATTATGCCATCATAATGGAATGTTGCATTATGACATCATAATGGAATTTTGCATTATGACATCATAATGGAATTTTTACATTATGACATCATAATGGAATTTTGCATTATGACATCATTATGGAATTTTACATTATGACATCATAATAGAATTTTTACATTATGACAGCATAATGGAATTTTTACATTATGACATCATAATGGAATTTTGCATTATGACATCATAATGGAATTTTACATTATGACATCATAATAGAATGTTGCATTATGACATCATAATGGGATTTTACATTATGACATCATAATGGAATGTTGCATTATGACATCATAATGGAATTTTGCATTATGACATCATAATGGAATTTTGCATTAGGACATCATAATGGAATGTTACATTATGACATCATAATGGAATTTTGCATTATGACATCATAATTCAATTTTTACATTATGACATCATAATGGCATTTTGCATTATGACATCATAATTCAATTTTTACATTATGACATCATAATGGAATTTTGCATTATGACATCATAATTGAATTTTTACATTATGACATCATAATGGAATTTTACATTATGACGTCATAATGGAATTTTTACATTATGACATCATAATAAAATTTTGCATTATGACATCATAATGGAATTTTTACATTATGACATCATAATGGAATTTTGCATTATGACATCATAACGGAATGTTGCATTATGACATCATACCGGAATGTTGCATTATGACATCATAATGGAATTTTTACATTATGACATCATAATGGAATTTTGCATTATGACATCATAATGGAATGTTACATTATGACATCATAATGGAATTTTGCATTATGACATCATAATTCAATTTTTACATTATGACATCATAATGGCATTTTGCATTATGACATCATAATGGAATTTTTACATTATGACATCATAATGGAATTTTTACATTATGACATCATAATGGAATTTTGCATTATGACATCATAATAGACTTTTTACATTATGACATCATAATGGAATTTTGCATTATGACATCATAATGGAATTTTACATTATGACATCACAATGGAATTTTACATTATGACATCATAATGGAATTTTGCATTATGATATCATAATAAAATTTTTACCACATGACATCATAATGGAATTTTGCATTATGACATCATAATGGAATGTTACATTATGACATCATAATGGAATGTTGCATTATGACATCATAATGGAATTTTACATTATGACATCATAATGGAATGTTGCATTATTACATCATAATGGAATTTTACATTATGCCATCATAATGGAATGTTGCATTATGACATCATAATGGAATTTTGCATTATGACATCATAATGGAATGTTGCATTATGACATCATAATGGAATTTTGCATTATCACATCATAATGGAATTTTGCATTATGACATCATAATGGAATTTTTACATTATGCCATCATAATGGAATTTTACATTATGACATCATAATGGAATTTTGCATTATGACATCATAATGGAATGTTACATTATGACATCATAATGGAATGTCACATTATGACATCATAATGGAATTTTGCATTATGACATCATAATGGAATGTTACATTATGACATCGTAATGGAATTTTACATTATGACATCATAATGGAATTTTGCATTATGACATCATAATGGAATTTTACATTATGACATCATAATGGAATTTTGCATTATGACATCGTAATGGAATTTTACATTATGACATCATAATGGAATTTTGCATTATGACATCGTAATGGAATTTTACATTATGACATCATAATGGAATTTTGCATTATGACATCATAATGGAATTTTACATTATGACATCATAATGGAATTTTGCATTATGACATCATAGTGGAATTTTACATTATGACATCATAATGGAATTTTGCATTATGACATTGTAATGGAATTTTTACATTATGACATCATAATGGAATTTTGCATTATGACATCGTAATGGAATTTTTACATTATGACATCATAATGGAATTTTGCATTATGACATCATAATGGAATTTTACATTATGACATCATAATGGAATGTTGCATTATGACATCATAATGGAATTTTACATTATGACATCATAATGGAATGTTGCATTATGACATCATAATGGAATTTTACATTATGACATCATAATGGAATGTTGCATTACGACATCATAATGGAATTTTACATTATGACATCATAATGGAATGTTGCATTACGACATCATAATGGAATTTTACATTATGACATCATAATGGAATGCTGCATTATGACATCATAATGGAATGTTGCATTATGACATCATAATGGAATTTTACATTATGACATCATAATGGAATTTTACATTATGACATCATAATGGAATTTTGCATTATGCCATCATAATGGAATTTTTACATTATGACATCATAATGGAATTTTGCATTATGACATCATAATGGAATTTTACATTATGACATCATAATGGAATTTTACATTATGACATCATAATGGAATTTTGCATTATGATATCATAATAAAATTTGTACATTATGACATCATAATGGAATTTTGAATTATGACATCATAATGGAATGTTACATTATGACATCATAATGGAATGTTGCATTATGACATCATAATGGAATTTTACATTATGACATCATAATGGAATGTTGCATTATTACATCATAATGGAATTTTACATTATGCCATCATAATGGAATGTTGCATTATGACATCATAATGGAATTTTGCATTATGACATCATAATGGAATGTTGCATTATGACATCATAATGGAATGTTGCATTATGACATCATAATGGAATTTTGCATTATGACATCATAATGGAATTTTACATTATGACATCATAATGGAATTTTACATTATGACATCATAATGGAATTTTGCATTATGCCATCATAATGGAATTTTTACATTATGACATCATAATGGAATGTTGCATTATTACATCATAATGGAATTTTACATTATGCCATCATAATGGAATGTTGCATTATGACATCATAATGGAATTTTGCATTATGACATCATAATGGAATTTTTACATTATGACATCATAATGGAATTTTGCATTATGACATCATTATGGAATTTTACATTATGACATCATAATAGAATTTTTACATTATGACAGCATAATGGAATTTTTACATTATGACATCATAATGGAATTTTGCATTATGACATCATAATGGAATTTTACATTATGACATCATAATAGAATGTTGCATTATGACATCATAATGGGATTTTACATTATGACATCATAATGGAATGTTGCATTATGACATCATAATGGAATTTTGCATTATGACATCATAATGGAATTTTGCATTAGGACATCATAATGGAATGTTACATTATGACATCATAATGGAATTTTGCATTATGACATCATAATTCAATTTTTACATTATGACATCATAATGGCATTTTGCATTATGACATCATAATTCAATTTTTACATTATGACATCATAATGGAATTTTGCATTATGACATCATAATTGAATTTTTACATTATGACATCATAATGGAATTTTACATTATGACGTCATAATGGAATTTTTACATTATGACATCATAATAAAATTTTGCATTATGACATCATAATGGAATTTTTACATTATGACATCATAATGGAATGTTGCATTATGACATCATACCGGAATGTTGCATTATGACATCATAATGGAATTTTTACATTATGACATCATAATGGAATTTTGCATTATGACATCATAATGGAATGTTACATTATGACATCATAATGGAATTTTGCATTATGACATCATAATTCAATTTTTACATTATGACATCATAATGGCATTTTGCATTATGACATCATAATGGAATTTTTACATTATGACATCATAATGGAATTTTTACATTATGACATCATAATGGAATTTTGCATTATGACATCATAATAGACTTTTTACATTATGACATCATAATGGAATTTTGCATTATGACATCATAATGGAATTTTACATTATGACATCACAATGGAATTTTACATTATGACATCATAATGGAATTTTGCATTATGATATCATAATAAAATTTTTACCACATGACATCATAATGGAATTTTGCATTATGACATCATAATGGAATGTTACATTATGACATCATAATGGAATGTTGCATTATGACATCATAATGGAATTTTACATTATGACATCATAATGGAATGTTGCATTATTACATCATAATGGAATTTTACATTATGCCATCATAATGGAATGTTGCATTATGACATCATAATGGAATTTTGCATTATGACATCATAATGGAATGTTGCATTATGACATCATAATGGAATTTTGCATTATCACATCATAATGGAATTTTGCATTATGACATCATAATGGAATTTTTACATTATGCCATCATAATGGAATTTTACATTATGACATCATAATGGAATTTTGCATTATGACATCATAATGGAATGTTACATTATGACATCATAATGGAATGTCACATTATGACATCATAATGGAATTTTGCATTATGACATCATAATGGAATGTTACATTATGACATCGTAATGGAATTTTACATTATGACATCATAATGGAATTTTGCATTATGACATCATAATGGAATTTTACATTATGACATCATAATGGAATTTTGCATTATGACATCGTAATGGAATTTTACATTATGACATCATAATGGAATTTTGCATTATGACATCGTAATGGAATTTTACATTATGACATCATAATGGAATTTTGCATTATGACATCATAATGGAATTTTACATTATGACATCATAATGGAATTTTGCATTATGACATCATAGTGGAATTTTACATTATGACATCATAATGGAATTTTGCATTATGACATTGTAATGGAATTTTTACATTATGACATCATAATGGAATTTTGCATTATGACATCGTAATGGAATTTTTACATTATGACATCATAATGGAATTTTGCATTATGACATCATAATGGAATTTTACATTATGACATCATAATGGAATGTTGCATTATGACATCATAATGGAATTTTACATTATGACATCATAATGGAATGTTGCATTATGACATCATAATGGAATTTTACATTATGACATCATAATGGAATGTTGCATTACGACATCATAATGGAATTTTACATTATGACATCATAATGGAATGTTGCATTACGACATCATAATGGAATTTTACATTATGACATCATAATGGAATGCTGCATTATGACATCATAATGGAATGTTGCATTATGACATCATAATGGAATTTTACATTATGACATCATAATGGAATTTTACATTATGACATCATAATGGAATTTTGCATTATGCCATCATAATGGAATTTTTACATTATGACATCATAATGGAATTTTGCATTATGACATCATAATGGAATTTTACATTATGACATCATAATGGAATTTTACATTATGACATCATAATGGAATTTTGCATTATGATATCATAATAAAATTTTTACATTATGACATCATAATGGAATTTTGAATTATGACATCATAATGGAATGTTACATTATGACATCATAATGGAATGTTGCATTATGACATCATAATGGAATTTTACATTATGACATCATAATGGAATGTTGCATTATTACATCATAATGGAATTTTACATTATGCCATCATAATGGAATGTTGCATTATGACATCATAATGGAATTTTGCATTATGACATCATAATGGAATGTTGCATTATGACATCATAATGGAATGTTGCATTATGACATCATAATGGAATTTTGCATTATGACATCATAATGGAATTTTACATTATGACATCATAATGGAATTTTACATTATGACATCATAATGGAATTTTGCATTATGCCATCATAATGGAATTTTTACATTATGACATCATAATGGAATGTTGCATTATTACATCATAATGGAATTTTACATTATGCCATCATAATGGAATGTTGCATTATGACATCATAATGGAATTTTGCATTATGACATCATAATGGAATTTTTACATTATGACATCATAATGGAATTTTGCATTATGACATCATTATGGAATTTTACATTATGACATCATAATAGAATTTTTACATTATGACAGCATAATGGAATTTTGCATTATGACATCATAATGGAATTTTTACATTATGACATCATAATGGAATTTTGCATTATGACATCATAATGGAATTTTACATTATGACATCATAATAGAATGTTGCATTATGACATCATAATGGGATTTTACATTATGACATCATAATGGAATTTTGCATTAGGACATCATAATGGAATGTTACATTATGACATCATAATGGAATTTTGCATTATGACATCATAATTCAATTTTTACATTATGACATCATAATGGCATTTTGCATTATGACATCATAATTCAATTTTTACATTATGACATCATAATGGAATTTTGCATTATGACATCATAATTGAATTTTTACATTATGACATCATAATGGAATTTTACATTATGACGTCATAATGGAATTTTTACATTATGACATCATAATAAAATTTTGCATTATGACATCATAATGGAATTTTTACATTATGACATCATAATGGAATTTTGCATTATGACATCATAACGGAATGTTGCATTATGACATCATAACGGAATGTTGCATTATGACATCATAATGGAATTTTTACATTATGACATCATAATGGAATTTTGCATTATGACATCATAATGGAATGTTACATTATGACATCATAATGGAATTTTGCATTATGACATCATAATTCAATTTTTACATTATGACATCATAATGGCATTTTGCATTATGACATCATAATGGAATTTTTACATTATGACATCATAATGGAATTTTTACATTATGACATCATAATGGAATTTTGCATTATGACATCATAATGGAATTTTACATTATGACATCACAATGGAATTTTACATTATGACATCATAATGGAATTTTGCATTATGATATCATAATAAAATTTTTACATTATGACATCATAATGGAATTTTGCATTATGACATCATAATGGAATGTTACATTATGACATCATAATGGAATGTTGCATTATGACATCATAATGGAATTTTACATTATGACATCATAATGGAATGTTGCATTATTACATCATAATGGAATTTTACATTATGCCATCATAATGGAATGTTGCATTATGACATCATAATGGAATTTTGCATTATGACATCATAATGGAATGTTGCATTATGACATCATAATGGAATTTTGCATTATGACATCATAATGGAATTTTGCATTATGACATCATAATGGAATGTTTACATTATGCCATCAAAATGGAATTTTACATTATGACATCATAATGGAATTTTGCATTATGACATCATAATGGAATGTTACATTATGACATCATAATGGAATGTCACATTATGACATCATAATGGAATTTTGCATTATGACATCATAATGGAATGTTACATTATGACATCATAATGGAATTTCACATTATGACATCATAATGGAATTTTGCATTATGACATCATAATGGAATTTTACATTATGACATCATAATGGAATTTTGCATTATGACATCGTAATGGAATTTTACATTATGACATCATAATGGAATTTTGCATTATGACATCGTAATGGAATTTTACATTATGACATCATAATGGAATTTTGCATTATGACATCATAATGGAATTTTACATTATGACATCATAATGGAATTTTGCATTATGACATCATAGTGGAATTTTACATTATGACATCATAATGGAATTTTGCATTATGACATCATAATGGAATTTTACATTATGACATCATAATGGAATTTTGCATTATGAGATCATAATGGAATTTTACATTATGACATCATAATGGAATTTTGCATTATGACATTGTAATGGAATTTTTACATTATGACATCGTAATGGAATTTTTACATTATGACATCATAATGGAATGTTGCATTATGACATGATAATGGAATTTTGCATTATGACATCATAATGGAATGTTGCATTATGACATCATAATGGAATTTTGCATTATGACATCATAATGGAACTTTACATTATGACATCATAATGGAATTTTACATTATGACATCATAATGGAATTTTGCATTATGATATCATAATAAAATTTTTACATTATGACATCATAATGGAATTTTGAATTATGACATCATTATGGAATGTTACATTATGACATCATAATGGAATGTTGCATTATGACATCATAATGGAATTTTACATTATGACATCATAATGGAATGTTGCATTATTACATCATAATGGAATTTTACATTATGCCATCATAATGGAATGTTGCATTATGACATCATAATGGAATTTTGCATTATGACATCATAATGGAATGTTGCATTATGACATCATAATGGAATTTTACATTATGACATCATAATGGAATTTTGCATTATGACATCGTAATGGAATTTTACATTATGACATCATAATGGAATTTTGCATTATGACATCGTAATGGAATTTTACATTATGACATCATAATGGAATTTTGCATTATGACATCATAATGGAATTTTACATTATGACATCATAATGGAATTTTGCATTATGACATCATAGTGGAATTTTACGTTATGACATCATAATGGAATTTTGCATTATGACATTGTAATGGAATTTTTACATTATGACATCATAATGGAATTTTGCATTATGACATCGTAATGGAATTTTTACATTATGACATCATAATGGAATTTTGCATTATGACATCATAATGGAATTTTACATTATGACATCATAATGGAATGTTGCATTATGACATCATAATGGAATTTTACATTATGACATCATAATGGAATGTTGCATTATGACATCATAATGGAATTTTACATTATGACATCATAATGGAATGTTGCATTACGACATCATAATGGAATTTTACATTATGACATCATAATGGAATGTTGCATTACGACATCATAATGGAATTTTACATTATGACATCATAATGGAATGCTGCATTATGACATCAAAATGGAATGTTGCATTATGACATCATAATGGAATTTTACATTATGACATCATAATGGAATTTTACATTATGACATCATAATGGAATTTTGCATTATGCCATCATAATGGAATTTTTACATTATGACATCATAATGGAATTTTGCATTATGACATCATAATGGAATTTTACATTATGACATCATAATGGAATTTTACATTATGACATCATAATGGAATTTTGCATTATGATATCATAATAAAATTTGTACATTATGACATCATAATGGAATTTTGAATTATGACATCATAATGGAATGTTACATTATGACATCATAATGGAATGTTGCATTATGACATCATAATGGAATTTTACATTATGACATCATAATGGAATGTTGCATTATTACATCATAATGGAATTTTACATTATGCCATCATAATGGAATGTTGCATTATGACATCATAATGGAATTTTGCATTATGACATCATAATGGAATGTTGCATTATGACATCATAATGGAATGTTGCATTATGACATCATAATGGAATTTTGCATTATGACATCATAATGGAATTTTACATTATGACATCATAATGGAATTTTACATTATGACATCATAATGGAATTTTGCATTATGCCATCATAATGGAATTTTTACATTATGACATCATAATGGAATGTTGCATTATTACATCATAATGGAATTTTACATTATGCCATCATAATGGAATGTTGCATTATGACATCATAATGGAATTTTGCATTATGACATCATAATGGAATTTTTACATTATGACATCATAATGGAATTTTGCATTATGACATCATTATGGAATTTTACATTATGACATCATAATAGAATTTTTACATTATGACAGCATAATGGAATTTTTACATTATGACATCATAATGGAATTTTGCATTATGACATCATAATGGAATTTTACATTATGACATCATAATAGAATGTTGCATTATGACATCATAATGGGATTTTACATTATGACATCATAATGGAATGTTGCATTATGACATCATAATGGAATTTTGCATTATGACATCATAATGGAATTTTGCATTAGGACATCATAATGGAATGTTACATTATGACATCATAATGGAATTTTGCATTATGACATCATAATTCAATTTTTACATTATGACATCATAATGGCATTTTGCATTATGACATCATAATTCAATTTTTACATTATGACATCATAATGGAATTTTGCATTATGACATCATAATTGAATTTTTACATTATGACATCATAATGGAATTTTACATTATGACGTCATAATGGAATTTTTACATTATGACATCATAATAAAATTTTGCATTATGACATCATAATGGAATTTTTACATTATGACATCATAATGGAATTTTGCATTATGACATCATAACGGAATGTTGCATTATGACATCATAACGGAATGTTGCATTATGACATCATAATGGAATTTTTACATTATGACATCATAATGGAATTTTGCATTATGACATCATAATGGAATGTTACATTATGACATCATAATGGAATTTTGCATTATGACATCATAATTCAATTTTTACATTATGACATCATAATGGCATTTTGCATTATGACATCATAATGGAATTTTTACATTATGACATCATAATGGAATTTTTACATTATGACATCATAATGGAATTTTGCATTATGACATCATAATAGACTTTTTACATTATGACATCATAATGGAATTTTGCATTATGACATCATAATGGAATTTTACATTATGACATCACAATGGAATTTTACATTATGACATCATAATGGAATTTTGCATTATGATATCATAATAAAATTTTTACCACATGACATCATAATGGAATTTTGCATTATGACATCATAATGGAATGTTACATTATGACATCATAATGGAATGTTGCATTATGACATCATAATGGAATTTTACATTATGACATCATAATGGAATGTTGCATTATTACATCATAATGGAATTTTACATTATGCCATCATAATGGAATGTTGCATTATGACATCATAATGGAATTTTGCATTATGACATCATAATGGAATGTTGCATTATGACATCATAATGGAATTTTGCATTATCACATCATAATGGAATTTTGCATTATGACATCATAATGGAATTTTTACATTATGCCATCATAATGGAATTTTACATTATGACATCATAATGGAATTTTGCATTATGACATCATAATGGAATGTTACATTATGACATCATAATGGAATGTCACATTATGACATCATAATGGAATTTTGCATTATGACATCATAATGGAATGTTACATTATGACATCGTAATGGAATTTTACATTATGACATCATAATGGAATTTTGCATTATGACATCGTAATGGAATTTTACATTATGACATCATAATGGAATTTTGCATTATGACATCGTAATGGAATTTTACATTATGACATCATAATGGAATTTTGCATTATGACATCGTAATGGAATTTTACATTATGACATCATAATGGAATTTTGCATTATGACATCATAATGGAATTTTACATTATGACATCATAATGGAATTTTGCATTATGACATCATAGTGGAATTTTACATTATGACATCATAATGGAATTTTGCATTATGACATTGTAATGGAATTTTTACATTATGACATCATAATGGAATTTTGCATTATGACATCGTAATGGAATTTTTACATTATGACATCATAATGGAATTTTGCATTATGACATCATAATGGAATTTTACATTATGACATCATAATGGAATGTTGCATTATGACATCATAATGGAATTTTACATTATGACATCATAATGGAATGTTGCATTATGACATCATAATGGAATTTTACATTATGACATCATAATGGAATGTTGCATTACGACATCATAATGGAATTTTACATTATGACATCATAATGGAATGTTGCATTACGACATCATAATGGAATTTTACATTATGACATCATAATGGAATGCTGCATTATGACATCATAATGGAATGTTGCATTATGACATCATAATGGAATTTTACATTATGACATCATAATGGAATTTTACATTATGACATCATAATGGAATTTTGCATTATGCCATCATAATGGAATTTTTACATTATGACATCATAATGGAATTTTGCATTATGACATCATAATGGAATTTTACATTATGACATCATAATGGAATTTTACATTATGACATCATAATGGAATTTTGCATTATGATATCATAATAAAATTTTTACATTATGACATCATAATGGAATTTTGAATTATGACATCATAATGGAATGTTACATTATGACATCATAATGGAATGTTGCATTATGACATCATAATGGAATTTTACATTATGACATCATAATGGAATGTTGCATTATTACATCATAATGGAATTTTACATTATGCCATCATAATGGAATGTTGCATTATGACATCATAATGGAATTTTGCATTATGACATCATAATGGAATGTTGCATTATGACATCATAATGGAATGTTGCATTATGACATCATAATGGAATTTTGCATTATGACATCATAATGGAATTTTACATTATGACATCATAATGGAATTTTACATTATGACATCATAATGGAATTTTGCATTATGCCATCATAATGGAATTTTTACATTATGACATCATAATGGAATGTTGCATTATTACATCATAATGGAATTTTACATTATGCCATCATAATGGAATGTTGCATTATGACATCATAATGGAATTTTGCATTATGACATCATAATGGAATTTTTACATTATGACATCATAATGGAATTTTGCATTATGACATCATTATGGAATTTTACATTATGACATCATAATAGAATTTTTACATTATGACAGCATAATGGAATTTTGCATTATGACATCATAATGGAATTTTTACATTATGACATCATAATGGAATTTTGCATTATGACATCATAATGGAATTTTACATTATGACATCATAATAGAATGTTGCATTATGACATCATAATGGGATTTTACATTATGACATCATAATGGAATTTTGCATTAGGACATCATAATGGAATGTTACATTATGACATCATAATGGAATTTTGCATTATGACATCATAATTCAATTTTTACATTATGACATCATAATGGCATTTTGCATTATGACATCATAATTCAATTTTTACATTATGACATCATAATGGAATTTTGCATTATGACATCATAATTGAATTTTTACATTATGACATCATAATGGAATTTTACATTATGACGTCATAATGGAATTTTTACATTATGACATCATAATAAAATTTTGCATTATGACATCATAATGGAATTTTTACATTATGACATCATAATGGAATTTTGCATTATGACATCATAACGGAATGTTGCATTATGACATCATAACAGAATGTTGCATTATGACATCATAATGGAATTTTTACATTATGACATCATAATGGAATTTTGCATTATGACATCATAATGGAATGTTACATTATGACATCATAATGGAATTTTGCATTATGACATCATAATTCAATTTTTACATTATGACATCATAATGGCATTTTGCATTATGACATCATAATGGAATTTTTACATTATGACATCATAATGGAATTTTTACATTATGACATCATAATGGAATTTTGCATTATGACATCATAATGGAATTTTACATTATGACATCACAATGGAATTTTACATTATGACATCATAATGGAATTTTGCATTATGATATCATAATAAAATTTTTACATTATGACATCATAATGGAATTTTGCATTATGACATCATAATGGAATGTTACATTATGACATCATAATGGAATGTTGCATTATGACATCATAATGGAATTTTACATTATGACATCATAATGGAATGTTGCATTATTACATCATAATGGAATTTTACATTATGCCATCATAATGGAATGTTGCATTATGACATCATAATGGAATTTTGCATTATGACATCATAATGGAATGTTGCATTATGACATCATAATGGAATTTTGCATTATGACATCATAATGGAATTTTGCATTATGACATCATAATGGAATTTTTACATTATGCCATCATAATGGAATTTTACATTATGACATCATAATGGAATTTTGCATTATGACATCATAATGGAATGTTACATTATGACATCATAATGGAATGTCACATTATGACATCATAATGGAATTTTGCATTATGACATCATAATGGAATGTTACATTATGACATCGTAATGGAATTTTACATTATGACATCGTAATGGAATTTTACATTATGACATCATAATGGAATTTTGCATTATGACATCATAATGGAATTTTACATTATGACATCATAATGGAATTTTGCATTATGACATCGTAATGGAATTTTACATTATGACATCATAATGGAATTTTGCATTATGACATCGTAATGGAATTTTACATTATGACATCATAATGGAATTTTGCATTATGACATCATAATGGAATTTTACATTATGACATCATAATGGAATTTTGCATTATGACATCATAGTGGAATTTTACATTATGACATCATAATGGAATTTTGCATTATGACATTGTAATGGAATTTTTACATTATGACATCATAATGGAATTTTGCATTATGACATCGTAATGGAATTTTTACATTATGACATCATAATGGAATTTTGCATTATGACATCATAATGGAATTTTACATTATGACATCATAATGGAATGTTGCATTATGACATCATAATGGAATTTTACATTATGACATCATAATGGAATGTTGCATTATGACATCATAATGGAATTTTACATTATGACATCATAATGGAATGTTGCATTACGACATCATAATGGAATTTTACATTATGACATCATAATGGAATGTTGCATTATGACATCATAATGGAATTTTACATTATGACATCATAATGGAATGCTGCATTATGACATCATAATGGGATGTTGCATTATGACATCATAATGGAATTTTACATTATGACATCATAATGGAATTTTACATTATGACATCATAATGGAATTTTGCATTATGCCATCATAATGGAATTTTTACATTATGACATCATAATGGAATTTTGCATTATGACATCATAATGGAATTTTACATTATGACATCATAATGGAATTTTACATTATGACATCATAATGGAATTTTGCATTATGATATCATAATAAAATTTTTACATTATGACATCATAATGGAATTTTGAATTATGACATCATAATGGAATTTTTACATTATGACATCATAATGGAATTTTGCATTATGACATCATAATGGAATTTTACATTATGACATCATAATAGAATGTTGCATTATAACATCATAATGGGATTTTACATTATGACATCATAATGGAATGTTGCATTATGACATCATAATGGAATTTTGCATTATGACATCATAATGGAATTTTGCATTAGGACATCATAATGGAATGTTACATTATGACATCATAATGGAATTTTGCATTATGACATCATAATTCAATTTTTACATTATGACATCATAATGGCATTTTGCATTATGACATCATAATTCAATTTTTACATTATGACATCATAATGGAATTTTGCATTATGACATCATAATTGAATTTTTACATTATGACATCATAATGGAATTTTACATTATGACGTCATAATGGAATTTTTACATTATGACATCATAATAAAATTTTGCATTATGACATCATAATGGAATTTTTACATTATGACATCATAATGGAATTTTGCATTATGACATCATAACGGAATGTTGCATTATGACATCATAACGGAATGTTGCATTATGACATCATAATGGAATTTTTACATTATGACATCATAATGGAATTTTGCATTATGACATCATAATGGAATGTTACATTATGACATCATAATGGAATTTTGCATTATGACATCATAATTCAATTTTTACATTATGACATCATAATGGCATTTTGCATTATGACATCATAATGGAATTTTTACATTATGACATCATAATGGAATTTTTACATTATGACATCATAATGGAATTTTGCATTATGACATCATAATAGACTTTTTACATTATGACATCATAATGGAATTTTGCATTATGACATCATAATGGAATTTTACATTATGACATCACAATGGAATTTTACATTATGACATCATAATGGAATTTTGCATTATGATATCATAATAAAATTTTTTACATTATGACATCATAATGGAATTTTGCATTATGACATCATAATGGAATGTTACATTATGACATCATAATGGAATGTTGCATTATGACATCATAATGGAATTTTACATTATGACATCATAATGGAATGTTGCATTATTACATCATAATGGAATTTTACATTATGCCATCATAATGGAATGTTGCATTATGACATCATAATGGAATTTTGCATTATGACATCATAATGGAATGTTGCATTATGACATCATAATGGAATTTTGCATTATGACATCATAATGGAATTTTGCATTATGACATCATAATGGAATTTTTACATTATGCCATCATAATGGAATTTTACATTATGACATCATAATGGAATTTTGCATTATGGCATCATAATGGAATGTTACATTATGACATCATAATGGAATGTCACATTATGACATCATAATGGAATTTTGCATTATGACATCATAATGGAATGTTACATTATGACATCGTAATGGAATTTTACATTATGACATCATAATGGAATTTTGCATTATGACATCATAATGGAATTTTACATTATGACATCATAATGGAATTTTGCATTATGACATCGTAATGGAATTTTACATTATGACATCATAATGGAATTTTGCATTATGACATCGTAATGGAATTTTACATTATGACATCATAATGGAATTTTGCATTATGACATCATAATGGAATTTTACATTATGACATCATAATGGAATTTTGCATTATGACATCATAGTGGAATTTTACATTATGACATCATAATGGAATTTTGCATTATGACATTGTAATGGAATTTTTACATTATGACATCATAATGGAATTTTGCATTATGACATCGTAATGGAATTTTTACATTATGACATCATAATGGAATTTTGCATTATGACATCATAATGGAATTTTACATTATGACATCATAATGGAATTTTACATTATGACATCATAATGGAATGTTGCATTATGACATCATAATGGAATTTTACATTATGACATCATAATGGAATGTTGCATTACGACATAATAATGGAATTTTACATTATGACATCATAATGGAATGCTGCATTATGACATCATAATGGAATGTTGCATTATGACATCATAATGGAATTTTACATTATGACATCATAATGGAATTTTACATTATGACATCATAATGGAATTTTGCATTATGCCATCATAATGGAATTTTTACATTATGACATCATAATGGAATTTTGCATTATGACATCATAATGGAATTTTACATTATGACATCATAATGGAATTTTACATTATGACATCATAATGGAATTTTGCATTATGATATCATAATAAAATTTTTACATTATGACATCATAATGGAATTTTGAATTATGACATCATAATGGAATGTTACATTATGACATCATAATGGAATGTTGCATTATGACATCATAATGGAATTTTACATTATGACATCATAATGGAATGTTGCATTATTACATCATAATGGAATTTTACATTATGCCATCATAATGGAATGTTGCATTATGACATCATAATGGAATTTTGCATTATGACATCATAATGGAATGTTGCATTATGACATCATAATGGAATGTTGCATTATGACATCATAATGGAATTTTGCATTATGACATCATAATGGAATTTTACATTATGACATCATAATGGAATTTTACATTATGACATCATAATGGAATTTTGCATTATGCCATCATAATGGAATTTTTACATTATGACATCATAATGGAATGTTGCATTATTACATCATAATGGAATTTTACATTATGCCATCATAATGGAATGTTGCATTATGACATCATAATGGAATTTTGCATTATGACATCATAATGGAATTTTTACATTATGACATCATAATGGAATTTTGCATTATGACATCATTATGGAATTTTACATTATGACATCATAATAGAATTTTTACATTATGACAGCATAATGGAATTTTGCATTATGACATCATAATGGAATTTTTACATTATGACATCATAATGGAATTTTGCATTATGACATCATAATGGAATTTTACATTATGACATCATAATAGAATGTTGCATTATGACATCATTATGGGATTTTACATTATGACATCATAATGGAATGTTGCATTATGACATCATAATGGAATTTTGCATTATGACATCATAATGGAATTTTGCATTAGGACATCATAATGGAATGTTACATTATGACATCATAATGGAATTTTGCATTATGACATCATAATTCAATTTTTACATTATGACATCATAATGGCATTTTGCATTATGACATCATAATTCAATTTTTACATTATGACATCATAATGGAATTTTGCATTATGACATCATAATTGAATTTTTACATTATGACATCATAATGGAATTTTACATTATGACGTCATAATGGAATTTTTACATTATGACATCATAATAAAATTTTGCATTATGACATCATAATGGAATTTTTACATTATGACATCATAATGGAATTTTGCATTATGACATCATAACGGAATGTTGCATTATGACATCATAACGGAATGTTGCATTATGACATCATAATGGAATTTTTACATTATGACATCATAATGGAATTTTGCATTATGACATCATAATGGAATGTTACATTATGACATCATAATGGAATTTTGCATTATGACATCATAATTCAATTTTTACATTATGACATCATAATGGCATTTTGCATTATGACATCATAATGGAATTTTTACATTATGACATCATAATGGAATTTTTACATTATGACATCATAATGGAATTTTGCATTATGACATCATAATGGAATTTTACATTATGACATCACAATGGAATTTTACATTATGACATCATAATGGGATTTTGCATTATGATATCATAATAAAATTTTTACATTATGACATCATAATGGAATTTTGCATTATGACATCATAATGGAATGTTACATTATGACATCATAATGGAATGTTGCATTATGACATCATAATGGAATTTTACATTATGACATCATAATGGAATGTTGCATTATTACATCATAATGGAATTTTACATTATGCCATCATAATGGAATGTTGCATTATGACATCATAATGGAATTTTGCATTATGACATCATAATGGAATGTTGCATTATGACATCATAATGGAATTTTGCATTATGACATCATAATGGAATGTTGCATTATGACATCATAATGGAATTTTGCATTATGACATCATAATGGAATTTTGCATTATGACATCATAATGGAATTTTTACATTATGCCATCATAATGGAATTTTACATTATGACATCATAATGGAATTTTGCATTATGACATCATAATGGAATGTTACATTATGACATCATAATGGAATGTTGCATTACGACATCATAATGGAATTTTACATTATGACATCATAATGGAATGTTGCATTACGACATCATAATGGAATTTTACATTATGACATCATAATGGAATGCTGCATTATGACATCATAATGGGATGTTGCATTATGACATCATAATGGAATTTTACATTATGACATCATAATGGAATTTTACATTATGACATCATAATGGAATTTTGCATTATGCCATCATAATGGAATTTTTACATTATGACATCATAATGGAATTTTGCATTATGACATCATAATGGAATTTTACATTATGACATCATAATGGAATTTTACATTATGACATCATAATGGAATTTTGCATTATGATATCATAATAAAATTTTTACATTATGACATCATAATGGAATTTTGAATTATGACATCATAATGGAATGTTACATTATGACATCATAATGGAATGTTGCATTATGACATCATAATGGAATTTTACATTATGACATCATAATGGAATGTTGCATTATTACATCATAATGGAATTTTACATTATGCCATCATAATGGAATGTTGCATTATGACATCATAATGGAATTTTGCATTATGACATCATAATGGAATGTTGCATTATGACATCATAATGGAATGTTGCATTATGACATCATAATGGAATTTTGCATTATGACATCATAATGGAATTTTACATTATGACATCATAATGGAATTTTGCATTATGCCATCATAATGGAATTTTTACATTATGACATCATAATGGAATGTTGCATTATTACATCATAATGGAATTTTACATTATGCCATCATAATGGAATTTTTACATTATGACATCATAATGGAATTTTGCATTATGACATCATAATAGAATTTTTACATTATGACAGCATAATGGAATTTTGCATTATGACATCATAATGGAATTTTTACATTATGACATCATAATGGAATTTTGCATTATGACATCATAATGGAATTTTACATTATGACATCATAATAGAATGTTGCATTATGACATCATAATGGGATTTTACATTATGACATCATAATGGAATTTTACATTATGACATCATAATAGAATGTTGCATTATGACATCATAATGGGATTTTACATTATGACATCATAATGGAATTTTACATTATGACATCATAATGGAATTTTGCATTATGCCATCATAATGGAATTTTTACATTATGACATCATAATGGAATTTTGCATTATGACATCATAATGGAATTTTACATTATGACATCATAATGGAATTTTACATTATGACATCATAATGGAATTTTGCATTATGATATGATAATAAAATTTTTACATTATGACATCATAATGGAATTTTGAATTATGACATCATAATGGAATGTTACATTATGACATCATAATGGAATGTTGCATTATGACATCATAATGGAATTTTACATTATGACATCATAATGGAATGTTGCATTATTACATCATAATGGAATTTTACATTATGCCATCATAATGGAATGTTGCATTATGACATCATAATGGAATTTTGCATTATGACATCATAATGGAATGTTGCATTATGACATCATAATGGAATGTTGCATTATGACATCATAATGGAATTTTGCATTATGACATCATAATGGAATTTTACATTATGACATCATAATGGAATTTTGCATTATGCCATCATAATGGAATTTTTACATTATGACATCATAATGGAATGTTGCATTATTACATCATAATGGAATTTTACATTATGCCATCATAATGGAATTTTTACATTATGACATCATAATGGAATTTTGCATTATGACATCATAATAGAATTTTTACATTATGACAGCATAATGGAATTTTGCATTATGACATCATAATGGAATTTTTACATTATGACATCATAATGGAATTTTGCATTATGACATCATAATGGAATTTTACATTATGACATCATAATAGAATGTTGCATTATGACATCATAATGGGATTTTACATTATGACATCATAATGGAATTTTACATTATGACATCATAATAGAATGTTGCATTATGACATCATAATGGGATTTTACATTATGACATCATAATGGAATTTTACATTATGACATCATAATAGAATTTTTACATTATGACAGCATAATGGAATTTTGCATTATGACATCATAATGGAATTTTTACATTATGACATCATAATGGAATTTTGCATTATGACATCATAATGGAATTTTACATTATGACATCATAATAGAATGTTGCATTATGACATCATAATGGGATTTTACATTATGACATCATAATGGAATGTTGCATTATGACATCATAATGGAATTTTGCATTATGACATCATAATGGAATTTTGCATTAGGACATCATAATGGAATGTTACATTATGACATCATAATGGAATTTTGCATTATGACATCATAATTCAATTTTTACATTATGACATCATAATGGCATTTTGCATTATGACATCATAATTCAATTTTTACATTATGACATCATAATGGAATTTTGCATTATGACATCATAATTGAATTTTTACATTATGACATCATAATGGAATTTTACATTATGACGTCATAATGGAATTTTTACATTATGACATCATAATAAAATTTTGCATTATGACATCATAATGGAATTTTTACATTATGACATCATAATGGAATTTTGCATTATGACATCATAACGGAATGTTGCATTATGACATCATAATGGAATTTTTACATTATGACATCATAATGGAATTTTGCATTATGACATCATAATGGAATGTTACATTATGACATCATAATGGAATTTTGCATTATGACATCATAATTCAATTTTTACATTATGACATCATAATGGCATTTTGCATTATGACATCATAATGGAATTTTTACATTATGACATCATAATTGAATTTTTACATTATGACATCATAATGGAATTTTGCATTATGACATC
This sequence comes from Eleutherodactylus coqui, assembly GCF_035609145.1. Classification (NCBI taxonomy): domain Eukaryota; kingdom Metazoa; phylum Chordata; class Amphibia; order Anura; family Eleutherodactylidae; genus Eleutherodactylus; species Eleutherodactylus coqui. The sequence goes on along the minus strand of NC_089842.1, from coordinate 112,152,248 downwards.
ATAATAGACTTTTTACATTATGACATCATAATGGAATTTTGCATTATGACATCATAACGGAATTTTTACATTATGACATCATAATGGAATTTTGCATTATGACATCATAACGGAATGTTGCATTATGACATCATAATGGAATTTTTACATTATGACATCATAATGGAATGTTACATTATGACATCATAATGGAATTTTTACATTATGACATCATAATGGAATTTTTACATTATGACATCATAATGGAATTTTGCATTATGACATCATAATGGAATGTAACATTATGACATCATAATGGAATGTTGCATTATGACATCATAATGGAATGTTGCATTATGACATCATAATGGAATGTTGCATTATGACATCATAATGGAATTTTACATTATGACATCATAATGGAATTTTGCATTATGCCATCATAATGGAATTTTTACATTATGACATCATAATGGAATGTTACATTATGACATCATAATGGAATTTTTACATTATGACATCATAATGGAATTTTTACATTATGACATCATAATGGAATTTTGCATTATGACATCATAATGGAATGTAACATTATGACATCATAATGGAATGTTGCATTATGACATCATAATGGAATGTTGCATTATGACATCATAATGGAATGTTGCATTATGACATCATAATGGAATTTTACATTATGACATCATAATGGAATTTTGCATTATGCCATCATTATGGAATTTTTACATTATGACATCATAATGGAATGTTGCATTATTACATCATAATGGAATTTTACATTATGCCATCATAATGGAATGTTGCATTATGACATCATAATGGAATTTTGCATTATGACATCATAATGGAATGTTGCATTATGACATGATAATGGAATTTTGCATTATGACATCATAATGGAATGTTGCATTATGACATGATAATGGAATTTTGCATTATGACATCATAATGGAATGTTGCATTATGACATCATAATGGAATTTTGCATTATGACATCATAATGGAATTTTACATTATGACATCATAATGGAATTTTGCATTATGATATCATAATAAAATTTTTACATTATGACATCATAATGGAATTTTGCATTATGACATCATAATGGAATGTTACATTATGACATCATAATGGAATGTTGCATTATGACATCATAATGGAATTTTACATTATGACATCATAATGGAATGTTGCATTATTACATCATAATGGAATTTTACATTATGCCATCATAATGGAATTTTGCATTATGACATCATAATGGAATTTTACATTATGACATCATAATGGAATTTTACATTATGACATCATAATGGAATTTTGCATTATGATATCATAATAAAATTTTTACATTATGACATCATAATGGAATTTTGCATTATGACATCATAATGGAATGTTACATTATGACATCATAATGGAATGTTGCATTATGACATCATAATGGAATTTTACATTATGACATCATAATGGAATGTTGCATTATTACATCATAATGGAATTTTACATTATGCCATCATAATGGAATGTTGCATTATGACATCATAATGGAATTTTGCATTATGACATCATAATGGAATGTTGCATTATGACATCATAATGGAATTTTGCATTATGACATCATAATGGAATTTTGCATTATGACATCATAATGGAATTTTTACATTATGACATCATAATGGAATTTTTACATTATGACATCATAATGGAATTTTGCATTATGACATCATAATGGAATGTTACATTATGACATCATAATGGAATGTCACATTATGACATCATAATGGAATTTTGCATTATGACATCATAATGGAATGTTACATTATGACATCGTAATGGAATTTTACATTATGACATCATAATGGAATTTTGCATTATGACATCATACTGGAATTTTACATTACAACATCATAATGGAATTTTGCATTATGACATCATAATGGAATTTTGCATTATGACATCGTAATGGAATTTTACATTATGACATCATAATGGAATTTTGCATTATGACATCATAATGGAATTTTACATTATGACATCATAATGGAATTTTGCATTATGACATCATAATGGAATTTTACATTATGACATCATAATGGAATTTTGCATTATGACATTGTAATGGAATTTTTACATTATGACATCATAATGGAATTTTGCATTATGACTTCGTAATGGAATTTTTACATTATGACATCATAATGGAATTTTGCATTATGACATCATAATGGAATTTTACATTATGACATCATAATGGAATGTTGCATTATGACATCATAATGGAATTTTACATTATGACATCATAATGGAATGTTGCATTATGACATCATAATGGAATTTTACATTATGACATCATAATGGAATGTTGCATTACGACATCATAATGGAATTTTACATTATGACATCATAATGGAATGTTGCATTACGACATCATAATGGAATTTTACATTATGACATCATAATGGAATGCTGCATTATGACATCATAATGGAATGTTGCATTATGACATCATAATGGAATTTTACATTATGACATCATAATGGAATTTTACATTATGACATCATAATGGAATTTTGCATTATGCCATCATAATGGAATTTTTACATTATGACATCATAATGGAATTTTGCATTATGACATCATAATGGAATTTTACATTATGACATCATAATGGTATTTTACATTATGACATCATAATGGAATTTTACATTATGACATCATAATGGAATTTTGCATTATGCCATCATAATGGAATTTTTACATTATGACATCATAATGGAATGTTGCATTATTACATCATAATGGAATTTTACATTATGCCATCATAATGGAATGTTGCATTATGACATCATAATGGAATTTTGCATTATGACATCATAATGGAATTTTTACATTATGACATCATAATGGAATTTTGCATTATGACATCATAATAGAATTTTTACATTATGACAGCATAATGGAATTTTGCATTATGACATCATAATGGAATTTTTACATTATGACATCATAATGGAATTTTGCATTATGACATCATAATGGAATTTTACATTATGACATCATAATAGAATGTTGCATTATGACATCATAATGGGATTTTACATTATGACATCATAATGGAATTTTACATTATGACATCATAATAGAATTTTTACATTATGACAGCATAATGGAATTTTGCATTATGACATCATAATGGAATTTTTACATTATGACATCATAATGGAATTTTGCATTATGACATCATAATGGAATTTTACATTATGACATCATAATAGAATGTTGCATTATGACATCATAATGGGATTTTACATTATGACATCATAATGGAATGTTGCATTATGACATCATAATGGAATTTTGCATTATGACATCATAATGGAATTTTGCATTAGGACATCATAATGGAATGTTACATTATGACATCATAATGGAATTTTGCATTATGACATCATAATTCAATTTTTACATTATGACATCATAATGGCATTTTGCATTATGACATCATAATTCAATTTTTACATTATGACATCATAATGGAATTTTGCATTATGACATCATAATTGAATTTTTACATTATGACATCATAATGGAATTTTACATTATGACGTCATAATGGAATTTTTACATTATGACATCATAATAAAATTTTGCATTATGACATCATAATGGAATTTTTACATTATGACATCATAATGGAATTTTGCATTATGACATCATAACGGAATGTTGCATTATGACATCATAACGGAATGTTGCATTATGACATCATAATGGAATTTTTACATTATGACATCATAATGGAATTTTGCATTATGACATCATAATGGAATGTTACATTATGACATCATAATGGAATTTTGCATTATGACATCATAATTCAATTTTTACATTATGACATCATAATGGCATTTTGCATTATGACATCATAATGGAATTTTTACATTATGACATCATAATTGAATTTTTACATTATGACATCATAATGGAATTTTGCATTATGACATCATAATAGACTTTTTACATTATGACATCATAATGGAATTTTGCATTATGACATCATAACGGAATTTTTACATTATGACATCATAATGGAATTTTGCATTATGACATCATAACGGAATGTTGCATTATGACATCATAATGGAATTTTTACATTATGACATCATAATGGAATGTTACATTATGACATCATAATGGAATTTTTACATTATGACATCATAATGGAATTTTTACATTATGACATCATAATGGAATTTTGCATTATGACATCATAATGGAATGTAACATTATGACATCATAATGGAATGTTGCATTATGACATCATAATGGAATGTTGCATTATGACATCATAATGGAATGTTGCATTATGACATCATAATGGAATTTTACATTATGACATCATAATGGAATTTTGCATTATGCCATCATAATGGAATTTTTACATTATGACATCATAATGGAATGTTACATTATGACATCATAATGGAATTTTTACATTATGACATCATAATGGAATTTTTACATTATGACATCATAATGGAATTTTGCATTATGACATCATAATGGAATGTAACATTATGACATCATAATGGAATGTTGCATTATGACATCATAATGGAATGTTGCATTATGACATCATAATGGAATGTTGCATTATGACATCATAATGGAATTTTACATTATGACATCATAATGGAATTTTGCATTATGCCATCATTATGGAATTTTTACATTATGACATCATAATGGAATGTTGCATTATTACATCATAATGGAATTTTACATTATGCCATCATAATGGAATGTTGCATTATGACATCATAATGGAATTTTGCATTATGACATCATAATGGAATGTTGCATTATGACATGATAATGGAATTTTGCATTATGACATCATAATGGAATGTTGCATTATGACATGATAATGGAATTTTGCATTATGACATCATAATGGAATGTTGCATTATGACATCATAATGGAATTTTGCATTATGACATCATAATGGAATTTTACATTATGACATCATAATGGAATTTTGCATTATGATATCATAATAAAATTTTTACATTATGACATCATAATGGAATTTTGCATTATGACATCATAATGGAATGTTACATTATGACATCATAATGGAATGTTGCATTATGACATCATAATGGAATTTTACATTATGACATCATAATGGAATGTTGCATTATTACATCATAATGGAATTTTACATTATGCCATCTTAATGGAATTTTGCATTATGACATCATAATTGAATTTTTACATTATGACATCATAATGGAATTTTACATTATGACGTCATAATGGAATTTTTACATTATGACATCATAATAAAATTTTGCATTATGACATCATAATGGAATTTTTACATTATGACATCATAATGGAATTTTGCATTATGACATCATAACGGAATGTTGCATTATGACATCATAACGGAATGTTGCATTATGACATCATAATGGAATTTTTACATTATGACATCATAATGGAATTTTTACATTATGACATCATAATGGAATTTTGCATTATGACATCATAATGGAATGTTACATTATGACATCATAATGGAATTTTGCATTATGACATCATAATTCAATTTTTACATTATGACATCATAATGGCATTTTGCATTATGACATCATAATGGAATTTTTACATTATGACATCATAATTGAATTTTTACATTATGACATCATAATGGAATTTTGCATTATGACATCATAATAGACTTTTTACATTATGACATCATAATGGAATTTTGCATTATGACATCATAACGGAATTTTTACATTATGACATCATAATGGAATTTTGCATTATGACATCATAATGGAATGTTACATTATGACATCATAATGGAATTTTGCATTATGACATCATAACGGAATTTTTACATTATGACATCATAATGGAATTTTACATTATGACATCATAATGGAATTTTGCATTATGACATCATACTGGAATTTTACATTACAACATCATAATGGAATTTTGCATTATGACATCATAATGGAATTTTGCATTATGACATCGTAATGGAATTTTACATTATGACATCATAATGGAATTTTGCATTATGACATCATAATGGAATTTTACATTATGACATCATAATGGAATTTTGCATTATGACATCATAATGGAATTTTACATTATGACATCATAATGGAATTTTGCATTATGACATTGTAATGGAATTTTTACATTATGACATCATAATGGAATTTTGCATTATGACTTCGTAATGGAATTTTTACATTATGACATCATAATGGAATTTTGCATTATGACATCATAATGGAATTTTACATTATGACATCATAATGGAATGTTGCATTATGACATCATAATGGAATTTTACATTATGACATCATGATGGAATGTTGCATTATGACATCATAATGGAATTTTACATTATGACATCATAATGGAATGTTGCATTACGACATCATAATGGAATTTTACATTATGACATCATAATGGAATGTTGCATTACGACATCATAATGGAATTTTACATTATGACATCATAATGGAATGCTGCATTATGACATCATAATGGAATGTTGCATTATGACATCATAATGGAATTTTACATTATGACATCATAATGGAATTTTACATTATGACATCATAATGGAATTTTGCATTATGCCATCATAATGGAATTTTTACATTATGACATCATAATGGAATTTTGCATTATGACATCATAATGGAATTTTACATTATGACATCATAATGGAATTTTACATTATGACATCATAATGGAATTTTGCATTATGATATCATAATAAAATTTTTACATTATGACATCATAATGGAATTTTGAATTATGACATCATAATGGAATGTTACATTATGACATCATAATGGAATGTTGCATTATGACATCATAATGGAATTTTACATTATGCCATCATAATGGAATGTTGCATTATGACATCATAATGGAATTTTGCATTATGACATCATAATGGAATGTTGCATTATGACATCATAATGGAATTTTGCATTATGACATCATAATGGAATTTTGCATTATGACATCATAATGGAATTTTACATTATGACATCATAATGGAATTTTACATTATGACATCATAATGGAATTTTGCATTATGCCATCATAATGGAATTTTTACATTATGACATCATAATGGAATGTTGCATTATTACATCATAATGGAATTTTACATTATGCCATCATAATGGAATGTTGCATTATGACATCATAATGGAATTTTGCATTATGACATCATAATGGAATTTTACATTATGCCATCATAATGGAATGTTGCATTATGACATCATAATGGAATTTTGCATTATGACATCATAATGGAATGTTGCATTATGACATGATAATGGAATTTTGCATTATGACATCATAATGGAATGTTGCATTATGACATGATAATGGAATTTTGCATTATGACATCATAATGGAATGTTGCATTATGACATCATAATGGAATTTTGCATTATGACATCATAATGGAATTTTACATTATGACATCATAATGGAATTTTGCATTATGATATCATAATAAAATTTTTACATTATGACATCATAATGGAATTTTGCATTATGACATCATAATGGAATGTTACATTATGACATCATAATGGAATGTTGCATTATGACATCATAATGGAATTTTACATTATGACATCATAATGGAATGTTGCATTATTACATCATAATGGAATTTTACATTATGCCATCATAATGGAATGTTGCATTATGACATCATAATGGAATTTTGCATTATGACATCATAATGGAATGTTGCATTATGACATCATAATGGAATTTTGCATTATGACATCATAATGGAATTTTGCATTATGACATAATGGAATTTTTACATTATGACATCATAATGGAATTTTACATTATGACATCATAATGGAATTTTGCATTATGACATCATAATGGAATGTTACATTATGACATCATTATGGAATGTTGCATTATTACATCATAATGGAATTTTACATTATGCCATCATAATGGAATGTTGCATTATGACATCATAATGGAATTTTGCATTATGACATCATAATGGAATGTTGCATTATGACATGATAATGGAATTTTGCATTATGACATCATAATGGAATGTTGCATTATGACATCATAATGGAATTTTACATTATGACATCATAATGGAATTTTACATTATGACATCATAATGGAATTTTGCATTATGCCATCATAATGGAATTTTTACATTATGACATCATAATGGAATTTTGCATTATGACATCATAATGGAATTTTACATTATGACATCATAATGGAATTTTACATTATGACATCATAATGGAATTTTGCATTATGATATCATAATAAAATTTTTACATTATGACATCATAATGGAATTTTGCATTATGACATCATAATGGAATGTTACATTATGACATCATAATGGAATGTTGCATTATGACATCATAATGGAATTTTACATTATGACATCATAATGGAATGTTGCATTATTACATCATAATGGAATTTTACATTATGCCATCATAATGGAATGTTGCATTATGACATCATAATGGAATTTTGCATTATGACATCATAATGGAATGTTGCATTATGACATCATAATGGAATTTTGCATTATGACATCATAATGGAATTTTGCATTATGACATCATAATGGAATTTTTACATTATGACATCATAATGGAATTTTTACATTATGACATCATAATGGAATTTTGCATTATGACATCATAATGGAATGTTACATTATGACATCATAATGGAATGTCACATTATGACATCATAATGGAATTTTGCATTATGACATCATAATGGAATGTTACATTATGACATCGTAATGGAATTTTACATTATGACATCATAATGGAATTTTGCATTATGACATCATACTGGAATTTTACATTACGACATCATAATGGAATTTTGCATTATGACATCATAATGGAATTTTGCATTATGACATCGTAATGGAATTTTACATTATGACATCATAATGGAATTTTGCATTATGACATCATAATGGAGTTTTACATTATGACATCATAATGGAATTTTGCATTATGACATCATAATGGAATTTTACATTATGACATCATAATGGAATTTTGCATTATGACATTGTAATGGAATTTTTACATTATGACATCATAATGGAATTTTGCATTATGACTTCGTAATGGAATTTTTACATTATGACATCATAATGGAATTTTGCATTATGACATCATAATGGAATTTTACATTATGACATCATAATGGAATGTTGCATTATGACATCATAATGGAATTTTACATTATGACATCATAATGGAATGTTGCATTATGACATCATAATGGAATTTTACATTATGACATCATAATGGAATGTTGCATTACGACATCATAATGGAATTTTACATTATGACATCATAATGGAATGTTGCATTACGACATCATAATGGAATTTTACATTATGACATCATAATGGAATGCTGCATTATGACATCATAATGGAATGTTGCATTATGACATCATAATGGAATTTTACATTATGACATCATAATGGAATTTTACATTATGACATCATAATGGAATTTTGCATTATGCCATCATAATGGAATTTTTACATTATGACATCATAATGGAATTTTGCATTATGACATCATAATGGAATTTTACATTATGACATCATAATGGAATTTTACATTATGACATCATAATGGAATTTTGCATTATGATATCATAATAAAATTTTTACATTATGACATCATAATGGAATTTTGAATTATGACATCATAATGGAATGTTACATTATGACATCATAATGGAATGTTGCATTATGACATCATAATAGAATTTTACATTATGCCATCATAGTGGAATGTTGCATTATGACATCATAATGGAATTTTGCATTATGACATCATAATGGAATGTTGCATTATGACATCATAATGGAATTTTGCATTATGACATCATAATGGAATTTTGCATTATGACATCATAATGGAATTTTACATTATGACATCATAATGGAATTTTACATTATGACATCATAATGGAATTTTGCATTATGCCATCATAATGGAATTTTTACATTATGACATCATAATGGAATGTTGCATTATTACATCATAATGGAATTTTACATTATGCCATCATAATGGAATGTTGCATTATGACATCATAATGGAATTTTGCATTATGACATCATAATGGAATGTTGCATTATGACATGATAATGGAATTTTGCATTATGACATCATAATGGAATTTTGCATTATGACATCATAATGGAATGTTGCATTATGACATCATAATGGAATTTTGCATTATGACATCATAATGGAATTTTACATTATGACATCATAATGGAATTTTACATTATGACATCATAATGGAATTTTGCATTATGATATCAAAATAAAATTTTTACATTATGACATCATAATGGAATTTTGCATTATGACACCATAATGGAATGTTACATTATGACATCATAATGGAATGTTGCATTATGACATCATAATGGAATTTTACATTATGACATCATAATGGAATGTTGCATTATTACATCATAATGGAATTTTACATTATGCCATCATAATGGAATGTTGCATTATGACATCATAATGGAATTTTGCATTATGACATCATAATGGAATGTTGCATTATGACATCATAATGGAATTTTGCATTATGACATCATAATGGAATTTTTACATTGTGACATCATAATGGAATTTTACATTCTGACATCATAATGGAATTTTGCATTATGACATCATAATGGAATGTTACATTATGACATCATAATGGAATGTCACATTATGACATCATAATGGAATTTTGCATTATGACATCATTATGGAATGTTACATTATGACATCGTAATGGAATTTTACATTATGACATCATAATGGAATTTTGCATTATGACATCATAATGGAATTTTACATTATGACATCATAATGGAATTTTGCATTATGAGATCATAATGGAATTTTACATTATGACATCATAATGGAATTTTGCATTATGACATTGTAATGGAATTTTTACATTATGACATCGTAATGGAATTTTTACATTATGACATCATAATGGAATGTTGCATTATTACATCATAATGGAATTTTACATTATGCCATCATAATGGAATGTTGCATTATGACATCATAATGGAATTTTGCATTATGACATCATAATGGAATGTTGCATTATGACATGATAATGGAATTTTGCATTATGACATCATAATGGAATGTTGCATTATGACATCATAATGGAATTTTGCATTATGACATCATAATGGAACTTTACATTATGACATCATAATGGAATTTTACATTATGACATCATAATGGAATTTTGCATTATGATATCATAATAAAATTTTTACATTATGACATCATAATGGAATTTTGAATTATGACATCATTATGGAATGTTACATTATGACATCATAATGGAATGTTGCATTATGACATCATAATGGAATTTTACATTATGACATCATAATGGAATGTTGCATTATTACATCATAATGGAATTTTACATTATGCCATCATAATGGAATGTTGCATTATGACATCATAATGGAATTTTGCATTATGACATCATAATGGAATGTTGCATTATGACATCATAATGGAATTTTGCATTATGACATCATAATGGAATTTTGCATTATGACATCATAATGGAATTTTTACATTATGCCATCATAATGGAATTTTACATTATGACATCATAATGGAATTTTGCATTATGACATCATAATGGAATGTTACATTATGACATCATAATGGAATGTCACATTATGACATCATAATGGAATTTTGCATTATGACATCATAATGGAATGTTACATTATGACATCGTAATGGAATTTTACATTATGACATCATAATGGAATTTTGCATTATGACATCATAATGGAATTTTACATTATGACATCATAATGGAATTTTGCATTATGACATCGTAATGGAATTTTACATTATGACATCGTAATGGAATTTTGCATTATGACATCGTAATGGAATTTTACATTATGACATCATAATGGAATTTTGCATTATGACATCATAATGGAATTTTACATTATGACATCATAATGGAATTTTGCATTATGACATCATAGTGGAATTTTACATTATGACATCATAATGGAATTTTGCATTATGACATTGTAATGGAATTTTTACATTATGACATCATAATGGAATTTTGCATTATGACATCGTAATGGAATTTTTACATTATGACATCATAATGGAATTTTGCATTATGACATCATAATGGAATTTTACATTATGACTAGAGATGAGCGAACGTGTCCGTAACGGACACATCCGCACCCGGACACCGGCTTTAGCGAACACTGCAGTGTTCGCGCGTAAGTGTCCGGGTGCCGCCGGGGGGCGGGGAGATGCGCGGCGGCGCGGGCGGCAGTAGCGGGGAACAGGGGGGAGCCCTCTCTCTCTCCCTCTCCCCCCCGCTCCCCGCCGCACCCCCCCGCGCTGCCACGGCGGCCCCCGAACTTTTTCGCCCGAACACCGAGGTGTTCGCAAAGTTCGGTGTTCGGGCGAAAAAGGGGCGGGGCCGAACGTGTTCGCTCATCTCTAATTATGACATCATAATGGAATGTTGCATTATGACATCATAATGGAATTTTACATTATGACATCATAATGGAATGTTGCATTATGACATCATAATGGAATTTTACATTATGACATCATAATGGAATGTTGCATTACGACATCATAATGGAATTTTACATTATGACATCATAATGGAATGTTGCATTACGACATCATAATGGAATTTTACATTATGACATCATAATGGAATGCTGCATTATGACATCATAATGGAATGTTGCATTATGACATCATAATGGAATTTTACATTATGACATCATAATGGAATTTTACATTATGACATCATAATGGAATTTTGCATTATGCCATCATAATGGAATTTTTACATTATGACATCATAATGGAATTTTGCATTATGCCATCATTATGGAATTTTTACATTATGACATCATAATGGAATGTTGCATTATTACATCATAATGGAATTTTACATTATGCCATCATAATGGAATGTTGCATTATGACATCATAATGGAATTTTGCATTATGACATCATAATGGAATGTTGCATTATGACATGATAATGGAATTTTGCATTATGACATCATAATGGAATGTTGCATTATGACATGATAATGGAATTTTGCATTATGACATCATAATGGAATGTTGCATTATGACATCATAATGGAATTTTGCATTATGACATCATAATGGAATTTTACATTATGACATCATAATGGAATTTTGCATTATGATATCATAATAAAATTTTTACATTATGACATCATAATGGAATTTTGCATTATGACATCATAATGGAATGTTACATTATGACATCATAATGGAATGTTGCATTATGACATCATAATGGAATTTTACATTATGACATCATAATGGAATGTTGCATTATTACATCATAATGGAATTTTACATTATGCCATCATAATGGAATGTTGCATTATGACATCATAATGGAATTTTGCATTATGACATCATAATGGAATGTTGCATTATGACATCATAATGGAATTTTGCATTATGGCATCATAATGGAATTTTGCATTATGACATCATAATGGAATTTTTACATTATGACATCATAATGGAATTTTACATTATGACATCATAATGGAATTTTGCATTATGACATCATAATGGAATTTTACATTATGACATCATAATGGAATTTTACATTATGACATCATAATGGAATTTTACATTATGACATCATAATGGAATTTTACATTATGACATCATAATGGAATTTTGCATTATGATATCATAATAAAATTTTTACATTATGACATCATAATGGAATTTTGCATTATGACATCATAATGGAATGTTACATTATGACATCATAATGGAATGTTGCATTATGACATCATAATGGAATTTTACATTATGACATCATAATGGAATGTTGCATTATTACATCATAATGGAATGTTGCATTATGACATCATAATGGAATTTTACATTATGACATCATAATGGAATTTTACATTATGACATCATAATGGAATTTTGCATTATGCCATCATAATGGAATTTTTACATTATGACATCATAATGGAATTTTGCATTATGCCATCATTATGGAATTTTTACATTATGACATCATAATGGAATGTTGCATTATTACATCATAATGGAATTTTACATTATGCCATCATAATGGAATGTTGCATTATGACATCATAATGGAATTTTGCATTATGACATCATAATGGAATGTTGCATTATGACATGATAATGGAATTTTGCATTATGACATCATAATGGAATGTTGCATTATGACATGATAATGGAATTTTGCATTATGACATCATAATGGAATGTTGCATTATGACATCATAATGGAATTTTGCATTATGACATCATAATGGAATTTTACATTATGACATAATGGAATTTTGCATTATGATATCATAATAAAATTTTTACATTATGACATCATAATGGAATTTTGCATTATGACATCATAATGGAATGTTACATTATGACATCATAATGGAATGTTGCATTATGACATCATAATGGAATTTTACATTATGACATCATAATGGAATGTTGCATTATTACATCATAATAGAATTTTACATTATGCCATCATAATGGAATGTTGCATTATGACATCATAATGGAATTTTGCATTATGACATCATAATGGAATGTTGCATTATGACATCATAATGGAATTTTGCATTATGACATCATAATGGAATTTTGCATTATGACATCATAATGGAATTTTTACATTATGACATCATAATGGAATTTTACATTATGACATCATAATGGAATTTTGCATTATGACATCATAATGGAATGTTACATTATGACATCATTATGGAATGTTGCAATATTACATCATAATGGAATTTTACATTATGCCATCATAATGGAATGTTGCATTATGACATCATAATGGAATTTTGCATTATGACATCATAATGGAATGTTGCATTATGACATGATAATGGAATTTTGCATTATGACATCATAATGGAATGTTGCATTATGACATCATAATGGAATTTTACATTATGACATCATAATGGAATTTTACATTATGACATCATAATGGAATTTTGCATTATGCCATCATAATGGAATTTTTACATTATGACATCATAATGGAATTTTGCATTATGACATCATAATGGAATTTTACATTATGACATCATAATGGAATTTTACATTATGACATCATAATGGAATTTTGCATTATGATATCATAATAAAATTTTTACATTATGACATCATAATGGAATTTTGCATTATGACATCATAATGGAATGTTACATTATGACATCATAATGGAATGTTGCATTATGACATCATAATGGAATTTTACATTATGACATCATAATGGAATGTTGCATTATTACATCATAATGGAATTTTACATTATGCCATCATAATGGAATGTTGCATTATGACATCATAATGGAATTTTGCATTATGACATCATAATGGAATGTTGCATTATGACATCATAATGGAATTTTGCATTAGGACATCATAATGGAATTTTGCATTATGACATCATAATGGAATTTTTACATTATGACATCATAATGGAATTTTTACATTATGACATCATAATGGAATTTTGCATTATGACATCATAATGGAATGTTACATTATGACATCATAATGGAATGTCACATTATGACATCATAATGGAATTTTGCATTATGACATCATAATGGAATGTTACATTATGACATCGTAATGGAATTTTACATTATGACATCATAATGGAATTTTGCATTATGACATCATACTGGAATTTTACATTACGACATCATAATGGAATTTTGCATTATGACATCATAATGGAATTTTGCATTATGACATCGTAATGGAATTTTACATTATGACATCATAATGGAATTTTGCATTATGACATCATAATGGAATTTTACATTATGACATCATAATGGAATTTTGCATTATGACATCATAATGGAATTTTACATTATGACATCATAATGGAATTTTGCATTATGACATTGTAATGGAATTTTTACATTATGACATCATAATGGAATTTTGCATTATGACTTCGTAATGGAATTTTTACATTATGACATCATAATGGAATTTTGCATTTTGACATCATAATGGAATTTTACATTATGACATCATAATGGAATGTTGCATTATGACATCATAATGGAATTTTACATTATGACATCATAATGGAATGTTGCATTATGACATCATAATGGAATTTTACATTATGACATCATAATGGAATGTTGCATTACGACATCATAATGGAATTTTACATTATGACATCATAATGGAATGTTGCATTACGACATCATAATGGAATTTTACATTATGACATCATAATGGAATGCTGCATTATGACATCATAATGGAATGTTGCATTATGACATCATAATGGAATTTTACATTATGACATCATAATGGAATTTTACATTATGACATCATAATGGAATTTTGCATTATGCCATCATAATGGAATTTTTACATTATGACATCATAATGGAATTTTGCATTATGACATCATAATGGAATTTTACATTATGACATCATAATGGAATTTTACATTATGACATCATAATGGAATGTTGCATTATTACATCATAATGGAATTTTACATTATGCCATCATAATGGAATGTTGCATTATGACATCATAATGGAATTTTGCATTATGACATCATAATGGAATGTTGCATTATGACATGATAATGGAATTTTGCATTATGACATCATAATGGAATGTTGCATTATGACATGATAATGGAATTTTGCATTATGACATCATAATGGAATGTTGCATTATGACATCATAATGGAATTTTGCATTATGACATCATAATGGAATTTTACATTATGACATCATAATGGAATTTTACATTATGACATCATAATGGAATTTTGCATTATGATATCATAATAAAATTTTTACATTATGACATCATAATGGAATTTTGCATTATGACATCATAATGGAATGTTACATTATGACATCATAATGGAATGTTGCATTATGACATCATAATGGAATTTTACATTATGACATCATAATGGAATGTTGCATTATTACATCATAATGGAATTTTACATTATGCCATCATAATGGAATGTTGCATTATGACATCATAATGGAATTTTGCATTATGACATCATAATGGAATGTTGCATTATGACATCATAATGGAATTTTGCATTATGACATCATAATGGAATTTTGCATTATGACATCATAATGGAATTTTTACATTATGACATCATAATGGAATTTTACATTATGACATCATAATGGAATTTTGCATTATGACATCATAATGGAATGTTACATAATGACATCATTATGGAATGTTGCATTATTACATCATAATGGAATTTTACATTATGCCTTCATAATGGAATTTTGCATTATGACATCATAATGGAATGTTGCATTATGACATGATAATGGAATTTTGCATTATGACATCATAATGGAATGTTGCATTATGACATCATAATGGAATTTTACATTATGACATCATAATGGAATTTTACATTATGACATCATAATGGAATTTTGCATTATGCCATCATAATGGAATTTTTACATTATGACATCATAATGGAATTTTGCATTATGACATCATAATGGAATTTTACATTATGACATCATAATGGAATTTTACATTAAGACATCATAATGGAATTTTGCATTATGATATCATAATAAAATTTTTACATTATGACATCATAATGGAATTTTGCATTATGACATCATAATGGAATGTTACATTATGACATCATAATGGAATGTTGCATTATGACATCATAATGGAATTTTACATTATGACATCATAATGGAATGTTGCATTATTACATCATAATGGAATTTTACATTATGCCATCATAATGGAATGTTGCATTATGACATCATAATGGAATTTTGCATTATGACATCATAATGGAATTTTACATTATGACATCATAATGGAATTTTACATTATGACATCATAATGGAATTTTGCATTATGCCATCATAATGGAATTTTTACATTATGACATCATAATGGAATTTTGCATTATGACATCATAATGGAATTTTACATTATGACATCATAATGGAATTTTACATTTTGACATCATAATGGAATTTTGCATTATGATATCATAATAAAATTTTTACATTATGACATCATAATGGAATTTTGCATTATGACATCATAATGGAATGTTACATTATGACATCATAATGGAATGTTGCATTATGACATCATAATGGAATTTTACATTATGACATCATAATGGAATGTTGCATTATTACATCATAATGGAATTTTACATTATGCCATCATAATGGAATGTTGCATTATGACATCATAATGGAATTTTGCATTATGACATCATAATGGAATGTTGCATTATGACATCATAATGGAATTTTGCATTATGACATCATAATGGAATTTTGCATTATGACATCATAATGGAATTTTTACATTATGACATCATAATGGAATTTTTACATTATGACATCATAATGGAATTTTGCATTATGACATCATAATGGAATGTTACATTATGACATCATAATGGAATGTCACATTATGACATCATAATGGAATTTTGCATTATGACATCATAATGGAATGTTACATTATGACATCGTAATGGAATTTTACATTATGACATCATAATGGAATTTTGCATTATGACATCATACTGGAATTTTACATTACGACATCATAATGGAATTTTGCATTATGACATCATAATGGAATTTTGCATTATGACATCGTAATGGAATTTTACATTATGACATCATAATGGAATTTTGCATTATGACATCATAATGGAATTTTACATTATGACATCATAATGGAATTTTGCATTATGACATCATAATGGAATTTTACATTATGACATCATAATGGAATTTTGCATTATGACATTGTAATGGAATTTTTACATTATGACATCATAATGGAATTTTGCATTATGACATCGTAATGGAATTTTTACATTATGACATCATAATGGAATTTTGCATTATGACATCATAATGGAATTTTACATTATGACATCATAATGGAATGTTGCATTACGACATCATAATGGAATTTTACATTATGACATCATAATGGAATGTTGCATTACGACATCATAATGGAATTTTACATTATGACATCATAATGGAATGCTGCATTATGACATCATAATGGAATGTTGCATTATGACATCATAATGGAATTTTACATTATGACATCATAATGGAATGTTGCATTATGACATCATAATGGAATTTTACATTATGACATCATAATGGAATGTTGCATTACGACATCATAATGGAATTTTACATTATGACATCATAATGGAATGTTGCATTACGACATCATAATGGAATTTTACATTATGACATCATAATGGAATGCTGCATTATGACATCATAATGGAATGTTGCATTATGACATCATAATGGAATTTTACATTATGACATCATAATGGAATTTTACATTATGACATCATAATGGAATTTTGCATTATGCCATCATAATGGAATTTTTACATTATGACATCATAATGGAATTTTGCATTATGACATCATAATGGAATTTTACATTATGACATCATAATGGAATTTTACATTATGACATCATAATGGAATTTTGCATTATGACATCATAATGGAATGTTGCATTATGACATCATAATGGAATTTTGCATTATGACATCATAATGGAATTTTACATTATGACATCATAATGGAATTTTACATTATGACATCATAATGGAATTTTGCATTATGATATCATAATAAAATTTTTACATTATGACATCATAATGGAATTTTGCATTATGACATCATAATGGAATGTTACATTATGACATCATAATGGAATGTTGCATTATGACATCATAATGGAATGTTACATTATGACATCATAATGGAATGTTGCATTATGACATCATAATGGAATTTTACATTATGACATCATAATGGAATGTTGCATTATTACATCATAATGGAATTTTACATTATGCCATCATAATGGAATGTTGCATTATGACATCATAATGGAATTTTGCATTATGACATCATAATGGAATGTTGCATTATGACATCATAATGGAATTTTGCATTATGACATCATAATGGAATTTTGCATTATGACATCATAATGGAATTTTTACATTATGACATCATAATGGAATTTTACATTATGACATCATAATGGAATTTTGCATTATGACATCATAATGGAATGTTACATAATGACATCATTATGGAATGTTGCATTATTACATCATAATGGAATTTTACATTATGCCTTCATAATGGAATGTTGCATTATGACATCATAATGGAATTTTGCATTATGACATCATAATGGAATGTTGCATTATGACATGATAATGGAATTTTGCATTATGACATCATAATGGAATGTTGCATTATGACATCATAATGGAATTTTACATTATGACATCATAATGGAATTTTACATTATGACATCATAATGGAATTTTGCATTATGCCATCATAATGGAATTTTTACATTATGACATCATAATGGAATTTTGCATTATGACATCATAATGGAATTTTACATTATGACATCATAATGGAATTTTACATTAAGACATCATAATGGAATTTTGCATTATGATATCATAATAAAATTTTTACATTATGACATCATAATGGAATTTTGCATTATGACATCATAATGGAATGTTACATTATGACATCATAATGGAATGTTGCATTATGACATCATAATGGAATTTTACATTATGACATCATAATGGAATGTTGCATTATTACATCATAATGGAATTTTACATTATGCCATCATAATGGAATGTTGCATTATGACATCATAATGGAATTTTGCATTATGACATCATAATGGAATTTTACATTATGACATCATAATGGAATTTTACATTATGACATCATAATGGAATTTTGCATTATGCCATCATAATGGAATTTTTACATTATGACATCATAATGGAATTTTGCATTATGACATCATAATGGAATTTTACATTATGACATCATAATGGAATTTTACATTTTGACATCATAATGGAATTTTGCATTATGATATCATAATAAAATTTTTACATTATGACATCATAATGGAATTTTGCATTATGACATCATAATGGAATGTTACATTATGACATCATAATGGAATGTTGCATTATGACATCATAATGGAATTTTACATTATGACATCATAATGGAATGTTGCATTATTACATCATAATGGAATTTTACATTATGCCATCATAATGGAATGTTGCATTATGACATCATAATGGAATTTTGCATTATGACATCATAATGGAATGTTGCATTATGACATCATAATGGAATTTTGCATTATGACATCATAATGGAATTTTGCATTATGACATCATAATGGAATTTTTACATTATGACATCATAATGGAATTTTTACATTATGACATCATAATGGAATTTTGCATTATGACATCATAATGGAATGTTACATTATGACATCATAATGGAATGTCACATTATGACATCATAATGGAATTTTGCATTATGACATCATAATGGAATGTTACATTATGACATCGTAATGGAATTTTACATTATGACATCATAATGGAATTTTGCATTATGACATCATACTGGAATTTTACATTACGACATCATAATGGAATTTTGCATTATGACATCATAATGGAATTTTGCATTATGACATCGTAATGGAATTTTACATTATGACATCATAATGGAATTTTGCATTATGACATCATAATGGAATTTTACATTATGACATCATAATGGAATTTTGCATTATGACATCATAATGGAATTTTACATTATGACATCATAATGGAATTTTGCATTATGACATTGTAATGGAATTTTTACATTATGACATCATAATGGAATTTTGCATTATGACATCGTAATGGAATTTTTACATTATGACATCATAATGGAATTTTGCATTATGACATCATAATGGAATTTTACATTATGACATCATAATGGAATGTTGCATTATGACATCATAATGGAATTTTACATTATGACATCATAATGGAATGTTGCACTACGACATCATAATGGAATTTTACATTATGACATCATAATGGAATGTTGCATTACGACATCATAATGGAATTTTACATTATGACATCATAATGGAATGCTGCATTATGACATCATAATGGAATGTTGCATTATGACATCATAATGGAATTTTACATTATGACATCATAATGGAATTTTACATTATGACATCATAATGGAATTTTGCATTATGCCATCATAATGGAATTTTTACATTATGACATCATAATGGAATTTTGCATTATGACATCATAATGGAATTTTACATTATGACATCATAATGGAATTTTACATTATGACATCATAATGGAATTTTGCATTATGATATCATAATAAAATTTTTACATTATGACATCATAATGGAATTTTGAATTATGACATCATAATGGAATGTTACATTATGACATCATAATGGAATGTTGCATTATGACATCATAATGGAATTTTACATTATGCCATCATAATGGAATGTTGCATTATGACATCATAATGGAATTTTGCATTATGACATCATAATGGAATGTTGCATTATGACATCATAATGGAATTTTGCATTATGACATCATAATGGAATGTTGCATTATGACATGATAATGGAATTTTGCATTATGACATCATAATGGAATGTTGCATTATGACATCATAATGGAATTTTGCATTATGACATCATAATGGAATTTTACATTATGACATCATAATGGAATTTTACATTATGACATCATAATGGAATTTTGCATTATGATATCATAATAAAATTTTTACATTATGACATCATAATGGAATTTTGCATTATGACATCATAATGGAATGTTACATTATGACATCATAATGGAATGTTGCATTATGACATCATAATGGAATTTTACATTATGACATCATAATGGAATGTTGCATTATGACATCATAATGGAATTTTGCATTATGACATCATAATGGAATGTTGCATTATGACATCATAATGGAATTTTGCATTATGACATCATAATGGAATTTTGCATTATGACATCATAATGGAATTTTTACATTGTGACATCATAATGGAATTTTACATTCTGACATCATAATGGAATTTTGCATTATGACATCATAATGGAATGTTACATTATGACATCATAATGGAATGTCACATTATGACATCATAATGGAATTTTGCATTATGACATCATAATGGAATGTTACATTATGACATCGTAATGGAATTTTACATTATGACATCATAATGGAATTTTGCATTATGACATCATAATGGAATTTTACATTATGACATCATAATGGAATTTTGCATTATGACATCGTAATGGAATTTTACATTATGACATCGTAATGGAATTTTGCATTATGACATCGTAATGGAATTTTACATTATGACATCATAATGGAATTTTGCATTATGACATCATAATGGAATTTTACATTATGACATCATAATGGAATTTTGCATTATGACATCATAGTGGAATTTTACATTATGACATCATAATGGAATTTTGCATTAAGACATTGTAATGGAATTTTTACATTATGACATCATAATGGAATTTTGCATTATGACATCGTAATGGAATTTTTACATTATGACATCATAATGGAATTTTGCATTATGACATCATAATGGAATTTTACATTATGACATCATAATGGAATGTTGCATTATGACATCATAATGGAATTTTACATTATGACATCATAATGGAATGTTGCATTATGACATCATAATGGAATTTTACATTATGACATCATAATGGAATGTTGCATTACGACATCATAATGGAATTTTACATTATGACATCATAATGGAATGTTGCATTACGACATCATAATGGAATTTTACATTATGACATCATAATGGAATGCTGCATTATGACATCATAATGGAATGTTGCATTATGACATCATAATGGAATTTTACATTATGACATCATAATGGAATTTTGCATTATGCCATCATAATGGAATTTTTACATTATGACATCATAATGGAATTTTGCATTATGACATCATAATGGAATTTTACATTATGACATCATAATGGAATTTTACATTATGACATCATAATGGAATGCTACATTATGACATCATAATGGAATGTTGCATTATGACATCATAATGGAATTTTACATTATGACATCATAATGGAATGTTGCATTATTACATCATAATGGAATTTTACATTATGCCATCATAATGGAATGTTGCATTATGACATCATAATGGAATTTTGCATTATGACATCATAATGGAATGTTGCATTATGACATCATAATGGAATGTTGCATTATGACATCATAATGGAATTTTGCATTATGACATCATAATGGAATTTTACATTATGACATCATAATGGAATTTTACATTATGACATCATAATGGAATTTTGCATTATGCCATCATAATGGACTTTTTACATTATGACATAATAATGGAATGTTGCATTATTACATCATAATGGAATTTTACATTATGCCATCATAATGGAATGTTGCATTATGACATCATAATGGAATTTTGCATTATGACATCATAATGGAATTTTTACATTATGACATCATAATGGAATTTTGCATTATGACATCATTATGGAATTTTACATTATGACATCATAATAGAATTTTTACATTATGACAGCATAATGGAATTTTGCATTATGACATCATAATGGAATTTTTACATTATGACATCATAATGGAATTTTGCATTATGACATCATAATGGAATTTTACATTATGACATCATAATAGAATGTTGCATTATGACATCATAATGGGATTTTACATTATGACATCATAATGGAATTTTACATTATGACGTCATAATGGAATTTTTTACATTATGACATCATAAAATTTTGCATTATGACATCATAATGGAATTTTTACATTATGACATCATAATGGAATTTTGCATTATGACATCATAACGGAATGTTGCATTATGACATCATAACGGAATGTTGCATTATGACATCATAATGGAATTTTTACATTATGACATCATAATGGAATTTTGCATTATGACATCATAATGGAATGTTACATTATGACATCATAATGGAATTTTGCATTATGACATCATAATTCAATTTTTACATTATGACATCATAATGGCATTTT
The DNA here is from genome assembly GCF_035609145.1 of Eleutherodactylus coqui. Taxonomy (NCBI): domain Eukaryota; kingdom Metazoa; phylum Chordata; class Amphibia; order Anura; family Eleutherodactylidae; genus Eleutherodactylus; species Eleutherodactylus coqui. The sequence goes on along the minus strand of NC_089842.1, from coordinate 112,126,892 downwards.
GCATTATGACATCATAATGGAATTTTTACATTATGACATCATAATGGAATTTTTACATTATGACATCATAATGGAATTTTGCATTATGACATCATAATAGACTTTTTACATTATGACATCATAATGGAATTTTGCATTATGACATCATAATGGAATTTTACATTATGACATCACAATGGAATTTTACATTATGACATCATAATGGAATTTTGCATTATGATATCATAATAAAATTTTTACATTATGACATCATAATGGAATTTTGCATTATGACATCATAATGGAATGTTACATTATGACATCATAATGGAATGTTGCATTATGACATCATAATGGAATTTTACATTATGACATCATAATGGAATGTTGCATTATTACATCATAATGGAATTTTACATTATGCCATCATAATGGAATGTTGCATTATGACATCATAATGGAATTTTGCATTATGACATCATAATGGAATGTTGCATTATGACATCATAATGGAATTTTGCATTATGACATCATAATGGAATTTTGCATTATGACATCATAATGGAATTTTTACATTATGCCATCATAATGGAATTTTACATTATGACATCATAATGGAATTTTGCATTATGACATCATAATGGAATGTTACATTATGACATCATAATGGAATGTCACATTATGACATCATAATGGAATTTTGCATTATGACATCATAATGGAATGTTACATTATGACATCGTAATGGAATTTTACATTATGACATCATAATGGAATTTTGCATTATGACATCATAATGGAATTTTACATTATGACATCATAATGGAATTTTGCATTATGACATCGTAATGGAATTTTACATTATGACATCATAATGGAATTTTGCATTATGACATCGTAATGGAATTTTACATTATGACATCATAATGGAATTTTGCATTATGACATCATAATGGAATTTTACATTATGACATCATAATGGAATTTTGCATTATGACATCATAGTGGAATTTTACATTATGACATCATAATGGAATTTTGCATTATGACATTGTAATGGAATTTTTACATTATGACATCATAATGGAATGTTACATTATGACATCATAATGGAATGTTGCATTATGACATCATAATGGAATTTTACATTATGACATCATAATGGAATGTTGCATTATTACATCATAATGGAATTTTACATTATGCCATCATAATGGAATGTTGCATTATGACATCATAATGAAATTTTGCATTATGACATCATAATGGAATGTTGCATTATGACATCATAATGGAATTTTGCATTATGACATCATAATGGAATGTTGCATTATGACATCATAATGGAATGTTGCATTATGACATCATAATGGAATTTTGCATTATGACATCATAATGGAATTTTACATTATGACATCATAATGGAATTTTACATTATGACATCATAATGGAATTTTGCATTATGCCATCATAATGGACTTTTTACATTATGACATAATAATGGAATGTTGCATTATTACATCATAATGGAATTTTACATTATGCCATCATAATGGAATGTTGCATTATGACATCATAATGGAATTTTGCATTATGACATCATAATGGAATTTTTACATTATGACATCATAATGGAATTTTGCATTATGACATCATTATGGAATTTTACATTATGACATCATAATAGAATTTTTACATTATGACAGCATAATGGAATTTTGCATTATGACATCATAATGGAATTTTTACATTATGACATCATAATGGAATTTTGCATTATGACATCATAATGGAATTTTACATTATGACATCATAATAGAATGTTGCATTATGACATCATAATGGGATTTTACATTATGACATCATAATGGAATTTTACATTATGACGTCATAATGGAATTTTTTACATTATGACATCATAAAATTTTGCATTATGACATCATAATGGAATTTTTACATTATGACATCATAATGGAATTTTGCATTATGACATCATAACGGAATGTTGCATTATGACATCATAACGGAATGTTGCATTATGACATCATAATGGAATTTTTACATTATGACATCATAATGGAATTTTGCATTATGACATCATAATGGAATGTTACATTATGACATCATAATGGAATTTTGCATTATGACATCATAATTCAATTTTTACATTATGACATCATAATGGCATTTTGCATTATGACATCATAATGGAATTTTTACATTATGACATCATAATGGAATTTTTACATTATGACATCATAATGGAATTTTGCATTATGACATCATAATAGACTTTTTACATTATGACATCATAATGGAATTTTGCATTATGACATCATAATGGAATTTTACATTATGACATCACAATGGAATTTTACATTATGACATCATAATGGAATTTTGCATTATGATATCATAATAAAATTTTTACATTATGACATCATAATGGAATTTTGCATTATGACATCATAATGGAATGTTACATTATGACATCATAATGGAATGTTGCATTATGACATCATAATGGAATTTTACATTATGACATCATAATGGAATGTTGCATTATTACATCATAATGGAATTTTACATTATGCCATCATAATGGAATGTTGCATTATGACATCATAATGGAATTTTGCATTATGACATCATAATGGAATGTTGCATTATGACATCATAATGGAATTTTGCATTATGACATCATAATGGAATTTTGCATTATGACATCATAATGGAATTTTTACATTATGCCATCATAATGGAATTTTACATTATGACATCATAATGGAATTTTGCATTATGACATCATAATGGAATGTTACATTATGACATCATAATGGAATGTCACATTATGACATCATAATGGAATTTTGCATTATGACATCATAATGGAATGTTACATTATGACATCGTAATGGAATTTTACATTATGACATCATAATGGAATTTTGCATTATGACATCATAATGGAATTTTACATTATGACATCATAATGGAATTTTGCATTATGACATCGTAATGGAATTTTACATTATGACATCATAATGGAATTTTGCATTATGACATCGTAATGGAATTTTACATTATGACATCATAATGGAATTTTGCATTATGACATCATAATGGAATTTTACATTATGACATCATAATGGAATTTTGCATTATGACATCATAGTGGAATTTTACATTATGACATCATAATGGAATTTTGCATTATGACATTGTAATGGAATTTTTACATTATGACATCATAATGGAATGTTACATTATGACATCATAATGGAATGTTGCATTATGACATCATAATGGAATTTTACATTATGACATCATAATGGAATGTTGCATTATTACATCATAATGGAATTTTACATTATGCCATCATAATGGAATGTTGCATTATGACATCATAATGGAATTTTGCATTATGACATCATAATGGAATGTTGCATTATGACATCATAATGGAATTTTGCATTATGACATCATAATGGAATTTTGCATTATGACATCATAATGGAATTTTTACATTGTGACATCATAATGGAATTTTACATTCTGACATCATAATGGAATTTTGCATTATGACATCATAATGGAATGTTACATTATGACATCATAATGGAATGTCACATTATGACATCATAATGGAATTTTGCATTATGACATCATTATGAAATGTTACATTATGACATCGTAATGGAATTTTACATTATGACATCATAATGGAATTTTGCATTATGACATCATAATGGAATTTTACATTATGACATCATAATGGAATTTTGCATTATGAGATCATAATGGAATTTTACATTATGACATCATAATGGAATTTTGCATTATGACATTGTAATGGAATTTTTACATTATGACATCGTAATGGAATTTTTACATTATGACATCATAATGGAATGTTGCATTATTACATCATAATGGAATTTTACATTATGCCATCATAATGGAATGTTGCATTATGACATCATAATGGAATTTTGCATTATGACATCATAATGGAATGTTGCATTATGACATGATAATGGAATTTTGCATTATGACATCATAATGGAATGTTGCATTATGACATCATAATGGAATTTTGCATTATGACATCATAATGGAACTTTACATTATGACATCATAATGGAATTTTACATTATGACATCATAATGGAATTTTGCATTATGATATCATAATAAAATTTTTACATTATGACATCATAATGGAATTTTGAATTATGACATCATTATGGAATGTTACATTATGACATCATAATGGAATGTTGCATTATGACATCATAATGGAATTTTACATTATGACATCATAATGGAATGTTGCATTATTACATCATAATGGAATTTTACATTATGCCATCATAATGGAATGTTGCATTATGACATCATAATGGAATTTTGCATTATGACATCATAATGGAATGTTGCATTATGACATCATAATGGAATTTTGCATTATGACATCATAATGGAATTTTGCATTATGACATCATAATTGAATTTTTACATTATGACATCATAATGGAATTTTACATTATGACGTCATAATGGAATTTTTTACATTATGACATCATAAAATTTTGCATTATGACATCATAATGGAATTTTTACATTATGACATCATAATGGAATTTTGCATTATGACATCATAACGGAATGTTGCATTATGACATCATAACGGAATGTTGCATTATGACATCATAATGGAATTTTTACATTATGACATCATAATGGAATTTTGCATTATGACATCATAATGGAATGTTACATTATGACATCATAATGGAATTTTGCATTATGACATCATAATTCAATTTTTACATTATGACATCATAATGGCATTTTGCATTATGACATCATAATGGAATTTTTACATTATGACATCATAATGGAATTTTTACATTATGACATCATAATGGAATTTTGCATTATGACATCATAATAGACTTTTTACATTATGACATCATAATGGAATTTTGCATTATGACATCATAATGGAATTTTACATTATGACATCACAATGGAATTTTACATTATGACATCATAATGGAATTTTGCATTATGATATCATAATAAAATTTTTACATTATGACATCATAATGGAATTTTGCATTATGACATCATAATGGAATGTTACATTATGACATCATAATGGAATGTTGCATTATGACATCATAATGGAATTTTACATTATGACATCATAATGGAATGTTGCATTATTAAATCATAATGGAATTTTACATTATGCCATCATAATGGAATGTTGCATTATGACATCATAATGGAATTTTGCATTATGACATCATAATGGAATGTTGCATTATGACATCATAATGGAATTTTGCATTATGACATCATAATGGAATTTTGCATTATGACATCATAATGGAATTTTTACATTATGCCATCATAATGGAATTTTACATTATGACATCATAATGGAATTTTGCATTATGACATCATAATGGAATGTTACATTATGACATCATAATGGAATGTCACATTATGACATCATAATGGAATTTTGCATTATGACATCATAATGGAATGTTACATTATGACATCGTAATGGAATTTTACATTATGACATCATAATGGAATTTTGCATTATGACATCATAATGGAATTTTACATTATGACATCATAATGGAATTTTGCATTATGACATCGTAATGGAATTTTACATTATGACATCATAATGGAATTTTGCATTATGACATCGTAATGGAATTTTACATTATGACATCATAATGGAATTTTGCATTATGACATCATAATGGAATTTTACATTATGACATCATAATGGAATTTTGCATTATGACATCATAGTGGAATTTTACATTATGACATCATAATAGAATTTTGCATTATGACATTGTAATGGAATTTTTACATTATGACATCATAATGGAATGTTACATTATGACATCATAATGGAATGTTGCATTATGACATCATAATGGAATTTTACATTATGACATCATAATGGAATGTTGCATTATTACATCATAATGGAATTTTACATTATGCCATCATAATGGAATGTTGCATTATGACATCATAATGGAATTTTGCATTATGACATCATAATGGAATGTTGCATTATGACATCATAATGGAATTTTGCATTATGACATCATAATGGAATTTTTACATTGTGACATCATAATGGAATTTTACATTCTGACATCATAATGGAATTTTGCATTATGACATCATAATGGAATGTTACATTATGACATCATAATGGAATGTCACATTATGACATCATAATGGAATTTTGCATTATGACATCATTATGAAATGTTACATTATGACATCGTAATGGAATTTTACATTATGACATCATAATGGAATTTTGCATTATGACATCATAATGGAATTTTACATTATGACATCATAATGGAATTTTGCATTATGAGATCATAATGGAATTTTACATTATGACATCATAATGGAATTTTGCATTATGACATTGTAATGGAATTTTTACATTATGACATCGTAATGGAATTTTTACATTATGACATCATAATGGAATGTTGCATTATTACATCATAATGGAATTTTACATTATGCCATCATAATGGAATGTTGCATTATGACATCATAATGGAATTTTGCATTATGACATCATAATGGAATGTTGCATTATGACATGATAATGGAATTTTGCATTATGACATCATAATGGAATGTTGCATTATGACATCATAATGGAATTTTGCATTATGACATCATAATGGAACTTTACATTATGACATCATAATGGAATTTTACATTATGACATCATAATGGAATTTTGCATTATGATATCATAATAAAATTTTTACATTATGACATCATAATGGAATTTTGAATTATGACATCATTATGGAATGTTACATTATGACATCATAATGGAATGTTGCATTATGACATCATAATGGAATTTTACATTATGACATCATAATGGAATGTTGCATTATTACATCATAATGGAATTTTACATTATGCCATCATAATGGAATGTTGCATTATGACATCATAATGGAATTTTGCATTATGACATCATAATGGAATGTTGCATTATGACATCATAATGGAATTTTGCATTATGACATCATAATGGAATTTTGCATTATGACATCATAATGGAATTTTTACATTATGCCATCATAATGGAATTTTACATTATGACATCATAATGGAATTTTGCATTATGACATCATAATGGAATGTTACATTATGACATCAAAATGGAATGTCACATTATGACATCATAATGGAATTTTGCATTATGACATCATAATGGAATGTTACATTATGACATCGTAATGGAATTTTACATTATGACATCATAATGGAATTTTGCATTATGACATCATAATGGAATTTTACATTATGACATCATAATGGAATTTTGCATTATGACATCGTAATGGAATTTTACATTATGACATCGTAATGGAATTTTGCATTATGACATCGTAATGGAATTTTACATTATGACATCATAATGGAATTTTGCATTATGACATCATAATGGAATTTTACATTATGACATCATAATGGAATTTTGCATTATGACATCATAGTGGAATTTTACATTATGACATCATAATGGAATTTTGCATTATGACATTGTAATGGAATTTTTACATTATGACATCATAATGGAATTTTGCATTATGACATCGTAATGGAATTTTTACATTATGACATCATAATGGAATTTTGCATTATGACATCATAATGGAATTTTACATTATGACATCATAATGGAATGTTGCATTATGACATCATAATGGAATTTTACATTATGACATCATAATGGAATGTTGCATTATGACATCATAATGGAATTTTACATTATGACATCATAATGGAATGTTGCATTACGACATCATAATGGAATTTTACATTATGACATCATAATGGAATGTTGCATTACGACATCATAATGGAATTTTACATTATGACATCATAATGGAATGCTGCATTATGACATCATAATGGAATGTTGCATTATGGCATCATAATGGAATTTTACATTATGACATCATAATGGAATTTTACATTATGACATCATAATGGAATTTTGCATTATGCCATCATAATGGAATTTTTACATTATGACATCATAATGGAATTTTGCATTATGACATCATAATGGAATTTTACATTATGACATCATAATGGAATTTTACATTATGACATCATAATGGAATTTTGCATTATGATATCATAATAAAATTTTTACATTATGACATCATAATGGAATTTTGAATTATGACATCATAATGGAATGTTACATTATGACATCATAATGGAATTTTGCATTATGATATCATAATAAAATTTTTACATTATGACATCATAATGGAATTTTGAATTATGACATCATAATGGAATGTTACATTATGACATCATAATGAAATGTTGCATTATGACATCATAATGGAATTTTACATTATGACATCATAATGGAATGTTGCATTATTACATCATAATGGAATTTTACATTATGCCATCATAATGGAATGTTGCATTATGACATCATAATGGAATTTTGCATTATGACATCATAATGGAATGTTGCATTATGACATCATAATGGAATGTTGCATTATGACATCATAATGGAATTTTGCATTATGACATCATAATGGAATTTTACATTATGACATCATAATGGAATTTTACATTATGACATCATAATGGAATTTTGCATTATGCCATCATAATGGAATTTTTACATTATGACATCATAATGGAATGTTGCATTATTACATCATAATGGAATTTTACATTATGCCATCATAATGGAATGTTGCATTATGACATCATAATGGAATTTTGCATTATGACATCATAATGGAATTTTTACATTATGACATCATAATGGAATTTTGCATTATGACATCATTATTGAATTTTACATTATGACATCATAATAGAATTTTTACATTATGACAGCATAATGGAATTTTGCATTATGACATCATAATGGAATTTTTACATTATGACATCATAATGGAATTTTGCATTATGACATCATAATGGAATTTTACATTATGACATCATAATAGAATGTTGCATTATGACATCATAATGGGATTTTACATTATGACATCATAATGGAATGTTGCATTATGACATCATAATGGAATTTTGCATTATGACATCATAATGGAATTTTGCATTAGGACATCATAATGGAATGTTACATTATGACATCATAATGGAATTTTGCATTATGACATCATAATTCAATTTTTACATTATGACATCATAATGGCATTTTGCATTATGACATCATAATTCAATTTTTACATTATGACATCATAATGGAATTTTGCATTATGACATCATAATTGAATTTTTATATTATGACATCATAATGGAATTTTACATTATGACGTCATAATGGAATTTTTTACATTATGACATCATAATAAAATTTTGCATTATGACATCATAATGGAATTTTTACATTATGACATCATAATGGAATTTTGCATTATGACATCATAACGGAATGTTGCATTATGACATCATAACGGAATGTTGCATTATGACATCATAATGGAATTTTTACATTATGACATCATAATGGAATTTTGCATTATGACATCATAATGGAATGTTACATTATGACATCATAATGGAATTTTGCATTATGACATCATAATTCAATTTTTACATTATGACATCATAATGGCATTTTGCATTATGACATCATAATGGAATTTTTACATTATGACATCATAATGGAATTTTTACATTATGACATCATAATGGAATTTTGCATTATGACATCATAATAGACTTTTTACATTATGACATCATAATGGAATTTTGCATTATGACATCATAATGGAATTTTACATTATGACATCACAATGGAATTTTACATTATGACATCATAATGGAATTTTGCATTATGATATCATAATAAAATTTTTACATTATGACATCATAATGGAATTTTGCATTATGACATCATAATGGAATGTTACATTATGACATCATAATGGAATGTTGCATTATGACATCATGATGGAATTTTACATTATGACATCATAATGGAATGTTGCATTATTACATCATAATGGAATTTTACATTATGCCATCATAATGGAATGTTGCATTATGACATCATAATGGAATTTTGCATTATGACATCATAATGGAATGTTGCATTATGACATCATAATGGAATTTTGCATTATGACATCATAATGGAATTTTGCATTATGACATCATAATGGAATTTTTACATTATGCCATCATAATGGAATTTTACATTATGACATCATAATGGAATTTTGCATTATGACATCATAATGGAATGTTACATTATGACATCATAATGGAATGTCACATTATGACATCATAATGGAATTTTGCATTATGACATCATAATGGAATGTTACATTATGACATCGTAATGGAATTTTACATTATGACATCATAATGGAATTTTGCATTATGACATCATAATGGAATTTTACATTATGACATCATAATGGAATTTTGCATTATGACATCGTAATGGAATTTTACATTATGACATCATAATGGAATTTTGCATTATGACATCGTAATGGAATTTTACATTATGACATCATAATGGAATTTTGCATTATGACATCGTAATGGAATTTTACATTATGACATCATAATGGAATTTTGCATTATGACATCGTAATGGAATTTTACATTATGACATCATAATGGAATTTTGCATTATGACATCGTAATGGAATTTTACATTATGACATCATAATGGAATTTTGCATTATGACATCATAGTGGAATTTTACATTATGACATCATAATGGAATTTTGCATTATGACATTGTAATGGAATTTTTACATTATGACATCATAATGGAATTTTGCATTATGACATCGTAATGGAATTTTTACATTATGACATCATAATGGAATTTTGCATTATGACATCATAATGGAATTTTACATTATGACATCATAATGGAATGTTGCATTATGACATCATAATGGAATTTTACATTATGACATCATAATGGAATGTTGCATTATGACATCATAATGGAATTTTACATTATGACATCATAATGGAATGTTGCATTACGACATCATAATGGAATTTTACATTATGACATCATAATGGAATGTTGCATTACGATATCATAATGGAATTTTACATTATGACATCATAATGGAATGCTGCATTATGACATCATAATGGAATGTTGCATTATGACATCATAATGGAATTTTACATTATGAGATCATAATGGAATTTTACATTATGACATCATAATGGAATTTTGCATTATGCCATCATAATGGAATTTTTACATTATGACATCATAATGGAATTTTGCATTATGACATCATAATGGAATTTTACATTATGACATCATAATGGAATTTTACATTATGACATCATAATGGAATTTTGCATTATGATATCATAATAAAATTTTTACATTATGACATCATAATGGAATTTTGAATTATGACATCATAATGGAATGTTACATTATGACATCATAATGGAATGTTGCATTATGACATCATAATGGAATTTTACATTATGACATCATAATGGAATGTTGCATTATTACATCATAATGGAATTTTACATTATGCCATCATAATGGAATGTTGCATTATGACATCATAATGGAATTTTGCATTATGACATCATAATGGAATGTTGCATTATGACATCATAATGGAATGTTGCATTATGACATCATAATGGAATTTTGCATTATGACATCATAATGGAATTTTACATTATGACATCATAATGGAATTTTACATTATGACATCATAATGGAATTTTGCATTATGCCATCATAATGGAATTTTTACATTATGACATCATAATGGAATGTTGCATTATTACATCATAATGGAATTTTACATTATGCCATCATAATGGAATGTTGCATTATGACATCATAATGGAATTTTGCATTATGACATCATAATGGAATTTTTACATTATGACATCATAATGGAATTTTGCATTATGACATCATTATGGAATTTTACATTATGACATCATAATAGAATTTTTACATTATGACAGCATAATGGAATTTTGCATTATGACATCATAATGGAATTTTTACATTATGACATCATAATGGAATTTTGCATTATGACATCATAATGGAATTTTACATTATGACATCATAATAGAATGTTGCATTATGACATCATAATGGGATTTTACATTATGACATCATAATGGAATGTTGCATTATGACATCATAATGGAATTTTGCATTATGCCATCATAATGGAATTTTTACATTATGACATCATAATGGAATTTTGCATTATGACATCATAATGGAATTTTACATTATGACATCATAATGGAATTTTACATTATGACATCATAATGGAATTTTGCATTATGATATCATAATAAAATTTTTACATTATGACATCATAATGGAATTTTGAATTATGACATCATAATGGAATGTTACATTATGACATCATAATGAAATGTTGCATTATGACATCATAATGGAATTTTACATTATGACATCATAATGGAATGTTGCATTATTACATCATAATGGAATTTTACATTATGCCATCATAATGGAATGTTGCATTATGACATCATAATGGAATTTTGCATTATGACATCATAATGGAATGTTGCATTATGACATCATAATGGAATGTTGCATTATGACATCATAATGGAATTTTGCATTATGACATCATAATGGAATTTTACATTATGACATCATAATGGAATTTTACATTATGACATCATAATGGAATTTTGCATTATGCCATCATAATGGAATTTTTACATTATGACATCATAATGGAATGTTGCATTATTACATCATAATGGAATTTTACATTATGCCATCATAATGGAATGTTGCATTATGACATCATAATGGAATTTTGCATTATGACATCATTATGGAATTTTACATTATGACATCATAATAGAATTTTTACATTATGACAGCATAATGGAATTTTGCATTATGACATCATAATGGAATTTTTACATTATGACATCATAATGGAATTTTGCATTATGACATCATAATGGAATTTTACATTATGACATCATAATAGAATGTTGCATTATGACATCATAATGGGATTTTACATTATGACATCATAATGGAATGTTGCATTATGACATCATAATGGAATTTTGCATTATGACATCATAATGGAATTTTGCATTAGGACATCATAATGGAATGTTACATTATGACATCATAATGGAATTTTGCATTATGACATCATAATTCAATTTTTACATTATGACATCATAATGGCATTTTGCATTATGACATCATAATTCAATTTTTACATTATGACATCATAATGGAATTTTGCATTATGACATCATAATTGAATTTTTATATTATGACATCATAATGGAATTTTACATTATGACGTCATAATGGAATTTTTTACATTATGACATCATAATAAAATTTTGCATTATGACATCATAATGGAATTTTTACATTATGACATCATAATGGAATTTTGCATTATGACATCATAACGGAATGTTGCATTATGACATCATAACGGAATGTTGCATTATGACATCATAATGGAATTTTTACATTATGACATCATAATGGAATTTTGCATTATGACATCATAATGGAATGTTACATTATGACATCATAATGGAATTTTGCATTATGACATCATAATTCAATTTTTACATTATGACATCATAATGGCATTTTGCATTATGACATCATAATGGAATTTTTACATTATGACATCATAATGGAATTTTTACATTATGACATCATAATGGAATTTTGCATTATGACATCATAATAGACTTTTTACATTATGACATCATAATGGAATTTTGCATTATGACATCATAATGGAATTTTACATTATGACATCACAATGGAATTTTACATTATGACATCATAATGGAATTTTGCATTATGATATCATAATAAAATTTTTACATTATGACATCATAATGGAATTTTGCATTATGACATCATAATGGAATGTTACATTATGACATCATAATGGAATGTTGCATTATGACATCATAATGGAATTTTACATTATGACATCATAATGGAATGTTGCATTATTACATCATAATGGAATTTTACATTATGCCATCATAATGGAATGTTGCATTATGACATCATAATGGAATTTTGCATTATGACATCATAATGGAATGTTGCATTATGACATCATAATGGAATTTTGCATTATGACATCATAATGGAATTTTGCATTATGACATCATAATGGAATTTTTACATTATGCCATCATAATGGAATTTTACATTATGACATCATAATGGAATTTTGCATTATGACATCATAATGGAATGTTACATTATGACATCATAATGGAATGTCACATTATGACATCATAATGGAATTTTGCATTATGACATCATAATGGAATGTTACATTATGACATCGTAATGGAATTTTACATTATGACATCATAATGGAATTTTGCATTATGACATCATAATGGAATTTTACATTATGACATCATAATGGAATTTTGCATTATGACATCGTAATGGAATTTTACATTATGACATCATAATGGAATTTTGCATTATGACATCGTAATGGAATTTTACATTATGACATCATAATGGAATTTTGCATTATGACATCATAATGGAATTTTACATTATGACATCATAATGGAATTTTGCATTATGACATCGTAATGGAATTTTACATTATGACATCATAATGGAATTTTGCATTATGACATCATAATGGAATTTTACATTATGACATCATAATGGAATGTTGCATTATGACATCATAATGGAATTTTACATTATGACATCATAATGGAATGTTGCATTATGACATCATAATGGAATTTTACATTATGACATCATAATGGAATGCTGCATTATGACATCATAATGGAATGTTGCATTATGACATCATAATGGAATTTTACATTATGACATCATAATGGAATTTTACATTATGACATCATAATGGAATTTTGCATTATGCCATCATAATGGAATTTTTACATTATGACATCATAATGGAATTTTGCATTATGACATCATAATGGAATTTTACATTATGACATCATAATGGAATTTTACATTATGACATCATAATGGAATTTTGCATTATGATATCATAATAAAATTTTTACATTATGACATCATAATGGAATTTTGAATTATGACATCATAATGGAATGTTACATTATGACATCATAATGGAATGTTGCATTATGACATCATAATGGAATTTTACATTATGACATCATAATGGAATGTTGCATTATTACATCATAATGGAATTTTACATTATGCCATCATAATGGAATGTTGCATTATGACATCATAATGGAATTTTGCATTATGACATCATAATGGAATGTTGCATTATGACATCATAATGGAATGTTGCATTATGACATCATAATGGAATTTTGCATTATGACATCATAATGGAATTTTACATTATGACATCATAATGGAATTTTACATTATGACATCATAATGGAATTTTGCATTATGCCATCATAATGGAATTTTTACATTATGACATCATAATGGAATGTTGCATTATTACATCATAATGGAATTTTACATTATGCCATCATAATGGAATGTTGCATTATGACATCATAATGGAATTTTGCATTATGACATCATAATGGAATTTTTACATTATGACATCATAATGGAATTTTGCATTATGACATCATTATGGAATTTTACATTATGACATCATAATAGAATTTTTACATTATGACAGCATAATGGAATTTTGCATTATGACATCATAATGGAATTTTTACATTATGACATCATAATGGAATTTTGCATTATGACATCATAATGGAATTTTACATTATGACATCATAATAGAATGTTGCATTATGACATCATAATGGGATTTTACATTATGACATCATAATGGAATGTTGCATTATGACATCATAATGGAATTTTGCATTAGGACATCATAATGGAATGTTACATTATGACATCATAATGGAATTTTGCATTATGACATCATAATTCAATTTTTACATTATGACATCATAATGGCATTTTGCATTATGACATCATAATTCAATTTTTACATTATGACATCATAATGGAATTTTGCATTATGACATCATAATTGAATTTTTACATTATGACATCATAATGGAATTTTACATTATGACGTCATAATGGAATTTTTACATTATGACATCATAATAAAATTTTGCATTATGACATCATAATGGAATTTTTACATTATGACATCATAATGGAATTTTGCATTATGACATCATAACGGAATGTTGCATTATGACATCATAACGGAATGTTGCATTATGACATCATAATGGAATTTTTACATTATGACATCATAATGGAATTTTGCATTATGACATCATAATGGAATGTAACATTATGACATCATAATGGAATGTTGCATTATGACATCATAATGGAATGTTGCATTATGACATCATAATGGAATGTTGCATTATGACATCATAATGGAATTTTACATTATGACATCATAATGGAATTTTGCATTATGCCATCATAATGGAATTTTTTCATTATGACATCATAATGGAATGTTACATTATGACATCATAATGGAATTTTTACATTATGACATCATAATGGAATTTTTACATTATGACATCATAATGGAATTTTGCATTATGACATCATAATGGAATGTAACATTATGACATCATAATGGAATGTTGCATTATGACATCATAATGGAATGTTGCATTATGACATCATAATGGAATGTTGCATTATGACATCATAATGGAATTTTACATTATGACATCATAATGGAATTTTGCATTATGCCATCATAATGGAATTTTTACATTATGACATCATAATGGAATGTTGCATTATTACATCATAATGGAATTTTACATTATGCCATCATAATGGAATGTTGCATTATGACATCATAATGGAATTTTGCATTATGACATCATAATGGAATGTTGCATTATGACATGATAATGGAATTTTGCATTATGACATCATAATGGAATGTTGCATTATGACATGATAATGGAATTTTGCATTATGACATCATAATGGAATGTTGCATTATGACATCATAATGGAATTTTGCATTATGACATCATAATGGAATTTTACATTATGACATCATAATGGAATTTTACATTATGACATCATAATGGAATTTTGCATTATGATATCATAATAAAATTTTTACATTATGACATCATAATGGAATTTTGCATTATGACATCATAATGGAATGTTACATTATGACATCATAATGGAATGTTGCATTATGACATCATAATGGAATTTTACATTATGACATCATAATGGAATGTTGCATTATTACATCATAATGGAATTTTACATTATGCCATCATAATGGAATGTTGCATTATGACATCATAATGGAATTTTGCATTATGACATCATAATGGAATGTTGCATTATGACATCATAATGGAATTTTGCATTATGACATCATAATGGAATTTTGCATTATGACATCATAATGGAATTTTTACATTATGACATCATAATGGAATTTTTACATTATGACATCATAATGGAATTTTGCATTATGACATCATAATGGAATGTTACATTATGACATCATAATGGAATGTCACATTATGACATCATAATGGAATTTTGCATTATGACATCATAATGGAATTTTACATTATGACATCGTAATGGAATTTTACATTATGACATCATAATGGAATTTTGCATTATGACATCATACTGGAATTTTACATTACGACATCATAATGGAATTTTGCATTATGACATCATAATGGAATTTTGCATTATGACATCGTAATGGAATTTTACATTATGACATCATAATGGAATTTTGCATTATGACATCATAATGGAATTTTACATTATGACATCATAATGGAATTTTGCATTATGACATCATAATGGAATTTTACATTATGACATCATAATGGAATTTTGCATTATGACATTGTAATGGAATTTTGCATTATGACATCATAATGGAATTTTACATTATGACATCATAATGGAATTTTGCATTATGACATTGTAATGGAATTTTTACATTATGACATCATAATGGAATTTTGCATTATGACATCGTAATGGAATTTTTACATTATGACATCATAATGGAATTTTGCATTATGACATCATAATGGAATTTTACATTATGACATCATAATGGAATGTTGCATTATGACATCATAATGGAATTTTACATTATGACATCATAATGGAATGTTGCATTATGACATCATAATGGAATTTTACATTATGACATCATAATGGAATGTTGCATTACGACATCATAATGGAATTTTACATTATGACATCATAATGGAATGTTGCATTACGACATCATAATGGAATTTTACATTATGACATCATAATGGAACGCTGCATTATGACATCATAATGGAATGTTGCATTATGACATCATAATGGAATTTTACATTATGACATCATAATGGAATTTTACATTATGACATCATAATGGAATTTTGCATTATGCCATCATAATGGAATTTTTACATTATGACATCATAATGGAATTTTGCATTATGACATCATAATGGAATTTTACATTATGACATCATAATGGAATTTTACATTATGACATCATAATGGAATTTTGCATTATGATATCATAATAAAATTTTTACATTATGACATCATAATGGAATTTTGAATTATGACATCATAATGGAATGTTACATTATGACATCATAATGGAATGTTGCATTATGACATCATAATGGAATTTTACATTATGACATCATAATGGAATGTTGCATTATTACATCATAATGGAATTTTACATTATGCCATCATAATGGAATGTTGCATTATGACATCATAATGGAATTTTGCATTATGACATCATAATGGAATGTTGCATTATGACATCATAATGGAATTTTGCATTATGACATCATAATGGAATTTTGCATTATGACATCATAATGGAATTTTACATTATGACATCATAATGGAATTTTACATTATGACATCATAATGGAATTTTGCATTATGCCATCATAATGGAATTTTTACATTATGACATCATAATGGAATGTTGCATTATTACATCATAATGGAATTTTACATTATGCCATCATAATGGAATGTTGCATTATGACATCATAATGGAATTTTGCATTATGACATCATAATGGAATGTTGCATTATGACATGATAATGGAATTTTGCATTATGACATCATAATGGAATGTTGCATTATGACATCATAATGGAATTTTGCATTATGACATCATAATGGAATTTTACATTATGACATCATAATGGAATTTTGCATTATGATATCATAATAAAATTTTTACATTATGACATCATAATGGAATTTTGCATTATGACATCATAATGGAATGTTACATTATGACATCATAATGGAATGTTGCATTATGACATCATAATGGAATTTTACATTATGACATCATAATGGAATTTTGCATTATGACATCATAATGGAATTTTTACATTGTGACATCATAATGGAATTTTACATTCTGACATCATAATGGAATTTTGCATTATGACATCATAATGGAATGTTACATTATGACATCATAATGGAATGTCACATTATGACATCATAATGGAATTTTGCATTATGACATCATTATGGAATGTTACATTATGACATCGTAATGGAATTTTACATTATGACATCATAATGGAATTTTGCATTATGACATCATAATGGAATTTTTGCATTATGACATCATAATGGAATTTTGCATTATGAGATCATAATGGAATTTTACATTATGACATCATAATGGAATTTTGCATTATGACATTGTAATGGAATTTTTACATTATGACATCGTAATGGAATTTTTACATTATGACATCATAATGGAATGTTGCATTATGACATCATAATGGAATTTTGCATTATGACATCATAATGGAATTTTGCATTATGACATCATAATGGAATTTTACATTATGACATCATAATGGAATTTTACATTATGACATCATAATGGAATTTTGCATTATGCCATCATAATGGAATTTTTACATTATGACATCATAATGGAATGTTGCATTATTACATCATAATGGAATTTTACATTATGCCATCATAATGGAATGTTGCATTATGACATCATAATGGAATTTTGCATTATGACATCATAATGGAATGTTGCATTATGACATGATAATGGAATTTTGCATTATGACATCATAATGGAATGTTGCATTATGACATCATAATGGAATTTTGCATTATGACATCATAATGGAATTTTACATTATGACATCATAATGGAATTTTGCATTATGATATCATAATAAAATTTTTACATTATGACATCATAATGGAATTTTGCATTATGACATCATAATGGAATGTTACATTATGACATCATAATGGAATGTTGCATTATGACATCATAATGGAATTTTACATTATGACATCATAATGGAATTTTGCATTATGACATCATAATGGAATTTTTACATTGTGACATCATAATGGAATTTTACATTCTGACATCATAATGGAATTTTGCATTATGACATCATAATGGAATGTTACATTATGACATCATAATGGAATGTCACATTATGACATCATAATGGAATTTTGCATTATGACATCATTATGGAATGTTACATTATGACATCGTAATGGAATTTTACATTATGACATCATAATGGAATTTTGCATTATGACATCATAATGGAATTTTTGCATTATGACATCATAATGGAATTTTGCATTATGAGATCATAATGGAATTTTACATTATGACATCATAATGGAATTTTGCATTATGACATTGTAATGGAATTTTTACATTATGACATCGTAATGGAATTTTTACATTATGACATCATAATGGAATGTTGCATTATTACATCATAATGGAATTTTACATTATGCCATCATAATGGAATGTTGCATTATGACATCATAATGGAATTTTGCATTATGACATCATAATGGAATGTTGCATTATGACATGATAATGGAATTTTGCATTATGACATCATAATGGAATGTTGCATTATGACATCATAATGGAATTTTGCATTATGACATCATAATGGAACTTTACATTATGACATCATAATGGAATTTTACATTATGACATCATAATGGAATTTTGCATTATGATATCATAATAAAATTTTTACATTATGACATCATAATGGAATTTTGAATTATGACATCATTATGGAATGTTACATTATGACATCATAATGGAATGTTGCATTATGACATCATAATGGAATTTTACATTATGACATCATAATGGAATGTTGCATTATTACATCATAATGGAATTTTACATTATGCCATCATAATGGAATGTTGCATTATGACATCATAATGGAATTTTGCATTATGACATCATAATGGAATGTTGCATTATGACATCATAATGGAATTTTGCATTATGACATCATAATGGAATTTTTACATTATGACATCATAATGGAATTTTACATTATGACATCATAATGGAATTTTGCATTATGACATCATAATGGAATGTTACATTATGACATCATAATGGAATGTCACATTATGACATCATAATGGAATTTTGCATTATGACATCATAATGGAATGTTACATTATGACATCATAATGGAATTTTGCATTATATCATAATAAAATTTTTACATTATGACATCATAATGGAATTTTGAATTATGACATCATAATGGAATGTTACATTATGACATCATAATGGAATGTTGCATTATGCCATCATAATGTAATTTTTACATTATGACATCATAATGGAATTTGCATTATGACATCATAATGGAATTTTACATTATGACATCATAATGGAATTTTACATTATGACATCATAATGGAATTTTGCATTATGATATCATAATAATATTTTTACATTATGACATCATAATGGAATTTTGCATTATGACATCATAATGGAATGTTACATTATGACATCATAATGGAATGTTGCATTATGACATCATAATGGAATTTTACATTATGACATCATAATGGAATGTTGCATTATTACATCATAATGGAATTTTACATTATGCCATCATAATGGAATGTTGCATTATGACATCATAATGGAATTTTGCATTATGACATCATAATGGAATGTTGCATTATGACATCATAATGGAATTTTGCATTATGACATCATAATGGAATTTTGCATTATGACATCATAATGGAATTTTTACATTATGACATCATATTGGAATTTTACATTATGACTAGGGATGAGCGAACGTGTCCGTTACGGACACATCCGCACCCGGACACCGGCTTTGCCGAACACTGCAGTGTACGCGCGTAAGTGTCCGGGTGCCGCCGGGGGGCGGGGAGATGCGCGGCGGCGCGGGCGGCAGTAGCGGGGAACAGGGGGGAGCCCTCTCTCTCTCCCTCTCCCCCCCCCACTCCCCGCCGCACCCCCCCGCGCTGCCACGGCAGCCACCGAACTGTTTCGCCCGAACACTGAAGTGTTCGCAAAGTTCGGTGTTCGGGCGAAAAAGGGGCGGAGCCGAACGTGTTCGCTCATCTCTAATTATGACATCATAATGGAATTTTGCATTATGACATCATAATGGAATGTTACATTATGACATCATAATGGAATGTTGCATTATGACATCATAATGGAATTTTGCATTATGACATCATTATGGAATTTTGCATTATGACATCCTAATTGAATGTTACATTATGACATCATAATGGAATTTTGCATTATGACATCATAATGGAATGTTGCATTATGACATCATAATGGAATTTTACATTATGACATCATAATGGAATTTTGCATTATGACATCATAATGGAATTTTTACATTATGACATCATAATGGAATTTTGCATTATGACATCATAATGGAATTTTTACATTATGACATCATAATGGAATTTTGCATTATAACATCATAATGGCATTTTGCATTATGACATCATAATGGAATGTCGCATTATGACATCATAATGGAATTTTACATTATGACATCATAATGGAATGTTACATTATGACATCATAATGGAATGTTACCTTATGACATCACAATGGAATGTTGCATTATGACATCATAATGGAATGTTGCATTATGACATCATAATGGAATTTTACATTATGACATCATAATGGAATGTTGCATTATGACATCATAATGGAATTTTACATTATGCCATCATAATGGAATGTTGCATTATGACATCATAATGGAATTTTGCATTATGACATCATAATGGAATGTTGCATTATGACATGATAATGGAATTTTGCATTATGACATCATAATGGAATGTTGCATTTTGACATCATAATGGAATTTTACATTATGACATCATAATGGAATTTTACATTAT
Source organism: Eleutherodactylus coqui (assembly GCF_035609145.1). Lineage (NCBI taxonomy): Eukaryota > Metazoa > Chordata > Amphibia > Anura > Eleutherodactylidae > Eleutherodactylus > Eleutherodactylus coqui. The sequence continues at coordinate 112,103,487 of NC_089842.1, read as the reverse complement.
GACATCATAATGGAATTTTGCATTATGCCATCATAATTGAATTTTTACATTATGACATCATAATGGAATTTTGCATTATGACATCATAATGGAATTTTACATTATGACATCATAATGGAATTTTACATTATGACATCATAATGGAATTTTGCATTATGATATCATAATAAAATTTTTACATTATGACATCATAATGGAATTTTGCATTATGACATCATAATGGAATGTTGCATTATGACATCATAATGGAATTTTGCATTATGACATCATAATGGAATTTTGCATTATGACATCATAATGGAATTTTTACATTATGACATCATAATGGAATTTTACATTATGACATCATAATGGAATTTTACATTATGACATCATAATGGAATTTTGCATTATGATATCATAATAAAATTTTTACATTATGACATCATAATGGACTGTTGCATTATGACATCATAATGGACTGTTGCATTATGACATCATAATGGAATTTTACATTATGACATCATAATGGAATGTTGCATTATGACATCATAATGGAATTTTACATTATGACATCATAATGGAATGCTGCATTATGACATCATAATGGAATGTTACATTATGACATCATAATGGAATGTCACATTATGACATCATAATGGAATTTTGCATTATGACATCATAATGGAATGTTACATTATGACATCGTAATGGAATTTTACATTATGACATCATAATGGAATGTTGCATTATGACATCATAATGGAATTTTACATTATGACATCATAATGGAATTTTGCATTATGACATCATAATGGAATTTTACATTATGACATCATAATGGAATTTTGCATTATGACATTGTAATGGAATTTTTACATTATGACATCATAATGGAATTTTGCATTATGACATCGTAATGGAATTTTTACATTATGACGTCATAATGGAATTTTGCATTATGACATCATAATGGGATTTTGCATTATGACATCATAATGGAATGTTGCATTATGAAATCTTAATGGAATGTTGCATTATGACATCATAATGGAATGTTGCATTATGACATCATAATGGAATTTTACATTATGACATCATAATGGAATGTTGCATTATGACATCATAATGGAATTTTACATTATGACATCATAATGGAATGTTGCATTATGACATCATAATGGAATTTTACATTATGACATCATAATGGAATGTTGCATTATGACATCATAATGGAATTTTACATTATGACATCATAATGGAATGCTGCATTATGACATCATAATGGAATGTTGCATTATGACATCATAATGGAATTTTACATTATGACATCATAATGGAATTTTACATTATGACATCATAATGGAATTTTGCATTATGCCATCATAATGGAATTTTTACATTATGACATCATAATGGAATTTTGCATTATGACATCATAATGGAATTTTACATTATGACATCATAATGGAATTTTACATTATGACATCATAATGGAATTTTGCATTATGATATCATAATAAAATTTTTACATTATGACATCATAATGGACTGTTGCATTATGACATCATAATGGACTGTTGCATTATGACATCATAATGGAATTTTACATTATGACATCATAATGGAATGTTGCATTATGACATCATAATGGAATTTTACATTATGACATCATAATGGAATGCTGCATTATGACATCATAATGGAATGTTGCATTATGACATCATAATGGAATTTTACATTATGACATCATAATGGAATTTTACATTATGACATCATAATGGAATTTTGCATTATGCCATCATAATGGAATTTTTACATTATGACATCATAATGGAATTTTGCATTATGACATCATAATGGAATTTTACATTATGACATCATAATGGAATTTTACATTATGACATCATAATGGAATTTTGCATTATGATATCATAATAAAATTTTTACATTATGACATCATAATGGAATTTTGCATTATGACATCATAATGGACTGTTGCATTATGACATGATAATGGATTTTTTCATTATGACATCATAATGGAATGTTGCATTATGACATCATAATGGAATTTTACATTATGACATCATAATGGAATTTTGCATTATAACATCATAATGGCATTTTGCATTATGACATCATAATGGAATGCCGCATTATGACATCATAATGGAATTTTACATTATGACATCATAATGGAATGTTACATTATGACATCATAATGGAATGTTACCTTATGACATCACAATGGAATGTTGCATTATGACATCATAATGGAATTTTACATTATGCCATCATAATGGAATGTTGCATTATGACATCATAATGGAATTTTACATTATGCCATCATAATGGAATGTTGCATTATGACATCATAATGGAATTTTGCATTATGACATCATAATGGAATGTTGCATTATGACATGATAATGGAATTTTGCATTATGACATCATAATGGAATGTTGCATTATGACATCATAATGGAATTTTACATTATGACATCATAATGGAATTTTACATTATGACATCATAATGGAATTTTGCATTATGCCATCATAATTGAATTTTTACATTATGACATCATAATGGAATTTTGCATTATGACATCATAATGGAATTTTACATTATGACATCATAATGGAATTTTACATTATGACATCATAATGGAATTTTGCATTATGATATCATAATAAAATTTTTACATTATGACATCATAATGGAATTTTGCATTATGACATCATAATGGAATGTTGCATTATGACATCATAATGGAATTTTGCATTATGACATCATAATGGAATTTTGCATTATGACATCATAATGGAATTTTTACATTATGACATCATAATGGAATTTTACATTATGACATCATAATGGAATTTTACATTATGACATCATAATGGAATTTTACATTATGACATCATAATGGAATTTTGCATTATGATATCATAATAAAATTTTTACATTATGACATCATAATGGACTGTTGCATTATGACATCATAATGGACTGTTGCATTATGACATCATAATGGAATTTTACATTATGACATCATAATGGAATGTTGCATTATGACATCATAATGGAATTTTACATTATGACATCATAATGGAATGCTGCATTATGACATCATAATGGAATGTTACATTATGACATCATAATGGAATGTCACATTATGACATCATAATGGAATTTTGCATTATGACATCATAATGGAATGTTACATTATGACATCGTAATGGAATTTTACATTATGACATCATAATGGAATGTTGCATTATGACATCATAATGGAATTTTACATTATGACATCATAATGGAATTTTGCATTATGACATCATAATGGAATTTTACATTATGACATCATAATGGAATTTTGCATTATGACATTGTAATGGAATTTTTACATTATGACATCATAATGGAATTTTGCATTATGACATCGTAATGGAATTTTTACATTATGACGTCATAATGGAATTTTGCATTATGACATCATAATGGGATTTTGCATTATGACATCATAATGGAATGTTGCATTATGAAATCTTAATGGAATGTTGCATTATGACATCATAATGGAATGTTGCATTATGACATCATAATGGAATTTTACATTATGACATCATAATGGAATGTTGCATTATGACATCATAATGGAATTTTACATTATGACATCATAATGGAATGTTGCATTATGACATCATAATGGAATTTTACATTATGACATCATAATGGAATGTTGCATTATGACATCATAATGGAATTTTACATTATGACATCATAATGGAATGCTGCATTATGACATCATAATGGAATGTTGCATTATGACATCATAATGGAATTTTACATTATGACATCATAATGGAATTTTACATTATGACATCATAATGGAATTTTGCATTATGCCATCATAATGGAATTTTTACATTATGACATCATAATGGAATTTTGCATTATGACATCATAATGGAATTTTACATTATGACATCATAATGGAATTTTACATTATGACATCATAATGGAATTTTGCATTATGATATCATAATAAAATTTTTACATTATGACATCATAATGGACTGTTGCATTATGACATCATAATGGACTGTTGCATTATGACATCATAATGGAATTTTACATTATGACATCATAATGGAATGTTGCATTATGACATCATAATGGAATTTTACATTATGACATCATAATGGAATGCTGCATTATGACATCATAATGGAATGTTGCATTATGACATCATAATGGAATTTTACATTATGACATCATAATGGAATTTTACATTATGACATCATAATGGAATTTTGCATTATGCCATCATAATGGAATTTTTACATTATGACATCATAATGGAATTTTGCATTATGACATCATAATGGAATTTTACATTATGACATCATAATGGAATTTTACATTATGACATCATAATGGAATTTTGCATTATGATATCATAATAAAATTTTTACATTATGACATCATAATGGAATTTTGCATTATGACATCATAATGGACTGTTGCATTATGACATGATAATGGATTTTTTCATTATGACATCATAATGGAATGTTGCATTATGACATCATAATGGAATTTTACATTATGACATCATAATGGAATTTTGCATTATAACATCATAATGGCATTTTGCATTATGACATCATAATGGAATGCCGCATTATGACATCATAATGGAATTTTACATTATGACATCATAATGGAATGTTACATTATGACATCATAATGGAATGTTACCTTATGACATCACAATGGAATGTTGCATTATGACATCATAATGGAATGTTGCATTATGACATCATAATGGAATTTTACATTATGACATCATAATGGAATGTTGCATTATGACATCATAATGGAATTTTACATTATGCCATCATAATGGAATGTTGCATTATGACATCATAATGGAATTTTGCATTATGACATCATAATGGAATGTTGCATTATGACATGATAATGGAATTTTGCATTATGACATCATAATGGAATGTTGCATTATGACATCATAATGGAATTTTACATTATGACATCATAATGGAATTTTACATTATGACATCATAATGGAATTTTGCATTATGCCATCATAATTGAATTTTTACATTATGACATCATAATGGAATTTTGCATTATGACATCATAATGGAATTTTACATTATGACATCATAATGGAATTTTACATTATGACATCATAATGGAATTTTGCATTATGATATCATAATAAAATTTTTACATTATGACATCATAATGGAATTTTGCATTATGACATCATAATGGAATGTTGCATTATGACATCATAATGGAATTTTGCATTATGACATCATAATGGAATTTTGCATTATGACATCATAATGGAATTTTTACATTATGACATCATAATGGAATTTTACATTATGACATCATAATGGAATTTTGCATTATGACATCATAATGGAATGTTACATTATGACATCATAATGGAATGTCACATTATGACATCATAATGGAATTTTGCATTATGACATCATAATGGAATTGTACATTATGACATCGTAATGGAATTTTACATTATGACATCGTAATGGAATTTTTACATTATGACGTCATAATGGAATTTTGCATTATGACATTGTAATGGAATTTTTACATTATGACATCATAATGGAATTTTGCATTATGACATCGTAATGGAATTTTTACATTATGACGTCATAATGGAATTTTGCATTATGACATCATAATGGGATTTTGCATTATGACATCATAATGGAATGTTGCATTATGAAATCTTAATGGAATGTTGCATTATGACATCATAATGGAATGTTGCATTATGACATCATAATGGAATTTTACATTATGACATCATAATGGAATGTTGCATTATGACATCATAATGGAATTTTACATTATGACATCATAATGGAATGTTGCATTATGACATCATAATGGAATTTTACATTATGACATCATAATGGAATGTTGCATTATGACATCATAATGGAATTTTACATTATGACATCATAATGGAATGCTGCATTATGACATCATAATGGAATGTTGCATTATGACATCATAATGGAATTTTACATTATGACATCATAATGGAATTTTACATTATGACATCATAATGGAATTTTGCATTATGCCATCATAATGGAATTTTTACATTATGACATCATAATGGAATTTTGCATTATGACATCATAATGGAATTTTACATTATGACATCATAATGGAATTTTACATTATGACATCATAATGGAATTTTGCATTATGATATCATAATAAAATTTTTACATTATGACATCATAATGGAATTTTGCATTATGACATCATAATGGACTGTTGCATTATGACATGATAATGGATTTTTTCATTATGACATCATAATGGAATGTTGCATTATGACATCATAATGGAATTTTACATTATGACATCTTAATGGAATTTTACATTATGACATCATAATGGAATTTTGCATTATGCCATCATAATGGAATTTTTACATAATGACATCATAATGGAATTTTGCATTATGACATCATAATAGAATATTACATTATGACATCATAATGGAATTTTACATTATGACATCATAATGGAATTTTGCATTATGATATCATAATAAAATTTTTACATTATGACATCATAATGGAATTTTGCATTATGACATCATAATGGAATTTTGCATTATGACATCATAATGGAATTTTACATTATGACATCATAATGGAATTTTGCATTATGACATTGTAATGGAATTTTTACATTATGACATCATAATGGAATTTTGCATTATGACATCGTAATGGAATTTTTACATTATGACATCATAATGGAATTTTGCATTATGACATCATAATGGAATGTAACATTATGACATCATAATGGAATGTTGCATTATGACATCATAATGGAATGTTGCATTATGACATCATAATGGAATGTTGCATTATGACATCATAATGGAATTTTACATTATGACATCATAATGGAATTTTGCATTATGCCATCATAATGGAATTTTTACATTATGACATCATAATGGAATGTTACATTATGACATCATAATGGAATTTTTACATTATGACATCATAATGGAATTTTTACATTATGACATCATAATGGAATTTTGCATTATGACATCATAATGGAATGTAACATTATGACATCATAATGGAATGTTGCATTATGACATCATAATGGAATTTTACATTATGACATCATAATGGAATTTTGCATTATGCCATCATAATGGAATTTTTACATTATGACATCATAATGGAATGTTGCATTATTACATCATAATGGAATTTTACATTATGCCATCATAATGGAATGTTGCATTATGACATCATAATGGAATTTTGCATTATGACATCATAATGGAATGTTGCATTATGACATGATAATGGAATTTTGCATTATGACATCATAATGGAATGTTGCATTATGACATGATAATGGAATTTTGCATTATGACATCATAATGGAATGTTACATTATGACATCATTATGGAATGTTGCATTATTACATCATAATGGAATTTTACATTATGCCATCATAATGGAATGTTGCATTATGACATCATAATGGAATTTTGCATTATGACATCATAATGGAATGTTGCATTATGACATGATAATGGAATTTTGCATTATGACATCATAATGGAATGTTGCATTATGACATCATAATGGAATTTTACATTATGACATCATAATGGAATTTTACATTATGACATCATAATGGAATTTTGCATTATGCCATCATAATGGAATTTTTACATTATGACATCATAATGGAATTTTGCATTATGACATCATAATGGAATTTTACATTATGACATCATAATGGAATTTTACATTATGACATCATAATGGAATTTTGCATTATGATATCATAATAAAATTTTTACATTATGACATCATAATGGAATTTTGCATTATGACATCATAATGGAATGTTACATTATGACATCATAATGGAATGTTGCATTATGACATCATAATGGAATTTTACATTATGACATCATAATGGAATGTTGCATTATTACATCATAATGGAATTTTACATTATGCCATCATAATGGAATGTTGCATTATGACATCATAATGGAATTTTGCATTATGACATCAAAATGGAATGTTGCATTATGACATCATAATGGAATTTTGCATTATGACATCATAATGGAATTTTGCATTATGACATCATAATGGAATTTTTACATTATGACATCATAATGGAATTTTTACATTATGACATCATAATGGAATTTTGCATTATGACATCATAATGGAATGTTACATTATGACATCATAATGGAATGTCACATTATGACATCATAATGGAATTTTGCATTATGACATCATAATGGAATGTTACATTATGACATCGTAATGGAATTTTACATTATGACATCATAATGGAATTTTGCATTATGACATCATACTGGAATTTTACATTACGACATCATAATGGAATTTTGCATTATGACATCATAATGGAATTTTGCATTATGACATCGTAATGGAATTTTACATTATGACATCATAATGGAATTTTACATTATGACATCATAATGGAATTTTGCATTATGACATCATAATGGAATTTTACATTATGACATCATAATGGAATTTTGCATTATGACATTGTAATGGAATTTTTACATTATGACATCATAATGGAATTTTGCATTATGACATCGTAATGGAATTTTTACATTATGACATCATAATGGAATTTTGCATTATGACATCATAATGGAATTTTACATTATGACATCATAATGGAATGTTGCATTATGACATCATAATGGAATTTTACATTATGACATCATAATGGAATGTTGCATTATGACATCATAATGGAATTTTACATTATGACATCATAATGGAATGTTGCATTACGACATCATAATGGAATTTTACATTATGACATCATAATGGAATGTTGCATTACGACATCATAATGGAATTTTACATTATGACATCATAATGGAATGCTGCATTATGACATCATAATGGAATGTTGCATTATGACATCATAATGGAATTTTACATTATGACATCATAATGGAATTTTACATTATGACATCATAATGGAATTTTGCATTATGCCATCATAATGGAATTTTTACATTATGACATCATAATGGAATTTTGCATTATGACATCATAATGGAATTTTACATTATGACATCATAATGGAATTTTACATTATGACATCATAATGGAATTTTGCATTATGATATCATAATAAAATTTTTACATTATGACATCATAATGGAATTTTGAATTATGACATCATAATGGAATGTTACATTATGACATCATAATGGAATGTTGCATTATGACATCATAATGGAATTTTACATTATGACATCATAATGGAATGTTGCATTATTACATCATAATGGAATTTTACATTATGCCATCATAATGGAATGTTGCATTATGACATCATAATGGAATTTTGCATTATGACATCATAATGGAATGTTGCATTATGACATCATAATGGAATTTTGCATTATGACATCATAATGGAATTTTGCATTATGACATCATAATGGAATTTTACATTATGACATCATAATGGAATTTTGCATTATGCCATCATAATGGAATTTTTACATTATGACATCATAATGGAATGTTGCATTATTACATCATAATGGAATTTTACATTATGCCATCATAATGGAATGTTGCATTATGACATCATAATGGAATTTTGCATTATGACATCATAATGGAATGTTGCATTATGACATGATAATGGAATTTTGCATTATGACATCATAATGGAATGTTGCATTATGACATCATAATGGAATTTTGCATTATGACATCATAATGGAATTTTACATTATGACATCATAATGGAATTTTACATTATGACATCATAATGGAATTTTGCATTATGATATCATAATAAAATTTTTACATTATGACATCATAATGGAATTTTGCATTATGACATCATAATGGAATGTTACATTATGACATCATAATGGAATGTTGCATTATGACATCATAATGGAATTTTATATTATGACATCATAATGGAATGTTGCATTATTACATCATAATGGAATTTTACATTATGCCATCATAATGGAATGTTGCATTATGACATCATAATGGAATTTTGCATTATGACATCATAATGGAATGTTGCATTATGACATCATAATGGAATTTTGCATTATGACATCATAATGGAATTTTGCATTATGACATCATAATGGAATTTTACATTCTGACATCATAATGGAATTTTGCATTATGACATGATAATGGAATTTTGCATTATGACATCATAATGGAATGTTGCATTATGACATGATAATGGAATTTTGCATTATGACATCATAATGGAATGTTGCATTATGACATGATAATGGAATTTTGCATTATGACATCATAATGGAATGTTACATTATGACATCATTATGGAATGTTGCATTATTACATCATAATGGAATTTTACATTATGCCATCATAATGGAATGTTGCATTATGACATCATAATGGAATTTTGCATTATGACATCATAATGGAATGTTGCATTATGACATGATAATGGAATTTTGCATTATGACATCATAATGGAATGTTGCATTATGACATCATAATGGAATTTTACATTATGACATCATAATGGAATTTTACATTATGACATCATAATGGAATTTTGCATTATGCCATCATAATGGAATTTTTACATTATGACATCATAATGGAATTTTGCATTATGACATCATAATGGAATTTTACATTATGACATCATAATGGAATTTTACATTATGACATCATAATGGAATTTTGCATTATGATATCATAATAAAATTTTTACATTATGACATCATAATGGAATTTTGCATTATGACATCATAATGGAATGTTACATTATGACATCATAATGGAATGTTGCATTATGACATCATAATGGAATTTTACATTATGACATCATAATGGAATGTTGCATTATTACATCATAATGGAATTTTACATTATGCCATCATAATGGAATGTTGCATTATGACATCATAATGGAATTTTGCATTATGACATCAAAATGGAATGTTGCATTATGACATCATAATGGAATTTTGCATTATGACATCATAATGGAATTTTGCATTATGACATCATAATGGAATTTTTACATTATGACATCATAATGGAATTTTTACATTATGACATCATAATGGAATTTTGCATTATGACATCATAATGGAATGTTACATTATGACATCATAATGGAATGTCACATTATGACATCATAATGGAATTTTGCATTATGACATCATAATGGAATGTTACATTATGACATCGTAATGGAATTTTACATTATGACATCATAATGGAATTTTGCATTATGACATCATACTGGAATTTTACATTACGACATCATAATGGAATTTTGCATTATGACATCATAATGGAATTTTGCATTATGACATCGTAATGGAATTTTACATTATGACATCATAATGGAATTTTACATTATGACATCATAATGGAATTTTGCATTATGACATCATAATGGAATTTTACATTATGACATCATAATGGAATTTTGCATTATGACATTGTAATGGAATTTTTACATTATGACATCATAATGGAATTTTGCATTATGACATCGTAATGGAATTTTTACATTATGACATCATAATGGAATTTTGCATTATGACATCATAATGGAATTTTACATTATGACATCATAATGGAATGTTGCATTATGACATCATAATGGAATTTTACATTATGACATCATAATGGAATGTTGCATTATGACATCATAATGGAATTTTACATTATGACATCATAATGGAATGTTGCATTACGACATCATAATGGAATTTTACATTATGACATCATAATGGAATGTTGCATTACGACATCATAATGGAATTTTACATTATGACATCATAATGGAATGCTGCATTATGACATCATAATGGAATGTTGCATTATGACATCATAATGGAATTTTACATTATGACATCATAATGGAATTTTACATTATGACATCATAATGGAATTTTGCATTATGCCATCATAATGGAATTTTTACATTATGACATCATAATGGAATTTTGCATTATGACATCATAATGGAATTTTACATTATGACATCATAATGGAATTTTACATTATGACATCATAATGGAATTTTGCATTATGATATCATAATAAAATTTTTACATTATGACATCATAATGGAATTTTGAATTATGACATCATAATGGAATGTTACATTATGACATCATAATGGAATGTTGCATTATGACATCATAATGGAATTTTACATTATGACATCATAATGGAATGTTGCATTATTACATCATAATGGAATTTTACATTATGCCATCATAATGGAATGTTGCATTATGACATCATAATGGAATTTTGCATTATGACATCATAATGGAATGTTGCATTATGACATCATAATGGAATTTTGCATTATGACATCATAATGGAATTTTGCATTATGACATCATAATGGAATTTTGCATTATGACATCATAATGGAATTTTACATTATGACATCATAATGGAATTTTACATTATGACATCATAATGGAATTTTGCATTATGCCATCATAATGGAATTTTTACATTATGACATCATAATGGAATGTTGCATTATTACATCATAATGGAATTTTACATTATGCCATCATAATGGAATGTTGCATTATGACATCATAATGGAATTTTGCATTATGACATCATAATGGAATGTTGCATTATGACATGATAATGGAATTTTGCATTATGACATCATAATGGAATGTTGCATTATGACATCATAATGGAATTTTGCATTATGACATCATAATGGAATTTTACATTATGACATCATAATGGAATTTTACATTATGACATCATAATGGAATTTTGCATTATGATATCATAATAAAATTTTTACATTATGACATCATAATGGAATTTTGCATTATGACATCATAATGGAATGTTACATTATGACATCATAATGGAATGTTGCATTATGACATCATAATGGAATTTTACATTATGACATCATAATGGAATGTTGCATTATTACATCATAATGGAATTTTACATTATGCCATCATAATGGAATGTTGCATTATGACATCATAATGGAATTTTGCATTATGACATCATAATGGAATGTTGCATTATGACATCATAATGGAATTTTGCATTATGACATCATAATGGAATTTTGCATTATGACATCATAATGGAATTTTACATTCTGACATCATAATGGAATTTTGCATTATGACATCATAATGGAATGTTACATTATGACATCATAATGGAATGTCACATTATGACATCATAATGGAATTTTGCATTATGACATCATTATGGAATGTTACATTATGACATCGTAATGGAATTTTACATTATGACATCATAATGGAATTTTGCATTATGACATCATAATGGAATTTTACATTATGACATCATAATGGAATTTTGCATTATGATATCATAATAAAATTTTTACATTATGACATCATAATGGAATTTTGCATTATGACATCATAATGGAATGTTACATTATGACATCATAATGGAATGTTGCATTATGACATCATAATGGAATTTTACATTATGACATCATAATGGAATGTTGCATTATTACATCATAATGGAATTTTACATTATGCCATCATAATGGAATGTTGCATTATGACATCATAATGGAATTTTGCATTATGACATCAAAATGGAATGTTGCATTATGACATCATAATGGAATTTTGCATTATGACATCATAATGGAATTTTGCATTATGACATCATAATGGAATTTTTACATTATGACATCATAATGGAATTTTTACATTATGACATCATAATGGAATTTTGCATTATGACATCATAATGGAATGTTACATTATGACATCATAATGGAATGTCACATTATGACATCATAATGGAATTTTGCATTATGACATCATAATGGAATGTTACATTATGACATCGTAATGGAATTTTACATTATGACATCATAATGGAATTTTGCATTATGACATCATACTGGAATTTTACATTACGACATCATAATGGAATTTTGCATTATGACATCATAATGGAATTTTGCATTATGACATCGTAATGGAATTTTACATTATGACATCATAATGGAATTTTACATTATGACATCATAATGGAATTTTGCATTATGACATCATAATGGAATTTTACATTATGACATCATAATGGAATTTTGCATTATGACATTGTAATGGAATTTTTACATTATGACATCATAATGGAATTTTGCATTATGACATCGTAATGGAATTTTTACATTATGACATCATAATGGAATTTTGCATTATGACATCATAATGGAATTTTACATTATGACATCATAATGGAATGTTGCATTATGACATCATAATGGAATTTTACATTATGACATCATAATGGAATGTTGCATTATGACATCATAATGGAATTTTACATTATGACATCATAATGGAATGTTGCATTACGACATCATAATGGAATTTTACATTATGACATCATAATGGAATGTTGCATTACGACATCATAATGGAATTTTACATTATGACATCATAATGGAATGCTGCATTATGACATCATAATGGAATGTTGCATTATGACATCATAATGGAATTTTACATTATGACATCATAATGGAATTTTACATTATGACATCATAATGGAATTTTGCATTATGCCATCATAATGGAATTTTTACATTATGACATCATAATGGAATTTTGCATTATGACATCATAATGGAATTTTACATTATGACATCATAATGGAATTTTACATTATGACATCATAATGGAATTTTGCATTATGATATCATAATAAAATTTTTACATTATGACATCATAATGGAATTTTGAATTATGACATCATAATGGAATTTTACATTATGACATCATAATGGAATGTTGCATTATTACATCATAATGGAATTTTACATTATGCCATCATAATGGAATGTTGCATTATGACATCATAATGGAATTTTGCATTATGACATCATAATGGAATGTTGCATTATGACATGATAATGGAATTTTGCATTATGACATCATAATGGAATGTTGCATTATGACATCATAATGGAATTTTGCATTATGACATCATAATGGAATTTTACATTATGACATCATAATGGAATTTTACATAATGACATCATAATGGAATTTTGCATTATGATATCATAATAAAATTTTTACATTATGACATCATAATGGAATTTTGCATTATGACATCATAATGGAATGTTACATTATGACATCATAATGGAATGTTGCATTATGACATCATAATGGAATTTTACATTATGACATCATAATGGAATGTTGCATTATTACATCATAATGGAATTTTACATTATGCCATCATAATGGAATGTTGCATTATGACATCATAATGGAATTTTGCATTATGACATCATAATGGAATGTTGCATTATGACATCATAATGGAATTTTGCATTATGACATCATAATGGAATTTTGCATTATGACATCATAATGGAATTTTACATTCTGACATCATAATGGAATTTTGCATTATGACATCATAATGGAATGTTACATTATGACATCATAATGGAATGTCACATTATGACATCATAATGGAATTTTGCATTATGACATCATTATGGAATGTTACATTATGACATCGTAATGGAATTTTACATTATGACATCATAATGGAATTTTGCATTATGACATCATAATGGAATTTTACATTATGACATCATAATGGAATTTTGCATTATGAGATCATAATGGAATTTTACATTATGACATCATAATGGAATTTTGCATTATGACATTGTAATGGAATTTTTACATTATGACATCGTAATGGAATTTTTACATTATGACATCATAATGGAATGTTGCATTATTACATCATAATGGAATTTTACATTATGCCATCATAATGGAATGTTGCATTACGACATCATAATGGAATTTTACATTATGACATCATAATGGAATGCTGCATTATGACATCATAATGGAATGTTGCATTATGACATCATAATGGAATTTTACATTATGACATCATAATGGAATTTTACATTATGACATCATAATGGAATTTTGCATTATGCCATCATAATGGAATTTTTACATTATGACATCATAATGGAATTTTGCATTATGACATCATAATGGAATTTTACATTATGACATCATAATGGAATTTTACATTATGACATCATAATGGAATTTTGCATTATGATATCATAATAAAATTTTTACATTATGACATCATAATGGAATTTTGAATTATGACATCATAATGGAATGTTACATTATGACATCATAATGGAATGTTGCATTATGACATCATAATGGAATTTTACATTATGACATCATAATGGAATGTTGCATTATTACATCATAATGGAATTTTACATTATGCCATCATAATGGAATGTTGCATTATGACATCATAATGGAATTTTGCATTATGACATCATAATGGAATGTTGCATTATGACATCATAATGGAATTTTGCATTATGACATCATAATGGAATTTTGCATTATGACATCATAATGGAATTTTACATTATGACATCATAATGGAATTTTACATTATGACATCATAATGGAATTTTGCATTATGCCATCATAATGGAATTTTTACATTATGACATCATAATGGAATGTTGCATTATTACATCATAATGGAATTTTACATTATGCCATCATAATGGAATGTTGCATTATGACATCATAATGGAATTTTGCATTATGACATCATAATGGAATGTTGCATTATGACATGATAATGGAATTTTGCATTATGACATCATAATGGAATGTTGCATTATGACATCATAAAGGAATTTTGCATTATGACATCATAATGGAATTTTACATTATGACATCATAATGGAATTTTACATTATGACATCATATTGGAATTTTGCATTATGATATCATAATAAAATTTTTACATTATGAAATCATAATGGAATTTTGCATTATGACATCATAATGGAATGTTACATTATGACATCATAATGGAATGTTGCATTATGACATCATAATGGAATTTTACATTATGACATCATAATGGAATGTTGCATTATTACATCATAATGGAATTTTACATTATGCCATCATAATGGAATGTTGCATTATGACATCATAATGGAATGTTGCATTATGACATCATAATGGAATTTTGCATTATGACATCATAATGGAATGTTGCATTATGACATCATAATGGAATTTTGCATTATGACATCATAATGGAATTTTGCATTATGACATCATAATGGAATTTTTACATTGTGACATCATAATGGAATTTTACATTCTGACATCATAATGGAATTTTGCATTATGACATCATAATGGAATGTTACATTATGACATCATAATGGAATGTTACATTATGACATCATAATGGAATGTCACATTATGACATCATAATGGAATTTTGCATTATGACATCATTATGGAATGTTACATTATGACATCGTAATGGAATTTTACATTATGACATCATAATGGAATTTTGCATTATGACATCATAATGGAATTTGTGCATTATGACATCATAATGGAATTTTGCATTATGAGATCATAATGGAATTTTACATTATGACATCATAATGGAATTTTGCATTATGACATTGTAATGGAATTTTTACATTATGACATCGTAATGGAATTTTTACATTATGACATCATAATGGAATGTTGCATTATTACATCATAATGGAATTTTACATTATGCCATCATAATGGAATTTTGCATTATGACATCATAATGGAATGTTGCATTATGACATCATAATGGAATTTTGCATTATGACATCATAATGGAATTTTGCATTATGACATCATAATGGAATTTTTACATTATGACATCATAATGGAATTTTACATTATGACTAGGGATGAGCGAACGTGTCCGTTACGGACACATCCGCACCCGGACACCGGCTTTGCCGAACACTGCAGTGTTCGCGCGTAAGTGTCCGGGTGCCGCCGGGGGGCGGGGAGATGCGCGGCGGCGCGGGCGGCAGTAGCGGGGAACAGGGGGGAGCCCTCTCTCTCTCCCTCTCCCCCCCCACTCCCCGCCGCACCCCCCCGCGCTGCCACGGCAGCCCCCGAACTTTTTCGCCCGAACACTGAAGTGTTCGCAAAGTTCGGTGTTCGGGCGAAAAAGGGGCGGAGCCGAACGTGTTCGCTCATCTCTAATTATGACATCATAATGGAATTTTGCATTATGACATCATAATGGAATGTTACATTATGACATCATAATGGAATGTTGCATTATGACATCATAATGGAATTTTGCATTATGACATCATTATGGAATTTTGCATTATGACATCCTAATTGAATGTTACATTATGACATCATAATGGAATTTTACATTATGACATCATAATGGAATGTTGCATTATGACATCATAATGGAATTTTACATTATGACATCATAATGGAATTTTGCATTATGACATCATAATGGAATTTTTACATTATGACATCATAATGGAATTTTGCATTATGACATCATAATGGAATTTTTACATTATGACATCATAATGGAATTTTGCATTATAACATCATAATGGCATTTTGCATTATGACATCATAATGGAATGTCGCATTATGACATCATAATGGAATTTTACATTATGACATCATAATGGAATGTTACATTATGACATCATAATGGAATGTTACCTTATGACATCACAATGGAATGTTGCATTATGACATCATAATGGAATGTTGCATTATGACATGATAATGGAATTTTACATTATGACATCATAATGGAATGTTGCATTATGACATCATAATGGAATTTTACATTATGCCATCATAATGGAATGTTGCATTATGACATCATAATGGAATTTTGCATTATGACATCATAATGGAATGTTGCATTATGACATCATAATGGAATTTTGCATTATGACATCATAATGGAATTTTGCATTATGACATCATAATGGAATTTTTACATTATGACATCATAATGGAATTTTACATTATGACATCATAATGGAATTTTGCATTATGACATCATAATGGAATGTTACATTATGACATCATAATGGAATGTCACATTATGACATCATAATGGAATTTTGCATTATGACATCATAATGGAATGTTGCATTATGACATCATAATGGAATTTTACATTATGACATCATAATGGAATTTTGCATTATGACATTGTAATGGAATTTTTACATTATGACATCATAATGGAATTTTGCATTATGACATCGTAATGGAATTTTTACATTATGACGTCATAATGGAATTTTGCATTATGACATCATAATGGGATTTTGCATTATGACATCATAATGGAATGTTGCATTATGAAATCTTAATGGAATGTTGCATTATGACATCATAATGGAATGTTGCATTATGACATCATAATGGAATTTTACATTATGACATCATAATGGAATGTTGCATTATGACATCATAATGGAATTTTACATTATGACATCATAATGGAATGTTGCATTATGACATCATACTGGAATTTTACATTATGACATCATAATGGAATGTTGCATTACGACATCCTAATGGAATGTTGTATTATGACATCATAATGGAATTTTACATTATGACATCATAATGGAATGTTGCATTATGACATCATACTGGAATTTTACATTATGACATCATAATGGAATTTTGCATTATGATATCATAATAAAATTTTTACATTATGACATCATAATGGAATTTTGCATTATGACATCATAATGGACTGTTGCATTATGACATGATAATGGATTTTTTCATTATGACATCATAATGGAATGTTGCATTATGACATCATAATGGAATTTTACATTATGACATCATAATGGAATTTTACATTATGACATCATAATGGAATTTTGCATTATGCCATCATAATGGAATTTTTACATTATGACATCATAATGGAATTTTGCATTATGACATCATAATAGAATATTACATTATGACATCATAATGGAATTTTACATTATGACATCATAATGGAATTTTGCATTATGATATCATAATAAAATTTTTACATTATGACATCATAATGGAATTTTGCATTATGACATCATAATGGAATTTTGCATTATGACATCATAATGGAATTTTACATTATGACATCATAATGGAATTTTGCATTATGACATTGTAATGGAATTTTTACATTATGACATCATAATGGAATTTTGCATTATGACATCGTAATGGAATTTTTACATTATGACATCATAATGGAATTTTGCATTATGACATCATAATGGAATGTAACATTATGACATCATAATGGAATGTTGCATTATGACATCATAATGGAATGTTGCATTATGACATCATAATGGAATGTTGCATTATGACATCATAATGGAATTTTACATTATGACATCATAATGGAATTTTGCATTATGCCATCATAATGGAATTTTTACATTATGACATCATAATGGAATGTTACATTATGACATTATAATGGAATTTTTACATTATGACATCATAATGGAATTTTTACATTATGACATCATAATGGAATTTTGCATTATGACATCATAATGGAATGTAACATTATGACATCATAATGGAATGTTGCATTATGACATCATAATGGAATGTTGCATTATGACATCATAATGGAATTTTACATTATGACATCATAATGGAATTTTGCATTATGCCATCATAATGGAATTTTTACATTATGACATCATAATGGAATGTTGCATTATTACATCATAATGGAATTTTACATTATGCCATCATAATGGAATGTTGCATTATGACATCATAATGGAATTTTTACATTATGACATCATAATGGAATGTTGCATTATTACATCATAATGGAATTTTACATTATGCCATCATAATGGAATTTTGCATTATGACATCATAATGGAATGTTGCATTATGACATCATAATGGAATTTTGCATTATGACATCATAATGGAATTTTGCATTATGACATCATAATGGAATTTTTACATTATGACATCATAATGGAATTTTACATTATGACTAGGGATGAGCGAACGTGTCCGTTACGGACACATCCGCACCCGGACACCGGCTTTGCCGAACACTGCAGTGTTCGCGCGTAAGTGTCCGGGTGCCGCCGGGGGGCGGGGAGATGCGCGGCGGCGCGGGCGGCAGTAGCGGGGAACAGGGGGGAGCCCTCTCTCTCTCCCTCTCCCCCCCCACTCCCCGCCGCACCCCCCCGCGCTGCCACGGCAGCCCCCGAACTTTTTCGCCCGAACACTGAAGTGTTCGCAAAGTTCGGTGTTCGGGCGAAAAAGGGGCGGAGCCGAACGTGTTCGCTCATCTCTAATTATGACATCATAATGGAATTTTGCATTATGACATCATAATGGAATGTTACATTATGACATCATAATGGAATGTTGCATTATGACATCATAATGGAATTTTGCATTATGACATCATTATGGAATTTTGCATTATGACATCCTAATTGAATGTTACATTATGACATCATAATGGAATTTTGCATTATGACATCATAATGGAATGTTGCATTATGACATCATAATGGAATTTTACATTATGACATCATAATGGAATTTTGCATTATGACATCATAATGGAATTTTTACATTATGACATCATAATGGAATTTTGCATTATGACATCATAATGGAATTTTTACATTATGACATCATAATGGAATTTTGCATTATAACATCATAATGGCATTTTGCATTATGACATCATAATGGAATGTCGCATTATGACATCATAATGGAATTTTACATTATGACATCATAATGGAATGTTACATTATGACATCATAATGGAATGTTACCTTATGACATCACAATGGAATGTTGCATTATGACATCATAATGGAATGTTGCATTATGACATGATAATGGAATTTTACATTATGACATCATAATGGAATGTTGCATTATGACATCATAATGGAATTTTACATTATGCCATCATAATGGAATGTTGCATTATGACATCATAATGGAATTTTGCATTATGACATCATAATGGAATGTTGCATTATGACATCATAATGGAATTTTGCATTATGACATCATAATGGAATTTTGCATTATGACATCATAATGGAATTTTTAAATTATGACATCATAATGGAATTTTACATTATGACATCATAATGGAATTTTGCATTATGACATCATAATGGAATGTTACATTATGACATCATAATGGAATGTCACATTATGACATCATAATGGAATTTTGCATTATGACATCATAATGGAATGTTGCATTATGACATCATAATGGAATTTTACATTATGACATCATAATGGAATTTTGCATTATGACATTGTAATGGAATTTTTACATTATGACATCATAATGGAATTTTGCATTATGACATCGTAATGGAATTTTTACATTATGACGTCATAATGGAATTTTGCATTATGACATCATAATGGGATTTTGCATTATGACATCATAATGGAATGTTGCATTATGAAATCTTAATGGAATGTTGCATTATGACATCATAATGGAATGTTGCATTATGACATCATAATGGAATTTTACATTATGACATCATAATGGAATGTTGCATTATGACATCATAATGGAATTTTACATTATGACATCATAATGGAATGTTGCATTATGACATCATACTGGAATTTTACATTATGACATCATAATGGAATGTTGCATTACGACATCCTAATGGAATGTTGTATTATGACATCATAATGGAATTTTACATTATGACATCATAATGGAATGTTGCATTATGACATCATACTGGAATTTTACATTATGACATCATAATGGAATGCTGCATTATGACATCCTAATGGAATGTTGTATTATGACATCATAATGGAATTTTACATTATGACATCATAATGGAATTTTACATTATGACATCATAATGGAATTTTGCATTATGCCATCATAATGGAATTTTTACATTATGACATCATAATGGAATTTTGCATTATGACATCATAATGGAATTTTACATTATGACATCATAATGGAATTTTACATTATGACATCATAATGGAATTTTGCATTATGATATCATAATAAAATTTTTACATTATGACATCATAATGGAATTTTGCATTATGACATCATAATGGACTGTTGCATTATGACATGATAATGGATTTTTTCATTATGACATCATAATGGAATGTTGCATTATGACATCATAATGGAATTTTACATTATGACATCATAATGGAATTTTACATTATGACATCATAATGGAATTTTGCATTATGCCATCATAATGGAATTTTTACATTATGACATCATAATGGAATTTTGCATTATGACATCATAATAGAATATTACATTATGACATCATAATGGAATTTTACATTATGACATCATAATGGAATTTTGCATTATGATATCATAATAAAATTTTTACATTATGACATCATAATGGAATTTTGCATTATGACATCATAATGGAATTTTGCATTATGACATCATAATGGAATTTTACATTATGACATCATAATGGAATTTTGCATTATGACATTGTAATGGAATTTTTACATTATGACATCATAATGGAATTTTGCATTATGACATCGTAATGGAATTTTTACATTATGACATCATAATGGAATTTTGCATTATGACATCATAATGGAATGTAACATTATGACATCATAATGGAATGTTGCATTATGACATCATAATGGAATGTTGCATTATGACATCATAATGGAATGTTGCATTATGACATCATAATGGAATTTTACATTATGACATCATAATGGAATTTTGCATTATGCCATCATAATGGAATTTTTACATTATGACATCATAATGGAATGTTACATTATGACATCATAATGGAATTTTTACATTATGACATCATAATGGAATTTTTACATTATGACATCATAATGGAATTTTGCATTATGACATCATAATGGAATGTAACATTATGACATCATAATGGAATGTTGCATTATGACATCATAATGGAATGTTGCATTATGACATCATAATGGAATTTTACATTATGACATCATAATGGAATTTTGCATTATGCCATCATAATGGAATTTTTACATTATGACATCATAATGGAATGTTGCATTATTACATCATAATGGAATTTTACATTATGCCATCATAATGGAATGTTGCATTATGACATCATAATGGAATTTTGCATTATGACATCATAATGGAATGTTGCATTATGACATGATAATGGAATTTTGCATTATGACATCATAATGGAATGTTGCATTATGACATGATAATGGAATTTTGCATTATGACATCATAATGGAATGTTGCATTATGACATCATAATGGAATTTTGCATTATGACATCATAATGGAATTTTACATTATGACATCATAATGGAATTTTGCATTATGATATCATAATAAAATTTTTACATTATGACATCATAATGGAATTTTGCATTATGACATCATAATGGAATGTTACATTATGACATCATAATGGAATGTTGCATTATGACATCATAATGGAATTTTACATTATGACATCATAATGGAATGTTGCATTATTACATCATAATGGAATTTTACATTATGCCATCATAATGGAATGTTGCATTATGACATCATAATGGAATTTTGCATTATGACATCATAATGGAATGTTGCATTATGACATCATAATGGAATTTTACATTATGACATCATAATGGAATTTTGCATTATGACATCATAATGGAATGTTACATTATGACATCATTATGGAATGTTGCATTATTACATCATAATGGAATTTTACATTATGCCATCATAATGGAATGTTGCATTTTGACATCATAATGGAATTTTGCATTATGACATCATAATGGAATGTTGCATTATGACATGATAATGGAATTTTGCATTATGACATCATAATGGAATGTTGCATTATGACATCATAATGGAATTTTACATTATGACATCATAATGGAATTTTACATTATGACATCATAATGGAATTTTGCATTATGCCATCATAATGGAATTTTTACATTATGACATCATAATGGAATTTTGCATTATGACATCATAATGGAATTTTACATTATGACATCATAATGGAATTTTACATTATGACATCATAATGGAATTTTGCATTATGATATCATAATAAAATTTTTACATTATGACATCATAATGGAATTTTGCATTATGACATCATAATGGAATGTTACATTATGACATCATAATGGAATGTTGCATTATGACATCATAATGGAATTTTACATTATGACATCATAATGGAATGTTGCATTATTACATCATAATGGAATTTTACATTATGCCATCATAATGGAATGTTGCATTATGACATCATAATGGAATTTTGCATTATGACATCATAATGGAATGTTGCATTATGACATCATAATGGAATTTTGCATTATGACATCATAATGGAATTTTGCATTATGACATCATAATGGAATTTTTACATTATGACATCATAATGGAATTTTTACATTATGACATCATAATGGAATTTTGCATTATGACATCATAATGGAATGTTACATTATGACATCATAATGGAATGTCACATTATGACATCATAATGGAATTTTGCATTATGACATCATAATGGAATGTTACATTATGACATCGTAATGGAATTTTACATTATGACATCATAATGGAATTTTGCATTATGACATCATACTGGAATTTTACATTACGACATCATAATGGAATTTTGCATTATGACATCATAATGGAATTTTGCATTATGACATCGTAATGGAATTTTACATTATGACATCATAATGGAATTTTGCATTATGACATCATAATGGAATTTTACATTATGACATCATAATGGAATTTTGCATTATGACATCATAATGGAATTTTGCATTATGACATCATAATGGAATTTTACATTATGACATCATAATGGAATTTTGCATTATGACATTGTAATGGAATTTTTACATTATGACATCATAATGGAATTTTGCATTATGACATCGTAATGGAATTTTTACATTATGACATCATAATGGAATTTTGCATTATGACATCATAATGGAATTTTACATTATGACATCATAATGGAATGTTGCATTATGACATCATAATGGAATTTTACATTATGACATCATAATGGAATGTTGCATTATGACATCATAATGGAATTTTACATTATGACATCATAATGGAATGTTGCATTATGACATCATAATGGAATTTTACATTATGACATCATAATGGAATGTTGCATTACGACATCATAATGGAATTTTACATTATGACATCATAATGGAATGTTGCATTACGACATCATAATGGAATTTTACATTATGACATCATAATGGAATGCTGCATTATGACATCATAATGGAATGTTGCATTATGACATCATAATGGAATTTTACATTATGACATCATAATGGAATGCTGCATTATGACATCATAATGGAATTTTACATTATGACATCATAATGGAATGTTGCATTATTACATCATAATGGAATTTTACATTATGCCATCATAATGGAATGTTGCATTATGACATCATAATGGAATTTTGCATTATGACATCATAATGGAATGTTGCATTATGACATCATAATGGAATTTTACATTATGACATCATAATGGAATTTTGCATTATGACATCATAATGGAATGTTACATTATGACATCATTATGGAATGTTGCATTATTACATCATAATGGAATTTTACATTATGCCATCATAATGGAATGTTGCATTTTGACATCATAATGGAATTTTGCATTATGACATCATAATGGAATGTTGCATTATGACATGATAATGGAATTTTGCATTATGACATCATAATGGAATGTTGCATTATGACATCATAATGGAATTTTACATTATGACATCATAATGGAATTTTACATTATGACATCATAATGGAATTTTGCATTATGCCATCATAATGGAATTTTTACATTATGACATCATAATGGAATTTTGCATTATGACATCATAATGGAATTTTACATTATGACATCATAATGGAATTTTACATTATGACATCATAATGGAATTTTGCATTATGATATCATAATAAAATTTTTACATTATGACATCATAATGGAATTTTGCATTATGACATCATAATGGAATGTTACATTATGACATCATAATGGAATGTTGCATTATGACATCATAATGGAATTTTACATTATGACATCATAATGGAATGTTGCATTATTACATCATAATGGAATTTTACATTATGCCATCATAATGGAATGTTGCATTATGACATCATAATGGAATTTTGCATTATGACATCATAATGGAATGTTGCATTATGACATCATAATGGAATTTTGCATTATGACATCATAATGGAATTTTGCATTATGACATCATAATGGAATTTTTACATTATGACATCATAATGGAATTTTTACATTATGACATCATAATGGAATTTTGCATTATGACATCATAATGGAATGTTACATTATGACATCATAATGGAATGTCACATTATGACATCATAATGGAATTTTGCATTATGACATCATAATGGAATGTTACATTATGACATCGTAATGGAATTTTACATTATGACATCATAATGGAATTTTGCATTATGACATCATACTGGAATTTTACATTACGACATCATAATGGAATTTTGCATTATGACATCATAATGGAATTTTGCATTATGACATCGTAATGGAATTTTACATTATGACATCATAATGGAATTTTGCATTATGACATCATAATGGAATTTTACATTATGACATCATAATGGAATTTTGCATTATGACATCATAATGGAATTTTGCATTATGACATCATAATGGAATTTTACATTATGACATCATAATGGAATTTTGCATTATGACATTGTAATGGAATTTTTACATTATGACATCATAATGGAATTTTGCATTATGACATCGTAATGGAATTTTTACATTATGACATCATAATGGAATTTTGCATTATGACATCATAATGGAATTTTACATTATGACATCATAATGGAATGTTGCATTATGACATCATAATGGAATTTTACATTATGACATCATAATGGAATGTTGCATTATGACATCATAATGGAATTTTACATTATGACATCATAATGGAATGTTGCATTATGACATCATAATGGAATTTTACATTATGACATCATAATGGAATGTTGCATTACGACATCATAATGGAATTTTACATTATGACATCATAATGGAATGTTGCATTACGACATCATAATGGAATTTTACATTATGACATCATAATGGAATGCTGCATTATGACATCATAATGGAATGTTGCATTATGACATCATAATGGAATTTTACATTATGACATCATAATGGAATTTTACATTATGACATCATAATGGAATTTTGCATTATGCCATCATAATGGAATTTTTACATTATGACATCATAATGGAATTTTGCATTATGACATCATAATGGAATTTTGCATTATGATACCATAATAAAATTTTTACATTATGACATCATAATGGAATTTTGAATTATGACATCATAATGGAATGTTACATTATGACATCATAATGGAATGTTGCATTATGACATCATAATGGAATTTTACATTATGACATCATAATGGAATGTTGCATTATTACATCATAATGGAATTTTACATTATGCCATCATAATGGAATGTTGCATTATGACATCATAATGGAATTTTGCATTATGACATCATAATGGAATGTTGCATTATGACATCATAATGGAATTTTGCATTATGACATCATAATGGAATTTTGCATTATGACATCATAATGGAATTTTACATTATGACATCATAATGGAATTTTACATTATGACATCATAATGGAATTTTGCATTATGCCATCATAATGGAATTTTTACATTATGACATCATAATGGAATGTTGCATTATGACATCATAATGGAATTTTACATTATGCCATCATAATGGAATGTTGCATTATGACATCATAATGGAATTTTGCATTATGACATCATAATGGAATGTTGCATTATGACATGATAATGGAATTTTGCATTATGACATCATAATGGAATGTTGCATTATGACATCATAATGGAATTTTGCATTATGACATCATAATGGAATTTTACATTATGACATCATAATGGAATTTTACATTATGACATCATAATGGAATTTTGCATTATGATATCATAATAAAATTTTTACATTATGACATCATAATGGAATTTTGCATTATGACATCATAATGGAATGTTACATTATGACATCATAATGGAATGTTGCATTATGACATCATAATGGAATTTTACATTATGACATCATAATGGAATGTTGCATTATTACATCATAATGGAATGTTGCATTATTACATCATAATGGAATTTTACATTATGCCATCATAATGGAATGTTGCATTATGACATCATAATGGAATTTTGCATTATGACATCATAATGGAATGTTGCATTATGACATCATAATGGAATTTTGCATTATGACATCATAATGGAATTTTGCATTATGACATCATAATGGAATTTTTACATTGTGACATCATAATGGAATTTTGCATTCTGACATCATAATGGAATTTTGCATTATGACATCATAATGGAATGTTACATTATGACATCATAATGGAATGTCACATTATGACATCATAATGGAATTTTGCATTATGACATCATTATGGAATGTTACATTATGACATCGTAATGGAATTTTACATTATGACATCATAATGGAATTTTGCATTATGACATCATAATGGAATTTTACATTATGACATCATAATGGAATTTTGCATTATGAGATCATAATGGAATTTTACATTATGACATCATAATGGAATTTTGCATTATGACATTGTAATGGAATTTTTACATTATGACATCGTAATGGAATTTTTACATTATGACATCATAATGGAATGTTGCATTATTACATCATAATGGAATTTTACATTATGCCATCATAATGGAATGTTGCATTATGACATCATAATGGAATTTTGCATTATGACATCATAATGGAATGTTGCATTATGACATGATAATGGAATTTTGCATTATGACATCATAATGGAATGTTGCATTATGACATCATAATGGAATTTTGCATTATGACATCATAATGGAACTTTACATTATGACATCATAATGGAATTTTACATTATGACATCATAATGGAATTTTGCATTATGATATCATAATAAAATTTTTACATTATGACATCATAATGGAATTTTGAATTATGACATCATTATGGAATGTTACATTATGACATCATAATGGAATGTTGCATTATGACATCATAATGGAATTTTACATTATGACATCATAATGGAATGTTGCATTATTACATCATAATGGAATTTTACATTATGCCATCATAATGGAATGTTGCATTATGACATCATAATGGAATTTTGCATTATGACATCATAATGGAATGTTGCATTATGACATCATAATGGAATTTTGCATTATGACATCATAATGGAATTTTGCATTATGACATCATAATGGAATTTTTACATTATGCCATCATAATGGAATTTTACATTATGACATCATAATGGAATTTTGCATTATGACATCATAATGGAATGTTACATTATGACATCATAATGGAATGTCACATTATGACATCATAATGGAATTTTGCATTATGACATCATAATGGAATGTTACATTATGACATCGTAATGGAATTTTACATTATGACATCATAATGGAATTTTGCATTATGACATTATAATGGAATTTTACATTATGACATCATAATGGAATTTTGCATTATGACATCGTAATGGAATTTTACATTATGACATCATAATGGAATTTTGCATTATGACATCGTAATGGAATTTTACATTATGACATCATAATGGAATTTTGCATTATGACATCATAGTGGAATTTTACATTATGACATCATAATGGAATTTTGCATTATGACATTGTAATGGAATTTTTACATTATGACATCATAATGGAATTTTGCATTATGACATCGTAATGGAATTTTTACATTATGACATCATAATGGAATTTTGCATTATGACATCATAATGGAATTTTACATTATGACATCATAATGGAATGTTGCATTATGACATCATAATGGAATTTTACATTATGACACCATAATGGAATGTTGCATTACGACATCATAATGGAATTTTACATTATGACATCATAATGGAATGTTGCATTACGACATCATAATGGAATTTTACATTATGACATCATAATGGAATGCTGCATTATGACATCATAATGGAATGTTGCATTATGACATCATAATGGAATTTTACATTATGACATCATAATGGAATTTTACATTATGACATCATAATGGAATTTTGCATTATGCCATCATAATGGAATTTTTACATTATGACATCATAATGGAATTTTGCATTATGCCATCATAATGGAATTTTACATTATGACATCATAATGGAATTTTACATTATGACATCATAATGGAATTTTGCATTATGATATCATAATAAAATTTTTACATTATGACATCATAATGGAATTTTGAATTATGACATCATAATGGAATGTTACATTATGACATCATAATGGAATGTTGCATTATGACATCATAATGGAATGTTGCATTATGACATCATAATGGAATTTTACATTATGACATCATAATGGAATGTTGCATTATTACATCATAATGGAATTTTACATTATGCCATCATAATGGAATGTTGCATTATGACATCATAATGGAATGTTGCATTATGACATCATAATGGAATGTTGCATTATGACATCATAATGGAATTTTGCATTATGACATCATAATGGAATTTTACATTATGACATCATAATGGAATTTTACATTATGACATCATAATGGAATTTTGCATTATGCCATCATAATGGAATTTTTACATTATGACATCATAATGGAATGTTGCATTATTACATCATAATGGAATTTTACATTATGCAATCATAATGGAATGTTGCATTATGACATCATAATGGAATTTTGCATTATGACATCATAATGGAATTTTTACATTATGACATCATAATGGAATTTTGCATTATGACATCATTATGGAATTTTACATTATGACATCATAATAGAATTTTTACATTATGACAGCATAATGGAATTTTGCATTATGACATCATAATGGAATTTTTACATTATGACATCATAATGGAATTTTTGCATTATGACATCATAATGGAATTTTACATTATGACATCATAATAGAATGTTGCATTATGACATCATAATGGAATTTTGCATTATGCCATCATAATGGAATTTTTACATTATGACATCATAATGGAATTTTGCATTATGACATCATAATGGAATTTTACATTATGACATCATAATGGAATTTTACATTATGACATCATAATGGAATTTTGCATTATGATATCATAATAAAATTTTTACATTATGACATCATAATGGAATTTTGAATTATGACATCATAATGGAATGTTACATTATGACATCATAATGGAATGTTGCATTATGACATCATAATGGAATTTTACATTATGACATCATAATGGAATGTTGCATTATTACATCATAATGGAATTTTACATTATGCCATCATAATGGAATGTTGCATTATGACATCATAATGGAATTTTGCATTATGACATCATAATGGAATGTTGCATTATGACATCATAATGGAATGTTGCATTATGACATCATAATGGAATTTTGCATTATGACATCATAATGGAATTTTACATTATGACATCATAATGGAATTTTACATTATGACATCATAATGGAATTTTGCATTATGCCATCATAATGGAATTTTTACATTATGACATCATAATGGAATGTTGCATTATGACATCATAATGGAATTTTACATTATGCCATCATAATGGAATGTTGCATTATGACATCATAATGGAATTTTGCATTATGACATCATAATGGAATGTTGCATTATGACATGATAATGGAATTTTGCATTATGACATCATAATGGAATGTTGCATTATGACATCATAATGGAATTTTGCATTATGACATCATAATGGAATTTTACATTATGACATCATAATGGAATTTTACATTATGACATCATAATGGAATTTTGCATTATGATATCATAATAAAATTTTTACATTATGACATCATAATGGAATTTTGCATTATGACATCATAATGGAATGTTACATTATGACATCATAATGGAATTTTACATTATGACATCATAATGGAATGTTGCATTATTACATCATAATGGAATTTTACATTATGCCATCATAATGGAATGTTGCATTATGACATCATAATGGAATTTTGCATTATGACATCATAATGGAATGTTGCATTATGACATCATAATGGAATTTTGCATTATGACATCATAATGGAATTTTGCATTATGACATCATAATGGAATTTTTACATTGTGACATCATAATGGAATTTTACATTCTGACATCATAATGGAATTTTGCATTATGACATCATAATGGAATGTTACATTATGACATCATAATGGAATGTCACATTATGACATCATAATGGAATTTTGCATTATGACATCATTATGGAATGTTACACTATGACATCGTAATGGAATTTTACATTATGACATCATAATGGAATTTTGCATTATGACATCATAATGGAATTTTACATTATGACATCATAATGGAATTTTGCATTATGAGATCATAATGGAATTTTACATTATGACATCATAATGGAATTTTGCATTATGACATTGTAATGGAATTTTTACATTATGACATCATAATGGAATGTTGCATTATTACATCATAATGGAATTTTACATTATGCCATCATAATGGAATGTTGCATTATGACATCATAATGGAATTTTGCATTATGACATCATAATGGAATGTTGCATTATGACATGATAATGGAATTTTGCATTATGACATCATAATGGAATGTTGCATTATGACATCATAATGGAATTTTGCATTATGACATCATAATGGAATTTTACATTATGACATCATAATGGAATTTTGCATTATGATATCATAATAAAATTTTTACATTATGACATCATAATGGAATTTTACATTATGACATCATAATGGAATGTTGCATTATTACATCATAATGGAATTTTACATTATGCCATCATAATGGAATGTTGCATTATGACATCATAATGGAATTTTGCATTATGACATCATAATGGAATTTTACATTATGACATCATAATGGAATGTTGCATTATGACATCATAATGGAATTTTACATTATGACACCATAATGGAATGTTGCATTACGACATCATAATGGAATTTTACATTATGACATCATAATGGAATGCTGCATTATGACATCATAATGGAATGTTGCATTATGACATCATAATGGAATTTTACATTATGACATCATAATGGAATTTTACATTATGACATCATAATGGAATTTTGCATTATGCCATCATAATGGAATTTTTACATTATGACATCATAATGGAATTTTGCATTATGCCATCATAATGGAATTTTACATTATGACATCATAATGGAATTTTACATTATGACATCATAATGGAATTTTGCATTATGATATCATAATAAAATTTTTACATTATGACATCATAATGGAATTTTGAATTATGACATCATAATGGAATGTTACATTATGACATCATAATGGAATGTTGCATTATGACATCATAATGGAATTTTACATTATGACATCATAATGGAATGTTGCATTATTACATCATAATGGAATTTTACATTATGCCATCATAATGGAATGTTGCATTATGACATCATAATGGAATGTTGCATTATGACATCATAATGGAATGTTGCATTATGACATCATAATGGAATTTTGCATTATGACATCATAATGGAATTTTACATTATGACATCATAATGGAATTTTACATTATGACATCATAATGGAATTTTGCATTATGCCATCATAATGGAATTTTTACATTATGACATCATAATGGAATGTTGCATTATTACATCATAATGGAATTTTACATTATGCAATCATAATGGAATGTTGCATTATGACATCATAATGGAATTTTGCATTATGACATCATAATGGAATTTTTACATTATGACATCATAATGGAATTTTGCATTATGGCATCATTATGGAATTTTACATTATGACATCATAATAGAATTTTTACATTATGACAGCATAATGGAATTTTGCATTATGACATCATAATGGAATTTTTACATTATGACATCATAATGGAATTTTGCATTATGACATCATAATGGAATTTTACATTATGACATCATAATAGAATGTTGCATTATGACATCATAATGGAATTTTGCATTATGCCATCATAATGGAATTTTTACATTATGACATCATAATGGAATTTTGCATTATGACATCATAATGGAATGTTACATTATGACATCATAATGGAATGTCACATTATGACATCATAATGGAATTTTGCATTATGACATCATTATGGAATGTTACACTATGACATCGTAATGGAATTTTACATTATGACATCATAATGGAATTTTGCATTATGACATCATAATGGAATTTTACATTATGACATCATAATGGAATTTTGCATTATGAGATCATAATGGAATTTTACATTATGACATCATAATGGAATTTTGCATTATGACATTGTAATGGAATTTTTACATTATGACATCATAATGGAATGTTGCATTATTACATCATAATGGAATTTTACATTATGCCATCATAATGGAATGTTGCATTATGACATCATAATGGAATTTTGCATTATGACATCATAATGGAATGTTGCATTATGACATGATAATGGAATTTTGCATTATGACATCATAATGGAATGTTGCATTATGACATCATAATGGAATTTTGCATTATGACATCATAATGGAATTTTACATTATGACATCATAATGGAATTTTGCATTATGATATCATAATAAAATTTTTACATTATGACATCATAATGGAATTTTACATTATGACATCATAATGGAATGTTGCATTATTACATCATAATGGAATTTTACATTATGCCATCATAATGGAATGTTGCATTATGACATCATAATGGAATTTTGCATTATGACATCATAATGGAATTTTACATTATGACATCATAATGGAATGTTGCATTATGACATCATAATGGAATTTTACATTATGACACCATAATGGAATGTTGCATTACGACATCATAATGGAATTTTACATTATGACATCATAATGGAATGCTGCATTATGACATCATAATGGAATGTTGCATTATGACATCATAATGGAATTTTACATTATGACATCATAATGGAATTTTACATTATGACATCATAATGGAATTTTGCATTATGCCATCATAATGGAATTTTTACATTATGACATCATAATGGAATTTTGCATTATGCCATCATAATGGAATTTTACATTATGACATCATAATGGAATTTTACATTATGACATCATAATGGAATTTTGCATTATGATATCATAATAAAATTTTTACATTATGACATCATAATGGAATTTTGAATTATGACATCATAATGGAATGTTACATTATGACATCATAATGGAATGTTGCATTATGACATCATAATGGAATTTTACATTATGACATCATAATGGAATGTTGCATTATTACATCATAATGGAATTTTACATTATGCCATCATAATGGAATGTTGCATTATGACATCATAATGGAATGTTGCATTATGACATCATAATGGAATGTTGCATTATGACATCATAATGGAATTTTGCATTATGACATCATAATGGAATTTTACATTATGACATCATAATGGAATTTTACATTATGACATCATAATGGAATTTTGCATTATGCCATCATAATGGAATTTTTACATTATGACATCATAATGGAATGTTGCATTATTACATCATAATGGAATTTTACATTATGCAATCATAATGGAATGTTGCATTATGACATCATAATGGAATTTTGCATTATGACATCATAATGGAATTTTTACATTATGACATCATAATGGAATTTTGCATTATGGCATCATTATGGAATTTTACATTATGACATCATAATAGAATTTTTACATTATGACAGCATAATGGAATTTTGCATTATGACATCATAATGGAATTTTTACATTATGACATCATAATGGAATTTTGCATTATGACATCATAATGGAATTTTACATTATGACATCATAATAGAATGTTGCATTATGACATCATAATGGAATTTTGCATTATGCCATCATAATGGAATTTTTACATTATGACATCATAATGGAATTTTGCATTATGACATCATAATGGAATTTTACATTATGACATCATAATGGAATTTTACATTATGACATCATAATGGAATTTTGCATTATGATATCATAATAAAATTTTTACATTATGACATCATAATGGAATTTTGAATTATGACATCATAATGGAATGTTACATTATGACATCATAATGGAATGTTGCATTATGACATCATAATGGAATTTTACATTATGACATCATAATGGAATGTTGCATTATTACATCATAATGGAATTTTACATTATGCCATCATAATGGAATGTTGCATTATGACATCATAATGGAATTTTGCATTATGACATCATAATGGAATGTTGCATTATGACATCATAATGGAATGTTGCATTATGACATCATAATGGAATTTTGCATTATGACATCATAATGGAATTTTACATTATGACATCATAATGGAATTTTACATTATGACATCATAATGGAATTTTGCATTATGCCATCATAATGGAATTTTTACATTATGACATCATAATGGAATGTTGCATTATGACATCATAATGGAATTTTACATTATGCCATCATAATGGAATGTTGCATTATGACATCATAATGGAATTTTGCATTATGACATCATAATGGAATGTTGCATTATGACATGATAATGGAATTTTGCATTATGACATCATAATGGAATGTTGCATTATGACATCATAATGGAATTTTGCATTATGACATCATAATGGAATTTTACATTATGACATCATAATGGAATTTTACATTATGACATCATAATGGAATTTTGCATTATGATATCATAATAAAATTTTTACATTATGACATCATAATGGAATTTTGCATTATGACATCATAATGGAATGTTACATTATGACATCATAATGGAATTTTACATTATGACATCATAATGGAATGTTGCATTATTACATCATAATGGAATCTTACATTATGCCATCATAATGGAATGTTGCATTATGACATCATAATGGAATTTTGCATTATGACATCATAATGGAATGTTGCATTATGACATCATAATGGAATTTTGCATTATGACATCATAATGGAATTTTGCATTATGACATCATAATGGAATTTTTACATTGTGACATCATAATGGAATTTTACATTCTGACATCATAATGGAATTTTGCATTATGACATCATAATGGAATGTTACATTATGACATCATAATGGAATGTCACATTATGACATCATAATGGAATTTTGCATTATGACATCATTATGGAATGTTACACTATGACATCGTAATGGAATTTTACATTATGACATCATAATGGAATTTTGCATTATGACATCATAATGGAATTTTACATTATGACATCATAATGGAATTTTGCATTATGAGATCATAATGGAATTTTACATTATGACATCATAATGGAATTTTGCATTATGACATTGTAATGGAATTTTTACATTATGACATCGTAATGGAATTTTTACATTATGACATCATAATGGAATGTTGCATTATTACATCATAATGGAATTTTACATTATGCCATCATAATGGAATGTTGCATTATGACATCATAATGGAATTTTGCATTATGACATCATAATGGAATGTTGCATTATGACATGATAATGGAATTTTGCATTATGACATCATAATGGAATGTTGCATTATGACATCATAATGGAATTTTGCATTATGACATCATAATGGAACTTTACATTATGACATCATAATGGAATTTTACATTATAACATCATAATGGAATTTTGCATTATGATATCATAATAAAATTTTTACATTATGACATCATAATGGAATTTTGAATTATGACATCATTATGGAATGTTACATTATGACATCATAATGGAATGTTGCATTATGACATCATAATGGAATTTTACATTATGACATCATAATGGAATGTTGCATTATTACATCATAATGGAATTTTACATTATGCCATCATAATGGAATGTTGCATTATGACATCATAATGGAATTTTGCATTATGACATCATAATGGAATTTTACATTATGACATCATAATGGAATGTTGCATTATGACATCATAATGGAATTTTACATTATGACATCATAATGGAATGTTGCATTATGACATCATAATGGAATTTTACATTATGACATCATAATGGAATGTTGCATTACGACATCATAATGGAATTTTACATTATGACATCATAATGGAATTTTGCATTACGACATCATAATGGAATTTTACATTATGACATCATAATGGAATGCTGCATTATGACATCATAATGGAATGTTGCATTATGACATCATAATGGAATTTTACATTATGACATCATAATGGAATTTTACATTATGACATCATAATGGAATTTTGCATTATGCCATCATAATGGAATTTTTACATTATGACATCATAATGGAATTTTGCAT
The DNA here is from genome assembly GCF_035609145.1 of Eleutherodactylus coqui. Classification (NCBI taxonomy): domain Eukaryota; kingdom Metazoa; phylum Chordata; class Amphibia; order Anura; family Eleutherodactylidae; genus Eleutherodactylus; species Eleutherodactylus coqui. The sequence continues at coordinate 112,063,742 of NC_089842.1, read as the reverse complement.
TATGACATCATAATGGAATTTTACATTATGACATCATAATGGAATTTTACATTATGACATCATAATGGAATTTTGCATTATGATATCATAATAAAATTTTTACATTATGACATCATAATGGAATTTTGAATTATGACATCATAATGGAATGTTACATTATGACATCATAATGGAATGTTGCATTATGACATCATAATGGAATTTTACATTATGACATCATAATGGAATGTTGCATTATTACATCATAATGGAATTTTACATTATGCCATCATAATGGAATGTTGCATTATGACATCATAATGGAATTTTGCATTATGACATCATAATGGAATGTTGCATTATGACATCATAATGGAATGTTGCATTATGACATCATAATGGAATTTTGCATTATGACATCATAATGGAATTTTACATTATGACATCATAATGGAATTTTACATTATGACATCATAATGTAATTTTGCATTATGCCATCATAATGGAATTTTTACATTATGACATCATAATGGAATGTTGCATTATTACATCATAATGGAATTTTACATTATGCCATCATAATGGAATGTTGCATTATGACATCATAATGGAATTTTGCATTATGACATCATAATGGAATTTTTACATTATGACATCATAATGGAATTTTACATTATGACATCATAATAGAATGTTGCATTATGACATCATAATGGAATTTTACATTATGACATCACAATGGAATTTTACATTATGACATCATAATGGAATTTTGCATTATGATATCATAATAAAATTTTTACATTATGACATCATAATGGAATTTTGCATTATGACATCATAATGGAATGTTACATTATGACATCATAATGGAATGTTGCATTATGACATCATAATGGAATTTTACATTATGACATCATAATGGAATGCTGCATTATTACATCATAATGGAATTTTACATTATGCCATCATAATGGAATGTTGCATTATGACATCATAATGGAATTTTGCATTATGACATCATAATTCAATTTTTACATTATGACATCATAATGGCATTTTGCATTATGACATCATAATTCAATTTTTACATTATGAAATCATAATGGAATTTTGCATTATGACATCATAATTGAATTTTTACATTATGACATCATAATGGAATTTTACATTATGACGTCATAATGGAATTTTTACATTATGACATCATAATAAAATTTTGCATTATGACATCATAATGGAATTTTTACATTATGACATCATAATGGAATTTTGCATTATGACATCATAACGGAATGTTGCATTATGACATCATAACGGAATGTTGCATTATGACATCATAATGGAATTTTTACATTATGACATCATAATGGAATTTTGCATTAGGACATCATAATGGAATGTTACATTATGACATCATAATGGAATTTTGCATTATGACATCATAATTCAATTTTTACATTATGACATCATAATGGCATTTTGCATTATGACATCATAATTCAATTTTTACATTATGAAATCATAAAGGAATTTTGCATTATGACATCATAATTGAATTTTTACATTATGACATCATAATGGAATTTTACATTATGACGTCATAATGGAATTTTTACATTATGACATCATAATAAAATTTTGCATTATGACATCATAATGGAATTTTTACATTATGACATCATAATGGAATTTTGCATTATGACATCATAACGGAATGTTGCATTATGACATCATAACGGAATGTTGCATTATGACATCATAATGGAATTTTTACATTATGACATCATAATGGAATTTTGCATTATGACATCATAATGGAATGTTACATTATGACATCATAATGGAATTTTGCATTATGACATCATAATTCAATTTTTACATTATGACATCATAATGGCATTTTGCATTATGACATCATAATGGAATTTTTACATTATGACATCATAATGGAATTTTACATTATGACATCATAATGGAATTTTGCATTATGACATCATAATAGACTTTTTACATTATGACATCATAATGGAATTTTGCATTATGACATCATAATGGAATTTTACATTATGACATCACAATGGAATTTTACATTATGACATCATAATGGAATTTTGCATTATGATATCATAATAAAATTTTTACATTATGACATCATAATGGAATTTTGCATTATGACATCATAATGGAATGTTACATTATGACATCATAATGGAATGTTGCATTATGACATCATAATGGAATTTTACATTATGACATCATAATGGAATGCTGCATTATTACATCATAATGGAATTTTACATTATGCCATCATAATGGAATGTTGCATTATGACATCATAATGGAATTTTGCATTATGACATCATAATGGAATGTTGCATTATGACATCATAATGGAATTTTGCATTATGACATCATAATGGAATTTTGCATTATGACATCATAATGGAATTTTTACATTATGCCATCATAATGGAATTTTACATTATGACATCATAATGGAATTTTGCATTATGACATCATAATGGAATGTTACATTATGACATCATAATGGAATGTCACATTATGACATCATAATGGAATTTTGCATTATGACATCATAATGGAATGTTACATTATGACATCGTAATGGAATTTTACATTATGACATCATAATGGAATTTTGAATTATGACATCATAATGGAATTTTACATTATGACATCATAATGGAATTTTGCATTATGACATCGTAATGGAATTTTACATTATGACATCATAATGGAATTTTGCATTATGACATCGTAATGGAATTTTACATTATGACATCATAATGGAATTTTGCATTATGACATCATAATGGAATTTTACATTATGACATCATAATGGAATTTTGCATTATGACATCATAGTGGAATTTTACATTATGACATCATAATGGAATTTTGCATTATGACATTGTAATGGAATTTTTACATTATGACATCATAATGGAATTTTGCATTATGACATCGTAATGAAATTTTTACATTATGACATCATAATGGAATTTTGCATTATGACATCATAATGGAATTTTACATTATGACATCATAATGGAATGTTGCATTATGACATCATAATGGAATTTTACATTATGACATCATAATGGAATGTTGCATTATGACATCATAATGGAATTTTACATTATGACATCATAATGGAATGTTGCATTACGACATCATAATGGAATTTTACATTATGACATCATAATGGAATGTTGCATTACGACATCATAATGGAATTTTACATTATGACATCATAATGGAATGCTGCATTATGACATCATAATGGAATGTTGCATTATGACATCATAATGGAATTTTACATTATGACATCATAATGGAATTTTACATTATGACATCATAATGGAATTTTGCATTATGCCATCATAATGGAATTTTTACATTATGACATCATAATGGAATTTTGCATTATGACATCATAATGGAATTTTACATTATGACATCATAATGGAATTTTACATTATGACATCATAATGGAATTTTGCATTATGATATCATAATAAAATTTTTACATTATGACATCATAATGGAATTTTGAATTATGACATCATAATGGAATGTTACATTATGACATCATAATGGAATGTTGCATTATGACATCATAATGGAATTTTACATTATGACATCATAATGGAATGTTGCATTATTACATCATAATGGAATTTTACATTATGCCATCATAATGGAATGTTGCATTATGACATCATAATGGAATTTTGCATTATGACATCATAATGGAATGTTGCATTATGACATCATAATGGAATGTTGCATTATGACATCATAATGGAATTTTGCATTATGACATCATAATGGAATTTTACATTATGACATCATAATGGAATTTTACATTATGACATCATAATGGAATTTTGCATTATGCCATCATAATGGAATTTTTACATTATGACATCATAATGGAATGTTGCATTATTACATCATAATGGAATTTTACATTATGCCATCATAATGGAATGTTGCATTATGACATCATAATGGAATTTTGCATTATGACATCATAATGGAATTTTTACATTATGACATCATAATGGAATTTTGCATTATGACATCATTATGGAATTTTACATTATGACATCATAATAGAATTTTTACATTATGACAGCATAATGGAATTTTGCATTATGACATCATAATGGAATTTTTACATTATGACATCATAATGGAATTTTGCATTATGACATCATAATGGAATTTTACATTATGACATCATAATAGAATGTTGCATTATGACATCATAATGGGATTTTACATTATGACATCATAATGGAATGTTGCATTATGACATCATAATGGAATTTTGCATTATGACATCATAATGGAATTTTGCATTAGGACATCATAATGGAATGTTACATTATGACATCATAATGGAATTTTGCATTATGACATCATAATTCAATTTTTACATTATGACATCATAATGGCATTTTGCATTATGACATCATAATTCAATTTTTACATTATGACATCATAATGGAATTTTGCATTATGACATCATAATTGAATTTTTACATTATGACATCATAATGGAATTTTACATTATGACGTCATAATGGAATTTTTACATTATGACATCATAATAAAATTTTGCATTATGACATCATAATGGAATTTTTACATTATGACATCATAATGGAATTTTGCATTATGACATCATAACGGAATGTTGCATTATGACATCATAACGGAATGTTGCATTATGACATCATAATGGAATTTTTACATTATGACATCATAATGGAATTTTGCATTATGACATCATAATGGAATGTTACATTATGACATCATAATGGAATTTTGCATTATGACATCATAATTCAATTTTTACATTATGACATCATAATGGCATTTTGCATTATGACATCATAATGGAATTTTTACATTATGACATCATAATTGAATTTTTACATTATGACATCATAATGGAATTTTGCATTATGACATCATAATAGACTTTTTACATTATGACATCATAATGGAATTTTGCATTATGACATCATAACGGAATTTTTACATTATGACATCATAATGGAATTTTGCATTATGACATCATAACGGAATGTTGCATTATGACATCATAATGGAATTTTTACATTATGACATCATAATGGAATGTTACATTATGACATCATAATGGAATTTTTACATTATGACATCATAATGGAATTTTTACATTATGACATCATAATGGAATTTTGCATTATGACATCATAATGGAATGTAACATTATGACATCATAATGGAATGTTGCATTATGACATCATAATGGAATGTTGCATTATGACATCATAATGGAATGTTGCATTATGACATCATAATGGAATGTTGCATTATGACATCATAATGGAATTTTACATTATGACATCATAATGGAATTTTGCATTATGCCATCATAATGGAATTTTTACATTATGACATCATAATGGAATGTTACATTATGACATCATAATGGAATTTTTACATTATGACATCATAATGGAATTTTTACATTATGACATCATAATGGAATTTTGCATTATGACATCATAATGGAATGTAACATTATGACATCATAATGGAATGTTGCATTATGACATCATAATGGAATGTTGCATTATGACATCATAATGGAATGTTGCATTATGACATCATAATGGAATTTTACATTATGACATCATAATGGAATTTTGCATTATGCCATCATAATGGAATTTTTACATTATGACATCATAATGGAATGTTGCATTATTACATCATAATGGAATTTTACATTATGCCATCATAATGGAATGTTGCATTATGACATCATAATGGAATTTTGCATTATGACATCATAATGGAATGTTGCATTATGACATGATAATGGAATTTTGCATTATGACATCATAATGGAATGTTGCATTATGACATGATAATGGAATTTTGCATTATGACATCATAATGGAATGTTGCATTATGACATCATAATGGAATTTTGCATTATGACATCATAATGGAATTTTACATTATGACATCATAATGGAATTTTACATTATGACATCATAATGGAATTTTGCATTATGATATCATAATAAAATTTTTACATTATGACATCATAATGGAATTTTGAATTATGACATCATAATGGAATGTTACATTATGACATCATAATGGAATGTTGCATTATGACATCATAATGGAATTTTACATTATGACATCATAATGGAATGTTGCATTATTACATCATAATGGAATTTTACATTATGCCATCATAATGGAATGTTGCATTATGACATCATAATGGAATTTTGCATTATGACATCATAATGGAATGTTGCATTATGACATCATAATGGAATGTTGCATTATGACATCATAATGGAATTTTGCATTATGACATCATAATGGAATTTTACATTATGACATCATAATGGAATTTTACATTATGACATCATAATGTAATTTTGCATTATGCCATCATAATGGAATTTTTACATTATGACATCATAATGGAATGTTGCATTATTACATCATAATGGAATTTTACATTATGCCATCATAATGGAATGTTGCATTATGACATCATAATGGAATTTTGCATTATGACATCATAATGGAATTTTTACATTATGACATCATAATGGAATTTTACATTATGACATCATAATAGAATGTTGCATTATGACATCATAATGGAATTTTACATTATGACATCACAATGGAATTTTACATTATGACATCATAATGGAATTTTGCATTATGATATCATAATAAAATTTTTACATTATGACATCATAATGGAATTTTGCATTATGACATCATAATGGAATGTTACATTATGACATCATAATGGAATGTTGCATTATGACATCATAATGGAATTTTACATTATGACATCATAATGGAATGCTGCATTATTACATCATAATGGAATTTTACATTATGCCATCATAATGGAATGTTGCATTATGACATCATAATGGAATTTTGCATTATGACATCATAATTCAATTTTTACATTATGACATCATAATGGCATTTTGCATTATGACATCATAATTCAATTTTTACATTATGAAATCATAATGGAATTTTGCATTATGACATCATAATTGAATTTTTACATTATGACATCATAATGGAATTTTACATTATGACGTCATAATGGAATTTTTACATTATGACATCATAATAAAATTTTGCATTATGACATCATAATGGAATTTTTACATTATGACATCATAATGGAATTTTGCATTATGACATCATAACGGAATGTTGCATTATGACATCATAACGGAATGTTGCATTATGACATCATAATGGAATTTTTACATTATGACATCATAATGGAATTTTGCATTAGGACATCATAATGGAATGTTACATTATGACATCATAATGGAATTTTGCATTATGACATCATAATTCAATTTTTACATTATGACATCATAATGGCATTTTGCATTATGACATCATAATTCAATTTTTACATTATGAAATCATAAAGGAATTTTGCATTATGACATCATAATTGAATTTTTACATTATGACATCATAATGGAATTTTACATTATGACGTCATAATGGAATTTTTACATTATGACATCATAATAAAATTTTGCATTATGACATCATAATGGAATTTTTACATTATGACATCATAATGGAATTTTGCATTATGACATCATAACGGAATGTTGCATTATGACATCATAACGGAATGTTGCATTATGACATCATAATGGAATTTTTACATTATGACATCATAATGGAATTTTGCATTATGACATCATAATGGAATGTTACATTATGACATCATAATGGAATTTTGCATTATGACATCATAATTCAATTTTTACATTATGACATCATAATGGCATTTTGCATTATGACATCATAATGGAATTTTTACATTATGACATCATAATGGAATTTTACATTATGACATCATAATGGAATTTTGCATTATGACATCATAATAGACTTTTTACATTATGACATCATAATGGAATTTTGCATTATGACATCATAATGGAATTTTACATTATGACATCACAATGGAATTTTACATTATGACATCATAATGGAATTTTGCATTATGATATCATAATAAAATTTTTACATTATGACATCATAATGGAATTTTGCATTATGACATCATAATGGAATGTTACATTATGACATCATAATGGAATGTTGCATTATGACATCATAATGGAATTTTACATTATGACATCATAATGGAATGCTGCATTATTACATCATAATGGAATTTTACATTATGCCATCATAATGGAATGTTGCATTATGACATCATAATGGAATTTTGCATTATGACATCATAATGGAATGTTGCATTATGACATCATAATGGAATTTTGCATTATGACATCATAATGGAATTTTGCATTATGACATCATAATGGAATTTTTACATTATGCCATCATAATGGAATTTTACATTATGACATCATAATGGAATTTTGCATTATGACATCATAATGGAATGTTACATTATGACATCATAATGGAATGTCACATTATGACATCATAATGGAATTTTGCATTATGACATCATAATGGAATGTTACATTATGACATCGTAATGGAATTTTACATTATGACATCATAATGGAATTTTGAATTATGACATCATAATGGAATTTTACATTATGACATCATAATGGAATTTTGCATTATGACATCGTAATGGAATTTTACATTATGACATCATAATGGAATTTTGCATTATGACATCGTAATGGAATTTTACATTATGACATCATAATGGAATTTTGCATTATGACATCATAATGGAATTTTACATTATGACATCATAATGGAATTTTGCATTATGACATCATAGTGGAATTTTACATTATGACATCATAATGGAATTTTGCATTATGACATTGTAATGGAATTTTTACATTATGACATCATAATGGAATTTTGCATTATGACATCGTAATGAAATTTTTACATTATGACATCATAATGGAATTTTGCATTATGACATCATAATGGAATTTTACATTATGACATCATAATGGAATGTTGCATTATGACATCATAATGGAATTTTACATTATGACATCATAATGGAATGTTGCATTATGACATCATAATGGAATTTTACATTATGACATCATAATGGAATGTTGCATTACGACATCATAATGGAATTTTACATTATGACATCATAATGGAATGTTGCATTACGACATCATAATGGAATTTTACATTATGACATCATAATGGAATGCTGCATTATGACATCATAATGGAATGTTGCATTATGACATCATAATGGAATTTTACATTATGACATCATAATGGAATTTTACATTATGACATCATAATGGAATTTTGCATTATGCCATCATAATGGAATTTTTACATTATGACATCATAATGGAATTTTGCATTATGACATCATAATGGAATTTTACATTATGACATCATAATGGAATTTTACATTATGACATCATAATGGAATTTTGCATTATGATATCATAATAAAATTTTTACATTATGACATCATAATGGAATTTTGAATTATGACATCATAATGGAATGTTACATTATGACATCATAATGGAATGTTGCATTATGACATCATAATGGAATTTTACATTATGACATCATAATGGAATGTTGCATTATTACATCATAATGGAATTTTACATTATGCCATCATAATGGAATGTTGCATTATGACATCATAATGGAATTTTGCATTATGACATCATAATGGAATGTTGCATTATGACATCATAATGGAATGTTGCATTATGACATCATAATGGAATTTTGCATTATGACATCATAATGGAATTTTACATTATGACATCATAATGGAATTTTACATTATGACATCATAATGGAATTTTGCATTATGCCATCATAATGGAATTTTTACATTATGACATCATAATGGAATGTTGCATTATTACATCATAATGGAATTTTACATTATGCCATCATAATGGAATGTTGCATTATGACATCATAATGGAATTTTGCATTATGACATCATAATGGAATTTTTACATTATGACATCATAATGGAATTTTGCATTATGACATCATTATGGAATTTTACATTATGACATCATAATAGAATTTTTACATTATGACAGCATAATGGAATTTTGCATTATGACATCATAATGGAATTTTTACATTATGACATCATAATGGAATTTTGCATTATGACATCATAATGGAATTTTACATTATGACATCATAATAGAATGTTGCATTATGACATCATAATGGGATTTTACATTATGACATCATAATGGAATGTTGCATTATGACATCATAATGGAATTTTGCATTATGACATCATAATGGAATTTTGCATTAGGACATCATAATGGAATGTTACATTATGACATCATAATGGAATTTTGCATTATGACATCATAATTCAATTTTTACATTATGACATCATAATGGCATTTTGCATTATGACATCATAATTCAATTTTTACATTATGACATCATAATGGAATTTTGCATTATGACATCATAATTGAATTTTTACATTATGACATCATAATGGAATTTTACATTATGACGTCATAATGGAATTTTTACATTATGACATCATAATAAAATTTTGCATTATGACATCATAATGGAATTTTTACATTATGACATCATAATGGAATTTTGCATTATGACATCATAACGGAATGTTGCATTATGACATCATAACGGAATGTTGCATTATGACATCATAATGGAATTTTTACATTATGACATCATAATGGAATTTTGCATTATGACATCATAATGGAATGTTACATTATGACATCATAATGGAATTTTGCATTATGACATCATAATTCAATTTTTACATTATGACATCATAATGGCATTTTGCATTATGACATCATAATGGAATTTTTACATTATGACATCATAATTGAATTTTTACATTATGACATCATAATGGAATTTTGCATTATGACATCATAATAGACTTTTTACATTATGACATCATAATGGAATTTTGCATTATGACATCATAACGGAATTTTTACATTATGACATCATAATGGAATTTTGCATTATGACATCATAACGGAATGTTGCATTATGACATCATAATGGAATTTTTACATTATGACATCATAATGGAATGTTACATTATGACATCATAATGGAATTTTTACATTATGACATCATAATGGAATTTTTACATTATGACATCATAATGGAATTTTGCATTATGACATCATAATGGAATGTAACATTATGACATCATAATGGAATGTTGCATTATGACATCATAATGGAATGTTGCATTATGACATCATAATGGAATGTTGCATTATGACATCATAATGGAATGTTGCATTATGACATCATAATGGAATTTTACATTATGACATCATAATGGAATTTTGCATTATGCCATCATAATGGAATTTTTACATTATGACATCATAATGGAATGTTACATTATGACATCATAATGGAATTTTTACATTATGACATCATAATGGAATTTTTACATTATGACATCATAATGGAATTTTGCATTATGACATCATAATGGAATGTAACATTATGACATCATAATGGAATGTTGCATTATGACATCATAATGGAATGTTGCATTATGACATCATAATGGAATGTTGCATTATGACATCATAATGGAATTTTACATTATGACATCATAATGGAATTTTGCATTATGCCATCATAATGGAATTTTTACATTATGACATCATAATGGAATGTTGCATTATTACATCATAATGGAATTTTACATTATGCCATCATAATGGAATGTTGCATTATGACATCATAATGGAATTTTGCATTATGACATCATAATGGAATGTTGCATTATGACATGATAATGGAATTTTGCATTATGACATCATAATGGAATGTTGCATTATGACATGATAATGGAATTTTGCATTATGACATCATAATGGAATGTTGCATTATGACATCATAATGGAATTTTGCATTATGACATCATAATGGAATTTTACATTATGACATCATAATGGAATTTTACATTATGACATCATAATGGAATTTTGCATTATGATATCATAATAAAATTTTTACATTATGACATCATAATGGAATTTTGAATTATGACATCATAATGGAATGTTACATTATGACATCATAATGGAATGTTGCATTATGACATCATAATGGAATTTTACATTATGACATCATAATGGAATGTTGCATTATTACATCATAATGGAATTTTACATTATGCCATCATAATGGAATGTTGCATTATGACATCATAATGGAATTTTGCATTATGACATCATAATGGAATGTTGCATTATGACATCATAATGGAATGTTGCATTATGACATCATAATGGAATTTTGCATTATGACATCATAATGGAATTTTACATTATGACATCATAATGGAATTTTACATTATGACATCATAATGTAATTTTGCATTATGCCATCATAATGGAATTTTTACATTATGACATCATAATGGAATGTTGCATTATTACATCATAATGGAATTTTACATTATGCCATCATAATGGAATGTTGCATTATGACATCATAATGGAATTTTGCATTATGACATCATAATGGAATTTTTACATTATGACATCATAATGGAATTTTACATTATGACATCATAATAGAATGTTGCATTATGACATCATAATGGAATTTTACATTATGACATCACAATGGAATTTTACATTATGACATCATAATGGAATTTTGCATTATGATATCATAATAAAATTTTTACATTATGACATCATAATGGAATTTTGCATTATGACATCATAATGGAATGTTACATTATGACATCATAATGGAATGTTGCATTATGACATCATAATGGAATTTTACATTATGACATCATAATGGAATGCTGCATTATTACATCATAATGGAATTTTACATTATGCCATCATAATGGAATGTTGCATTATGACATCATAATGGAATTTTGCATTATGACATCATAATTCAATTTTTACATTATGACATCATAATGGCATTTTGCATTATGACATCATAATTCAATTTTTACATTATGAAATCATAATGGAATTTTGCATTATGACATCATAATTGAATTTTTACATTATGACATCATAATGGAATTTTACATTATGACGTCATAATGGAATTTTTACATTATGACATCATAATAAAATTTTGCATTATGACATCATAATGGAATTTTTACATTATGACATCATAATGGAATTTTGCATTATGACATCATAACGGAATGTTGCATTATGACATCATAACGGAATGTTGCATTATGACATCATAATGGAATTTTTACATTATGACATCATAATGGAATTTTGCATTAGGACATCATAATGGAATGTTACATTATGACATCATAATGGAATTTTGCATTATGACATCATAATTCAATTTTTACATTATGACATCATAATGGCATTTTGCATTATGACATCATAATTCAATTTTTACATTATGAAATCATAAAGGAATTTTGCATTATGACATCATAATTGAATTTTTACATTATGACATCATAATGGAATTTTACATTATGACGTCATAATGGAATTTTTACATTATGACATCATAATAAAATTTTGCATTATGACATCATAATGGAATTTTTACATTATGACATCATAATGGAATTTTGCATTATGACATCATAACGGAATGTTGCATTATGACATCATAACGGAATGTTGCATTATGACATCATAATGGAATTTTTACATTATGACATCATAATGGAATTTTGCATTATGACATCATAATGGAATGTTACATTATGACATCATAATGGAATTTTGCATTATGACATCATAATTCAATTTTTACATTATGACATCATAATGGCATTTTGCATTATGACATCATAATGGAATTTTTACATTATGACATCATAATGGAATTTTACATTATGACATCATAATGGAATTTTGCATTATGACATCATAATAGACTTTTTACATTATGACATCATAATGGAATTTTGCATTATGACATCATAATGGAATTTTACATTATGACATCACAATGGAATTTTACATTATGACATCATAATGGAATTTTGCATTATGATATCATAATAAAATTTTTACATTATGACATCATAATGGAATTTTGCATTATGACATCATAATGGAATGTTACATTATGACATCATAATGGAATGTTGCATTATGACATCATAATGGAATTTTACATTATGACATCATAATGGAATGCTGCATTATTACATCATAATGGAATTTTACATTATGCCATCATAATGGAATGTTGCATTATGACATCATAATGGAATTTTGCATTATGACATCATAATGGAATGTTGCATTATGACATCATAATGGAATTTTGCATTATGACATCATAATGGAATTTTGCATTATGACATCATAATGGAATTTTTACATTATGCCATCATAATGGAATTTTACATTATGACATCATAATGGAATTTTGCATTATGACATCATAATGGAATGTTACATTATGACATCATAATGGAATGTCACATTATGACATCATAATGGAATTTTGCATTATGACATCATAATGGAATGTTACATTATGACATCGTAATGGAATTTTACATTATGACATCATAATGGAATTTTGAATTATGACATCATAATGGAATTTTACATTATGACATCATAATGGAATGTTGCATTATGACATCGTAATGGAATTTTACATTATGACATCATAATGGAATTTTGCATTATGACATCGTAATGGAATTTTACATTATGACATCATAATGGAATTTTGCATTATGACATCATAATGGAATTTTACATTATGACATCATAATGGAATTTTGCATTATGACATCATAGTGGAATTTTACATTATGACATCATAATGGAATTTTGCATTATGACATTGTAATGGAATTTTTACATTATGACATCATAATGGAATTTTGCATTATGACATCGTAATGAAATTTTTACATTATGACATCATAATGGAATTTTGCATTATGACATCATAATGGAATTTTACATTATGACATCATAATGGAATGTTGCATTATGACATCATAATGGAATTTTACATTATGACATCATAATGGAATGTTGCATTATGACATCATAATGGAATTTTACATTATGACATCATAATGGAATGTTGCATTACGACATCATAATGGAATTTTACATTATGACATCATAATGGAATGTTGCATTACGACATCATAATGGAATTTTACATTATGACATCATAATGGAATGCTGCATTATGACATCATAATGGAATGTTGCATTATGACATCATAATGGAATTTTACATTATGACATCATAATGGAATTTTACATTATGACATCATAATGGAATTTTGCATTATGCCATCATAATGGAATTTTTACATTATGACATCATAATGGAATTTTGCATTATGACATCATAATGGAATTTTACATTATGACATCATAATGGAATTTTACATTATGACATCATAATGGAATTTTGCATTATGATATCATAATAAAATTTTTACATTATGACATCATAATGGAATTTTGAATTATGACATCATAATGGAATGTTACATTATGACATCATAATGGAATGTTGCATTATGACATCATAATGGAATTTTACATTATGACATCATAATGGAATGTTGCATTATTACATCATAATGGAATTTTACATTATGCCATCATAATGGAATGTTGCATTATGACATCATAATGGAATTTTGCATTATGACATCATAATGGAATGTTGCATTATGACATCATAATGGAATGTTGCATTATGACATCATAATGGAATTTTGCATTATGACATCATAATGGAATTTTACATTATGACATCATAATGGAATTTTACATTATGACATCATAATGGAATTTTGCATTATGCCATCATAATGGAATTTTTACATTATGACATCATAATGGAATGTTGCATTATTACATCATAATGGAATTTTACATTATGCCATCATAATGGAATGTTGCATTATGACATCATAATGGAATTTTGCATTATGACATCATAATGGAATTTTTACATTATGACATCATAATGGAATTTTGCATTATGACATCATTATGGAATTTTACATTATGACATCATAATAGAATTTTTACATTATGACAGCATAATGGAATTTTGCATTATGACATCATAATGGAATTTTTACATTATGACATCATAATGGAATTTTGCATTATGACATCATAATGGAATTTTACATTATGACATCATAATAGAATGTTGCATTATGACATCATAATGGAATTTTGCATTATGACATCATAATGGAATTTTGCATTAGGACATCATAATGGAATGTTACATTATGACATCATAATGGAATTTTGCATTATGACATCATAATTCAATTTTTACATTATGACATCATAATGGCATTTTGCATTATGACATCATAATTCAATTTTTACATTATGACATCATAATGGAATTTTGCATTATGACATCATAATTGAATTTTTACATTATGACATCATAATGGAATTTTACATTATGACGTCATAATGGAATTTTTACATTATGACATCATAATAAAATTTTGCATTATGACATCATAATGGAATTTTTACATTATGACATCATAATGGAATTTTGCATTATGACATCATAACGGAATGTTGCATTATGACATCATAACGGAATGTTGCATTATGACATCATAATGGAATTTTTACATTATGACATCATAATGGAATTTTGCATTATGACATCATAATGGAATGTTACATTATGACATCATAATGGAATTTTGCATTATGACATCATAATTCAATTTTTACATTATGACATCATAATGGCATTTTGCATTATGACATCATAATGGAATTTTTACATTATGACATCATAATTGAATTTTTACATTATGACATCATAATGGAATTTTGCATTATGACATCATAATAGACTTTTTACATTATGACATCATAATGGAATTTTGCATTATGACATCATAACGGAATTTTTACATTATGACATCATAATGGAATTTTGCATTATGACATCATAACGGAATGTTGCATTATGACATCATAATGGAATTTTTACATTATGACATCATAATGGAATGTTACATTATGACATCATAATGGAATTTTTACATTATGACATCATAATGGAATTTTTACATTATGACATCATAATGGAATTTTGCATTATGACATCATAATGGAATGTAACATTATGACATCATAATGGAATGTTGCATTATGACATCATAATGGAATGTTGCATTATGACATCATAATGGAATGTTGCATTATGACATCATAATGGAATGTTGCATTATGACATCATAATGGAATTTTACATTATGACATCATAATGGAATTTTGCATTATGCCATCATAATGGAATTTTTACATTATGACATCATAATGGAATGTTACATTATGACATCATAATGGAATTTTTACATTATGACATCATAATGGAATTTTTACATTATGACATCATAATGGAATTTTGCATTATGACATCATAATGGAATGTAACATTATGACATCATAATGGAATGTTGCATTATGACATCATAATGGAATGTTGCATTATGACATCATAATGGAATGTTGCATTATGACATCATAATGGAATTTTACATTATGACATCATAATGGAATTTTGCATTATGCCATCATAATGGAATTTTTACATTATGACATCATAATGGAATGTTGCATTATTACATCATAATGGAATTTTACATTATGCCATCATAATGGAATGTTGCATTATGACATCATAATGGAATTTTGCATTATGACATCATAATGGAATGTTGCATTATGACATGATAATGGAATTTTGCATTATGACATCATAATGGAATGTTGCATTATGACATGATAATGGAATTTTGCATTATGACATCATAATGGAATGTTGCATTATGACATCATAATGGAATTTTGCATTATGACATCATAATGGAATTTTACATTATGACATCATAATGGAATTTTACATTATGACATCATAATGGAATTTTGCATTATGATATCATAATAAAATTTTTACATTATGACATCATAATGGAATTTTGCATTATGACATCATAATGGAATGTTACATTATAACATCATAATGGAATGTTGCATTATGACATCATAATGGAATTTTACATTATGACATCATAATGGAATGTTGCATTATTACATCATAATGGAATTTTACATTATGCCATCATAATGGAATGTTGCATTATGACATCATAATGGAATTTTGCATTATGACATCATAATGGAATGTTGCATTATGACATCATAATGGAATGTTGCATTATGACATCATAATGGAATTTTGCATTATCACATCATAATGGAATTTTACATTATGACATCATAATGGAATTTTACATTATGACATCATAATGGAATTTTGCATTATGCCATCATAATGGAATTTTTACATTATGACATCATAATGGAATGTTGCATTATTACATCATAATGGAATTTTACATTATGCCATCATAATGGAATGTTGCATTATGACATCATAATGGAATTTTGCATTATGACATCATAATGGAATTTTTACATTATGACATCATAATGGAATTTTGCATTATGACATCATTATGGAATTTTACATTATGACATCATAATAGAATTTTTACATTATGACAGCATAATGGAATTTTGCATTATGACATCATAATGGAATTTTTACATTATGACATCATAATGGAATTTTGCATTATGACATCATAATGGAATGTTACATTATGACATCATAATGGAATTTTACATTATGACATCATAATGGAATGTTGCATTATTACATCATAATGGAATTTTACATTATGCCATCATAATGGAATGTTGCATTATGACATCATAATGGAATTTTGCATTATGACATCATAATGGAATGTTGCATTATGACATCATAATGGAATTTTGCATTATGACATCATAATGGAATTTTGCATTATGACATCATAATGGAATTTTTACATTGTGACATCATAATGGAATTTTACATTCTGACATCATAATGGAATTTTGCATTATGACATCATAATGGAATGTTACATTATGACATCATAATGGAATGTCACATTATGACATCATAATGGAATTTTGCATTATGACATCATTATGGAATGTTACACTATGACATCGTAATGGAATTTTACATTATGACATCATAATGGAATTTTGCATTATGACATCATAATGGAATTTTACATTATGACATCATAATGGAATTTTGCATTATGAGATCATAATGGAATTTTACATTATGACATCATAATGGAATTTTGCATTATGACATTGTAATGGAATTTTTACATTATGACATCATAATGGAATGTTGCATTATTACATCATAATGGAATTTTACATTATGCCATCATAATGGAATGTTGCATTATGACATCATAATGGAATTTTGCATTATGACATCATAATGGAATGTTGCATTATGACATGATAATGGAATTTTGCATTATGACATCATAATGGAATGTTGCATTATGACATCATAATGGAATTTTGCATTATGACATCATAATGGAATTTTACATTATGACATCATAATGGAATTTTGCATTATGATATCATAATAAAATTTTTACATTATGACATCATAATGGAATTTTACATTATGACATCATAATGGAATGTTGCATTATTACATCATAATGGAATTTTACATTATGCCATCATAATGGAATGTTGCATTATGACATCATAATGGAATTTTGCATTATGACATCATAATGGAATTTTACATTATGACATCATAATGGAATGTTGCATTATGACATCATAATGGAATTTTACATTATGACACCATAATGGAATGTTGCATTACGACATCATAATGGAATTTTACATTATGACATCATAATGGAATGCTGCATTATGACATCATAATGGAATGTTGCATTATGACATCATAATGGAATTTTACATTATGACATCATAATGGAATTTTACATTATGACATCATAATGGAATTTTGCATTATGCCATCATAATGGAATTTTTACATTATGACATCATAATGGAATTTTGCATTATGCCATCATAATGGAATTTTACATTATGACATCATAATGGAATTTTACATTATGACATCATAATGGAATTTTGCATTATGATATCATAATAAAATTTTTACATTATGACATCATAATGGAATTTTGAATTATGACATCATAATGGAATGTTACATTATGACATCATAATGGAATGTTGCATTATGACATCATAATGGAATTTTACATTATGACATCATAATGGAATGTTGCATTATTACATCATAATGGAATTTTACATTATGCCATCATAATGGAATGTTGCATTATGACATCATAATGGAATGTTGCATTATGACATCATAATGGAATGTTGCATTATGACATCATAATGGAATTTTGCATTATGACATCATAATGGAATTTTACATTATGACATCATAATGGAATTTTACATTATGACATCATAATGGAATTTTGCATTATGCCATCATAATGGAATTTTTACATTATGACATCATAATGGAATGTTGCATTATTACATCATAATGGAATTTTACATTATGCAATCATAATGGAATGTTGCATTATGACATCATAATGGAATTTTGCATTATGACATCATAATGGAATTTTTACATTATGACATCATAATGGAATTTTGCATTATGGCATCATTATGGAATTTTACATTATGACATCATAATAGAATTTTTACATTATGACAGCATAATGGAATTTTGCATTATGACATCATAATGGAATTTTTACATTATGACATCATAATGGAATTTTGCATTATGACATCATAATGGAATTTTACATTATGACATCATAATAGAATGTTGCATTATGACATCATAATGGAATTTTGCATTATGCCATCATAATGGAATTTTTACATTATGACATCATAATGGAATTTTGCATTATGACATCATAATGGAATTTTACATTATGACATCATAATGGAATTTTACATTATGACATCATAATGGAATTTTGCATTATGATATCATAATAAAATTTTTACATTATGACATCATAATGGAATTTTGAATTATGACATCATAATGGAATGTTACATTATGACATCATAATGGAATGTTGCATTATGACATCATAATGGAATTTTACATTATGACATCATAATGGAATGTTGCATTATTACATCATAATGGAATTTTACATTATGCCATCATAATGGAATGTTG
This sequence comes from Eleutherodactylus coqui, assembly GCF_035609145.1. Lineage (NCBI taxonomy): Eukaryota > Metazoa > Chordata > Amphibia > Anura > Eleutherodactylidae > Eleutherodactylus > Eleutherodactylus coqui. The sequence goes on along the minus strand of NC_089842.1, from coordinate 112,042,502 downwards.
CATTATGACATCATAATGGAATTTTGCATTATGACATCATAATGGAATGTTGCATTATGACATCATAATGGAATGTTGCATTATGACATCATAATGGAATTTTGCATTATGACATCATAATGGAATTTTACATTATGACATCATAATGGAATTTTACATTATGACATCATAATGGAATTTTGCATTATGCCATCATAATGGAATTTTTACATTATGACATCATAATGGAATGTTGCATTATGACATCATAATGGAATTTTACATTATGCCATCATAATGGAATGTTGCATTATGACATCATAATGGAATTTTGCATTATGACATCATAATGGAATGTTGCATTATGACATGATAATGGAATTTTGCATTATGACATCATAATGGAATGTTGCATTATGACATCATAATGGAATTTTGCATTATGACATCATAATGGAATTTTACATTATGACATCATAATGGAATTTTACATTATGACATCATAATGGAATTTTGCATTATGATATCATAATAAAATTTTTACATTATGACATCATAATGGAATTTTGCATTATGACATCATAATGGAATGTTACATTATGACATCATAATGGAATTTTACATTATGACATCATAATGGAATGTTGCATTATTACATCATAATGGAATCTTACATTATGCCATCATAATGGAATGTTGCATTATGACATCATAATGGAATTTTGCATTATGACATCATAATGGAATTTTGCATTATGACATCATAATGGAATTTTTACATTGTGACATCATAATGGAATTTTACATTCTGACATCATAATGGAATTTTGCATTATGACATCATAATGGAATGTTACATTATGACATCATAATGGAATGTCACATTATGACATCATAATGGAATTTTGCATTATGACATCATTATGGAATGTTACACTATGACATCGTAATGGAATTTTACATTATGACATCATAATGGAATTTTGCATTATGACATCATAATGGAATTTTACATTATGACATCATAATGGAATTTTGCATTATGAGATCATAATGGAATTTTACATTATGACATCATAATGGAATTTTGCATTATGACATTGTAATGGAATTTTTACATTATGACATCGTAATGGAATTTTACATTATGACATCATAATGGAATGTTGCATTATTACATCATAATGGAATTTTACATTATGCCATCATAATGGAATGTTGCATTATGACATCATAATGGAATTTTGCATTATGACATCATAATGGAATGTTGCATTATGACATGATAATGGAATTTTGCATTATGACATCATAATGGAATGTTGCATTATGACATCATAATGGAATTTTGCATTATGACATCATAATGGAACTTTACATTATGACATCATAATGGAATTTTACATTATAACATCATAATGGAATTTTGCATTATGATATCATAATAAAATTTTTACATTATGACATCATAATGGAATTTTGAATTATGACATCATTATGGAATGTTACATTATGACATCATAATGGAATGTTGCATTATGACATCATAATGGAATTTTACATTATGACATCATAATGGAATGTTGCATTATTACATCATAATGGAATTTTACATTATGCCATCATAATGGAATGTTGCATTATGACATCATAATGGAATTTTGCATTATGACATCATAATGGAATTTTACATTATGACATCATAATGGAATGTTGCATTATGACATCATAATGGAATTTTACATTATGACATCATAATGGAATGTTGCATTATGACATCATAATGGAATTTTACATTATGACATCATAATGGAATGTTGCATTACGACATCATAATGGAATTTTACATTATGACATCATAATGGAATTTTGCATTACGACATCATAATGGAATTTTACATTATGACATCATAATGGAATGCTGCATTATGACATCATAATGGAATGTTGCATTATGACATCATAATGGAATTTTACATTATGACATCATAATGGAATTTTACATTATGACATCATAATGGAATTTTGCATTATGCCATCATAATGGAATTTTTACATTATGACATCATAATGGAATTTTGCATTATGACATCATAATGGAATTTTACATTATGACATCATAATGGAATTTTACATTATGACATCATAACGGAATTTTGCATTATGATATCATAATAAAATTTTTACATTATGACATCATAATGGAATTTTGAATTATGACATCATAATGGAATGTTACATTATGACATCATAATGGAATGTTGCATTATGACATCATAATGGAATTTTACATTATGACATCATAATGGAATGTTGCATTATTACATCATAATGGAATTTTACATTATGCCATCATAATGGAATGTTGCATTATGACATCATAATGGAATTTTGCATTATGACATCATAATGGAATGTTGCATTATGACATCATAATGGAATGTTGCATTATGACATCATAATGGAATTTTGCATTATGACATCATAATGGAATTTTACATTATGACATCATAATGGAATTTTACATTATGACATCATAATGTAATTTTGCATTATGCCATCATAATGGAATTTTTACATTATGACATCATAATGGAATGTTGCATTATTACATCATAATGGAATTTTACATTATGCCATCATAATGGAATGTTGCATTATGACATCATAATGGAATTTTGCATTATGACATCATAATGGAATTTTTACATTATGACATCATAATGGAATTTTACATTATGACATCATAATAGAATGTTGCATTATGACATCATAATGGAATTTTACATTATGACATCACAATGGAATTTTACATTATGACATCATAATGGAATTTTGCATTATGATATCATAATAAAATTTTTACATTATGACATCATAATGGAATTTTGCATTATGACATCATAATGGAATGTTACATTATGACATCATAATGGAATGTTGCATTATGACATCATAATGGAATTTTACATTATGACATCATAATGGAATGCTGCATTATTACATCATAATGGAATTTTACATTATGCCATCATAATGGAATGTTGCATTATGACATCATAATGGAATTTTGCATTATGACATCATAATTCAATTTTTACATTATGACATCATAATGGCATTTTGCATTATGACATCATAATTCAATTTTTACATTATGAAATCATAATGGAATTTTGCATTATGACATCATAATTGAATTTTTACATTATGACATCATAATGGAATTTTACATTATGACGTCATAATGGAATTTTTACATTATGACATCATAATAAAATTTTGCATTATGACATCATAATGGAATTTTTACATTATGACATCATAATGGAATTTTGCATTATGACATCATAACGGAATGTTGCATTATGACATCATAACGGAATGTTGCATTATGACATCATAATGGAATTTTTACATTATGACATCATAATGGAATTTTGCATTAGGACATCATAATGGAATGTTACATTATGACATCATAATGGAATTTTGCATTATGACATCATAATTCAATTTTTACATTATGACATCATAATGGCATTTTGCATTATGACATCATAATTCAATTTTTACATTATGAAATCATAAAGGAATTTTGCATTATGACATCATAATTGAATTTTTACATTATGACATCATAATGGAATTTTACATTATGACGTCATAATGGAATTTTTACATTATGACATCATAATAAAATTTTGCATTATGACATCATAATGGAATTTTTACATTATGACATCATAATGGAATTTTGCATTATGACATCATAACGGAATGTTGCATTATGACATCATAACGGAATGTTGCATTATGACATCATAATGGAATTTTTACATTATGACATCATAATGGAATTTTGCATTATGACATCATAATGGAATGTTACATTATGACATCATAATGGAATTTTGCATTATGACATCATAATTCAATTTTTACATTATGACATCATAATGGCATTTTGCATTATGACATCATAATGGAATTTTTACATTATGACATCATAATGGAATTTTACATTATGACATCATAATGGAATTTTGCATTATGACATCATAATAGACTTTTTACATTATGACATCATAATGGAATTTTGCATTATGACATCATAATGGAATTTTACATTATGACATCACAATGGAATTTTACATTATGACATCATAATGGAATTTTGCATTATGATATCATAATAAAATTTTTACATTATGACATCATAATGGAATTTTGCATTATGACATCATAATGGAATGTTACATTATGACATCATAATGGAATGTTGCATTATGACATCATAATGGAATTTTACATTATGACATCATAATGGAATGCTGCATTATTACATCATAATGGAATTTTACATTATGCCATCATAATGGAATGTTGCATTATGACATCATAATGGAATTTTGCATTATGACATCATAATGGAATGTTGCATTATGACATCATAATGGAATTTTGCATTATGACGTCATAATGGAATTTTGCATTATGACATCATAATGGAATTTTTACATTATGCCATCATAATGGAATTTTACATTATGACATCATAATGGAATTTTGCATTATGACATCATAATGGAATGTTACATTATGACATCATAATGGAATGTCACATTATGACATCATAATGGAATTTTGCATTATGACATCATAATGGAATGTTACATTATGACATCGTAATGGAATTTTACATTATGACATCATAATGGAATTTTGAATTATGACATCATAATGGAATTTTACATTATGACATCATAATGGAATTTTGCATTATGACATCGTAATGGAATTTTACATTATGACATCATAATGGAATTTTGCATTATGACATCGTAATGGAATTTTACATTATGACATCATAATGGAATTTTGCATTATGACATCATAATGGAATTTTACATTATGACATCATAATGGAATTTTGCATTATGACATCATAGTGGAATTTTACATTATGACATCATAATGGAATTTTGCATTATGACATTGTAATGGAATTTTTACATTATGACATCATAATGGAATTTTGCATTATGACATCGTAATGAAATTTTTACATTATGACATCATAATGGAATTTTGCATTATGACATCATAATGGAATTTTACATTATGACATCATAATGGAATGTTGCATTATGACATCATAATGGAATTTTACATTATGACATCATAATGGAATGCTGCATTATGACATCATAATGGAATGTTGCATTATGACATCATAATGGAATTTTACATTATGACATCATAATGGAATTTTACATTATGACATCATAATGGAATTTTGCATTATGCCATCATAATGGAATTTTTACATTATGACATCATAATGGAATTTTGCATTATGACATCATAATGGAATTTTACATTATGACATCATAATGGAATTTTACATTATGACATCATAATGGAATTTTGCATTATGATATCATAATAAAATTTTTACATTATGACATCATAATGGAATTTTGAATTATGACATCATAATGGAATGTTACATTATGACATCATAATGGAATGTTGCATTATGACATCATAATGGAATTTTACATTATGACATCATAATGGAATGTTGCATTATTACATCATAATGGAATTTTACATTATGCCATCATAATGGAATGTTGCATTATGACATCATAATGGAATTTTGCATTATGACATCATAATGGAATGTTGCATTATGACATCATAATGGAATGTTGCATTATGACATCATAATGGAATTTTGCATTATGACATCATAATGGAATTTTACATTATGACATCATAATGGAATTTTACATTATGACATCATAATGGAATTTTGCATTATGCCATCATAATGGAATTTTTACATTATGACATCATAATGGAATGTTGCATTATTACATCATAATGGAATTTTACATTATGCCATCATAATGGAATGTTGCATTATGACATCATAATGGAATTTTGCATTATGACATCATAATGGAATTTTTACATTATGACATCATAATGGAATTTTGCATTATGACATCATTATGGAATTTTACATTATGACATCATAATAGAATTTTTACATTATGACAGCATAATGGAATTTTGCATTATGACATCATAATGGAATTTTTACATTATGACATCATAATGGAATTTTGCATTATGACATCATAATGGAATTTTACATTATGACATCATAATAGAATGTTGCATTATGACATCATAATGGGATTTTACATTATGACATCATAATGGAATGTTGCATTATGACATCATAATGGAATTTTGCATTATGACATCATAATGGAATTTTGCATTAGGACATCATAATGGAATGTTACATTATGACATCATAATGGAATTTTGCATTATGACATCATAATTCAATTTTTACATTATGACATCATAATGGCATTTTGCATTATGACATCATAATTCAATTTTTACATTATGACATCATAATGGAATTTTGCATTATGACATCATAATTGAATTTTTACATTATGACATCATAATGGAATTTTACATTATGACGTCATAATGGAATTTTTACATTATGACATCATAATAAAATTTTGCATTATGACATCATAATGGAATTTTTACATTATGACATCATAATGGAATTTTGCATTATGACATCATAACGGAATGTTGCATTATGACATCATAACGGAATGTTGCATTATGACATCATAATGGAATTTTTACATTATGACATCATAATGGAATTTTGCATTATGACATCATAATGGAATGTTACATTATGACATCATAATGGAATTTTGCATTATGACATCATAATTCAATTTTTACATTATGACATCATAATGGCATTTTGCATTATGACATCATAATGGAATTTTTACATTATGACATCATAATTGAATTTTTACATTATGACATCATAATGGAATTTTGCATTATGACATCATAATAGACTTTTTACATTATGACATCATAATGGAATTTTGCATTATGACATCATAACGGAATTTTTACATTATGACATCATAATGGAATTTTGCATTATGACATCATAACGGAATGTTGCATTATGACATCATAATGGAATTTTTACATTATGACATCATAATGGAATGTTACATTATGACATCATAATGGAATTTTTACATTATGACATCATAATGGAATTTTTACATTATGACATCATAATGGAATTTTGCATTATGACATCATAATGGAATGTAACATTATGACATCATAATGGAATGTTGCATTATGACATCATAATGGAATGTTGCATTATGACATCATAATGGAATGTTGCATTATGACATCATAATGGAATGTTGCATTATGACATCATAATGGAATTTTACATTATGACATCATAATGGAATTTTGCATTATGCCATCATAATGGAATTTTTACATTATGACATCATAATGGAATGTTACATTATGACATCATAATGGAATTTTTACATTATGACATCATAATGGAATTTTTACATTATGACATCATAATGGAATTTTGCATTATGACATCATAATGGAATGTAACATTATGACATCATAATGGAATGTTGCATTATGACATCATAATGGAATGTTGCATTATGACATCATAATGGAATGTTGCATTATGACATCATAATGGAATTTTACATTATGACATCATAATGGAATTTTGCATTATGCCATCATAATGGAATTTTTACATTATGACATCATAATGGAATGTTGCATTATTACATCATAATGGAATTTTACATTATGCCATCATAATGGAATGTTGCATTATGACATCATAATGGAATTTTGCATTATGACATCATAATGGAATGTTGCATTATGACATGATAATGGAATTTTGCATTATGACATCATAATGGAATGTTGCATTATGACATGATAATGGAATTTTGCATTATGACATCATAATGGAATGTTGCATTATGACATCATAATGGAATTTTGCATTATGACATCATAATGGAATTTTACATTATGACATCATAATGGAATTTTACATTATGACATCATAATGGAATTTTGCATTATGATATCATAATAAAATTTTTACATTATGACATCATAATGGAATTTTGCATTATGACATCATAATGGAATGTTACATTATAACATCATAATGGAATGTTGCATTATGACATCATAATGGAATTTTACATTATGACATCATAATGGAATGTTGCATTATTACATCATAATGGAATTTTACATTATGCCATCATAATGGAATGTTGCATTATGACATCATAATGGAATTTTGCATTATGACATCATAATGGAATGTTGCATTATGACATCATATTGGAATGTTGCATTATGACATCATAATGGAATTTTGCATTATCACATCATAATGGAATTTTACATTATGACATCATAATGGAATTTTACATTATGACATCATAATGGAATTTTGCATTATGCCATCATAATGGAATTTTTACATTATGACATCATAATGGAATGTTGCATTATTACATCATAATGGAATTTTACATTATGCCATCATAATGGAATGTTGCATTATGACATCATAATGGAATTTTGCATTATGACATCATAATGGAATTTTTACATTATGACATCATAATGGAATTTTGCATTATGACATCATTATGGAATTTTACATTATGACATCATAATAGAATTTTTACATTATGACAGCATAATGGAATTTTGCATTATGACATCATAATGGAATTTTTACATTATGACATCATAATGGAATTTTGCATTATGACATCATAATGGAATTTTACATTATGACATCATAATAGAATGTTGCATTATGACATCATAATGGGATTTTACATTATGACATCATAATGGAATGTTGCATTATGACATCATAATGGAATTTTGCATTATGACATCATAATGGAATTTTGCATTAGGACATCATAATGGAATGTTACATTATGACATCATAATGGAATTTTGCATTATGACATCATAATTCAATTTTTACATTATGACATCATAATGGCATTTTGCATTATGACATCATAATTCAATTTTTACATTATGACATCATAATGGAATTTTGCATTATGACATCATAATTGAATTTTTACATTATGACATCATAATGGAATTTTACATTATGACGTCATAATGGAATTTTTACATTATGACATCATAATAAAATTTTGCATTATGACATCATAATGGAATTTTTACATTATGACATCATAATGGAATTTTGCATTATGACATCATAACGGAATGTTGCATTATGACATCATAACGGAATGTTGCATTATGACATCATAATGGAATTTTTACATTATGACATCATAATGGAATTTTGCATTATGACATCATAATGGAATGTTACATTATGACATCATAATGGAATTTTGCATTATGACATCATAATTCAATTTTTACATTATGACATCATAATGGCATTTTGCATTATGACATCATAATGGAATTTTTACATTATGACATCATAATTGAATTTTTACATTATGACATCATAATGGAATTTTGCATTATGACATCATAATAGACTTTTTACATTATGACATCATAATGGAATTTTGCATTATGACATCATAACGGAATTTTTACATTATGACATCATAATGGAATTTTGCATTATGACATCATAACGGAATGTTGCATTATGACATCATAATGGAATTTTTACATTATGACATCATAATGGAATGTTACATTATGACATCATAATGGAATTTTTACATTATGACATCATAATGGAATTTTTACATTATGACATCATAATGGAATTTTGCATTATGACATCATAATGGAATGTAACATTATGACATCATAATGGAATGTTGCATTATGACATCATAATGGAATGTTGCATTATGACATCATAATGGAATGTTGCATTATGACATCATAATGGAATGTTGCATTATGACATCATAATGGAATTTTACATTATGACATCATAATGGAATTTTGCATTATGCCATCATAATGGAATTTTTACATTATGACATCATAATGGAATGTTACATTATGACATCATAATGGAATTTTTACATTATGACATCATAATGGAATTTTTACATTATGACATCATAATGGAATTTTGCATTATGACATCATAATGGAATGTAACATTATGACATCATAATGGAATGTTGCATTATGACATCATAATGGAATGTTGCATTATGACATCATAATGGAATGTTGCATTATGACATCATAATGGAATTTTACATTATGACATCATAATGGAATTTTGCATTATGCCATCATAATGGAATTTTTACATTATGACATCATAATGGAATGTTGCATTATTACATCATAATGGAATTTTACATTATGCCATCATAATGGAATGTTGCATTATGACATCATAATGGAATTTTGCATTATGACATCATAATGGAATGTTGCATTATGACATGATAATGGAATTTTGCATTATGACATCATAATGGAATGTTGCATTATGACATGATAATGGAATTTTGCATTATGACATCATAATGGAATGTTGCATTATGACATCATAATGGAATTTTGCATTATGACATCATAATGGAATTTTACATTATGACATCATAATGGAATTTTACATTATGACATCATAATGGAATTTTGCATTATGATATCATAATAAAATTTTTACATTATGACATCATAATGGAATTTTGCATTATGACATCATAATGGAATGTTACATTATAACATCATAATGGAATGTTGCATTATGACATCATAATGGAATTTTACATTATGACATCATAATGGAATGTTGCATTATTACATCATAATGGAATTTTACATTATGCCATCATAATGGAATGTTGCATTATGACATCATAATGGAATTTTGCATTATGACATCATAATGGAATGTTGCATTATGACATCATAATGGAATTTTGCATTATGACATCATAATGGAATTTTGCATTATGACATCATAATGGAATTTTTACATTATGACATCATAATGGAATTTTACATTATGACATCATAATGGAATTTTGCATTATGACATCATAATGGAATGTTACATTATGACATCATTATGGAATGTTGCATTATTACATCATAATGGAATTTTGCATTATGACATCATAATGGAATGTTGCATTATGACATGATAATGGAATTTTGCATTATGACATCATAATGGAATGTTGCATTATGACATCATAATGGAATTTTACATTATGACATCATAATGGAATTTTACATTATGACATCATAATGGAATTTTGCATTATGCCATCATAATGGAATTTTTACATTATGACATCATAATGGAATTTTGCATTATGACATCATAATGGAATTTTACATTATGACATCATAATGGAATTTTACATTATGACATCATAATGGAATTTTGCATTATGATATCATAATAAAATTTTTACATTATGACATCATAATGGAATTTTGCATTATGACATCATAATGGAATGTTACATTATGACATCATAATGGAATGTTGCATTATGACATCATAATGGAATTTTACATTATGACATCATAATGGAATGTTGCATTATTACATCATAATGGAATTTTACATTATGCCATCATAATGGAATGTTGCATTATGACATCATAATGGAATTTTGCATTATGACATCATAATGGAATGTTGCATTATGACATCATAATGGAATTTTGCATTATGACATCATAATGGAATTTTGCATTATGACATCATAATGGAATTTTTACATTATGACATCATAATGGAATTTTTACATTATGACATCATAATGGAATTTTGCATTATGACATCATAATGGAATGTTACATTATGACATCATAATGGAATGTCACATTATGACATCATAATGGAATTTTGCATTATGACATCATAATGGAATGTTACATTATGACATCGTAATGGAATTTTACATTATGACATCATAATGGAATTTTGCATTATGACATCATACTGGAATTTTACATTACGACATCATAATGGAATTTTGCATTATGACATCATAATGGAATTTTGCATTATGACATCGTAATGGAATTTTACATTATGACATCATAATGGAATTTTGCATTATGACATCATAATGGAATTTTACATTATGACATCATAATGGAATTTTGCATTATGACATCATAATGGAATTTTACATTATGACATCATAATGGAATTTTGCATTATGACATTGTAATGGAATTTTTACATTATGACATCATAATGGAATTTTGCATTATGACATCGTAATGGAATTTTTACATTATGACATCATAATGGAATTTTGCATTATGACATCATAATGGAATTTTACATTATGACATCATAATGGAATGTTGCATTATGACATCATAATGGAATTTTACATTATGACATCATAATGGAATGTTGCATTATGACATCATAATGGAATTTTACATTATGACATCATAATGGAATGTTGCATTACGACATCATAATGGAATTTTACATTATGACATCATAATGAATGTTGCATTACGACATCATAATGGAATTTTACATTATGACATCATAATGGAATGCTGCATTATGACATCATAATGGAATGTTGCATTATGACATCATAATGGAATTTTACATTATGACATCATAATGGAATTTTACATTATGACATCATAATGGAATTTTGCATTATGCCATCATAATGGAATTTTTACATTATGACATCATAATGGAATTTTGCATTATGACATCATAATGGAATTTTACATTATGACATCATAATGGAATTTTACATTATGACATCATAATGGAATTTTGCATTATGATATCATAATAAAATTTTTACATTATGACATCATAATGGAATTTTGAATTATGACATCATAATGGAATGTTACATTATGACATCATAATGGAATGTTGCATTATGACATCATAATGGAATTTTACATTATGACATCATAATGGAATGTTGCATTATTACATCATAATGGAATTTTACATTATGCCATCATAATGGAATGTTGCATTATGACATCATAATGGAATTTTGCATTATGACATCATAATGGAATGTTGCATTATGACATCATAATGGAATTTTGCATTATGACATCATAATGGAATTTTGCATTATGACATCATAATGGAATTTTACATTATGACATCATAATGGAATTTTACATTATGACATCATAATGGAATTTTGCATTATGCCATCATAATGGAATTTTTACATTATGACATCATAATGGAATGTTGCATTATTACATCATAATGGAATTTTACATTATGCCATCATAATGGAATGTTGCATTATGACATCATAATGGAATTTTGCATTATGACATCATAATGGAATGTTGCATTATGACATGATAATGGAATTTTGCATTATGACATCATAATGGAATGTTGCATTATGACATCATAATGGAATTTTGCATTATGACATCATAATGGAATTTTACATTATGACATCATAATGGAATTTTACATTATGACATCATAATGGAATTTTGCATTATGATATCATAATAATATTTTTACATTATGACATCATAATGGAATTTTGCATTATGACATCATAATGGAATGTTACATTATGACATCATAATGGAATGTTGCATTATGACATCATAATGGAATTTTACATTATGACATCATAATGGAATGTTGCATTATTACATCATAATGGAATTTTACATTATGCCATCATAATGGAATGTTGCATTATGACATCATAATGGAATTTTGCATTATGACATCATAATGGAATGTTGCATTATGACATCATAATGGAATTTTGCATTATGACATCATAATGGAATTTTGCATTATGACATCATAATGGAATTTTACATTATGCCATCATAATGGAATGTTGCATTATGACATCATAATGGAATTTTGCATTATGACATCATAATGGAATGTTGCATTATGACATCATAATGGAATTTTGCATTATGACATCATAATGGAATGTTGCATTATGACATCATAATGGAATGTTGCATTATTACATCATAATGGAATTTTACATTATGCCATCATAATGGAATGTTGCATTATGACATCATAATGGAATTTTGCATTATGACATCATAATGGAATGTTGCATTATGACATCATAATGGAATTTTGCATTATGACATCATAATGGAATTTTGCATTATGACATCATAATGGAATTTTTACATTGTGACATCATAATGGAATTTTACATTCTGACATCATAATGGAATTTTGCATTATGACATCATAATGGAATGTTACATTATGACATCATAATGGAATGTCACATTATGACATCATAATGGAATTTTGCATTATGACATCATAATGGAATTTTTGCATTATGACATCATAATGGAATTTTGCATTATGAGATCATAATGGAATTTTACATTATGACATCATAATGGAATTTTGCATTATGACATTGTAATGGAATTTTTACATTATGACATCGTAATGGAATTTTTACATTATGACATCATAATGGAATGTTGCATTATTACATCATAATGGAATTTTACATTATGCCATCATAATGGAATGTTGCATTATGACATCATAATGGAATTTTGCATTATGACATCATAATGGAATGTTGCATTATGACATGATAATGGAATTTTGCATTATGACATCATAATGGAATGTTGCATTATGACATCATAATGGAATTTTGCATTATGACATCATAATGGAACTTTACATTATGACATCATAATGGAATTTTACATTATGACATCATAATGGCATTTTGCATTATGACATCATAATTCAATTTTTACATTATGAAATCATAATGGAATTTTGCATTATGACATCATAATTGAATTTTTACATTATGACATCATAATGGAATTTTACATTATGACGTCATAATGGAATTTTTACATTATGACATCATAATAAAATTTTGCATTATGACATCATAATGGAATTTTTACATTATGACATCATAATGGAATTTTGCATTATGACATCATAACGGAATGTTGCATTATGACATCATAACGGAATGTTGCATTATGACATCATAATGGAATTTTTACATTATGACATCATAATGGAATTTTGCATTAGGACATCATAATGGAATGTTACATTATGACATCATAATGGAATTTTGCATTATGACATCATAATTCAATTTTTACATTATGACATCATAATGGCATTTTGCATTATGACATCATAATTCAATTTTTACATTATGAAATCATAATGGAATTTTGCATTATGACATCATAATTGAATTTTTACATTATGACATCATAATGGAATTTTACATTATGACGTCATAATGGAATTTTTACATTATGACATCATAATAAAATTTTGCATTATGACATCATAATGGAATTTTTACATTATGACATCATAATGGAATTTTGCATTATGACATCATAACGGAATGTTGCATTATGACATCATAACGGAATGTTGCATTATGACATCATAATGGAATTTTTACATTATGACATCATAATGGAATTTTGCATTATGACATCATAATGGAATGTTACATTATGACATCATAATGGAATTTTGCATTATGACATCATAATTCAATTTTTACATTATGACATCATAATGGCATTTTGCATTATGACATCATAATGGAATTTTTACATTATGACATCATAATGGAATTTTACATTATGACATCATAATGGAATTTTGCATTATGACATCATAATAGACTTTTTACATTATGACATCATAATGGAATTTTGCATTATGACATCATAATGGAATTTTACATTATGACATCACAATGGAATTTTACATTATGACATCATAATGGAATTTTGCATTATGATATCATAATAAAATTTTTACATTATGACATCATAATGGAATTTTGCATTATGACATCATAATGGAATGTTACATTATGACATCATAATGGAATGTTGCATTATGACATCATAATGGAATTTTACATTATGACATCATAATGGAATGCTGCATTATTACATCATAATGGAATTTTACATTATGCCATCATAATGGAATGTTGCATTATGACATCATAATGGAATTTTGCATTATGACATCATAATGGAATGTTGCATTATGACATCATAATGGAATTTTGCATTATGACATCATAATGGAATTTTGCATTATGACATCATAATGGAATTTTTACATTATGCCATCATAATGGAATTTTGCATTATGACATCATAATGGAATTTTACATTATGACATCATAATGGAATGTTGCATTATGACATCATAATGGAATTTTACATTATGACATCATAATGGAATGTTGCATTATGACATCATAATGGAATTTTACATTATGACATCATAATGGAATGTTGCATTATGACATCATAATGGAATTTTACATTATGACATCATAATGGAATTTTACATTATGACATCATAATGGAATTTTGCATTATGCCATCATAATGGAATTTTTACATTATGACATCATAATGGAATTTTGCATTATGACATCATAATGGAATTTTACATTATGACATCATAATGGAATTTTACATTATGACATCATAATGGAATTTTGCATTATGATATCATAATAAAATTTTTACATTATGACATCATAATGGAATTTTGAATTATGACATCATAATGGAATGTTACATTATGACATCATAATGGAATGTTGCATTATGACATCATAATGGAATTTTACATTATGACATCATAATGGAATGTTGCATTATTACATCATAATGGAATTTTACATTATGCCATCATAATGGAATGTTGCATTATGACATCATAATGGAATTTTGCATTATGACATCATAATGGAATGTTGCATTATGACATCATAATGGAATGTTGCATTATGACATCATAATGGAATTTTGCATTATGACATCATAATGGAATTTTACATTATGACATCATAATGGAATTTTACATTATGACATCATAATGGAATTTTGCATTATGCCATCATAATGGAATTTTTACATTATGACATCATAATGGAATGTTGCATTATTACATCATAATGGAATTTTACATTATGCCATCATAATGGAATGTTGCATTATGACATCATAATGGAATTTTGCATTATGACATCATAATGGAATTTTTACATTATGACATCATAATGGAATTTTGCATTATGACATCATTATGGAATTTTACATTATGACATCATAATAGAATTTTTACATTATGACAGCATAATGGAATTTTGCATTATGACATCATAATGGAATTTTTACATTATGACATCATAATGGAATTTTGCATTATGACATCATAATGGAATTTTACATTATGACATCATAATAGAATGTTGCATTATGACATCATAATGGGATTTTACATTATGACATCATAATGGAATGTTGCATTATGACATCATAATGGAATTTTGCATTATGACATCATAATGGAATTTTGCATTAGGACATCATAATGGAATGTTACATTATGACATCATAATGGAATTTTGCATTATGACATCATAATTCAATTTTTACATTATGACATCATAATGGCATTTTGCATTATGACATCATAATTCAATTTTTACATTATGACATCATAATGGAATTTTGCATTATGACATCATAATTGAATTTTTACATTATGACATCATAATGGAATTTTACATTATGACGTCATAATGGAATTTTTACATTATGACATCATAATAAAATTTTGCATTATGACATCATAATGGAATTTTTACATTATGACATCATAATGGAATTTTGCATTATGACATCATAACGGAATGTTGCATTATGACATCATAACGGAATGTTGCATTATGACATCATAATGGAATTTTTACATTATGACATCATAATGGAATTTTGCATTATGACATCATAATGGAATGTTACATTATGACATCATAATGGAATTTTGCATTATGACATCATAATTCAATTTTTACATTATGACATCATAATGGCATTTTGCATTATGACATCATAATGGAATTTTTACATTATGACATCATAATTGAATTTTTACATTATGACATCATAATGGAATTTTGCATTATGACATCATAATAGACTTTTTACATTATGACATCATAATGGAATTTTGCATTATGACATCATAACGGAATTTTTACATTATGACATCATAATGGAATTTTGCATTATGACATCATAACGGAATGTTGCATTATGACATCATAATGGAATTTTTACATTATGACATCATAATGGAATGTTACATTATGACATCATAATGGAATTTTTACATTATGACATCATAATGGAATTTTTACATTATGACATCATAATGGAATTTTGCATTATGACATCATAATGGAATGTAACATTATGACATCATAATGGAATGTTGCATTATGACATCATAATGGAATGTTGCATTATGACATCATAATGGAATGTTGCATTATGACATCATAATGGAATGTTGCATTATGACATCATAATGGAATTTTACATTATGACATCATAATGGAATTTTGCATTATGCCATCATAATGGAATTTTTACATTATGACATCATAATGGAATGTTACATTATGACATCATAATGGAATTTTTACATTATGACATCATAATGGAATTTTTACATTATGACATCATAATGGAATTTTGCATTATGACATCATAATGGAATGTAACATTATGACATCATAATGGAATGTTGCATTATGACATCATAATGGAATGTTGCATTATGACATCATAATGGAATGTTGCATTATGACATCATAATGGAATTTTACATTATGACATCATAATGGAATTTTGCATTATGCCATCATAATGGAATTTTTACATTATGACATCATAATGGAATGTTGCATTATTACATCATAATGGAATTTTACATTATGCCATCATAATGGAATGTTGCATTATGACATCATAATGGAATTTTGCATTATGACATCATAATGGAATGTTGCATTATGACATGATAATGGAATTTTGCATTATGACATCATAATGGAATGTTGCATTATGACATGATAATGGAATTTTGCATTATGACATCATAATGGAATGTTGCATTATGACATCATAATGGAATTTTGCATTATGACATCATAATGGAATTTTACATTACGACATCATAATGGAATTTTACATTATGACATCATAATGGAATTTTGCATTATGATATCATAATAAAATTTTTACATTATGACATCATAATGGAATTTTGCATTATGACATCATAATGGAATGTTACATTATAACATCATAATGGAATGTTGCATTATGACATCATAATGGAATTTTACATTATGACATCATAATGGAATGTTGCATTATTACATCATAATGGAATTTTACATTATGCCATCATAATGGAATGTTGCATTATGACATCATAATGGAATTTTGCATTATGACATCATAATGGAATGTTGCATTATGACATCATAATGGAATTTTGCATTATGACATCATAATGGAATTTTGCATTATGACATCATAATGGAATTTTTACATTATGACATCATAATGGAATTTTACATTATGACATCATAATGGAATTTTGCATTATGACATCATAATGGAATGTTACATTATGACATCATTATGGAATGTTGCATTATTACATCATAATGGAATTTTGCATTATGACATCATAATGGAATGTTGCATTATGACATGATAATGGAATTTTGCATTATGACATCATAATGGAATGTTGCATTGTGACATCATAATGGAATTTTACATTATGACATCATAATGGAATTTTACATTATGACATCATAATGGAATTTTGCATTATGCCATCATAATGGAATTTTTACATTATGACATCATAATGGAATTTTGCATTATGACATCATAATGGAATTTTACATTATGACATCATAATGGAATTTTACATTATGACATCATAATGGAATTTTGCATTATGATATCATAATAAAATTTTTACATTATGACATCATAATGGAATTTTGCATTATGACATCATAATGGAATTTTACATTATGACATCATAATGGAATGTTGCATTATTACATCATAATGGAATTTTACATTATGCCATCATAATGGAATGTTGCATTATGACATCATAATGGAATTTTGCATTATGACATCATAATGGAATGTTGCATTATGACATCATAATGGAATTTTGCATTATGACATCATAATGGAATTTTGCATTATGACATCATAATGGAATTTTTACATTATGACATCATAATGGAATTTTTACATTATGACATCATAATGGAATTTTGCATTATGACATCATAATGGAATGTTACATTATGACATCATAATGGAATGTCACATTATGACATCATAATGGAATTTTGCATTATGACATCATAATGGAATGTTACATTATGACATCGTAATGGAATTTTACATTATGACATCATAATGGAATTTTGCATTATGACATCATACTGGAATTTTACATTACGACATCATAATGGAATTTTGCATTATGACATCATAATGGAATTTTGCATTATGACATCGTAATGGAATTTTACATTATGACATCATAATGGAATTTTGCATTATGACATCATAATGGAATTTTACATTATGACATCATAATGGAATTTTGCATTATGACATCATAATGGAATTTTACATTATGACATCATAATGGAATTTTGCATTATGACATTGTAATGGAATTTTTACATTATGACATCATAATGGAATTTTGCATTATGACATCGTAATGGAATTTTTACATTATGACATCATAATGGAATTTTGCATTATGACATCATAATGGAATTTTACATTATGACATCATAATGGAATGTTGCATTATGACATCATAATGGAATTTTACATTATGACATCATAATGGAATGTTGCATTATGACATCATAATGGAATTTTACATTATGACATCATAATGGAATGTTGCATTACGACATCATAATGGAATTTTACATTATGACATCATAATGAATGTTGCATTACGACATCATAATGGAATTTTACATTATGACATCATAATGGAATGCTGCATTATGACATCATAATGGAATGTTGCATTATGACATCATAATGGAATTTTACATTATGACATCATAATGGAATTTTACATTATGACATCATAATGGAATTTTGCATTATGCCATCATAATGGAATTTTTACATTATGACATCATAATGGAATTTTGCATTATGACATCATAATGGAATTTTACATTATGACATCATAATGGAATTTTACATTATGACATCATAATGGAATTTTGCATTATGATATCATAATAAAATTTTTACATTATGACATCATAATGGAATTTTGAATTATGACATCATAATGGAATGTTACATTATGACATCATAATGGAATGTTGCATTATGACATCATAATGGAATTTTACATTATGACATCATAATGGAATGTTGCATTATTACATCATAATGGAATTTTACATTATGCCATCATAATGGAATGTTGCATTATGACATCATAATGGAATTTTGCATTATGACATCATAATGGAATGTTGCATTATGACATCATAATGGAATTTTGCATTATGACATCATAATGGAATTTTGCATTATGACATCATAATGGAATTTTACATTATGACATCATAATGGAATTTTACATTATGACATCATAATGGAATTTTGCATTATGCCATCATAATGGAATTTTTACATTATGACATCATAATGGAATGTTGCATTATTACATCATAATGGAATTTTACATTATGCCATCATAATGGAATGTTGCATTATGACATCATAATGGAATGTTGCATTATGACATCATAATGGAATTTTGCATTATGACATCATAATGGAATGTTGCATTATGACATGATAATGGAATTTTGCATTATGACATCATAATGGAATGTTGCATTATGACATCATAATGGAATTTTGCATTATGACATCATAATGGAATTTTACATTATGACATCATAATGGAATTTTACATTATGACATCATAATGGAATTTTGCATTATGATATCATAATAATATTTTTACATTATGACATCATAATGGAATTTTGCATTATGACATCATAATGGAATGTTACATTATGACATCATAATGGAATGTTGCATTATGACATCATAATGGAATTTTACATTATGACATCATAATGGAATGTTGCATTATTACATCATAATGGAATTTTACATTATGCCATCATAATGGAATGTTGCATTATGACATCATAATGGAATTTTGCATTATGACATCATAATGGAATGTTGCATTATGACATCATAATGGAATTTTGCATTATGACATCATAATGGAATTTTGCATTATGACATCATAATGGAATTTTACATTATGCCATCATAATGGAATGTTGCATTATGACATCATAATGGAATTTTGCATTATGACATCATAATGGAATGTTGCATTATGACATCATAATGGAATTTTGCATTATGACATCATAATGGAATGTTGCATTATGACATCATAATGGAATGTTGCATTATTACATCATAATGGAATTTTACATTATGCCATCATAATGGAATGTTGCATTATGACATCATAATGGAATTTTGCATTATGACATCATAATGGAATGTTGCATTATGACATCATAATGGAATTTTGCATTATGACATCATAATGGAATTTTGCATTATGACATCATAATGGAATTTTTACATTGTGACATCATAATGGAATTTTACATTCTGACATCATAATGGAATTTTGCATTATGACATCATAATGGAATGTTACATTATGACATCATAATGGAATGTCACATTATGACATCATAATGGAATTTTGCATTATGACATCATAATGGAATTTTTGCATTATGACATCATAATGGAATTTTGCATTATGAGATCATAATGGAATTTTACATTATGACATCATAATGGAATTTTGCATTATGACATTGTAATGGAATTTTTACATTATGACATCGTAATGGAATTTTTACATTATGACATCATAATGGAATGTTGCATTATTACATCATAATGGAATTTTACATTATGCCATCATAATGGAATGTTGCATTATGACATCATAATGGAATTTTGCATTATGACATCATAATGGAATGTTGCATTATGACATGATAATGGAATTTTGCATTATGACATCATAATGGAATGTTGCATTATGACATCATAATGGAATTTTGCATTATGACATCATAATGGAACTTTACATTATGACATCATAATGGAATTTTACATTATGACATCATAATGGAATTTTGCATTATGATATCATAATAATATTTTTACATTATGACATCATAATGGAATTTTGCATTATGACATCATAATGGAATGTTACATTATGACATCATAATGGAATGTTGCATTATGACATCATAATGGAATTTTACATTATGACATCATAATGGAATGTTGCATTATTACATCATAATGGAATTTTACATTATGCCATCATAATGGAATGTTGCATTATGACATCATAATGGAATTTTGCATTATGACATCATAATGGAATGTTGCATTATGACATCATAATGGAATTTTGCATTATGACATCATAATGGAATGTTGCATTATGACATCATAATGGAATTTTGCATTATGACATCATAATGGAATGTTGCATTATGACATCATAATGGAATGTTGCATTATTACATCATAATGGAATTTTACATTATGCCATCATAATGGAATGTTGCATTATGACATCATAATGGAATTTTGCATTATGACATCATAATGGAATGTTGCATTATGACATCATAATGGAATTTTGCATTATGACATCATAATGGAATTTTGCATTATGACATCATAATGGAATTTTTACATTGTGACATCATAATGGAATTTTACATTCTGACATCATAATGGAATTTTGCATTATGACATCATAATGGAATGTTACATTATGACATCATAATGGAATGTCACATTATGACATCATAATGGAATTTTGCATTATGACATCATAATGGAATTTTTGCATTATGACATCATAATGGAATTTTGCATTATGAGATCATAATGGAATTTTACATTATGACATCATAATGGAATTTTGCATTATGACATTGTAATGGAATTTTTACATTATGACATCGTAATGGAATTTTTACATTATGACATCATAATGGAATGTTGCATTATTACATCATAATGGAATTTTACATTATGCCATCATAATGGAATGTTGCATTATGACATCATAATGGAATTTTGCATTATGACATCATAATGGAATGTTGCATTATGACATGATAATGGAATTTTGCATTATGACATCATAATGGAATGTTGCATTATGACATCATAATGGAATTTTGCATTATGACATCATAATGGAACTTTACATTATGACATCATAATGGAATTTTACATTATGACATCATAATGGAATTTTGCATTATGATATCATAATAATATTTTTACATTATGACATCATAATGGAATTTTGCATTATGACATCATAATGGAATGTTACATTATGACATCATAATGGAATGTTGCATTATGACATCATAATGGAATTTTACATTATGACATCATAATGGAATGTTGCATTATTACATCATAATGGAATTTTACATTATGCCATCATAATGGAATGTTGCATTATGACATCATAATGGAATTTTGCATTATGACATCATAATGGAATGTTGCATTATGACATCATAATGGAATTTTGCATTATGACATCATAATGGAATTTTGCATTATGACATCATAATGGAATTTTACATTATGCCATCATAATGGAATGTTGCATTATGACATCATAATGGAATTTTGCATTATGACATCATAATGGAATGTTGCATTATGACATCATAATGGAATTTTGCATTATGACATCATAATGGAATGTTGCATTATGACATCATAATGGAATGTTGCATTATTACATCATAATGGAATTTTACATTATGCCATCATAATGGAATGTTGCATTATGACATCATAATGGAATTTTGCATTATGACATCATAATGGAATGTTGCATTATGACATCATAATGGAATTTTGCATTATGACATCATAATGGAATTTTGCATTATGACATCATAATGGAATTTTTACATTGTGACATCATAATGGAATTTTACATTCTGACATCATAATGGAATTTTGCATTATGACATCATAATGGAATGTTACATTATGACATCATAATGGAATGTCACATTATGACATCATAATGGAATTTTGCATTATGACATCATTATGGAATGTTACATTATGACATCGTAATGGAATTTTACATTATGACATCATAATGGAATTTTGCATTATGACATCATAATGGAATTTTTGCATTATGACATCATAATGGAATTTTGCATTATGAGATCATAATGGAATTTTACATTATGACATCATAATGGAATTTTGCATTATGACATTGTAATGGAATTTTTACATTATGACATCGTAATGGAATTTTTACATTATGACATCATAATGGAATGTTGCATTATTACATCATAATGGAATTTTACATTATGCCATCATAATGGAATGTTGCATTATGACATGATAATGGAATTTTGCATTATGACATCATAATGGAATGTTGCATTATGACATCATAATGGAATTTTGCATTATGACATCATAATGGAACTTTACATTATGACATCATAATGGAATTTTACATTATGACATCATAATGGAATTTTGCATTATGATATCATAATAAAATTTTTACATTATGACATCATAATGGAATGTTGAATTATGACATCATAATGGAATGTTACATTATGACATCATAATGGAATGTTGCATTATGACATCATAATGGAATTTTACATTATGACATCATAATGGAATGTTGCATTATTACATCATAATGGAATTTTACATTATGCCATCATAATGGAATGTTGCATTATGACATCATAATGGAATTTTGCATTATGACATCATAATGGAATTTTGCATTATGACATCATAATGGAATTTTACATTATGCCATCATAATGGAATGTTGCATTATGACATCATAATGGAATTTTGCATTATGACATCATAATGGAATGTTGCATTATGACATCATAATGGAATTTTGCATTATGACATCATAATGGAATGTTGCATTATGACATCATAATGGAATTTTGCATTATGACATCATAATGGAATGTTACATTATGACATCATAATGGAATGTCACATTATGACATCATAATGGAATTTTGCATTATGACATCATTATGGAATGTTACATTATGACATCGTAATGGAATTTTACATTATGACATCATAATAGAATTTTGCATTATGACATCATAATGGAATTTTTGCATTATGACATCATAATGGAATTTTGCATTATGAGATCATAATGGAATTTTACATTATGACATCATAATGGAATTTTGCATTATGACATTGTAATGGAATTTTTACATTATGACATCGTAATGGAATTTTTACATTATGACATCATAATGGAATGTTGCATTATTACATCATAATGGAATTTTACATTATGCCATCATAATGGAATGTTGCATTATGACATCATAATGGAATTTTGCATTATGACATCATAATGGAATGTTGCATTATGACATGATAATGGAATTTTGCATTATGACATCATAATGGAATGTTGCATTATGACATCATAATGGAATTTTGCATTATGACATCATAATGGAACTTTACATTATGACATCATAATGGAATTTTACATTATGACATCATAATGGAATTTTGCATTATGATATCATAATAAAATTTTTACATTATGACATCATAATGGAATTTTGAATTATGACATCATTATGGAATGTTACATTATGACATCATAATGGAATGTTGCATTATGACATCATAATGGAATTTTACATTATGACATCATAATGGAATGTTGCATTATTACATCATAATGGAATTTTACATTATGCCATCATAATGGAATGTTGCATTATGACATCATAATGGAATTTTGCATTATGACATCATAATGGAATGTTGCATTATGACATCATAATGGAATTTTGCATTATGACATCATAATGGAATTTTTACATTATGACATCATAATGGAATTTTACATTATGACATCATAATGGAATTTTGCATTATGACATCATAATGGAATGTTACATTATGACATCATAATGGAATGTCACATTATGACATCATAATGGAATTTTGCATTATGACATCATAATGGAATGTTACATTATGACATCATAATGGAATTTTGCATTATATCATAATAAAATTTTTACATTATGACATCATAATGGAATTTTGAATTATGACATCATAATGGAATGTTACATTATGACATCATAATGGAATGTTGCATTATGCCATCATAATGTAATTTTTACATTATGACATCATAATGGAATTTTGCATTATGACATCATAATGGAATTTTACATTATGACATCATAATGGAATTTTGCATTATGATATCATAATAATATTTTTACATTATGACATCATAATGGAATTTTGCATTATGACATCATAATGGAATGTTACATTATGACATCATAATGGAATGTTGCATTATGACATCATAATGGAATTTTACATTATGACATCATAATGGAATGTTGCATTATTACATCATAATGGAATTTTACATTATGCCATCATAATGGAATGTTGCATTATGACATCATAATGGAATTTTGCATTATGACATCATAATGGAATGTTGCATTATGACATCATAATGGAATTTTGCATTATGACATCATAATGGAATTTTGCATTATGACATCATAATGGAATTTTACATTATGCCATCATAATGGAATGTTGCATTATGACATCATAATGGAATTTTGCATTATGACATCATAATGGAATGTTGCATTATGACATCATAATGGAATTTTGCATTATGACATCATAATGGAATGTTGCATTATGACATCATAATGGAATGTTGCATTATTACATCATAATGGAATTTTACATTATGCCATCATAATGGAATGTTGCATTATGACATCATAATGGAATTTTGCATTATGACATCATAATGGAATGTTGCATTATGACATCATAATGGAATTTTGCATTATGACATCATAATGGAATTTTGCATTATGACATCATAATGGGATTTTTACATTGTGACATCATAATGGAATTTTACATTCTGACATCATAATGGAATTTTGCATTATGACCTCATAATGGAATGTTACATTATGACATCATAATGGAATGTCACATTATGACATCATAATGGAATTTTGCATTATGACATCATTATGGAATGTTACATTATGACATCGTAATGGAATTTTACATTATGACATCATAATGGAATTTTGCATTATGACATCATAATGGAATTTTTGCATTATGAGATCATAATGGAATTTTGCATTATGAGATCATAATGGAATTTTACATTATGACATCATAATGGAATTTTGCATTATGACATTGTAATGGAATTTTTACATTATGACATCGTAATGGAATTTTTACATTATGACATCATAATGGAATGTTGCATTATTACATCATAATGGAATTTTACATTATGCCATCATAATGGAATGTTGCATTATGACATCATAATGGAATTTTGCATTATGACATCATAATGGAATGTTGCATTATGACATGATAATGGAATTTTGCATTATGACATCATAATGGAATGTTGCATTATGACATCATAATGGAATTTTGCATTATGACATCATAATGGAACTTTACATTATGACATCATAATGGAATTTTACATTATGACATCATAATGGAATTTTGCATTATGATATCATAATAATATTTTTACATTATGACATCATAATGGAATTTTGCATTATGACATCATAATGGAATGTTACATTATGACATCATAATGGAATGTTGCATTATGACATCATAATGGAATTTTACATTATGACATCATAATGGAATGTTGCATTATTACATCATAATGGAATTTTACATTATGCCATCATAATGGAATGTTGCATTATGACATCATAATGGAATTTTGCATTATGACATCATAATGGAATGTTGCATTATGACATCATAATGGAATTTTGCATTATGACATCATAATGGAATTTTGCATTATGACATCATAATGGAATTTTACATTATGCCATCATAATGGAATGTTGCATTATGACATCATAATGGAATTTTGCATTATGACATCATAATGGAATGTTGCATTATGACATCATAATGGAATGTTGCATTATTACATCATAATGGAATTTTACATTATGCCATCATAATGGAATGTTGCATTATGACATCATAATGGAATTTTGCATTATGACATCATAATGGAATGTTGCATTATGACATCATAATGGAATTTTGCATTATGACATCATAATGGAATTTTGCATTATGACATCATAATGGAATTTTTACATTGTGACATCATAATGGAATTTTACATTCTGACATCATAATGGAATTTTGCATTATGACATCATAATGGAATGTTACATTATGACATCATAATGGAATGTCACATTATGACATCATAATGGAATTTTGCATTATGACATCATTATGGAATGTTACATTATGACATCGTAATGGAATTTTACATTATGACATCATAATGGAATTTTGCATTATGACATCATAATGGAATTTTTGCATTATGACATCATAATGGAATTTTGCATTATGAGATCATAATGGAATTTTACATTATGACATCATAATGGAATTTTGCATTATGACATTGTAATGGAATTTTTACATTATGACATCGTAATGGAATTTTTACATTATGACATCATAATGGAATGTTGCATTATTACATCATAATGGAATTTTACATTATGCCATCATAATGGAATGTTGCATTATGACATCATAATGGAATTTTGCATTATGACATCATAATGGAATGTTGCATTATGACATCATAATGGAATTTTACATTATGACATCATAATGGAATGTTGCATTACGACATCATAATGGAATTTTACATTATGACATCATAATGGAATGTTGCATTACGACATCATAATGGAATTTTACATTATGACATCATAATGGAATGCTGCATTATGACATCATAATGGAATGTTGCATTATGACATCATAATGCAATTTTACATTATGACATCATAATGGAATTTTACATTATGACATCATAATGGAATTTTGCATTATGCCATCATAATGGAATTTTTACATTATGACATCATAATGGAATTTTGCATTATGACATCATAATGGAATTTTACATTATGACATCATAATGGAATTTTACATTATGACATCATAATGGAATTTTGCATTATGATATCATAATAAAATTTTTACATTATGACATCATAATGGAATTTTGAATTATGACATCATAATGGAATGTTACATGATGACATCATAATGGAATGTTGCATTATGACATCATAAAGGAATTTTACATTATGACATCATAATGGAATGTTGCATTATTACATCATAATGGAATTTTACATTATGCCATCATAATGGAATGTTGCATTATGACATCATAATGGAATTTTGCATTATGACATCATAATGGAATGTTGCATTATGACATCATAATGGAATTTTGCATTATGACATCATAATGGAATTTTGCATTATGACATCATAATGGAATTTTACATTATGCCATCATAATGGAATGTTGCATTATGACATCATAATGGAATTTTGCATTATGACATCATAATGGAATTTTGCATTATGACATCATAATGGAATGTTACATTATGACATCGTAATGGAATTTTACATTATGACATCATAATGGAATTTTGCATTATGACATCATACTGGAATTTTACATTACGACATCATAATGGAATTTTGCATTATGACATCATAATGGAATTTTGCATTATGACATCGTAATGGAATTTTACATTATGACATCATAATGGAATTTTGCATTATGACATCATAATGGAATTTTACATTATGACATCATAATGGAATTTTGCATTATGACATCATAATGGAATTTTACATTATGACATCATAATGGAATTTTGCATTATGACATTGTAATGGAATTTTTACATTATGACATCATAATGGAATTTTGCATTATGACATCGTAATGGAATTTTTACATTATGACATCATAATGGAATTTTGCATTATGACATCATAATGGAATTTTACATTATGACATCATAATGGAATGTTGCATTATGACATCATAATGGAATTTTACATTATGACATCATAATGGAATGTTGCATTATGACATCATAATGGAATTTTACATTATGACATCATAATGGAATGTTGCATTACGACATCATAATGGAATTTTACATTATGACATCATAATGGAATGTAGCATTACGACATCATAATGGAATTTTACATTATGACATCATAATGGAATGCTGCATTATGACATCATAATGGAATGTTGCATTATGACATCATAATGGAATTTTACATTATGACATCATAATGGAATTTTTACATTATGACATCATAATGGAATTTTGCATTATGACATCATAATGGAATTTTACATTATGACATCATAATGGAATTTTACATTATGACATCATAATGGAATTTTGCATTATGATATCATAATAAAATTTTTACATTATGACATCATAATGGAATTTTGAATTATGACATCATAATGGAATGTTACATTATGACATCATAATGGAATGTTGCATTATGACATCATAATGGAATTTTACATTATGACATCATAATGGAATGTTGCATTATTACATCATAATGGAATTTTACATTATGCCATCATAATGGAATGTTGCATTATGACATCATAATGGAATTTTGCATTATGACATCATAATGGAATGTTGCATTATTACATCATAATGGAATTTTACATTATGCCATCATAATGGAATGTTGCATTATGACATCATAATGGAATTTTGCATTATGACATCATAATGGAATGTTGCATTATGACATCATAATGGAATTTTGCATTATGACATCATAATGGAATTTTGCATTATGACATCATAATGGGATTTTTACATTGTGACATCATAATGGAATTTTACATTCTGACATCATAATGGAATTTTGCATTATGACCTCATAATGGAATGTTACATTATGACATCATAATGGAATGTCACATTATGACATCATAATGGAATTTTGCATTATGACATCATTATGGAATGTTACATTATGACATCGTAATGGAATTTTACATTATGACATCATAATGGAATTTTGCATTATGACATCATAATGGAATTTTTGCATTATGAGATCATAATGGAATTTTGCATTATGAGATCATAATGGAATTTTACATTATGACATCATAATGGAATTTTGCATTATGACATTGTAATGGAATTTTTACATTATGACATCGTAATGGAATTTTTACATTATGACATCATAATGGAATGTTGCATTATTACATCATAATGGAATTTTACATTATGCCATCATAATGGAATGTTGCATTATGACATCATAATGGAATTTTGCATTATGACATCATAATGGAATGTTGCATTATGACATGATAATGGAATTTTGCATTATGACATCATAATGGAATGTTGCATTATGACATCATAATGGAATTTTGCATTATGACATCATAATGGAACTTTACATTATGACATCATAATGGAATTTTACATTATGACATCATAATGGAATTTTGCATTATGATATCATAATAATATTTTTACATTATGACATCATAATGGAATTTTGCATTATGACATCATAATGGAATGTTACATTATGACATCATAATGGAATGTTGCATTATGACATCATAATGGAATTTTACATTATGACATCATAATGGAATGTTGCATTATTACATCATAATGGAATTTTACATTATGCCATCATAATGGAATGTTGCATTATGACATCATAATGGAATTTTGCATTATGACATCATAATGGAATGTTGCATTATGACATCATAATGGAATTTTGCATTATGACATCATAATGGAATTTTGCATTATGACATCATAATGGAATTTTACATTATGCCATCATAATGGAATGTTGCATTATGACATCATAATGGAATTTTGCATTATGACATCATAATGGAATGTTGCATTATGACATCATAATGGAATTTTGCATTATGACATCATAATGGAATGTTGCATTATGACATCATAATGGAATGTTGCATTATTACATCATAATGGAATTTTACATTATGCCATCATAATGGAATGTTGCATTATGACATCATAATGGAATTTTGCATTATGACATCATAATGGAATGTTGCATTATGACATCATAATGGAATTTTGCATTATGACATCATAATGGAATTTTGCATTATGACATCATAATGGAATTTTTACATTGTGACATCATAATGGAATTTTACATTCTGACATCATAATGGAATTTTGCATTATGACATCATAATGGAATGTTACATTATGACATCATAATGGAATGTCACATTATGACATCATAATGGAATTTTGCATTATGACATCATTATGGAATGTTACATTATGACATCGTAATGGAATTTTACATTATGACATCATAATGGAATTTTGCATTATGACATCATAATGGAATTTTTGCATTATGACATCATAATGGAATTTTGCATTATGAGATCATAATGGAATTTTACATTATGACATCATAATGGAATTTTGCATTATGACATTGTAATGGAATTTTTACATTATGACATCGTAATGGAATTTTTACATTATGACATCATAATGGAATGTTGCATTATTACATCATAATGGAATTTTACATTATGCCATCATAATGGAATGTTGCATTATGACATCATAATGGAATTTTGCATTATGACATCATAATGGAATGTTGCATTATGACATCATAATGGAATTTTACATTATGACATCATAATGGAATGTTGCATTACGACATCATAATGGAATTTTACATTATGACATCATAATGGAATGTTGCATTACGACATCATAATGGAATTTTACATTATGACATCATAATGGAATGCTGCATTATGACATCATAATGGAATGTTGCATTATGACATCATAATGCAATTTTACATTATGACATCATAATGGAATGTTACATTATGACATCATAATGGAATTTTGCATTATGCCATCATAATGGAATTTTTACATTATGACATCATAATGGAATTTTGCATTATGACATCATAATGGAATTTTACATTATGACATCATAATGGAATTTTACATTATGACATCATAATGGAATTTTGCATTATGATATCATAATAAAATTTTTACATTATGACATCATAATGGAATTTTGAATTATGACATCATAATGGAATGTTACATTATGACATGATAATGGAATTTTGCATTATGACATCATAATGGAATGTTGCATTATGACATCATAATGGAATTTTGCATTATGACATCATAATGGAACTTTACATTATGACATCATAATGGAATTTTACATTATGACATCATAATGGAATTTTGCATTATGATATCATAATAATATTTTTACATTATGACATCATAATGGAATTTTGCATTATGACATCATAATGGAATGTTACATTATGACATCATAATGGAATGTTGCATTATGACATCATAATGGAATTTTACATTATGACATCATAATGGAATGTTGCATTATTACATCATAATGGAATTTTACATTATGCCATCATAATGGAATGTTGCATTATGACATCATAATGGAATTTTGCATTATGACATCATAATGGAATGTTGCATTATGACATCATAATGGAATTTTGCATTATGACATCATAATGGAATTTTGCATTATGACATCATAATGGAATTTTACATTATGCCATCATAATGGAATGTTGCATTATGACATCATAATGGAATTTTGCATTATGACATCATAATGGAATGTTGCATTATGACATCATAATGGAATTTTGCATTATGACATCATAATGGAATGTTGCATTATGACATCATAATGGAATGTTGCATTATTACATCATAATGGAATTTTACATTATGCCATCATAATGGAATGTTGCATTATGACATCATAATGGAATTTTGCATTATGACATCATAATGGAATGTTGCATTATGACATCATAATGGAATTTTGCATTATGACATCATAATGGAATTTTGCATTATGACATCATAATGGAATTTTTACATTGTGACATCATAATGGAATTTTACATTCTGACATCATAATGGAATTTTGCATTATGACATCATAATGGAATGTTACATTATGACATCATAATGGAATGTCACATTATGACATCATAATGGAATTTTGCATTATGACATCATTATGGAATGTTACATTATGACATCGTAATGGAATTTTACATTATGACATCATAATGGAATTTTGCATTATGACATCATAATGGAATTTTTGCATTATGACATCATAATGGAATTTTGCATTATGAGATCATAATGGAATTTTACATTATGACATCATAATGGAATTTTGCATTATGACATTGTAATGGAATTTTTACATTATGACATCGTAATGGAATTTTTACATTATGACATCATAATGGAATGTTGCATTATTACATCATAATGGAATTTTACATTATGCCATCATAATGGAATGTTGCATTATGACATCATAATGGAATTTTGCATTATGACATCATAATGGAATGTTGCATTATGACATCATAATGGAATTTTACATTATGACATCATAATGGAATGTTGCATTACGACATCATAATGGAATTTTACATTATGACATCATAATGGAATGTTGCATTACGACATCATAATGGAATTTTACATTATGACATCATAATGGAATGCTGCATTATGACATCATAATGGAATGTTGCATTATGACATCATAATGCAATTTTACATTATGACATCATAATGGAATTTTACATTATGACATCATAATGGAATTTTGCATTATGCCATCATAATGGAATTTTTACATTATGACATCATAATGGAATTTTGCATTATGACATCATAATGGAATTTTACATTATGACATCATAATGGAATTTTACATTATGACATCATAATGGAATTTTGCATTATGATATCATAATAAAATTTTTACATTATGACATCATAATGGAATTTTGAATTATGACATCATAATGGAATGTTACATTATGACATCATAATGGAATGTTGCATTATGACATCATAAAGGAATTTTACATTATGACATCATAATGGAATGTTGCATTATTACATCATAATGGAATTTTACATTATGCCATCATAATGGAATGTTGCATTATGACATCATAATGGAATTTTGCATTATGACATCATAATGGAATGTTGCATTATGACATCATAATGGAATTTTGCATTATGACATCATAATGGAATTTTGCATTATGACATCATAATGGAATTTTACATTATGCCATCATAATGGAATGTTGCATTATGACATCATAATGGAATTTTGCATTATGACATCATAATGGAATTTTGCATTATGACATCATAATGGAATGTTACATTATGACATCGTAATGGAATTTTACATTATGACATCATAATGGAATTTTGCATTATGACATCATACTGGAATTTTACATTACGACATCGTAATGGAATTTTGCATTATGACATCATAATGGAATTTTGCATTATGACATCGTAATGGAATTTTACATTATGACATCATAATGGAATTTTGCATTATGACATCATAATGGAATTTTACATTATGACATCATAATGGAATTTTGCATTATGACATTGTAATGGAATTTTTACATTATGACATCATAATGGAATTTTGCATTATGACATTGTAATGGAATTTTTACATTATGACATCATAATGGAATTTTGCATTATGACATCGTAATGGAATTTTTACATTATGACATCATAATGGAATTTTGCATTATGACATCATAATGGAATTTTACATTATGACATCATAATGGAATGTTGCATTATGACATCATAATGGAATTTTACATTATGACATCATAATGGAATGTTGCATTATGACATCATAATGGAATTTTACATTATGACATCATAATGGAATGTTGCATTACGACATCATAATGGAATTTTACATTATGACATCATAATGGAATGTAGCATTACGACATCATAATGGAATTTTACATTATGACATCATAATGGAATGCTGCATTATGACATCATAATGGAATGTTGCATTATGACATCATAATGGAATTTTACATTATGACATCATAATGGAATTTTTACATTATGACATCATAATGGAATTTTGCATTATGACATCATAATGGAATTTTACATTATGACATCATAATGGAATTTTACATTATGACATCATAATGGAATTTTGCATTATGATATCATAATAAAATTTTTACATTATGACATCATAATGGAATTTTGAATTATGACATCATAATGGAATGTTACATTATGACATCATAATGGAATGTTGCATTATGACATCATAATGGAATTTTACATTATGACATCATAATGGAATGTTGCATTATTACATCATAATGGAATTTTACATTATGCCATCATAATGGAATGTTGCATTATGACATCATAATGGAATTTTGCATTATGACATCATAATGGAATGTTGCATTATGACATCATAATGGAATTTTGCATTATGACATCATAATGGAATTTTGCATTATGACATCATAATGGAATTTTACATTATGCCATCATAATGGAATGTTGCATTATGACATCATAATGGAATTTTGCATTATGACATCATAATGGAATGTTGCATTATGACATCATAATGGAATTTTGCATTATGACATCATAATGGAATGTTGCATTATGACATCATAATGGAATGTTGCATTATTACATCATAATGGAATTTTACATTATGCCATCATAATGGAATGTTGCATTATGACATCATAATGGAATTTTGCATTATGACATCATAATGGAATGTTGCATTATGACATCATAATGGAATTTTGCATTATGACATCATAATGGAATTTTGCATTATGACATCATAATGGAATTTTGCATTATGACATCATAATGGAATTTTTACATTGTGACATCATAATGGAATTTT
Organism: Eleutherodactylus coqui; assembly: GCF_035609145.1. Lineage (NCBI taxonomy): Eukaryota > Metazoa > Chordata > Amphibia > Anura > Eleutherodactylidae > Eleutherodactylus > Eleutherodactylus coqui. The sequence goes on along the minus strand of NC_089842.1, from coordinate 112,004,654 downwards.
ACATTCTGACATCATAATGGAATTTTGCATTATGACATCATAATGGAATGTTACATTATGACATCATAATGGAATGTCACATTATGACATCATAATGGAATTTTGCATTATGACATCATTATGGAATGTTACATTATGACATCGTAATGGAATTTTACATTATGACATCATAATGGAATTTTGCATTATGACATCATAATGGAATTTTTGCATTATGACATCATAATGGAATTTTGCATTATGAGATCATAATGGAATTTTACATTATGACATCATAATTAGAGATGAGCGAACGTGTCCGTAACGGACACATCCGCACCCGGACACCGGCTTTAGCGAACACTGGAGTGTTCGCGCGTAAGTGTCCGGGTGCCGCCGGGGGGCGGGGAGATGCGCGGCGGCGCGGGCGGCAGTAGCGGGGAACAGGGGGGAGCCCTCTCTCTCTCCCTCTCCCCCCGCTCCCCGCCGCACCCCCCCGCGCTGCCACGGCGGCCCCCGAACTTTTTCGCCCGAACACTGAAGTGTTCGCAAAGTTCGGTGTTCGGGCGAAAAAGGGGCGGGGCCGAACGTGTTCGCTCATCTCTAATCATAATGGAATTTTGCATTATGACATTGTAATGGAATTTTTACATTATGACATCGTAATGGAATTTTTACATTAATGCATCATAATGGAATGTTGCATTATTACATCATAATGGAATTTTACATTATGCCATCATAATGGAATGTTGCATTATGACATCATAATGGAATTTTGCATTATGACATCATAATGGAATGTTGCATTATGACATGATAATGGAATTTTGCATTATGACATCATAATGGAATGTTGCATTATGACATCATAATGGAATTTTGCATTATGACATCATAATGGAACTTTACATTATGACATCATAATGGAATTTTACATTATGACATCATAATGGAATTTTGCATTATGATATCATAATAAAATGTTTACATTATGACATCATAATGGAATTTTGAATTATGACATCATTATGGAATGTTACATTATGACATCATAATGGAATGTTGCATTATGACATCATAATGGAATTTTACATTATGACATCATAATGGAATGTTGCATTATTACATCATAATGTAATTTTACATTATGCCATCATAATGGAATGTTGCATTATGACATCATAATGGAATTTTGCATTATGACATCATAATGGAATGTTGCATTATGACATCATAATGGAATTTTGCATTATGACATCATAATGGAATTTTTACATTATGACATCATAATGGAATTTTACATTATGACATCATAATGGAATTTTGCATTATGACATCATAATGGAATGTTACATTATGACATCATAATGGAATGTCACATTATGACATCATAATGGAATTTTGCATTATGACATCATAATGGAATGTTACATTATGACATCATAATGGAATTTTGCATTATATCATAATAAAATTTTTACATTATGACATCATAATGGAATTTTGAATTATGACATCATAATGGAATGTTACATTATGACATCATAATGGAATGTTGCATTATGCCATCATAATGTAATTTTTACATTATGACATCATAATGGAATTTTGCATTATGACATCATAATAGAATTTTACATTATGACATCATAATGGAATTTTGCATTATGACATGATAATGGAATGTTGCATTATGACATGATAATGGAATTTTGCATTATGACATCATAATGGAATGTTGCATTATGACATCATAATGGAATTTTGCATTATGACATCATAATGGAACTTTACATTATGACATCATAATGGAATTTTACATTATGACATCATAATGGAATTTTGCATTATGATATCATAATAAAATTTTTACATTATGACATCATAATGGAATTTTGAATTATGACATCATTATGGAATGTTACATTATGACATCATAATGGAATGTTGCATTATGACATCATAATGGAATTTTACATTATGACATCATAATGGAATGTTGCATTATTACATCATAATGGAATTTTACATTATGCCATCATAATGGAATGTTGCATTATGACATCATAATGGAATTTTGCATTATGACATCATAATGGAATTTTGCATTATGACATCATAATGGAATGTTGCATTATGACATCATAATGGAATTTTGCATTATGACATCATAATGGAATTTTTACATTATGACATCATAATGGAATTTTACATTATGACATCATAATGGAATTTTGCATTATGACATCATAATGGAATGTTACATTATGACATCATAATGGAATTTTGCATTATGACATCATAATGGAATGTTACATTATGACATCATAATGGAATTTTGCATTATATCATAATAAAATTTTTACATTATGACATCATAATGGAATTTTGAATTATGACATCATAATGGAATGTTACATTATGACATCATAATGGAATGTTGCATTATGCCATCATAATGTAATTTTTACATTATGACATCATAATGGAATTTTGCATTATGACATCATAATGGAATTTTACATTATGACATCATAATGGAATTTTGCATTATGATATCATAATAATATTTTTACATTATGACATCATAATGGAATTTTGCATTATGACATCATAATGGAATGTTACATTATGACATCATAATGGAATGTTGCATTATGACATCATAATGGAATTTTACATTATGACATCATAATGGAATGTTGCATTATTACATCATAATGGAATTTTACATTATGCCATCATAATGGAATGTTGCATTATGACATCATAATGGAATTTTGCATTATGACATCATAATGGAATGTTGCATTATGACATCATAATGGAATTTTGCATTATGACATCATAATGGAATTTTGCATTATGACATCATAATGGAATTTTTACATTATGACATCATAATGGAATTTTACATTATGACTAGGGATGAGCGAACGTGTCCGTTACGGACACATCCGCACCCGGACACCGGCTTTGCCGAACACTGCAGTGTTCGCGCGTAAGTGTCCGGGTGCCGCCGGGGGGCGGGGAGATGCGCGGCGGCGCGGGCGGCAGTAGCGGGGAACAGGGGGGAGCCCTCTCTCTCTCCCTCTCCCCCCCCCACTCCCCGCCGCACCCCCCCGCGCTGCCACGGCAGCCCCCGAACTTTTTCGCCCGAACACTGAAGTGTTCGCAAAGTTCGGTGTTCGGGCGAAAAAGGGGCGGAGCCGAACGTGTTCGCTCATCTCTAATTATGACATCATAATGGAATTTTGCATTATGACATCGTAATGGAATGTTACATTATGACATCATAATGGAATGTTGCATTATGACATCATAATGGAATTTTGCATTATGACATCATTATGGAATTTTGCATTATGACATCCTAATTGAATGTTACATTATGACATCATAATGGAATTTTGCATTATGACATCATAATGGAATGTTGCATTATGACATCATAATGGAATTTTACATTATGACATCATAATGGAATTTTGCATTATGACATCATAATGGAATTTTTACATTATGACATCATAATGGAATTTTGCATTATGACATCATAATGGAATTTTTACATTATGACATCATAATGGAATTTTGCATTATAACATCATAATGGCATTTTGCATTATGACATCATAATGGAATGTCGCATTATGACATCATAATGGAATTTTACATTATGACATCATAATGGAATGTTACATTATGACATCATAATGGAATGTTACCTTATGACATCACAATGGAATGTTGCATTATGACATCATAATGGAATGTTGCATTATGACATCATAATGGAATTTTACATTATCACATCATAATGGAATGTTGCATTATGACATCATAATGGAATTTTACATTATGCCATCATAATGGAATGTTGCATTATGACATCATAATGGAATTTTGCATTATGACATCATAATGGAATGTTGCATTATGACATGATAATGGAATTTTGCATTATGACATCATAATGGAATGTTGCATTATGACATCATAATGGAATTTTACATTATGACATCATAATGTATTTTTACATTATGACATCATAATGGAATTTTGCATTATGCCATCATGATTGAATTTTTACATTATGACATCATAATGGAATTTTGCATTATGACATCATAATGGAATTTTACATTATGACATCATAATGGAATTTTACATTATGACATCATAATGGAATTTTGCATTATGATATCATAATAAAATTTTTACATTATGACATCATAATGGAATTTTGCATTATGACATCATAATGGAATGTTGCATTATGACATCATAATGGAATTTTGCATTATGACATCATAATGGAATTTTGCATTATGACATCATAATGGAATTTTTACATTATGACATCATAATGGAATTTTACATTATGACATCATAATGGAATTTTGCATTATGACATCATAATGGAATGTTACATTATGACATCATAATGGAATGTCACATTATGACATCATAATGGAATTTTGCATTATGACATCATAATGGAATGTTACATTATGACATCGTAATGGAATTTTACATTATGACATCATAATGGAATGTTGCATTATGACATCATAATGGAATTTTACATTATGACATCATAATGGAATTTTGCATTATGACATCAAAATGGAATTTTACATTATGACATCATAATGGAATTTTGCATTATGACATTGTAATGGAATTTTTACATTATGACATCATAATGGAATTTTGCATTATGACATCGTAATGGAATTTTTACATTATGACGTCATAATGGAATTTTGCATTATGACATCATAATGGGATTTTGCATTATGACATCATAATGGAATGTTGCATTATGAAATCTTAATGGAATGTTGCATTATGACATCATAATGGAATGTTGCATTATGACATCATAATGGAATGTTACATTATGACATCATAATGGAATGTTGCATTATGACATCATAATGGAATTTTACATTATGACATCATAATGGAATGTTGCATTATGACATCATAATGGAATTTTACATTATGACATCATAATGGAATGTTGCATTACGACATCATAATGGAATTTTACATTATGACATCATAATGGAATGTTGCATTACGACATCATAATGGAATTTTACATTATGACATCATAATGGAATGCTGCATTATGACATCATAATGGAATGTTGCATTATGACATCATAATGGAATTTTACATTATGACATCATAATGGAATTTTACATTATGACATCATAATGGAATTTTGCATTATGCCATCATAATGGAATTTTTACATTATGACATCATAATGGAATTTTGCATTATGACATCATAATGGAATTTTACATTATGACATCATAATGGAATTTTACATTATGACATCATAATGGAATTTTGCATTATGATATCATAATAAAATTTTTACATTATGACATCATAATGGAATTTTGCATTATGACATCATAATGGACTGTTGCATTATGACATGATAATGGATTTTTTCATTATGACATCATAATGGAATGTTGCATTATGACATCATAATGGAATTTTACATTATGACATCATAATGGAATTTTACATTATGACATCATAATGGAATTTTGCATTATGCCATCATAATGGAATTTTTACATTATGACATCATAATGGAATTTTGCATTATGACATCATAATAGAATATTACATTATGACATCATAATGGAATTTTACATTATGACATCATAATGGAATTTTGCATTATGATATCATAATAAAATTTTTACATTATGACATCATAATGGAATTTTGCATTATGACATCATAATGGAATTTTGCATTATGACATCATAATGGAATTTTACATTATGACATCATAATGGAATTTTGCATTATGACATTGTAATGGAATTTTTACATTATGACATCATAATGGAATTTTGCATTATGACATCGTAATGGAATTTTTACATTATGACGTCATAATGGAATTTTGCATTATGACATCATAATGGGATTTTGCATTATGACATCATAATGGAATGTTGCATTATGAAATCTTAATGGAATGTTGCATTATGACATCATAATGGAATGTTGCATTATGACATCATAATGGAATTTTACATTATGACATCATAATGGAATGTTGCATTATGACATCATAATGGAATTTTACATTATGACATCATAATGGAATGTTGCATTATGACATCATAATGGAATTTTACATTATGACATCATAATGGAATGTTGCATTACGACATCATAATGGAATTTTACATTATGACATCATAATGGAATGTTGCATTACGACATCATAATGGAATTTTACATTATGACATCATAATGGAATTTTACATTATGACATCATAATGGAATTTTGCATTATGATATCATAATAAAATTTTTTCATTATGACATCATAATGGAATTTTGCATTATGACATCATAATGGAATGTTGCATTATGACATGATAATGGAATTTTGCATTATGACATCATAATGGAATGTTGCATTATGACATCATAATGGAATTTTTCATTATGACATCATAATGGAATTTTGCATTATGACATCATAATGGAATTTTTACATTATGACATCATAATGGAATTTTACATTATGACATCATAATGGAATTTTGCATTATGACATCATAATAGAATGTTACATTATGACATCATAATGGAATGTCACATTATGACATCATAATGGAATTTTGCATTATGACATCATAATGGAATGTTACATTATGACATCATAATGGAATTTTGCATTATATCATAATAAAATTTTTACATTATGACATCATAATGGAATTTTGAATTATGACATCATAATGGAATGTTACATTATGACATCATAATGGAATGTTGCATTATGCCATCATAATGTAATTTTTACATTATGACATCATAATGGAATTTTGCATTATGCCATCATAATGGAATTTTACATTATGACATCATAATGGAATTTTACATTATGACATCATAATGGAATTTTGCATTATGATATCATAATAATATTTTTACATTATGACATCATAATGGAATTTTGCATTATGACATCATAATGGAATGTTACATTATGACATCATAATGGAATGTTGCATTATGACATCATAATGGAATTTTACATTATGACATCATAATGGAATGTTGCATTATTACATCATAATGGAATTTTACATTATGACATCATAATGGAATTTTACATTATGACATCATAATGGAATTTTGCATTATGACATTGTAATGGAATTTTTACATTATGACATCATAATGGAATTTTGCATTATGACATCGTAATGGAATTTTTACATTATGACATCATAATGGAATTTTGCATTATGACATCATAATGGAATTTTACATTATGACATCATAATGGAATGTTGCATTATGACATCATAATGGAATTTTACATTATGACATCATAATGGAATGTTGCATTATGACATCATAATGGAATTTTACATTATGACATCATAATGGAATTTTGCATTATGACATCATAATGGAACTTTACATTATGACATCATAATGGAATTTTACATTATGACATCATAATGGAATGTTGCATTATTACATCATAATGGAATTTTACATTATGCCATCATAATGGAATGTTGCATTATGACATCATAATGGAATTTTGCATTATGACATCATAATGGAATTTTGCATTATGACATCATAATGGAATGTTGCATTATGACATCATAATGGAATTTTGCATTATGACATCATAATGGAATTTTTACATTATGACATCATAATGGAATTTTACATTATGACATCATAATGGAATTTTGCATTATGACATCATAATGGAATGTTACATTATGACATCATAATGGAATTTTGCATTATGACATCATAATGGAATGTTACATTATGACATCATAATGGAATTTTGCATTATATCATAATAAAATTTTTACATTATGACATCATAATGGAATTTTGAATTATGACATCATAATGGAATGTTACATTATGACATCATAATGGAATGTTGCATTATGCCATCATAATGTAATTTTTACATTATGACATCATAATGGAATTTTGCATTATGACATCATAATGGAATTTTACATTATGACATCATAATGGAATTTTGCATTATGATATCATAATAATATTTTTACATTATGACATCATAATGGAATTTTGCATTATGACATCATAATGGAATGTTACATTATGACATCATAATGGAATGTTGCATTATGACATCATAATGGAATTTTACATTATGACATCATAATGGAATGTTGCATTATTACATCATAATGGAATTTTACATTATGCCATCATAATGGAATGTTGCATTATGACATCATAATGGAATTTTGCATTATGACATCATAATGGAATGTTGCATTATGACATCATAATGGAATTTTGCATTATGACATCATAATGGAATTTTGCATTATGACATCATAATGGAATTTTTACATTATGACATCATAATGGAATTTTACATTATGACTAGGGATGAGCGAACGTGTCCGTTACGGACACATCCGCACCCGGACACCGGCTTTGCCGAACACTGCAGTGTTCGCGCGTAAGTGTCCGGGTGCCGCCGGGGGGCGGGGAGATGCGCGGCGGCGCGGGCGGCAGTAGCGGGGAACAGGGGGGAGCCCTCTCTCTCTCCCTCTCCCCCCCCCACTCCCCGCCGCACCCCCCCGCGCTGCCACGGCAGCCCCCGAACTTTTTCGCCCGAACACTGAAGTGTTCGCAAAGTTCGGTGTTCGGGCGAAAAAGGGGCGGAGCCGAACGTGTTCGCTCATCTCTAATTATGACATCATAATGGAATTTTGCATTATGACATCGTAATGGAATGTTACATTATGACATCATAATGGAATGTTGCATTATGACATCATAATGGAATTTTGCATTATGACATCATTATGGAATTTTGCATTATGACATCCTAATTGAATGTTACATTATGACATCATAATGGAATTTTGCATTATGACATCATAATGGAATGTTGCATTATGACATCATAATGGAATTTTACATTATGACATCATAATGGAATTTTGCATTATGACATCATAATGGAATTTTTACATTATGACATCATAATGGAATTTTGCATTATGACATCATAATGGAATTTTTACATTATGACATCATAATGGAATTTTGCATTATAACATCATAATGGCATTTTGCATTATGACATCATAATGGAATGTCGCATTATGACATCATAATGGAATTTTACATTATGACATCATAATGGAATGTTACATTATGACATCATAATGGAATGTTACCTTATGACATCACAATGGAATGTTGCATTATGACATCATAATGGAATGTTGCATTATGACATCATAATGGAATTTTACATTATCACATCATAATGGAATGTTGCATTATGACATCATAATGGAATTTTACATTATGCCATCATAATGGAATGTTGCATTATGACATCATAATGGAATTTTGCATTATGACATCATAATGGAATGTTGCATTATGACATGATAATGGAATTTTGCATTATGACATCATAATGGAATGTTGCATTATGACATCATAATGGAATTTTACATTATGACATCATAATGTATTTTTACATTATGACATCATAATGGAATTTTGCATTATGCCATCATGATTGAATTTTTACATTATGACATCATAATGGAATTTTGCATTATGACATCATAATGGAATTTTACATTATGACATCATAATGGAATTTTACATTATGACATCATAATGGAATTTTGCATTATGATATCATAATAAAATTTTTACATTATGACATCATAATGGAATTTTGCATTATGACATCATAATGGAATGTTGCATTATGACATCATAATGGAATTTTGCATTATGACATCATAATGGAATTTTGCATTATGACATCATAATGGAATTTTTACATTATGACATCATAATGGAATTTTACATTATGACATCATAATGGAATTTTGCATTATGACATCATAATGGAATGTTACATTATGACATCATAATGGAATGTCACATTATGACATCATAATGGAATTTTGCATTATGACATCATAATGGAATGTTACATTATGACATCGTAATGGAATTTTACATTATGACATCATAATGGAATGTTGCATTATGACATCATAATGGAATTTTACATTATGACATCATAATGGAATTTTGCATTATGACATCAAAATGGAATTTTACATTATGACATCATAATGGAATTTTGCATTATGACATTGTAATGGAATTTTTACATTATGACATCATAATGGAATTTTGCATTATGACATCGTAATGGAATTTTTACATTATGACGTCATAATGGAATTTTGCATTATGACATCATAATGGGATTTTGCATTATGACATCATAATGGAATGTTGCATTATGAAATCTTAATGGAATGTTGCATTATGACATCATAATGGAATGTTGCATTATGACATCATAATGGAATGTTACATTATGACATCATAATGGAATGTTGCATTATGACATCATAATGGAATTTTACATTATGACATCATAATGGAATGTTGCATTATGACATCATAATGGAATTTTACATTATGACATCATAATGGAATGTTGCATTACGACATCATAATGGAATTTTACATTATGACATCATAATGGAATGTTGCATTACGACATCATAATGGAATTTTACATTATGACATCATAATGGAATGCTGCATTATGACATCATAATGGAATGTTGCATTATGACATCATAATGGAATTTTACATTATGACATCATAATGGAATTTTACATTATGACATCATAATGGAATTTTGCATTATGCCATCATAATGGAATTTTTACATTATGACATCATAATGGAATTTTGCATTATGACATCATAATGGAATTTTACATTATGACATCATAATGGAATTTTACATTATGACATCATAATGGAATTTTGCATTATGATATCATAATAAAATTTTTACATTATGACATCATAATGGAATTTTGCATTATGACATCATAATGGACTGTTGCATTATGACATGATAATGGATTTTTTCATTATGACATCATAATGGAATGTTGCATTATGACATCATAATGGAATTTTACATTATGACATCATAATGGAATTTTACATTATGACATCATAATGGAATTTTGCATTATGCCATCATAATGGAATTTTTACATTATGACATCATAATGGAATTTTGCATTATGACATCATAATAGAATATTACATTATGACATCATAATGGAATTTTACATTATGACATCATAATGGAATTTTGCATTATGATATCATAATAAAATTTTTACATTATGACATCATAATGGAATTTTGCATTATGACATCATAATGGAATTTTGCATTATGACATCATAATGGAATTTTACATTATGACATCATAATGGAATTTTGCATTATGACATTGTAATGGAATTTTTACATTATGACATCATAATGGAATTTTGCATTATGACATCGTAATGGAATTTTTACATTATGACGTCATAATGGAATTTTGCATTATGACATCATAATGGGATTTTGCATTATGACATCATAATGGAATGTTGCATTATGAAATCTTAATGGAATGTTGCATTATGACATCATAATGGAATGTTGCATTATGACATCATAATGGAATTTTACATTATGACATCATAATGGAATGTTGCATTATGACATCATAATGGAATTTTACATTATGACATCATAATGGAATGTTGCATTATGACATCATAATGGAATTTTACATTATGACATCATAATGGAATGTTGCATTACGACATCATAATGGAATTTTACATTATGACATCATAATGGAATGTTGCATTACGACATCATAATGGAATTTTACATTATGACATCATAATGGAATTTTACATTATGACATCATAATGGAATTTTGCATTATGATATCATAATAAAATTTTTTCATTATGACATCATAATGGAATTTTGCATTATGACATCATAATGGAATGTTGCATTATGACATGATAATGGAATTTTGCATTATGACATCATAATGGAATGTTGCATTATGACATCATAATGGAATTTTTCATTATGACATCATAATGGAATTTTGCATTATGACATCATAATGGAATTTTTACATTATGACATCATAATGGAATTTTACATTATGACATCATAATGGAATTTTGCATTATGACATCATAATAGAATGTTACATTATGACATCATAATGGAATGTCACATTATGACATCATAATGGAATTTTGCATTATGACATCATAATGGAATGTTACATTATGACATCATAATGGAATTTTGCATTATATCATAATAAAATTTTTACATTATGACATCATAATGGAATTTTGAATTATGACATCATAATGGAATGTTACATTATGACATCATAATGGAATGTTGCATTATGCCATCATAATGTAATTTTTACATTATGACATCATAATGGAATTTTGCATTATGCCATCATAATGGAATTTTACATTATGACATCATAATGGAATTTTACATTATGACATCATAATGGAATTTTGCATTATGATATCATAATAATATTTTTACATTATGACATCATAATGGAATTTTGCATTATGACATCATAATGGAATGTTACATTATGACATCATAATGGAATGTTGCATTATGACATCATAATGGAATTTTACATTATGACATCATAATGGAATGTTGCATTATTACATCATAATGGAATTTTACATTATGACATCATAATGGAATTTTACATTATGACATCATAATGGAATTTTGCATTATGACATTGTAATGGAATTTTTACATTATGACATCATAATGGAATTTTGCATTATGACATCGTAATGGAATTTTTACATTATGACATCATAATGGAATTTTGCATTATGACATCATAATGGAATTTTACATTATGACATCATAATGGAATGTTGCATTATGACATCATAATGGAATTTTACATTATGACATCATAATGGAATGTTGCATTATGACATCATAATGGAATTTTACATTATGACATCATAATGGAATGTTGCATTACGACATCATAATGGAATTTTACATTATGACATCATAATGGAATGTAGCATTACGACATCATAATGGAATTTTACATTATGACATCATAATGGAATGCTGCATTATGACATCATAATGGAATGTTGCATTATGACATCATAATGGAATTTTACATTATGACATCATAATGGAATTTTTACATTATGACATCATAATGGAATTTTGCATTATGACATCATAATGGAATTTTACATTATGACATCATAATGGAATTTTACATTATGACATCATAATGGAATTTTACATTATGACATCATAATGGAATTTTGCATTATGATATCATAATAAAATTTTTACATTATGACATCATAATGGAATTTTGAATTATGACATCATAATGGAATGTTACATTATGACTAGAGATGAGCGAACGTGTTCTTAACGAACACTTACGCACCCAGACACCGGCTTATCCGAGGACTTCAGTGTCTGCGCGTAAGTATTCGGCCGGCGCCGGGCGGCGGGGGGAGGTGCGGCGGCGCGGGCGGCAGCAGCGGGGAACAGGGGGGAGCCCTCTCTCTCTCCCTCTCCCCCCCACTCCCCGCCGCACCCCCCCGCGCTGCCACGGCGACCCCCGAACTTTTTTCGCCCGAGCACGGAATTGCTCGCAAAGTTCGGTGCTCGGGTGAAAAGGGGCGGAGCCGAACACGTTCGCTCATCTCTAATTATGACATCATAATGGAATGTTGCATTATGACATCATAATGGAATTTTACATTATGACATCATAATGGAATGTTGCATTATTACATCATAATGGAATTTTACATTATGCCATCATAATGGAATGTTGCATTATGACATCATAATGGAATTTTGCATTATGACATCATAATGGAATGTTGCATTATGACATCATAATGGAATTTTGCATTATGACATCATAATGGAATTTTGCATTATGACATCATAATGGAATTTTACATTATGCCATCATAATGGAATGTTGCATTATGACATCATAATGGAATTTTGCATTATGACATCATAATGGAATGTTGCATTATGGCATCATAATGGAATTTTGCATTATGACATCATAATGGAATGTTGCATTATGACATCATAATGGAATGTTGCATTATTACATCATAATGGAATTTTACATTATGCCATCATAATGGAATGTTGCATTATGACATCATAATGGAATTTTGCATTATGACATCATAATGGAATTTTGCATTATGACATCATAATGGAATTTTTACATTGTGACATCATAATGGAATTTTACATTCTGACATCATAATGGAATTTTGCATTATGACATCATAATGGAATGTTACATTATGACATCATAATGGAATGTCACATTATGACATCATAATGGAATTTTGCATTATGACATCATTATGGAATGTTACATTATGACATCGTAATGGAATTTTACATTATGACATCATAATGGAATTTTGCATTATGACATCATAATGGAATTTTTGCATTATGACATCATAATGGAATTTTGCATTATGAGATCATAATGGAATTTTACATTATGACATCATAATTAGAGATGAGCGAACGTGTCCGTAACGGACACATCCGCACCCGGACACCGGCTTTAGCGAACACTGGAGTGTTCGCGCGTAAGTGTCCGGGTGCCGCCGGGGGGCGGGGAGATGCGCGGCGGCGCGGGCGGCAGTAGCGGGGAACAGGGGGGAGCCCTCTCTCTCTCCCTCTCCCCCCCGCTCCCCGCCGCACCCCCCCGCGCTGCCACGGCGGCCCCCGAACTTTTTCGCCCGAACACTGAAGTGTTCGCAAAGTTCGGTGTTCGGGCGAAAAAGGGGCGGGGCCGAACGTGTTCGCTCATCTCTAATCATAATGGAATTTTGCATTATGACATTGTAATGGAATTTTTACATTATGACATCGTAATGGAATTTTTACATTATGACATCATAATGGAATGTTGCATTATTACATCATAATGGAATTTTACATTATGCCATCATAATGGAATGTTGCATTATGACATGATAATGGAATTTTGCATTATGACATCATAATGGAATGTTGCATTATGACATCATAATGGAATTTTGCATTATGACATCATAATGGAACTTTACATTATGACATCATAATGGAATTTTACATTATGACATCATAATGGAATTTTGCATTATGATATCATAATAAAATGTTTACATTATGACATCATAATGGAATTTTGAATTATGACATCATTATGGAATGTTACATTATGACATCATAATGGAATGTTGCATTATGACATCATAATGGAATTTTACATTATGACATCATAATGGAATGTTGCATTATTACATCATAATGGAATTTTACATTATGCCATCATAATGGAATGTTGCATTATGACATCATAATGGAATTTTGCATTATGACATCATAATGGAATGTTGCATTATGACATCATAATGGAATTTTGCATTATGACATCATAATGGAATTTTTACATTATGACATCATAATGGAATTTTACATTATGACATCATAATGGAATTTTGCATTATGACATCATAATGGAATGTTACATTATGACATCATAATGGAATGTCACATTATGACATCATAATGGAATTTTGCATTATGACATCATAATGGAATGTTACATTATGACATCATAATGGAATTTTGCATTATATCATAATAAAATTTTTACATTATGACATCATAATGGAATTTTGAATTATGACATCATAATGGAATGTTACATTATGACATCATAATGGAATGTTGCATTATGCCATCATAATGTAATTTTTACATTATGACATCATAATGGAATTTTGCATTATGACATCATAATAGAATTTTACATTATGACATCATAATGGAATTTTGCATTATGACATCATAATGGAATGTTGCATTATGACATGATAATGGAATTTTGCATTATGACATCATAATGGAATGTTGCATTATGACATCATAATGGAATTTTGCATTATGACATCATAATGGAACTTTACATTATGACATCATAATGGAATTTTACATTATGACATCATAATGGAATTTTGCATTATGATATCATAATAAAATTTTTACATTATGACATCATAATGGAATTTTGAATTATGACATCATTATGGAATGTTACATTATGACATCATAATGGAATGTTGCATTATGACATCATAATGGAATTTTACATTATGACATCATAATGGAATGTTGCATTATTACATCATAATGGAATTTTACATTATGCCATCATAATGGAATGTTGCATTATGACATCATAATGGAATTTTGCATTATGACATCATAATGGAATGTTGCATTATGACATCATAATGGAATTTTGCATTATGACATCATAATGGAATTTTTACATTATGACATCATAATGGAATTTTACATTATGACATCATAATGGAATTTTGCATTATGACATCATAATGGTATGTTACATTATGACATCATAATGGAATGTCACATTATGACATCATAATGGAATTTTGCATTATGACATCATAATGGAATGTTACATTATGACATCATAATGGAATTTTGCATTATATCATAATAAAATTTTTACATTATGACATCATAATGGAATTTTGAATTATGACATTATAATGGAATGTTACATTATGACATCATAATGGAATGTTGCATTATGCCATCATAATGTAATTTTTACATTATGACATCATAATGGAATTTTGCATTATGACATCATAATGGAATTTTACATTATGACATCATAATGGAATTTTGCATTATGATATCATAATAATATTTTTACATTATGACATCATAATGGAATTTTGCATTATGACATCATAATGGAATGTTACATTATGACATCATAATGGAATGTTGCATTATGACATCATAATGGAATTTTACATTATGACATCATAATGGAATGTTGCATTATTACATCATAATGGAATTTTACATTATGCCATCATAATGGAATGTTGCATTATGACATCATAATGGAATTTTGCATTATGACATCATAATGGAATGTTGCATTATGACATCATAATGGAATTTTGCATTATGACATCATAATGGAATTTTGCATTATGACATCATAATGGAATTTTTACATTATGACATCATAATGGAATTTTACATTATGACTAGGGATGAGCGAACGTGTCCGTTACGGACACATCCGCACCCGGACACCGGCTTTGCCGAACACTGCAGTGTTCGCGCGTAAGTGTCCGGGTGCCGCCGGGGGGCGGGGAGATGCGCGGCGGCGCGGGCGGCAGTAGCGGGGAACAGGGGGGAGCCCTCTCTCTCTCCCTCTCCCCCCCCCCCCACTCCCCGCCGCACCCCCCCGCGCTGCCACGGCAGCCCCCGAACTTTTTCGCCCGAACACTGAAGTGTTCGCAAAGTTCGGTGTTCGGGCGAAAAAGGGGCGGAGCCGAACGTGTTCGCTCATCTCTAATTATGACATCATAATGGAATTTTGCATTATGACATCGTAATGGAATGTTACATTATGACATCATAATGGAATGTTGCATTATGACATCATAATGGAATTTTGCATTATGACATCATTATGGAATTTTGCATTATGACATCCTAATTGAATGTTACATTATGACATCATAATGGAATTTTGCATTATGACATCATAATGGAATGTTGCATTATGACATCATAATGGAATTTTACATTATGACATCATAATGGAATTTTGCATTATGACATCATAATGGAATTTTTACATTATGACATCATAATGGAATTTTGCATTATGACATCATAATGGAATTTTTACATTATGACATCATAATGGAATTTTGCATTATAACATCATAATGGCATTTTGCATTATGACATCATAATGGAATGTCGCATTATGACATCATAATGGAATTTTACATTATGACATCATAATGGAATGTTACATTATGACATCATAATGGAATGTTACCTTATGACATCACAATGGAATGTTGCATTATGACATCATAATGGAATGTTGCATTATGACATCATAATGGAATTTTACATTATCACATCATAATGGAATGTTGCATTATCACATCATAATGGAATGTTGCATTATGACATCATAATGGAATTTTACATTATGCCATCATAATGGAATGTTGCATTATGACATCATAATGGAATTTTGCATTATGACATCATAATGGAATGTTGCATTATGACATGATAATGGAATTTTGCATTATGACATCATAATGGAATGTTGCATTATGACATCATAATGGAATTTTACATTATGACATCATAATGTATTTTTACATTATGACATCATAATGGAATTTTGCATTATGCCATCATGATTGAATTTTTACATTATGACATCATAATGGAATTTTGCATTATGACATCATAATGGAATTTTACATTATGACATCATAATGGAATTTTACATTATGACATCATAATGGAATTTTGCATTATGATATCATAATAAAATTTTTACATTATGACATCATAATGGAATTTTGCATTATGACATCATAATGGAATGTTGCATTATGACATCATAATGGAATTTTGCATTATGACATCATAATGGAATTTTGCATTATGACATCATAATGGAATTTTTACATTATGACATCATAATGGAATTTTACATTATGACATCATAATGGAATTTTGCATTATGACATCATAATGGAATGTTACATTATGACATCATAATGGAATGTCACATTATGACATCATAATGGAATTTTGCATTATGACATCATAATGGAATGTTACATTATGACATCGTAATGGAATTTTACATTATGACATCATAATGGAATGTTGCATTATGACATCATAATGGAATTTTACATTATGACATCATAATGGAATTTTGCATTATGACATCAAAATGGAATTTTACATTATGACATCATAATGGAATTTTGCATTATGACATTGTAATGGAATTTTTACATTATGACATCTTAATGGAATTTTGCATTATGACATCGTAATGGAATTTTTACATTATGACGTCATAATGGAATTTTGCATTATGACATCATAATGGGATTTTGCATTATGACATCATAATGGAATGTTGCATTATGAAATCTTAATGGAATGTTGCATTATGACATCATAATGGAATGTTGCATTATGACATCATAATGGAATTTTACATTATGACATCATAATGGAATGTTGCATTATGACATCATAATGGAATTTTACATTATGACATCATAATGGAATGTTGCATTATGACATCATAATGGAATTTTACATTATGACATCATAATGGAATGTTGCATTACGACATCATAATGGAATTTTACATTATGACATCATAATGGAATGTTGCATTACGACATCATAATGGAATTTTACATTATGACATCATAATGGAATTTTACATTATGACATCATAATGGAATTTTGCATTATGATATCATAATAAAATTTTTTCATTATGACATCATAATGGAATTTTGCATTATGACATCATAATGGAATGTTGCATTATGACATGATAATGGGATTTTGCATTATGACATCATAATGGAATGTTGCATTATGACATCATAATGGAATTTTACATTATGACATCATAATGGAATTTTGCATTATGACATCATAATGGAATTTTTACATTATGACATCATAATGGAATTTTACATTATGACATCATAATGGAATTTTGCATTATGACATCATAATAGAATGTTACATTATGACATCATAATGGAATGTCACATTATGACATCATAATGGAATTTTGCATTATGACATCATAATGGAATGTTACATTATGACATCATAATGGAATTTTGCATTATATCATAATAAAATTTTTACATTATGACATCATAATGGAATTTTGAATTATGACATCATAATGGAATGTTACATTATGACATCATAATGGAATGTTGCATTATGCCATCATAATGTAATTTTTACATTATGACATCATAATGGAATTTTGCATTATGCCATCATAATGGAATTTTACATTATGACATCATAATGGAATTTTACATTATGACATCATAATGGAATTTTGCATTATGATATCATAATAATATTTTTACATTATGACATCATAATGGAATTTTGCATTATGACATCATAATGGAATGTTACATTATGACATCATAATGGAATGTTGCATTATGACATCATAATGGAATTTTACATTATGACATCATAATGGAATGTTGCATTATTACATCATAATGGAATTTTACATTATGACATCATAATGGAATTTTACATTATGACATCATAATGGAATTTTGCATTATGATATCATAATAAAATTTTTACATTATGACATCATAATGGAATTTTGAATTATGACATCATTATGGAATGTTACATTATGACATCATAATGGAATGTTGCATTATGACATCATAATGGAATTTTACATTATGACATCATAATGGAATGTTGCATTATTACATCATAATGGAATTTTACATTATGCCATCATAATGGAATGTTGCATTATGACATCATAATGGAATTTTGCATTATGACATCATAATGGAATGTTGCATTATGACATCATAATGGAATTTTGCATTATGACATCATAATGGAATTTTTACATTATGACATCATAATGGAATTTTACATTATGACATCATAATGGAATTTTGCATTATGACATCATAATGGAATGTTACATTATGACATCATAATGGAATGTCACATTATGACATCATAATGGAATTTTGCATTATGACATCATAATGGAATGTTACATTATGACATCATAATGGAATTTTGCATTATATCATAATAAAATTTTTACATTATGACATCATAATGGAATTTTGAATTATGACATCATAATGGAATGTTACATTATGACATCATAATGGAATGTTGCATTATGCCATCATAATGTAATTTTTACATTATGACATCATAATGGAATTTTGCATTATGACATCATAATGGAATTTTACATTATGACATCATAATGGAATTTTGCATTATGACATCATAATGGAATGTTGCATTATGACATGATAATGGAATTTTGCATTATGAAATCATAATGGAATGTTGCATTATGACATCATAATGGAATTTTGCATTATGACATCATAATGGAACTTTACATTATGACATCATAATGGAATTTTACATTATGACATCATAATGGAATTTTGCATTATGATATCATAATAAAATTTTTACATTATGACATCATAATGGAATTTTGAATTATGACATCATTATGGAATGTTACATTATGACATCATAATGGAATGTTGCATTATGACATCATAATGGAATTTTACATTATGACATCATAATGGAATGTTGCATTATTACATCATAATGGAATTTTACATTATGCCATCATAATGGAATGTTGCATTATGACATCATAATGGAATTTTGCATTATGACATCATAATGGAATGTTGCATTATGACATCATAATGGAATTTTGCATTATGACATCATAATGGAATTTTTACATTATGACATCATAATGGAATTTTACATTATGACATCATAATGGAATTTTGCATTATGACATCATAATGGAATTTTGCATTATGACATCATAATGGAATGTTGCATTATGACATCATAATGGAATTTTACATTATGACATCATAATGGAATTTTGCATTATGACATCATAATGGAATTTTTACATTATGACATCATAATGGAATTTTGCATTATGACATCATAATGGAATTTTTACATTATGACATCATAATGGAATTTTGCATTATAACATCATAATGGCATTTTGCATTATGACATCATAATGGAATGTCGCATTATGACATCATAATGGAATTTTACATTATGACATCATAATGGAATGTTACATTATGACATCATAATGGAATGTTACCTTATGACATCACAATGGAATGTTGCATTATGACATCATAATAGAATGTTGCATTATGACATCATAATGGAATTTTACATTATCACATCATAATGGAATGTTGCATTATGACATCATAATGGAATTTTACATTATGCCATCATAATGGAATGTTGCATTATGACATCATAATGGAATTTTGCATTATGACATCATAATGGAATGTTGCATTATGACATGATAATGGAATTTTGCATTATGACATCATAATGGAATGTTGCATTATGACATCATAATGGAATTTTACATTATGACATCATAATGTATTTTTACATTATGACATCATAATGGAATTTTGCATTATGCCATCATGATTGAATTTTTACATTATGACATCATAATGGAATTTTGCATTATGACATCATAATGGAATTTTACATTATGACATCATAATGGAATTTTACATTATGACATCATAATGGAATTTTGCATTATGATATCATAATAAAATTTTTACATTATGACATCATAATGGAATTTTGCATTATGACATCATAATGGAATGTTGCATTATGACATCATAATGGAATTTTGCATTATGACATCATAATGGAATTTTGCATTATGACATCATAATGGAATTTTTACATTATGACATCATAATGGAATTTTACATTATGACATCATAATGGAATTTTGCATTATGACATCATAATGGAATGTTACATTATGACATCATAATGGAATGTCACATTATGACATCATAATGGAATTTTGCATTATGACATCATAATGGAATGTTACATTATGACATCGTAATGGAATTTTACATTATGACATCATAATGGAATGTTGCATTATGACATCATAATGGAATTTTACATTATGACATCATAATGGAATTTTGCATTATGACATCAAAATGGAATTTTACATTATGACATCATAATGGAATTTTGCATTATGACATTGTAATGGAATTTTTACATTATGACATCATAATGGAATTTTGCATTATGACATCGTAATGGAATTTTTACATTATGACGTCATAATGGAATTTTGCATTATGACATCATAATGGGATTTTGCATTATGACATCATAATGGAATGTTGCATTATGAAATCTTAATGGAATGTTGCATTATGACATCATAATGGAATGTTGCATTATGACATCATAATGGAATTTTACATTATGACATCATAATGGAATGTTGCATTATGACATCATAATGGAATTTTACATTATGACATCATAATGGAATGTTGCATTATGACATCATAATGGAATTTTACATTATGACATCATAATGGAATGTTGCATTACGACATCATAATGGAATTTTACATTATGACATCATAATGGAATGTTGCATTACGACATCATAATGGAATTTTACATTATGACATCATAATGGAATGCTGCATTATGACATCATAATGGAATGTTGCATTATGACATCATAATGGAATTTTACATTATGAAATCATAATGGAATTTTAGATTATGACATCATAATGGAATTTTGCATTATGCCATCATAATGGAATTTTTACATTATGACATCATAATGGAATTTTGCATTATGACATCATAATGGAATTTTACATTATGACATCATAATGGAATTTTACATTATGACATCATAATGGAATTTTGCATTATGATATCATAATAAAATTTTTACATTATGACATCATAATGGAATTTTGCATTATGACATCATAATGGACTGTTGCATTATGACATGATAATGGATTTTTTCATTATGACATCATAATGGAATGTTGCATTATGACATCATAATGGAATTTTACATTATGACATCATAATGGAATTTTACATTATGACATCATAATGGAATTTTGCATTATGCCATCATAATGGAATTTTTACATTATGACATCATAATGGAATTTTGCATTATGACATCATAATAGAATATTACATTATGACATCATAATGGAATTTTACATTATGACATCATAATGGAATTTTGCATTATGATATCATAATAAAATTTTTACATTATGACATCATAATGGAATTTTGCATTATGACATCATAATGGAATTTTGCATTATGACATCATAATGGAATTTTACATTATGACATCATAATGGAATTTTGCATTATGACATTGTAATGGAATTTTTACATTATGACATCATAATGGAATTTTGCATTATGACATCGTAATGGAATTTTTACATTATGACGTCATAATGGAATTTTGCATTATGACATCATAATGGGATTTTGCATTATGACATCATAATGGAATGTTGCATTATGAAATCTTAATGGAATGTTGCATTATGACATCATAATGGAATGTTGCATTATGACATCATAATGGAATTTTACATTATGACATCATAATGGAATGTTGCATTATGACATCATAATGGAATTTTACATTATGACATCATAATGGAATGTTGCATTATGACATCATAATGGAATTTTACATTATGACATCATAATGGAATGTTGCATTACGACATCATAATGGAATTTTACATTATGACATCATAATGGAATGTTGCATTACGACATCATAATGGAATTTTACATTATGACATCATAATGGAATTTTACATTATGACATCATAATGGAATTTTGCATTATGATATCATAATAAAATTTTTTCATTATGACATCATAATGGAATTTTGCATTATGACATCATAATGGAATGTTGCATTATGACATGATAATGGAATTTTGCATTATGACATCATAATGGAATGTTGCATTATGACATCATAATGGAATTTTACATTATGACATCATAATGGAATTTTGCATTATGACATCATAATGGAATTTTTACATTATGACATCATAATGGAATTTTACATTATGACATCATAATGGAATTTTGCATTATGACATCATAATAGAATGTTACATTATGACATCATAATGGAATGTCACATTATGACATCATAATGGAATTTTGCATTATGACATCATAATGGAATGTTACATTATGACATCATAATGGAATTTTGCATTATATCATAATAAAATTTTTACATTATGACATCATAATGGAATTTTGAATTATGACATCATAATGGAATGTTACATTATGACATCATAATGGAATGTTGCATTATGCCATCATAATGTAATTTTTACATTATGACATCATAATGGAATTTTGCATTATGCCATCATAATGGAATTTTACATTATGACATCATAATGGAATTTTACATTATGACATCATAATGGAATTTTGCATTATGATATCATAATAATATTTTTACATTATGACATCATAATGGAATTTTGCATTATGACATCATAATGGAATGTTACATTATGACATCATAATGGAATGTTGCATTATGACATCATAATGGAATTTTACATTATGACATCATAATGGAATGTTGCATTATTACATCATAATGGAATTTTACATTATGACATCATAATGGAATTTTACATTATGACATCATAATGGAATTTTGCATTATGATATCATAATAAAATTTTTACATTATGACATCATAATGGAATTTTGAATTATGACATCATTATGGAATGTTACATTATGACATCATAATGGAATGTTGCATTATGACATCATAATGGAATTTTACATTATGACATCATAATGGAATGTTGCATTATTACATCATAATGGAATTTTACATTATGCCATCATAATGGAATGTTGCATTATGACATCATAATGGAATTTTGCATTATGACATCATAATGGAATGTTGCATTATGACATCATAATGGAATTTTGCATTATGACATCATAATGGAATTTTTACATTATGACATCATAATGGAATTTTACATTATGACATCATAATGGAATTTTGCATTATGACATCATAATGGAATGTTACATTATGACATCATAATGGAATGTCACATTATGACATCATAATGGAATTTTGCATTATGACATCATAATGGAATGTTACATTATGACATCATAATGGAATTTTGCATTATATCATAATAAAATTTTTACATTATGACATCATAATGGAATTTTGAATTATGACATCATAATGGAATGTTACATTATGACATCATAATGGAATGTTGCATTATGCCATCATAATGTAATTTTTACATTATGACATCATAATGGAATTTTGCATTATGACATCATAATGGAATTTTACATTATGACATCATAATGGAATTTTGCATTATGACATCATAATGGAATGTTGCATTATGACATGATAATGGAATTTTGCATTATGAAATCATAATGGAATGTTGCATTATGACATCATAATGGAATTTTGCATTATGACATCATAATGGAACTTTACATTATGACATCATAATGGAATTTTACATTATGACATCATAATGGAATTTTGCATTATGATATCATAATAAAATTTTTACATTATGACATCATAATGGAATTTTGAATTATGACATCATTATGGAATGTTACATTATGACATCATAATGGACTGTTGCATTATGACATCATAATGGAATTTTACATTATGACATCATAATGGAATGTTGCATTATTACATCATAATGGAATTTTACATTATGCCATCATAATGGAATGTTGCATTATGACATCATAATGGAATGTTGCATTATTACATCATAATGGAATTTTACATTATGCCATCATAATGGAATGTTGCATTATGACATCATAATGGAATTTTGCATTATGACATCATAATGGAATGTTACATTATGACATCATAATGGAATTTTGCATTATATCATAATAAAATTTTTACATTATGACATCATAATGGAATTTTGAATTATGACATCATAATGGAATGTTACATTATGACATCATAATGGAATGTTGCATTATGCCATCATAATGTAATTTTTACATTATGACATCATAATGGAATTTTGCATTATGACATCATAATGGAATTTTACATTATGACATCATAATGGAATTTTGCATTATGATATCATAATAATATTTTTACATTATGACATCATAATGGAATTTTGCATTATGACATCATAATGGAATGTTACATTATGACATCATAATGGAATGTTGCATTATGACATCATAATGGAATTTTACATTATGACATCATAATGGAATGTTGCATTATTACATCATAATGGAATTTTACATTATGCCATCATAATGGAATGTTGCATTATGACATCATAATGGAATTTTGCATTATGACATCATAATGGAATGTTGCATTATGACATCATAATGGAATTTTGCATTATGACATCATAATGGAATTTTGCATTATGACATCATAATGGAATTTTTACATTATGACATCATAATGGAATTTTACATTATGACTAGGGATGAGCGAACGTGTCCGTTACGGACACATCCGCACCCGGACACCGGCTTTGCCGAACACTGCAGTGTTCGCGCGTAAGTGTCCGGGTGCCGCCGGGGGGCGGGGAGATGCGCGGCGGCGCGGGCGGCAGTAGCGGGGAACAGGGGGGAGCCCTCTCTCTCTCCCTCTCCCCCCCCCACTCCCCGCCGCACCCCCCCGCGCTGCCACGGCAGCCCCCGAACTTTTTCGCCCGAACACTGAAGTGTTCGCAAAGTTCGGTGTTCGGGCGAAAAAGGGGCGGAGCCGAACGTGTTCGCTCATCTCTAATTATGACATCATAATGGAATTTTGCATTATGACATCATAATGGAATGTTACATTATGACATCATAATGGAATGTTACATTATGACATCATAATGGAATTTTGCATTATGACATCATAATGGAATGTTGCATTATGACATCATAATGGAATTTTACATTATGACATCATAATGGAATTTTGCATTATGACATCATAATGGAATTTTTACATTATGACATCATAATGGAATTTTGCATTATGACATCATAATGGAATTTTTACATTATGACATCATAATGGAATTTTGCATTATAACATCATAATGGCATTTTGCATTATGACATCATAATGGAATGTCGCATTATGACATCATAATGGAATTTTACATTATGACATCATAATGGAATGTTACATTATGACATCATAATGGAATGTTACCTTATGACATCACAATGGAATGTTGCATTATGACATCATAATGGAATGTTGCATTATGACATCATAATGGAATGTTGCATTATGACATCATAATGGAATTTTACATTATGACATCATAATGGAATGTTGCATTATGACATCATAATGGAATTTTACATTATGCCATCATAATGGAATGTTGCATTATGACATCATAATGGAATTTTGCATTATGACATCATAATGGAATGTTGCATTATGACATGATAATGGAATTTTGCATTATGACATCATAATGGAATGTTGCATTATGACATCATAATGGAATTTTACATTATGACATCATAATGTATTTTTACATTATGACATCATAATGGAATTTTGCATTATGCCATCATAATTGAATTTTTGCATTATGACATCATAATGGAATTTTGCATTATGACATCATAATGGAATTTTACATTATGACATCATAATGGAATTTTACATTATGACATCATAATGGAATTTTGCATTATGATATCATAATAAAATTTTTACATTATGACATCATAATGGAATTTTGCATTATGACATCATAATGGAATGTTGCATTATGACATCATAATGGAATTTTGCATTATGACATCATAATGGAATTTTGCATTATGACATCATAATGGAATTTTTACATTATAACATCATAATGGAATTTTACATTATGACATCATAATGGAATTTTGCATTATGACATCATAATGGAATGTTACATTATGACATCATAATGGAATGTCACATTATGACATCATAATGGAATTTTGCATTATGACATCATAATGGAATGTTACATTATGACATCGTAATGGAATTTTACATTATGACATCATAATGGAATGTTGCATTATGACATCATAATGGAATTTTACATTATGACATCATAATGGAATTTTGCATTATGACATCAAAATGGAATTTTACATTATGACATCATAATGGAATTTTGCATTATGACATTGTAATGGAATTTTTACATTATGACATCATAATGGAATTTTGCATTATGACATCGTAATGGAATTTTTACATTATGACGTCATAATGGAATTTTGCATTATGACATCATAATGGGATTTTGCATTATGACATCATAATGGAATGTTGCATTATGAAATCTTAATGGAATGTTGCATTATGACATCATAATGGAATGTTGCATTATGACATCATAATGGAATTTTACATTATGACATCATAATGGAATGTTGCATTATGACATCATAATGGAATTTTACATTATGACATCATAATGGAATGTTGCATTATGACATCATAATGGAATTTTACATTATGACATCATAATGGAATGTTGCATTACGACATCATAATGGAATTTTACATTATGACATCATAATGGAATGTTGCATTACGACATCATAATGGAATTTTACATTATGACATCATAATGGAATGCTGCATTATGACATCATAATGGAATGTTGCATTATGACATCATAATGGAATTTTACATTATGACATAATGGAATTTTACATTATGACATCATAATGGAATTTTGCATTATGCCATCATAATGGAATTTTTACATTATGACATCATAATGGAATTTTGCATTATGACATCATAATGGAATTTTACATTATGACATCATAATGGAATTTTACATTATGACATCATAATGGAATTTTGCATTATGATTAGAGATGAGCGAACACGTTCGGCCCCGCCCCTTTTTCGCCCGAACACCGAACTTTGCGAACACCTCGGTGTTCGGGCGAAAAAGTTCGGGGGCCGCCGTGGCAGCGCGGGGGGGTGCGGCGGGGAGTGGGGGGGAGAGGGAGAGAGAGAGGGCTCCCCCCTGTTCCCCGCTACTGCCGCCCGCGCCGCCGCGCATCTCCCCGCCCCCCGGCGGCACCCGGACACTTACGCGCGAACACTGCAGTGTTCGCTAAAGCCGGTGTCCGGGTGCGGATGTGTCCGTTACGGACACGTTCGCTCATCTCTAATTATGATATCATAATAAAATTTTTACATTATGACATCATAATGGAATTTTGCATTATGACATCATAATGGACTGTTGCATTATGACATGATAATGGATTTTTTCATTATGACATCATAATGGAATGTTGCATTATGACATCATAATGGAATTTTACATTATGACATCATAATGGAATTTTACATTATGACATCATAATGGAATTTTGCATTATGCCATCATAATGGAATTTTTACATTATGACATCATAATGGAATTTTGCATTATGACATCATAATAGAATATTACATTATGACATCATAATGGAATTTTACATTATGACATCATAATGGAATTTTGCATTATGATATCATAATAAAATTTTTACATTATGACATCATAATGGAATTTTGCATTATGACATCATAATGGAATTTTGCATTATGACATCATAATGGAATTTTACATTATGACATCATAATGGAATTTTGCATTATGACATTGTAATGGAATTTTTACATTATGACATCATAATGGAATTTTGCATTATGACATCGTAATGGAATTTTTACATTATGACGTCATAATGGAATTTTGCATTATGACATCATAATGGGATTTTGCATTATGACATCATAATGGAATGTTGCATTATGAAATCTTAATGGAATGTTGCATTATGACATCATAATGGAATGTTGCATTATGACATCATAATGGAATTTTACATTATGACATCATAATGGAATGTTGCATTATGACATCATAATGGAATTTTACATTATGACATCATAATGGAATGTTGCATTATGACATCATAATGGAATTTTACATTATGACATCATAATGGAATGTTGCATTACGACATCATAATGGAATTTTACATTATGACATCATAATGGAATGTTGCATTACGACATCATAATGGAATTTTACATTATGACATCATAATGGAATTTTACATTATGACATCATAATGGAATTTTGCATTATGATATCATAATAAAATTTTTTCATTATGACATCATAATGGAATTTTGCATTATGACATCATAATGGAATGTTGCATTATGACATGATAATGGAATTTTGCATTATGACATCATAATGGAATGTTGCAGTATGACATCATAATGGAATTTTACATTATGACATCATAATGGAATTTTGCATTATGACATCATAATGGAATTTTTACATTATGACATCATAATGGAATGTCACATTATGACATCATAATGGAATTTTGCATTATGACATCATAATGGAATGTTTCATTATGACATCATAATGGAATTTTGCATTATATCATAATAAAATTTTTACATTATGACATCATAATGGAATTTTGAATTATGACATCATAATGGAATGTTACATTATGACATCATAATGGAATGTTGCATTATGCCATCATAATGTAATTTTTACATTATGACATCATAATGGAATTTTGCATTATGCCATCATAATGGAATTTTACATTATGACATCATAATGGAATTTTACATTATGACATCATAATGGAATTTTACATTATGACATCATAATGGAATTTTGCATTATGATATCATAATAATATTTTTACTTTATGACATCATAATGGAATTTTGCATTATGACATCATAATGGAATGTTACATTATGACATCATAATGGAATGTTGCATTATGACATCATAATGGAATTTTACATTATGACATCATAATGGAATGTTGCATTATTACATCATAATGGAATTTTACATTATGACTAGGGATGAGCGAACGTGTCCGTTACGGACACATCCGCACCCGGACACCGGCTTTGCCGAACACTGCAGTGTTCGCGCGTAAGTGTCCGGGTGCCGCCGGGGGGCGGGGAGATGCGCGGCGGCGCGGGCGGCAGTAACGGGGAACAGGGGGGAGCCCTCTCTCTCTCCCCCTCCCCCCCACTCCCCGCCGCACCCCCCCGCGCTGCCACGGCGGCCCCCGAACTTTTTCGCCCGAACACTGAAGTGTTCGCAAAGTTCGGTGTTCGGGCGAAAAAGGGGCGGAGCCGAACGTGTTCGCTCATCTCTAATTATGACATCATAATGGAATTTTGCATTATGACATCATTATGGAATTTTGCATTATGACATCCTAATTGAATGTTACATTATGACATCATAATGGAATTTTGCATTATGACATCATAATGGAATGTTGCATTATGACATCATAATGGAATTTTACATTATGACATCATAATGGAATTTTGCATTATGACATCATAATGGAATTTTTACATTATGACATCATAATGGAATTTTGCATTATGACATCATAATGGAATTTTTACATTATGACATCATAATGGAATTTTGCATTATAACATCATAATGGCATTTTGCATTATGACATCATAATGGAATGTCGCATTATGACATCATAATGGAATTTTACATTATGACATCATAATGGAATGTTACATTATGACATCATAATGGAATGTTACATTATGACATCACAATGGAATGTTGCATTATGACATCATAATGGAATGTTGCATTATGACATCATAATGGAATTTTACATTATGACATCATAATGGAATGTTGCATTATTACATCATAATGGAATTTTACATTATGACATCGTAATGGAATTTTACATTATGACATCATAATGGAATTTTGCATTATGACATCATAATGGAATTTTACATTATGACATCATAATGGAATTTTGCATTATGACATCATAATGGAATTTTGCATTATGACATCGTAATGGAATTTTACATTATGACATCATAATGGAATTTTACATTACGACATCATAATGGAATTTTGCATTATGACATCATAATGGAATTTTGCATTATGACATCATAATGGAATTTTGCATTATGACATCATAATGGAATTTTGCATTATGACATCGTAATGGAATTTTACATTATGACATCATAATGGAATTTTGCATTATGACATCATAATGGAATTTTACATTATGACATCATAATGGAATTTTGCATTATGACATCGTAATGGAATTTTACATTATGACATCATAATGGAATTTTGCATTATGACATTGTAATGGAATTTTTACATTATGACATCATAATGGAATTTTGCATTATGACATCGTAATGGAATTTTTACATTATGACATCATAATGGAATTTTGCATTATGACATCATAATGGAATTTTACATTATGACATCATAATGGAATGTTGCATTATGACATCATAATGGAATTTTACATTATGACATCATAATGGAATGTTGCATTATGACATCATAATGGAATTTTACATTATGACATCATAATGGAATGTTGCATTACGACATCATAATGGAATTTTACATTATGACATCATAATGGAATGTTGCATTACGACATCATAATGGAATTTTACATTATGACATCATAATGGAATGCTGCATTATGACATCATAATGGAATGTTGCATTATGACATCATAATGGAATTTTACATTATGACATCATAATGGAATTTTACATTATGACATCATAATGGAATTTTGCATTATGCCATCATAATGGAATTTTTACATTATGACATCATAATGGAATTTTGCATTATGACATCATAATGGAATTTTACATTATGACATCATAATGGAATTTTACATTATGACATCATAATGGAATTTTGCATTATGATATCATAATAAAATTTTTACATTATGACATCATAATGGAATTTTGAATTATGACATCATAATGGAATGTTGCATTATGACATCATAATGGAATGTTGCATTATGACATCATAATGGAATTTTACATTATGACATCATAATGGAATGTTGCATTATTACATCATAATGGAATTTTACATTATGCCATCATAATGGAATGTTGCATTATGACATCATAATGGAATTTTGCATTATGACATCATAATGGAATGTTGCATTATGACATCATAATGGAATTTTGCATTATGACATCATAATGGAATTTTGCATTATGACATCATAATGGAATTTTACATTATGACATCATAATGGAATTTTACATTATGACATCATAATGGAATTTTGCATTATGCCATCATAATGGAATTTTTACATTATGACATCATAATGGAATGTTGCATTATTACATCATAATGGAATTTTACATTATGCCATCATAATGGAATGTTGCATTATGACATCATAATGGAATTTTGCATTATGACATCATAATGGAATGTTGCATTATGACATGATAATGGAATTTTGCATTATGACATCATAATGGAATGTTGCATTATGACATCATAATGGAATTTTGCATTATGACATCATAATGGAATTTTACATTATGACATCATAATGGAATTTTACATTATGACATCATAATGGAATTTTGCATTATGATATCATAATAAAATTTTTACATTATGACATCATAATGGAATTTTGCATTATGACATCATAATGGAATGTTACATTATGACATCATAATGGAATGTTGCATTATGACATCATAATGGAATTTTACATTATGACATCATAATGGAATGTTGCATTATTACATCATAATGGAATTTTACATTATGCCATCATAATGGAATGTTGCATTATGACATCATAATGGAATTTTGCATTATGACATCATAATGGAATGTTGCATTATGACATCATAATGGAATTTTGCATTATGACATCATAATGGAATTTTGCATTATGACATCATAATGGAATTTTACATTATGCCATCATAATGGAATGTTGCATTATGACATCATAATGGAATTTTGCATTATGCCATCATAATGGAATGTTGCATTATGACATCATAATGGAATTTTGCATTATGACATCATAATGGAATGTTGCATTATGACATCATAATGGAATGTTGCATTATTACATCATAATGGAATTTTACATTATGCCATCATAATGGAATGTTGCATTATGACATCATAATGGAATTTTGCATTATGACATCATAATGGAATGTTGCATTATGACATCATAATGGAATTTTGCATTATGACATCATAATGGAATTTTGCATTATGACATCATAATGGAATTTTTACATTGTGACATCATAATGGAATTTTACATTCTGACATCATAATGGAATTTTGCATTATGACATCATTATGGAATGTTACATTATGACATTGTAATGGAATTTTACATTATGACATCATAATGGAATTTTACATTATGACATCATAATGGAATTTTGCATTATGACATCATAACGGAATTTTTGCATTATGACATCATAATGGAATTTTGCATTATGAGATCATAATGGAATTTTACATTATGACATCATAATGGAATTTTGCATTATGACATTGTAATGGAATTTTTACATTATGACATCGTAATGGAATTTTTACATTATGACATCATAATGGAATGTTGCATTATTACATCATAATGGAATTTTACATTATGCCATCATAATGGAATGTTGCATTATGACATCATAATGGAATTTTGCATTATGACATCATAATGGAATGTTGCATTATGACATGATAATGGAATTTTGCATTATGACATCATAATGGAATGTTGCATTATGACATCATAATGGAATTTTGCATTATGACATCATAATGGAACTTTACATTATGACATCATAATGGAATTTTACATTATGACATCATAATGGAATTTTGCATTATGATATCATAATAATATTTTTACATTATGACATCATAATGGAATTTTGCATTATGACATCATAATGGAATGTTACATTATGACATCATAATGGAATGTTGCATTATGACATCATAATGGAATTTTACATTATGACATCATAATGGAATGTTGCATTATTACATCATAATGGAATTTTACATTATGCCATCATAATGGAATGTTGCATTATGACATCATAATGGAATTTTGCATTATGACATCATAATGGAATGTTGCATTATGACATCATAATGGAATTTTGCATTATGACATCATAATGGAATTTTGCATTATGACATCATAATGGAATTTTACATTATGCCATCATAATGGAATGTTGCATTATGACATCATAATGGAATTTTGCATTATGACATCATAATGGAATGTTGCATTATGACATCATAATGGAATGTTGCATTATGACATCATAATGGAATGTTGCATTATGACATCATAATGGAATGTTGCATTATTACATCATAATGGAATTTTACATTCTGACATCATAATGGAATTTTGCATTATGACATCATAATGGAATGTTACATTATGACATCATAATGGAATGTTACATTATGACATCATAATGGAATTTTGCATTATGACATCATAATGGAATTTTTGCATTATGACATCATAATGGAATTTTGCATTATGAGATCATAATGGAATTTTACATTATGACATCATAATGGAATTTTGCATTATGACATTGTAATGGAATTTTTACATTATGACATCGTAATGGAATTTTTACATTATGACATCATAATGGAATGTTGCATTATTACATCATAATGGAATTTTACATTATGCCATCATAATGGAATGTTGCATTATGACATCATAATGGAATTTTGCATTATGACATCATAATGGAATGTTGCATTATGACATGATAATGGAATTTTGCATTATGACATCATAATGGAATGTTGCATTATGACATCATAATGGAATTTTGCATTATGACATCATAATGGAACTTTACATTATGACATCATAATGGAATTTTACATTATGACATCATAATGGAATTTTGCATTATGATATCATAATAAAATTTTTACATTATGACATCATAATGGAATTTTGAATTATGACATCATAATGGAATGTTACATTATGACATCATAATGGAATGTTGCATTATGACATCATAATGGAATTTTACATTATGACATCATAATGGAATGTTGCATTATTACATCATAATGGAATTTTACATTATGCCATCATAATGGAATGTTGCATTATGACATCATAATGGAATTTTGCATTATGACATCATAATGGAATTTTGCATTATGACATCATAATGGAATTTTACATTATGCCATCATAATGGAATGTTGCATTATGACATCATAATGGAATTTTGCATTATGACATCATAATGGAATGTTGCATTATGACATCATAATGGAATTTTGCATTATGACATCATAATGGAATGTTGCATTATGACATCATAATGGAATTTTGCATTATGACATCATAATGGAATGTTACATTATGACATCATAATGGAATGTCACATTATGACATCATAATGGAATTTTGCATTATGACATCATTATGGAATGTTACATTATGACATCGTAATGGAATTTTACATTATGACATCATAATGGAATTTTGCATTATGACATCATAATGGAATTTTTGCATTATGACATCATAATGGAATTTTGCATTATGAGATCATAATGGAATTTTACATTATGACATCATAATGGAATTTTGCATTATGACATTGTAATGGAATTTTTACATTATGACATCGTAATGGAATTTTTACATTATGACATCATAATGGAATGTTGCATTATTACATCATAATGGAATTTTACATTATGCCATCATAATGGAATGTTGCATTATGACATCATAATGGAATTTTGCATTATGACATCATAATGGAATGTTGCATTATGACATGATAATGGAATTTTGCATTATGACATCATAATGGAATGTTGCATTATGACATCATAATGGAATTTTGCATTATGACATCATAATGGAACTTTACATTATGACATCATAATGGAATTTTACATTATGACATCATAATGGAATTTTGCATTATGATATCATATTAAAATTTTTACATTATGACATCATAATGGAATTTTGAATTATGACATCATTATGGAATATTACATTATGACATCATAATGGAATGTTGCATTATGACATCATAATGGAATTTTACATTATGACATCATAATGGAATGTTGCATTATTACATCATAATGGAATTTTACATTATGCCATCATAATGGAATGTTGCATTATGACATCATAATGGAATTTTGCATTATGACATCATAATGGAATGTTGCATTATGACATCATAATGGAATTTTGCATTATGACATCATAATGGAATTTTTACATTATGACATCATAATGGAATTTTACATTATGACATCATAATGGAATTTTGCATTATGACATCATAATGGAATGTTACATTATGACATCATAATGGAATGTCACATTATGACATCATAATGGAATTTTGCATTATGACATCATAATGGAATGTTACATTATGACATCATAATGGAATTTTGCATTATATCATAATAAAATTTTTACATTATGACATCATAATGGAATTTTGAATTATGACATCATAATGGAATGTTACATTATGACATCATAATGGAATGTTGCATTATGCCATCATAATGTAATTTTTACATTATGACATCATAATGGAATTTTGCATTATGACATCATAATGGAATTTTACATTATGACATCATAATGGAATTTTGCATTATGATATCATAATAATATTTTTACATTATGACATCATAATGGAATTTTGCATTATGACATCATAATGGAATGTTACATTATGACATCATAATGGAATGTTGCATTATGACATCATAATGGAATTTTACATTATGACATCATAATGGAATGTTGCATTATTACATCATAATGGAATTTTACATTATGCCATCATAATGGAATGTTGCATTATGACATCATAATGGAATTTTGCATTATGACATCATAATGGAATGTTGCATTATGACATCATAATGGAATTTTGCATTATGACATCATAATGGAATTTTGCATTATGACATCATAATGGAATTTTACATTATGCCATCATAATGGAATGTTGCATTATGACATCATAATGGAATTTTGCATTATGACATCATAATGGAATTTTGCATTATGACATCATAATGGAATGTTGCATTATGACATCATAATGGAATGTTGCATTATTACATCATAATGGAATTTTACATTATGCCATCATAATGGAATGTTGCATTATGACATCATAATGGAATTTTGCATTATGACATCATAATGGAATGTTGCATTATGACATCATAATGGAATTTTGCATTATGACATCATAACGGAATTTTACATTCTGACATCATAATGGAATTTTGCATTATGACCTCATAATGGAATGTTACCTTATGACATCATAATGGAATGTCACATTATGACATCATAATGGAATTTTGCATTATGACATCATTATGGAATGTTACATTATGACATCGTAATGGAATTTTACATTATGACATCATAATGGAATTTTGCATTATGACATCATAATGGAATTTTTGCATTATGAGATCATA
Source organism: Eleutherodactylus coqui (assembly GCF_035609145.1). Taxonomy (NCBI): domain Eukaryota; kingdom Metazoa; phylum Chordata; class Amphibia; order Anura; family Eleutherodactylidae; genus Eleutherodactylus; species Eleutherodactylus coqui. The sequence continues at coordinate 111,965,535 of NC_089842.1, read as the reverse complement.
ATGGAATTTTGCATTATGAGATCATAATGGAATTTTACATTATGACATCATAATGGAATTTTGCATTATGACATTGTAATGGAATTTTTATATTATGACATCGTAATGGAATTTTTACATTATGACATCATAATGGAATGTTGCATTATTACATCATAATGGAATTTTACATTATGGCTTCATAATGGAATGTTGCATTATGACATCATAATGGAATTTTGCATTATGACATCATAATGGAATGTTGCATTATGACATGATAATGGAATTTTGCATTATGACATCATAATGGAATGTTGCATTATGACATCATAATGGAATTTTGCATTATGACATCATAATGGAACTTTACATTATGACATCATAATGGAATTTTACATTATGACATCATAATGGAATTTTGCATTATGATATCATAATAATATTTTTACATTATGACATCATAATGGAATTTTGCATTATGACATCATAATGGAATGTTACATTATGACATCATAATGGAATGTTGCATTATGACATCATAATGGAATTTTACATTATGACATCATAATGGAATGTTGCATTATTACATCATAATGGAATTTTACATTATGCCATCATAATGGAATGTTGCATTATGACATCATAATGGAATTTTGCATTATGACATCATAATGGAATGTTGCATTATGACATCATAATGGAATTTTGCATTATGACATCATAATGGAATTTTGCATTATGACATCATAATGGAATTTTACATTATGCCATCATAATGGAATGTTGCATTATGACATCATAATGGAATTTTGCATTATGACATCATAATGGAATGTTGCATTATGACATCATAATGGAATTTTGCATTATGACATCATAATGGAATGTTGCATTATGACATCATAATGGAATGTTGCATTATTACATCATAATGGAATTTTACATTATGCCATCATAATGGAATGTTGCATTATGACATCATAATGGAATTTTGCATTATGACATCATAATGGAATGTTGCATTATGACATCATAATGGAATTTTGCATTATGACATCATAATGGAATTTTGCATTATGACATCATAATGGAATTTTTACATTGTGACATCATAATGGAATTTTACATTCTGACATCATAATGGAATTTTGCATTATGACATCATAATGGAATGTTACATTATGACATCATAATGGAATGTCACATTATGACATCATAATGGAATTTTGCATTATGACATCATTATGGAATGTTACATTATGACATCGTAATGGAATTTTACATTATGACATCATAATGGAATTTTGCATTATGACATCATAATGGAATTTTTGCATTATGACATCATAATGGAATTTTGCATTATGAGATCATAATGGAATTTTACATTATGACATCATAATGGAATGTTGCATTATGACATCATAATGGAATTTTACATTATGACATCATAATGGAATGTTGCATTACGACATCATAATGGAATTTTACATTATGACATCATAATGGAATGTTGCATTACGACATCATAATGGAATTTTACATTATGACATCATAATGGAATGTTGCATTATGACATCATAATGGAATTTTACATTATGACATCATAATGGAATTTTACATTATGACATCATAATGGAATTTTGCATTATGCCATCATAATGGAATTTTTACATTATGACATCATAATGGAATTTTACATTATGACATCATAATGGAATTTTACATTATGACATCATAATGGAATTTTGCATTATGATATCATAATAAAATTTTACATTATGACATCATAATGGAATTTTGAATTATGACATCATAATGGAATGTTACATTATGACATCATAATGGAATGTTGCATTATGACATCATAATGGAATTTTACATTATGAAATCATAATGGAATGTTGCATTATTACATCATAATGGAATTTTACATTATGCCATCATAATGGAATGTTGCATTATGACATCATAATGGAATTTTGCATTATGACATCATAATGGAATGTTGCATTATGACATCATAATGGAATTTTGCATTATGACATCATAATGGAATTTTGCATTATGACATCATAATGGAATTTTACATTATGCCATCATAATGGAATGTTGCATTATGACATCATAATGGAATTTTGCATTATGACATCATAATGGAATTTTGCATTATGACATCATAATGGAATGTTACATTATGACATCGTAATGGAATTTTACATTATGACATCATAATGGAATTTTGCATTATGACATCGTAATGGAATTTTACATTATGACATCATAATGGAATTTTGCATTATGACATCATAATGGAATTTTACATTATGACATCATAATGGAATTTTGCATTATGACATCGTAATGGAATTTTACATTATGACATCATAATGGAATTTTGCATTATGACATTGTAATGGAATTTTTACATTATGACATCATAATGGAATTTTGCATTATGACATCGTAATGGAATTTTTACATTATGACATCATAATGGAATTTTGCATTATGACATCATAATGGAATTTTACATTATGACATCATAATGGAATGTTGCATTATGACATCATAATGGAATTTTACATTATGACATCATAATGGAATGTTGCATTATGACATCATAATGGAATTTTGCATTATGACATCATAATGGAATTTTACATTATGCCATCATAATGGAATGTTGCATTATGACATCATAATGGAATTTTGCATTATGACATCATAATGGAATGTTGCATTATGACATCATAATGGAATTTTGCATTATGACATCATAATGGAATGTTGCATTATGACATCATAATGGAATGTTGCATTATTGCATCATAATGGAATTTTACATTATGCCATCATAATGGAATGTTGCATTATGACATCATAATGGAATTTTGCATTATGACATCATAATGGAATGTTGCATTATGACATCATAATGGAATTTTGCATTATGACATCATAATGGAATTTTGCATTATGACATCATAATGGAATTTTTACATTGTGACATCATAATGGAATTTTACATTCTGACATCATAATGGAATTTTGCATTATGACATCATAATGGAATGTTACATTATGACATCATAATGGAATGTCACATTATGACATCATAATGGAATTTTGCATTATGACATCATTATGGAATGTTACATTATGACATCGTAATGGAATTTTACATTATGACATCATAATGGAATTTTGCATTATGACATCATAATGGAATTTTTGCATTATGACATCATAATGGAATTTTGCATTATGAGATCATAATGGAATTTTACATTATGACATCATAATGGAATTTTGCATTATGACATTGTAATGGAATTTTTACATTATGACATCGTAATGGAATTTTTACATTATGACATCATAATGGAATTTTGCATTATGACATCATAATGGAATTTTACATTATGACATCATAATGGAATGTTGCATTATGACATCATAATGGAATTTTACATTATGACATCATAATGGAATGTTGCATTATGACATCATAATGGAATTTTGCATTATGACATCATAATGGAATTTTACATTATGCCATCATAATGGAATGTTGCATTATGACATCATAATGGAATTTTGCATTATGACATCATAATGGAATGTTGCATTATGACATCATAATGGAATTTTGCATTATGACATCATAATGGAATTTTGCATTATGACATCATAATGGAATGTTGCATTATGACATCATAATGGAATTTTGCATTATGACATCATAATGGAATTTTGCATTATGACATCATAATGGAATTTTTACATTGTGACATCATAATGGAATTTTACATTCTGACATCATAATGGAATTTTGCATTATGACATCATAATGGAATGTTACATTATGACATCATAATGGAATGTCACATTATGACATCATAATGGAATTTTGCATTATGACATCATTATGGAATGTTACATTATGACATCGTAATGGAATTTTACATTATGACATCATAATGGAATTTTGCATTATGACATCATAATGGAATTTTTGCATTATGACATCATAATGGAATTTTGCATTATGAGATCATAATGGAATTTTACATTATGACATCATAATGGAATTTTGCATTATGACATTGTGATGGAATTTTTACATTATGACATCGTAATGGAATTTTTACATTATGACATCATAATGGAATGTTGCATTATTACATCATAATGGAATTTTACATTATGCCATCATAATGGAATGTTGCATTATGACATCATAATGGAATTTTGCATTATGACATCATAATGGAATGTTGCATTATGACATGATAATGGAATTTTGCATTATGACATCATAATGGAATGTTGCATTATGACATCATAATGGAATTTTGCATTATGACATCATAATGGAACTTTACATTATGACATCATAATGGAATTTTACATTATGACATCATAATGGAATTTTGCATTATGATATCATAATAAAATTTTTACATTATGACATCATAATGGAATTTTGAATTATGACATCATTATGGAATGTTACATTATGACATCATAATGGAATGTTGCATTATGACATCATAATGGAATTTTACATTATGACATCATAATGGAATGTTGCATTATTACATCATAATGGAATTTTACATTATGCCATCATAATGGAATGTTGCATTATGACATCATAATGGAATTTTGCATTATGACATCATAATGGAATGTTGCATTATGACATCATAATGGAATTTTGCATTATGACATCATAATGGAATTTTTACATTATGACATCATAATGGAATTTTACATTATGACATCATAGTAACATAGTAACATAGTATGTAAGGCCGAATGAAGACATTGTCCATCTAGTCCAGCCTGTCTATCCTACTGTGTTGATCCAGAGGAAGGCAAAAAACCCCAAGGCCAGAAGTCAATTAGCCCTTTTGGGGAAAAAATTCCTTCCCGACTCCCTAATGGCAATCAGACTGTTCCCTGGATCAACCCCTAATAGTTCCTACCTGCCTATATTCCAGGATTGCACTTAACCTAATATTTATATCCTGTAATATCCTTCTTCTCCAGAAAGACATCAAGTCCCCTTTTAAACTCCTCTATGGATTTTGCCATCACCACTTCCTCCGGTAGAGAGTTCCACAGTCTAACTGCTCTTACAGTAAAGAACCCCTTTCTGTGTTGGTGATGAAACCTACTTTCCTCTAATCGTAGCGGATGTCCTCTTGTTACCGTCGAGGTCCTGGGTGTAAACAGATCGCGGGAGAGATCCATGTGTTGTCCCCTCATGTACTTATACATGGTTATTTGGTCGCCTCTTAACCTTCTTTTTTCTAGAGTAAATAGTCCCAATTTGGATAGCCTCTCTGGGTATTCCAGTCCCGTCATTCCATGTATTAGTTTAGTCGCTCTTCTTTGAACCCCCTCAAGCACTGTGACATCTTTCCTGAGCACCGGTGTCCAGAATTGTACGCAGTATTCCATGTGAGGTCTGACAAGTGCCTTATATAGTGGGAGGATGATGTTCTCGTCCTTCGCCCCTATTCCTCTTTTGATGCACCCCAAGACTTTATTTGCCTTTGCAGCGGCTGACTGGCATTGGTTACTCCAGTTTAGTCTATTATCCACTAATACCCCCAGATCCTTTTCCATATCACTTTTCCCTAGTGGTACCCCATTAAGTGAATATTCGTGACATCCGTTCCTCTTGCCCATGTGCATAGTCTTACATTTTTCAACATTGAACTTCATTTGCCATTTTTCTGCCCAAGCCCCCAGCTTATCCAGGTCCGTTTGTAGCCACATATTGTCCTCCGTTGCATTAATTACATTGTATAATTTTGTGTCATCTGCAAATATTGATATTTTGCTGTGCAGCCCCTCTATCAAGTCATTAATAAATATGTTGAACAGAGTGGGGCCTAATACTGAACCCTGTGGCACCCCGCTAGCGACTGTGGTCCAATCAGAGTACGAACCATTTATTACCACCCTCTGCTTTCTATCGTTGAGCCAATCATAATGGAATTTTGCATTATGACATCATAATGGAATGTTACATTATGACATCATAATGGAATGTCACATTATGACATCATAATGGAATTTTGCATTATGACATCATAATGGAATGTTACATTATGACATCATAATGGAATTTTGCATTATATCATAATAAAATTTTTACATTATGACATCATAATGGAATTTTGAATTATGACATCATAATGGAATGTTGCATTATGACATCATAATGGAATGTTGCATTATGCCATCATAATGTAATTTTTACATTATGACATCATAATGGAATTTTGCATTATGACATCATAATGGAATTTTACATTATAACATCATAATGGAATTTTGCATTATGACATCATAATGGAATGTTGCATTATGACATGATAATGGAATTTTGCATTATGACATCATAATGGAATGTTGCATTATGACATCATAATGGAATTTTGCATTATGACATCATAATGGAACTTTACATTATGACATCATCATGGAATTTTACATTATGACATCATAATGGAATTTTGCATTATGATATAATAAAATTTTTACATTATGACATCATAATGGAATTTTGAATTATGACATCATTATGGAATGTTACATTATGACATCATAATGGAATGTTGCATTATGACATCATAATGGAATTTTACATTATGACATCATAATGGAATGTTGCATTATTACATCATAATGGAATTTTACATTATGCCATCATAATGGAACGTTGCATTATGACATCATAATGGAATTTTGCATTATGACATCATAATGGAATGTTGCATTATGACATCATAATGGAATTTTGCATTATGACATCATAATGGAATTTTTACATTATGACATCATAATGGAATTTTACATTATGACATCATAATGGAATTTTGCATTATGACATCATAATGGAATGTTACATTATGACATCATAATGGAATGTCACATTATGACATCATAATGGAATTTTGCATTATGACATCATAATGGAATTTTGCATTATATCATAATAAAATTTTTACATTATGACATCATAATGGAATTTTGAATTATGACATCATAATGGAATGTTACATTATGACATCATAATGGAATGTTGCATTATGCCATCATAATGTAATTTTTACATTATGACATCATAATGGAATTTTGCATTATGACATCATAATGGAATTTTACATTATGACATCATAATGGAATTTTGCATTATGATATCATAATAATATTTTTACATTATGATATCATAATGGAATTTTACATTATGACTAGGGATGAGCGAACGTGTCCGTTACGGACACATCCGCACCCGGACACCGGCTTTGCCGAACACTGCAGTGTTCGCGCGTAAGTGTCCGGGTGCCGCCGGGGGGCGGGGAGATGCGCGGCGGCGCGGGCGGCAGTAGCGGGGAACAGGGGGGAGCCCTCTCTCTCTCCCTCTCCCCCCCCCACTCCCCGCCGCACCCCCCCGCGCTGCCACGGCAGCCCCCGAACTTTTTCGCCCGAACACTGAAGTGTTCGCAAAGTTCGGTGTTCGGGCGAAAAAGGGGCGGAGCCGAACGTGTTCGCTCATCTCTAATTATGACATCATAATGGAATTTTGCATTATGACATCATAATGGAATGTTACATTATGACATCATAATGGAATGTTGCATTATGACATCATAATGGAATTTTGCATTATGACATCATTATGGAATTTTGCATTATGACATCCTAATTGAATGTTACATTATGACATCATAATGGAATTTTGCATTATGACATCATAATGGAATGTTGCATTATGACATCATAATGGAATTTTACATTATGACATCATAATGGAATTTTGCATTATGACATCATAATGGAATTTTTACATTATGACATCATAATGGAATTTTGCATTATGACATCATAATGGAATTTTTACATTATGACATCATAATGGAATTTTGCATTATAACATCATAATGGCATTTTGCATTATGACATCATAATGGAATGTCGCATTATGACATCATAATGGAATTTTACATTATGACATCATAATGGAATGTTACATTATGACATCATAATGGAATGTTACCTCATGACATCACAATGGAATGTTGCATTATGACATCATAATGGAATGTTGCATTATGACATCATAATGGAATTTTACATTATGACATCATAATGGAATGTTGCATTATGACATCATAATGGAATTTTACATTATGCCATCATAATGGAATGTTGCATTATGACATCATAATGGAATTTTGCATTATGACATCATAATGGAATGTTGCATTATGACATGATAATGGAATTTTGCATTATGACATCATAATGGAATGTTGCATTATGACATCATAATGGAATTTTACATTATGACATCATAATGTATTTTTACATTATGACATCATAATGGAATTTTGCATTATGCCATCATAATTGAATTTTTACATTATGACATCATAATGGAATTTTGCATTATGACATCATAATGGAATTTTACATTATGACATCATAATGGAATTTTACATTATGACATCATAATGGAATTTTGCATTATGATATCATAATAAAATTTTTACATTATGACATCATAATGGAATTTTGCATTATGACATCATAATGGAATGTTGCATTATGACATCATAATGGAATTTTGCATTATGACATCATAATGGAATTTTGCATTATGACATCATAATGGAATTTTTACATTATGACATCATAATGGAATTTTACATTATGACATCATAATGGAATTTTGCATTATGACATCATAATGGAATGTTACATTATGACATCATAATGGAATGTCACATTATGACATCATAATGGAATTTTGCATTATGACATCATAATGGAATTTTGCATTATGACATCATAATGGAATGTTACATTATGACATCGTAATGGAATTTTACATTATGACATCATAATGGAATGTTGCATTATGACATCATAATGGAATTTTACATTATGACATCATAATGGAATTTTGCATTATGACATCAAAATGGAATTTTACATTATGACATCATAATGGAATTTTGCATTATGACATTGTAATGGAATTTTTACATTATGACATCATAATGGAATTTTGCATTATGACATCGTAATGGAATTTTTACATTATGACGTCATAATGGAATTTTGCATTATGACATCATAATGGGATTTTGCATTATGACATCATAATGGAATGTTGCATTATGAAATCTTAATGGAATGTTGCATTATGACATCATAATGGAATGTTGCATTATGACATCATAATGGAATTTTACATTATGACATCATAATGGAATGTTGCATTATGACATCATAATGGAATTTTACATTATGACATCATAATGGAATGTTGCATTATGACATCATAATGGAATTTTACATTATGACATCATAATGGAATGTTGCATTACGACATCATAATGGAATTTTACATTATGACATCATAATGGAATGTTGCATTACGACATCATAATGGAATTTTACATTATGACATCATAATGGAATGCTGCATTATGACATCATAATGGAATGTTGCATTATGACATCATAATGGAATTTTACATTATGACATCATAATGGAATTTTACATTATGACATCATAATGGAATTTTGCATTATGCCATCATAATGGAATTTTTACATTATGACATCATAATGGAATTTTGCATTATGACATCATAATGGAATTTTACATTATGACATCATAATGGAATTTTACATTATGACATCATAATGGAATTTTGCATTATGATATCATAATAAAATTTTTACATTATGACATCATAATGGAATTTTGCATTATGACATCATAATGGACTGTTGCATTATGACATGATAATGGATTTTTTCATTATGACATCATAATGGAATGTTGCATTATGACATCATAATGGAATTTTACATTATGACATCATAATGGAATTTTACATTATGACATCATAATGGAATTTTGCATTATGCCATCATAATGGAATTTTTACATTATGACATCATAATGGAATTTTGCATTATGACATCATAATAGAATATTACATTATGACATCATAATGGAATTTTACATTATGACATCATAATGGAATTTTGCATTATGATATCATAATAAAATTTTTACATTATGACATCATAATGGAATTTTGCATTATGACATCATAATGGAATTTTGCATTATGACATCATAATGGAATTTTACATTATGACATCATAATGGAATTTTGCATTATGACATTGTAATGGAATTTTTACATTATGACATCATAATGGAATTTTGCATTATGACATCGTAATGGAATTTTTACATTATGACGTCATAATGGAATTTTGCATTATGACATCATAATGGGATTTTGCATTATGACATCATAATGGAATGTTGCATTATGAAATCTTAATGGAATGTTGCATTATGACATCATAATGGAATGTTGCATTATGACATTATAATGGAATTTTACATTATGACATCATAATGGAATGTTGCATTATGACATCATAATGGAATTTTACATTATGACATCATAATGGAATGTTGCATTATGACATCATAATGGAATTTTACATTATGACATCATAATGGAATGTTGCATTACGACATCATAATGGAATTTTACATTATGACATCATAATGGAATGTTGCATTACGACATCATAATGGAATTTTACATTATGACATCATAATGGAATTTTACATTATGACATCATAATGGAATTTTGCATTATGATATCATAATAAAATTTTTTCATTATGACATCATAATGGAATTTTGCATTATGACATCATAATGGAATGTTGCATTATGACATGATAATGGAATTTTGCATTATGACATCATAATGGAATGTTGCATTATGACATCATAATGGAATTTTACATTATGACATCATAATGGAATTTTGCATTATGACATCATAATGGAATTTTTACATTATGACATCATAATGGAATTTTACATTATGACATCATAATGGAATTTTGCATTATGACATCATAATGGAATGTTACATTATGACATCATAATGGAATGTCACATTATGACATCATAATGGAATTTTGCATTATGACATCATAATGGAATGTTACATTATGACATCATAATGGAATTTTGCATTATATCATAATAAAATTTTTACATTATGACATCATAATGGAATTTTGAATTATGACATCATAATGGAATGTTACATTATGACATCATAATGGAATGTTGCATTATGCCATCATAATGTAATTTTTACATTATGACATCATAATGGAATTTTGCATTATGCCATCATAATGGAATTTTACATTATGACATCATAATGGAATTTTACATTATGACATCATAATGGAATTTTGCATTATGATATCATAATAATATTTTTACATTATGACATCATAATGGAATTTTGCATTATGACATCATAATGGAATGTTACATTATGACATCATAATGGAATGTTGCATTATGACATCATAATGGAATTTTACATTATGACATCATAATGGAATGTTGCATTATTACATCATAATGGAATTTTACATTATGCCATCATAATGGAATGTTGCATTATGACATCATAATGGAATTTTGCATTATGACATCATAATGGAATGTTGCATTATGACATCATAATGGAATTTTGCATTATGACATCATAATGGAATTTTGCATTATGACATCATAATGGAATTTTTACATTATGACATCATAATGGAATTTTACATTATGACTAGGGATGAGCGAACGTGTCCGTTACGGACACATCCGCACCCGGACACCGGCTTTTCCGAACACTGCAGTGTTCGCGCGTAAGTGTCCGGGTGCCGCCGGGGGGCGGGGAGATGCGCGGCGGCGCGGGCGGCAGTAACGGGGAACAGGGGGGAGCCCTCTCTCTCTCCCCCTCCCCCCCACTCCCCGCCGCACCCCCCCCGCGCTGCCACGGCGGCCCCCGAACTTTTTCGCCCGAACACTGAAGTGTTCGCAAAGTTCGGTGTTCGGGCGAAAAAGGGGCGGAGCCGAACGTGTTCGCTCATCTCTAATTATGACATCATAATGGAATTTTGCATTATGACATCATTATGGAATTTTGCATTATGACATCCTAATTGAATGTTACATTATGACATCATAATGGAATTTTGCATTATGACATCATAATGGAATGTTGCATTATGACATCATAATGGAATTTTACATTATGACATCATAATGGAATTTTGCATTATGACATCATAATGGAATTTTTACATTATGACATCATAATGGAATTTTGCATTATGACATCATAATGGAATTTTTACATTATGACATCATAATGGAATTTTGCATTATAACATCATAATGGCATTTTGCATTATGACATCATAATGGAATGTCGCATTATGACATCATAATGGAATTTTACATTATGACATCATAATGGAATGTTACATTATGACATCATAATGGAATGTTACATTATGACATCACAATGGAATGTTGCATTATGACATCATAATGGAATGTTGCATTATGACATCATAATGGAATTTTACATTATGACATCATAATGGAATGTTGCATTATTACATCATAATGGAATTTTACATTATGCCATCATAATGGAATGTTGCATTATGACATCATAATGGAATTTTGCATTATGACATCATAATGGAATGTTGCATTATGACATCATAATGGAATTTTTAATTATGACATCATAATGGAATTTTGCATTATGACATCATAATGGAATTTTACATTATGACATCATAATGGAATTTTACATTATTACATCATAATGGAATTTTGCATTATGCCATCATAATGGAATTTTTACATTATGACATCATAATGGAATTTTGCATTATGCCATCATAATGGAATTTTTACATTATGACATCATAATGGAATGTTGCATTATTACATCATAATGGAATTTTACATTATGCCATCATAATGGAATGTTGCATTATGACATCATAATGGAATGTTGCATTATGACATCATAATGGAATTTTGCATTATGACATCATAATGGAATGTTGCATTATGACATGATAATGGAATTTTGCACTATGACATCATAATGGAATGTTGCATTATGACATCATAATGGAATTTTACATTATGACATCATAATGGAATTTTACATTATGACATCATAATGGAATTTTGCATTATGCCATCATAATGGAATTTTTACATTATGACATCATAATGGAATTTTGCATTATGACATCATAATGGAATTTTACATTATGACATCATAATGGAATTTTACATTATGACATCATAATGGAATTTTGCATTATGATATCATAATAAAATTTTTACATTATGACATCATAATGGAATTTTTACATTATGACATCATAATGGAATTTTACATTATGACATCATAATGGAATTTTGCATTATGACATCATAATGGAATGTTACATTATGACATCATAATGGAATGTCACATTATGACATCATAATGGAATTTTGCATTATGACATCATAATGGAATGTTACATTATGACATCGTAATGGAATTTTACATTATGACATCATAATGGAATGTTGCATTATGACATCATAATGGAATTTTACATTATGACATCATAATGGAATTTTGCATTATGACATCATAATGGAATTTTACATTATGACATCATAATGGAATTTTGCATTATGACATTGTAATGGAATTTTTACATTATGACATCATAATGGAATTTTGCATTATGACATCATAATGGGATTTTGCATTATGACATCATAATGGAATGTTGCATTATGAAATCTTAATGGAATGTTGCATTATGACATCATAATGGAATTTTACATTATGACATCATAATGGAATGTTGCATTATGACATCATAATGGAATTTTACATTATGACATCATAATGGAATGTTGCATTATGACATCATAATGGAATTTTACATTATGACATCATAATGGAATGTTGCATTACGACATCATAATGGAATTTTACATTATGACATCATAATGGAATGTTGCATTACGACATCATAATGGAATTTTTCATTATGACATCATAATGGAATGCTGCATTATGACATCATAATGGAATGTTGCATTATGACATCATAATGGAATTTTACATTATGACATCATAATGGAATTTTACATTATGACATCATAATGGAATTTTGCATTATGCCATCATAATGGAATTTTTACATTATGACATCATAATGGAATTTTGCATTATGACATCATAATGGAATTTTACATTATGACATCATAATGGAATTTTACATTATGACATCATAATGGAATTTTGCATTATGATATCATAATAAAATTTTTTCATTATGACATCATAATGGAATTTTGCATTATGACATCATAATGGAATGTTGCATTATGACATGATAATGGAATTTTGCATTATGACATCATAATGGAATGTTGCATTATGACATCATAATGGAATTTTACATTATGACATCATAATGGAATTTTACATTATGACATCATAATGGAATTTTGCATTATGCCATCATAATGGAATTTTTACATTATGACATCATAATGGAATTTTGCATTATGACATCATAATGGAATTTTACATTATGACATCATAATGGAATTTTACATTATGACATCATAATGGAATTTTGCATTATGATATCATAATAAAATTTTTACATTATGACATCATAATGGAATTTTGCATTATGACATCATAATGGAATTTTGCATTATGACATCATAATGGAATTTTACATTATGACATCATAATGGAATTTTGCATTATGACATTGTAATGGAATTTTTACATTATGACATCATAATGGAATTTTGCATTATGACATCGTAATGGAATTTTTACATTATGACGTCATAATGGAATTTTGCATTATGACATCATAATGGGATTTTGCATTATGACATCATAATGGAATGTTGCATTATGAAATCTTAATGGGATTTTACATTATGACATCATAATGGAATGTTGCATTATGACATCATAATGGAATTTTACATTATGACATCATAATGGAATGTTGCATTACGACATCATAATGGAATTTTACATTATGACATCATAATGGAATGTTGCATTACGACATCATAATGGAATTTTACATTATGACATCATAATGGAATGCTGCATTATGACATCATAATGGAATGTTGCATTATGACATCATAATGGAATTTTACATTATGACATCATAATGGAATTTTACATTATGACATCATAATGGAATTTTGCATTATGCCATCATATTGGAATTTTTACATTATGACATCATAATGGAATTTTGCATTATGACATCATAATGGAATTTTACATTATGACATCATAATGGAATTTTACATTATGACATCATAATGGAATTTTGCATTATGATATCATAATAAAATTTTTACATTATGACATCATAATGGAATTTTGCATTATGACATCATAATGGAATGTTACATTATGACATCATAATGGAATGTTGCATTATGACATCATAATGGAATTTTACATTATGACATCATAATGAAATGTTGCATTATTACATCATAATGGAATTTTACATTAGCCATCATAATGGAATGTTGCATTATGACATCATAATGGAATTTTGCATTATGACATCATAATGGAATGTTGCATTATGACATCATAATGGAATTTTGCATTATGACATCATAATGGAATTTTACATTATGACATCATAATGGAATTTTGCATTATGACATCATAATGGAATGTTACATTATGACATCATAATGGAATGTCACATTATGACATCATATTGGAATTTTGCATTATGACATCATATTGGAATGTTGCATCATGACATGATAATGGAATTTTGCATTATGACATAATGGAATGTTGCATTATGACATCATAATGGAATTTTACATTATGCCATAATAATGGAATTTTTACATAATGACATCATAATGGAATTTTGCATTATGCCATAATGGAATTTTACATTATGACATCATAATGGAATGTTGCATCATGACATGATAATGGAATTTTGCATTATGACATAATGGAATTTTACATTATGACATCATAATGGAATGTTGCATTACGACATCATAATGGAATTTTACATTATGACATCATAATGGAATGTTGCATTACGACATCATAATGGAATTTTACATTATGACATCATAATAGAATTTTACATTATGACATCATAATGGAATTTTGCATTATGATATCATAATAAAATTTTTTCATTATGACATCATAATGGAATTTTGCATTATGACATCATAATGGAATGTTGCATTATGACATGATAATGGAATTTTGCATTATGACATCATAATGGAATGTTGCATTATGACATCATAATGGAATTTTACATTATGACATCATAATGGAATTTTGCATTATGACATCATAATGGAATTTTTACATTATGACATCATAATGGAATTTTACATTATGACATCATAATGGAATTTTGCATTATGACATCATAATGGAATGTTACATTATGACATCATAATGGAATGTCACATTATGACATCATAATGGAATTTTGCATTATGACATCATAATGGAATGTTACATTATGACATCATAATGGAATTTTGCATTATATCATAATAAAATTTTTACATTATGACATCATAATGGAATTTTGAATTATGACATCATAATGGAATGTTACATTATGACATCATAATGGAATGTTGCATTATGCCATCATAATGTAATTTTTACATTATGACATCATAATGGAATTTTGCATTATGCCATCATAATGGAATTTTACATTATGACATCATAATGGAATTTTACATTATGACATCATAATGGAATTTTGCATTATGATATCATAATAATATTTTTACATTATGACATCATAATGGAATTTTGCATTATGACATCATAATGGAATGTTACATTATGACATCATAATGGAATGTTGCATTATGACATCATAATGGAATTTTACATTATGACATCATAATGGAATGTTGCATTATTACATCATAATGGAATTTTACATTATGCCATCATAATGGAATGTTGCATTATGACATCATAATGGAATTTTGCATTATGACATCATAATGGAATGTTGCATTATGACATCATAATGGAATTTTGCATTATGACATCATAATGGAATTTTGCATTATGACATCATAATGGAATTTTTACATTATGACATCATAATGGAATTTTACATTATGACTAGGGATGAGCGAACGTGTCCGTTACGGACACATCCGCACCCGGACACCGGCTTTGCCGAACACTGCAGTGTTCGCGCGTAAGTGTCCGGGTGCCACCGGGGGGCGGGGAGATGCGCGGCGGCGCGGGCGGCAGTAACGGGGAACAGGGGGGAGCCCTCTCTCTCTCCCCCTCTTCCCCACTCCCCGCCGCACCCCCCCGCGCTGCCACGGCGGCCCCCGAACTTTTTCGCCCGAACACTGAAGTGTTCGCAAAGTTCGGTGTTCGGGCGAAAAAGGGGCGGAGCCGAACGTGTTCGCTCATCTCTAATTATGACATCATAATGGAATTTTGCATTATGACATCATTATGGAATTTTGCATTATGACATCCTAATTGAATGTTACATTATGACATCATAATGGAATTTTGCATTATGACATCATAATGGAATGTTGCATTATGACATCATAATGGAATTTTTCATTATGACATCATAATGGAATTTTGCATTATGACATCATAATGGAATTTTTACATTATGACATCATAATGGAATTTTGCATTATGACATCATAATGGAATTTTTACATTATGACATCATAATGGAATTTTGCATTATAACATCATAATGGCATTTTGCATTATGACATCATAATGGAATGTCGCATTATGACATCATAATGGAATTTTACATTATGACATCATAATGGAATGTTACATTATGACATCATAATGGAATGTTACATTATGACATCACAATGGAATGTTGCATTATGACATCATAATGGAATGTTGCATTATGACATCATAATGGAATTTTACATTATGACATCATAATGGAATGTTGCATTATTACATCATAATGGAATTTTACATTATGCCATCATAATGGAATGTTGCATTATGACATCATAATGGAATTTTGCATTATGACATCATAATGGAATGTTGCATTATGACATCATAATGGAATTTTTAATTATGACATCATAATGGAATTTTGCATTATGACATCATAATGGAATTTTACATTATGACATCATAATGGAATTTTACATTATTACATCATAATGGAATTTTGCATTATGCCATCATAATGGAATTTTTACATTATGACATCATAATGGAATTTTGCATTATGCCATCATAATGGAATTTTTACATTATGACATCATAATGGAATGTTGCATTATTACATCATAATGGAATTTTACATTATGCCATCATAATAGAATGTTGCATTATGACATCATAATGGAATGTTGCATTATGACATCATAATGGAATTTTGCATTATGACATCATAATGGAATGTTGCATTATGACATGATAATGGAATTTTGCACTATGACATCATAATGGAATGTTGCATTATGACATCATAATGGAATTTTACATTATGACATCATAATGGAATTTTACATTATGACATCATAATGGAATTTTGCATTATGCCATCATAATGGAATTTTTACATTATGACATCATAATGGAATTTTGCATTATGACATCATAATGGAATTTTACATTATGACATCATAATGGAATTTTGCATTATGATATCATAATAAAATTTTTACATTATGACATCATAATGGAATTTTGCATTATGACATCATAATGGAATGTTGCATTATGACATCATAATGGAATTTTGCATTATGACATCATAATGGAAATTTTGCATTATGACATCATAATGGAATTTTTACATTATGACATCATAATGGAATTTTACATTATGACATCATAATGGAATTTTGCATTATGACATCATAATGGAATGTTACATTATGACATCATAATGGAATGTCACATTATGACATCATAATGGAATTTTGCATTATGACATCATAATGGAATGTTACATTATGACATCGTAATGGAATTTTACATTATGACATCATAATGGAATGTTGCATTATGACATCATAATGGAATTTTACATTATGACATCATAATGGAATTTTGCATTATGACATCATAATGGAATTTTACATTATGACATCATAATGGAATTTTGCATTATGACATTGTAATGGAATTTTTACATTATGACATCATAATGGAATTTTGCATTATGACATCGTAATGGAATTTTTACATTATGACGTCATAATGGAATTTTGCATTATGACATCATAATGGGATTTTGCATTATGACATCATAATGGAATGTTGCATTATGAAATCTTAATGGAATGTTGCATTATGACATCATAATGGAATTTTACATTATGACATCATAATGGAATGTTGCATTATGACATCATAATGGAATTTTACATTATGACATCATAATGGAATGTTGCATTATGACATCATAATGGAATTTTACATTATGACATCATAATGGAATGTTGCATTACGACATCATAATGGAATTTTACATTATGACATCATAATGGAATGTTGCATTACGACATCATAATGGAATTTTTCATTATGACATCATAATGGAATGCTGCATTATGACATCATAATGGAATGTTGCATTATGACATCATAATGGAATTTTACATTATGACATCATAATGGAATTTTACATTATGACATCATAATGGAATTTTGCATTATGCCATCATAATGGAATTTTTACATTATGACATCATAATGGAATTTTGCATTATGACATCATAATGGAATTTTACATTATGACATCATAATGGAATTTTACATTATGACATCATAATGGAATTTTGCATTATGATATCATAATAAAATTTTTTCATTATGACATCATAATGGAATTTTGCATTATGACATCATAATGGAATGTTGCATTATGACATGATAATGGAATTTTGCATTATGACATCATAATGGAATGTTGCATTATGACATCATAATGGAATTTTACATTATGACATCATAATGGAATTTTACATTATGACATCATAATGGAATTTTGCATTATGCCATCATAATGGAATTTTTACATTATGACATCATAATGGAATTTTGCATTATGACATCATAATGGAATTTTACATTATGACATCATAATGGAATTTTACATTATGACATCATAATGGAATTTTGCATTATGATATCATAATAAAATTTTTACATTATGACATCATAATGGAATTTTGCATTATGACATCATAATGGAATTTTGCATTATGACATCATAATGGAATTTTACATTATGACATCATAATGGAATTTTGCATTATGACATTGTAATGGAATTTTTACATTATGACATCATAATGGAATTTTGCATTATGACATCGTAATGGAATTTTTACATTATGACGTCATAATGGAATTTTGCATTATGACATCATAATGGGATTTTGCATTATGACATCATAATGGAATGTTGCATTATGAAATCTTAATGGGATTTTACATTATGACATCATAATGGAATGTTGCATTATGACATCATAATGGAATTTTACATTATGACATCATAATGGAATGTTGCATTATGACATCATAATGGAATTTTACATTATGACATCATAATGGAATGTTGCATTACGACATCATAATGGAATTTTACATTATGACATCATAATGGAATGTTGCATTACGACATCATAATGGAATTTTACATTATGACATCATAATGGAATGCTGCATTATGACATCATAATGGAATGTTGCATTATGACATCATAATGGAATTTTACATTATGACTAGGGATGAGCGAACGTGTCCGTTACGGACACATCCGCACCCGGACACCGGCTTTGCCGAACACTGCAGTGTTCGCGCGTAAGTGTCCGGGTGCCACCGGGGGGCGGGGAGATGCGCGGCGGCGCGGGCGGCAGTAACGGGGAACAGGGGGGAGCCCTCTCTCTCTCCCCCTCTTCCCCACTCCCCGCCGCACCCCCCCGCGCTGCCACGGCGGCCCCCGAACTTTTTCGCCCGAACACTGAAGTGTTCGCAAAGTTCGGTGTTCGGGCGAAAAAGGGGCGGAGCCGAACGTGTTCGCTCATCTCTAATTATGACATCATAATGGAATTTTGCATTATGACATCATTATGGAATTTTGCATTATGACATCCTAATTGAATGTTACATTATGACATCATAATGGAATTTTGCATTATGACATCATAATGGAATGTTGCATTATGACATCATAATGGAATTTTTCATTATGACATCATAATGGAATTTTGCATTATGACATCATAATGGAATTTTTACATTATGACATCATAATGGAATTTTGCATTATGACATCATAATGGAATTTTTACATTATGACATCATAATGGAATTTTGCATTATAACATCATAATGGCATTTTGCATTATGACATCATAATGGAATGTCGCATTATGACATCATAATGGAATTTTACATTATGACATCATAATGGAATGTTACATTATGACATCATAATGGAATGTTACATTATGACATCACAATGGAATGTTGCATTATGACATCATAATGGAATGTTGCATTATGACATCATAATGGAATTTTACATTATGACATCATAATGGAATGTTGCATTATTACATCATAATGGAATTTTACATTATGCCATCATAATGGAATGTTGCATTATGACATCATAATGGAATTTTGCATTATGACATCATAATGGAATGTTGCATTATGACATCATAATGGAATTTTTAATTATGACATCATAATGGAATTTTGCATTATGACATCATAATGGAATTTTACATTATGACATCATAATGGAATTTTACATTATTACATCATAATGGAATTTTGCATTATGCCATCATAATGGAATTTTTACATTATGACATCATAATGGAATTTTGCATTATGCCATCATAATGGAATTTTTACATTATGACATCATAATGGAATGTTGCATTATTACATCATAATGGAATTTTACATTATGCCATCATAATGGAATGTTGCATTATGACATCATAATGGAATGTTGCATTATGACATCATAATGGAATTTTGCATTATGACATCATAATGGAATGTTGCATTATGACATGATAATGGAATTTTGCACTATGACATCATAATGGAATGTTGCATTATGACATCATAATGGAATTTTACATTATGACATCATAATGGAATTTTACATTATGACATCATAATGGAATTTTGCATTATGCCATCATAATGGAATTTTTACATTATGACATCATAATGGAATTTTGCATTATGACATCATAATGGAATTTTACATTATGACATCATAATGGAATTTTGCATTATGATATCATAATAAAATTTTTACATTATGACATCATAATGGAATTTTGCATTATGACATCATAATGGAATGTTGCATTATGACATCATAATGGAATTTTGCATTATGACATCATAATGGAAATTTTGCATTATGACATCATAATGGAATTTTTACATTATGACATCATAATGGAATTTTACATTATGACATCATAATGGAATTTTGCATTATGACATCATAATGGAATGTTACATTATGACATCATAATGGAATGTCACATTATGACATCATAATGGAATTTTGCATTATGACATCATAATGGAATGTTACATTATGACATCGTAATGGAATTTTACATTATGACATCATAATGGAATGTTGCATTATGACATCATAATGGAATTTTACATTATGACATCATAATGGAATTTTGCATTATGACATCATAATGGAATTTTACATTATGACATCATAATGGAATTTTGCATTATGACATTGTAATGGAATTTTTACATTATGACATCATAATGGAATTTTGCATTATGACATCGTAATGGAATTTTTACATTATGACGTCATAATGGAATTTTGCATTATGACATCATAATGGGATTTTGCATTATGACATCATAATGGAATGTTGCATTATGAAATCTTAATGGAATGTTGCATTATGACATCATAATGGAATTTTACATTATGACATCATAATGGAATGTTGCATTATGACATCATAATGGAATTTTACATTATGACATCATAATGGAATGTTGCATTATGACATCATAATGGAATTTTACATTATGACATCATAATGGAATGTTGCATTACGACATCATAATGGAATTTTACATTATGACATCATAATGGAATGTTGCATTACGACATCATAATGGAATTTTTCATTATGACATCATAATGGAATGCTGCATTATGACATCATAATGGAATGTTGCATTATGACATCATAATGGAATTTTACATTATGACATCATAATGGAATTTTACATTATGACATCATAATGGAATTTTGCATTATGCCATCATAATGGAATTTTTACATTATGACATCATAATGGAATTTTGCATTATGACATCATAATGGAATTTTACATTATGACATCATAATGGAATTTTACATTATGACATCATAATGGAATTTTGCATTATGATATCATAATAAAATTTTTTCATTATGACATCATAATGGAATTTTGCATTATGACATCATAATGGAATGTTGCATTATGACATGATAATGGAATTTTGCATTATGACATCATAATGGAATGTTGCATTATGACATCATAATGGAATTTTACATTATGACATCATAATGGAATTTTACATTATGACATCATAATGGAATTTTGCATTATGCCATCATAATGGAATTTTTACATTATGACATCATAATGGAATTTTGCATTATGACATCATAATGGAATTTTACATTATGACATCATAATGGAATTTTACATTATGACATCATAATGGAATTTTGCATTATGATATCATAATAAAATTTTTACATTATGACATCATAATGGAATTTTGCATTATGACATCATAATGGAATTTTGCATTATGACATCATAATGGAATTTTACATTATGACATCATAATGGAATTTTGCATTATGACATTGTAATGGAATTTTTACATTATGACATCATAATGGAATTTTGCATTATGACATCGTAATGGAATTTTTACATTATGACGTCATAATGGAATTTTGCATTATGACATCATAATGGGATTTTGCATTATGACATCATAATGGAATGTTGCATTATGAAATCTTAATGGGATTTTACATTATGACATCATAATGGAATGTTGCATTATGACATCATAATGGAATTTTACATTATGACATCATAATGGAATGTTGCATTATGACATCATAATGGAATTTTACATTATGACATCATAATGGAATGTTGCATTACGACATCATAATGGAATTTTACATTATGACATCATAATGGAATGTTGCATTACGACATCATAATGGAATTTTACATTATGACATCATAATGGAATGCTGCATTATGACATCATAATGGAATGTTGCATTATGACATCATAATGGAATTTTACATTATGACTAGGGATGAGCGAACGTGTCCGTTACGGACACATCCGCACCCGGACACCGGCTTTGCCGAACACTGCAGTGTTCGCGCGTAAGTGTCCGGGTGCCACCGGGGGGCGGGGAGATGCGCGGCGGCGCGGGCGGCAGTAACGGGGAACAGGGGGGAGCCCTCTCTCTCTCCCCCTCTTCCCCACTCCCCGCCGCACCCCCCCGCGCTGCCACGGCGGCCCCCGAACTTTTTCGCCCGAACACTGAAGTGTTCGCAAAGTTCGGTGTTCGGGCGAAAAAGGGGCGGAGCCGAACGTGTTCGCTCATCTCTAATTATGACATCATAATGGAATTTTGCATTATGACATCATTATGGAATTTTGCATTATGACATCCTAATTGAATGTTACATTATGACATCATAATGGAATTTTGCATTATGACATCATAATGGAATGTTGCATTATGACATCATAATGGAATTTTTCATTATGACATCATAATGGAATTTTGCATTATGACATCATAATGGAATTTTTACATTATGACATCATAATGGAATTTTGCATTATGACATCATAATGGAATTTTTACATTATGACATCATAATGGAATTTTGCATTATAACATCATAATGGCATTTTGCATTATGACATCATAATGGAATGTCGCATTATGACATCATAATGGAATTTTACATTATGACATCATAATAGAATGTTACATTATGACATCATAATGGAATGTTACATTATGACATCACAATGGAATGTTGCATTATGACATCATAATGGAATGTTGCATTATGACATCATAATGGAATTTTACATTATGACATCATAATGGAATGTTGCATTATTACATCATAATGGAATTTTACATTATGCCATCATAATGGAATGTTGCATTATGACATCATAATGGAATTTTGCATTATGACATCATAATGGAATGTTGCATTATGACATCATAATGGAATTTTTAATTATGACATCATAATGGAATTTTGCATTATGACATCATAATGGAATTTTACATTATGACATCATAATGGAATTTTACATTATTACATCATAATGGAATTTTGCATTATGCCATCATAATGGAATTTTTACATTATGACATCATAATGGAATTTTGCATTATGCCATCATAATGGAATTTTTACATTATGACATCATAATGGAATGTTGCATTATTACATCATAATGGAATTTTACATTATGCCATCATAATGGAATGTTGCATTATGACATCATAATGGAATGTTGCATTATGACATCATAATGGAATTTTGCATTATGACATCATAATGGAATGTTGCATTATGACATGATAATGGAATTTTGCACTATGACATCATAATGGAATGTTGCATTATGACATCATAATGGAATTTTACATTATGACATCATAATGGAATTTTACATTATGACATCATAATGGAATTTTGCATTATGCCATCATAATGGAATTTTTACATTATGACATCATAATGGAATTTTGCATTATGACATCATAATGGAATTTTACATTATGACATCATAATGGAATTTTGCATTATGATATCATAATAAAATTTTTACATTATGACATCATAATGGAATTTTGCATTATGACATCATAATGGAATGTTGCATTATGACATCATAATGGAATTTTGCATTATGACATCATAATGGAAATTTTGCATTATGACATCATAATGGAATTTTTACATTATGACATCATAATGGAATTTTACATTATGACATCATAATGGAATTTTGCATTATGACATCATAATGGAATGTTACATTATGACATCATAATGGAATGTCACATTATGACATCATAATGGAATTTTGCATTATGACATCATAATGGAATGTTACATTATGACATCGTAATGGAATTTTACATTATGACATCATAATGGAATGTTGCATTATGACATCATAATGGAATTTTACATTATGACATCATAATGGAATTTTGCATTATGACATCATAATGGAATTTTACATTATGACATCATAATGGAATTTTGCATTATGACATTGTAATGGAATTTTTACATTATGACATCATAATGGAATTTTGCATTATGACATCGTAATGGAATTTTTACATTATGACGTCATAATGGAATTTTGCATTATGACATCATAATGGGATTTTGCATTATGACATCATAATGGAATGTTGCATTATGAAATCTTAATGGAATGTTGCATTATGACATCATAATGGAATTTTACATTATGACATCATAATGGAATGTTGCATTATGACATCATAATGGAATTTTACATTATGACATCATAATGGAATGTTGCATTATGACATCATAATGGAATTTTACATTATGACATCATAATGGAATGTTGCATTACGACATCATAATGGAATTTTACATTATGACATCATAATGGAATGTTGCATTACGACATCATAATGGAATTTTTCATTATGACATCATAATGGAATGCTGCATTATGACATCATAATGGAATGTTGCATTATGACATCATAATGGAATTTTACATTATGACATCATAATGGAATTTTACATTATGACATCATAATGGAATTTTGCATTATGCCATCATAATGGAATTTTTACATTATGACATCATAATGGAATTTTGCATTATGACATCATAATGGAATTTTACATTATGACATCATAATGGAATTTTACATTATGACATCATAATGGAATTTTGCATTATGATATCATAATAAAATTTTTTCATTATGACATCATAATGGAATTTTGCATTATGACATCATAATGGAATGTTGCATTATGACATGATAATGGAATTTTGCATTATGACATCATAATGGAATGTTGCATTATGACATCATAATGGAATTTTACATTATGACATCATAATGGAATTTTACATTATGACATCATAATGGAATTTTGCATTATGCCATCATAATGGAATTTTTACATTATGACATCATAATGGAATTTTGCATTATGACATCATAATGGAATTTTACATTATGACATCATAATGGAATTTTACATTATGACATCATAATGGAATTTTGCATTATGATATCATAATAAAATTTTTACATTATGACATCATAATGGAATTTTGCATTATGACATCATAATGGAATTTTGCATTATGACATCATAATGGAATTTTACATTATGACATCATAATGGAATTTTGCATTATGACATTGTAATGGAATTTTTACATTATGACATCATAATGGAATTTTGCATTATGACATCGTAATGGAATTTTTACATTATGACGTCATAATGGAATTTTGCATTATGACATCATAATGGGATTTTGCATTATGACATCATAATGGAATGTTGCATTATGAAATCTTAATGGGATTTTACATTATGACATCATAATGGAATGTTGCATTATGACATCATAATGGAATTTTACATTATGACATCATAATGGAATGTTGCATTATGACATCATAATGGAATTTTACATTATGACATCATAATGGAATGTTGCATTACGACATCATAATGGAATTTTACATTATGACATCATAATGGAATGTTGCATTACGACATCATAATGGAATTTTACATTATGACATCATAATGGAATGCTGCATTATGACATCATAATGGAATGTTGCATTATGACATCATAATGGAATTTTACATTATGACATCATAATGGAATTTTACATTATGACATCATAATGGAATTTTGCATTATGCCATCATATTGGAATTTTTACATTATGACATCATAATGGAATTTTGCATTATGACATCATAATGGAATTTTACATTATGACATCATAATGGAATTTTACATTATGACATCATAATGGAATTTTGCATTATGATATCATAATAAAATTTTTACATTATGACATCATAATGGAATTTTGCATTATGACATCATAATGGAATGTTACATTATGACATCATAATGGAATGTTGCATTATGACATCATAATGGAATGTTACATTATGACATCATAATGGAATGTTGCATTATGACATCATAATGGAATTTTACATTATGACATCATAATGAAATGTTGCATTATTACATCATAATGGAATTTTACATTAGCCATCATAATGGAATGTTGCATTATGACATCATAATGGAATTTTGCATTATGACATCATAATGGAATGTTGCATTATGACATCATAATGGAATTTTGCATTATGACATCATAATGGAATTTTACATTATGACATCATAATGGAATTTTGCATTATGACATCATAATGGAATGTTACATTATGACATCATAATGGAATGTCACATTATGACATCATATTGGAATTTTGCATTATGACATCATAATGGAATGTTACATTATGACATCATAATGGAATTTTACATTATGACATCATAATGGAATTTTGCAGAATGATATCATAATAAAATTTTTACATTATGACATCATAATGGAATTTTGCATTATGACATAATGGAATGTTGCATTATGACATCATAATGGAATTTTACATTATGCCATAATAATGGAATTTTTACATAATGACATCATAATGGAATTTTGCATTATGCCATAATAATGGAATTTTTACATTATGACATCATAATGAAATTTTGCATTATGCCATAATAATGGAATTTTTACATTATGACATCATAATGGAATTTTGCATTATGCCATCATAATGGAATGTTACATTATGACATCATAATGGAATGTTTAATTATGACATCATAATGGAATTTTGCATTATGACATCATAATGGAATGTTGCATTATGACATCATAATGGAATTTTGCATTATGACATCTTAATGGAATGTTGCATTATGACATCATAATGGAATTTTGCATTATGACATCATAATGGAATGTTGCATTATGACATCATAATGGAATTTTTACATTATGACATCATAATGGAATTTTGCATTATGACATCATAATGGAATTTTACATTATGACATCATAATGGAATGTTGCATTATGACATCATAATGGAATTTTACATTATGACATCATAATGGAATTTTACAATACGACATCATAATGGAATGTTGCATTATGACATCCTAATGGAATTTTGCATTATGACATCATTATGGAATTTTGCATTATGACATCCTAATTGAATGTTACATTATGACATCATAATGGAATTTTGCATTATGACATCATAATGGAATGTTGCATTATGACATCATAATGGAATTTTACATTATGACATCATAATGGAATTTTGCATTATGGCATCATAATGGAATTTTTACATTATGACATCATAATGGAATTTTGCATTATGACATCATAATGGAATTTTTACATTATGACATCATAATGGAATTTTGCATTATAACATCATAATGGCATTTTGCATTATGACATCATAATGGAATGTCGCATTATGACATCATAATGGAATTTTGCATTATGACATCATAATGGAATGTTGCATTATGACATCATAATGGAATTTTGAATTATGACATCATAATGGAATTTTGCATTATGACATCATAATGGAATTTTACATTATGACATCATAATGGAATTTTACATTATGACATCATAATGGAATTTTGCATTATGCCATCATAATGGAATTTTTACATTATGACATCATAATGGAATGTTGCATTATTACATCATAATGGAATTTTACATTATGCCATCATAATGGAATGTTGCATTATGACATCATAATGGAATTTTGCATTATGACATCATAATGGAATGTTGCATTATGACATGATAATGGAATTTTGCATTATGACATCATAATGGAATGTTGCATTATGACATCATAATGGAATTTTACATTATGACATCATAATGGAATTTTACATTATGACATCATAATGGAATTTTGCATTATGCCATCATAATGGAATTTTTACATTATGACATCATAATGGAATTTTGCATTATGACATCATAATGGAATTTTGCATTATGACATCATAATGGAATTTTACATTATGACATCATAATGGAATTTTGCATTATGATATCATAATAAAATTTTTACATTATGACATCATAATGGAATTTTGCATTATGACATCATAATGGAATGTTGCATTATGACATCATAATGGAATTTTGCATTATGACATCATAATGGAATTTTGCATTATGACATCATAATGGAATTTTTACATTATGACATCATAATGGAATTTTACATTATGACATCATAATGGAATTTTGCATTATGACATCATAATGGAATTTTGCATTATGACATCATAATGGAATTTTGCATTATGACATCATAATGGAATTTTTACATTATGACATCATAATGGAATTTTACATTATGACATCATAATGGAATTTTGCATTATGACATCATAATGGAATGTTACATTATGACATCATAATGGAATGTCACATTATGACATCATAATGGAATTTTGCATTATGACATCATAATGGAATGTTACATTATGACATCGTAATGGAATTTTACATTATGACATCATAATGGAATGTTGCATTATGACATCATAATGGAATTTTACATTATGACATCATAATGGAATTTTGCATTATGACATCATAATGGAATTTTACATTATGACATCATAATGGAATTTTGCATTATGACATTGTAATGGAATTTTTACATTATGACATCATAATGGAATTTTGCATTATGACATCGTAATGGAAGTTTTACATTATGACGTCATAATGGAATTTTGCATTATGACATCATAATGGGATTTTGCATTATGACATCATAATGGAATGTTGCATTATGAAATCTTAATGGAATGTTGCATTATGACATCATAATGGAATGTTGCATTATGACATCATAATGGAATTTTACATTATGACATCATAATGGAATGTTGCATTATGACATCATAATGGAATTTTACATTATGACATCATAATGGAATGTTGCATTATGACATCATAATGGAATTTTACATTATGACATCATAATGGAATGTTGCATTACGACATCATAATGGAATTTTACATTATGACATCATAATGGAATGTTGCATTACGACATCATAATGGAATTTTACATTATGACATCATAATGGAATGCTGCATTATGACATCATAATGGAATGTTGCATTATGACATCATAATGGAATTTTACATTATGACATCATAATGGAATTTTACATTATGACATCATAATGGAATTTTGCATTATGCCATCATAATGGAATTTTTACATTATGACATCATAATGGAATTTTGCATTATGACATCATAATGGAATTTTACATTATGACATCATAATGGAATTTTACATTATGACATCATAATGGAATTTTGCATTATGATATCATAATAAAATTTTTACATTATGACATCATAATGGAATTTTGAATTATGACATCATAATGGAATGTTACATTATGACATCATAATGGAATGTTGCATTATGACGTCATAATGGAATTTTACATTATGACATCATAATGGAATGTTGCATTATTACATCATAATGGAATTTTACATTATGCCATCATAATGGAATGTTGCATTATGACATCATAATGGAATTTTGCATTATGACATCATAATGGAATGTTGCATTATGACATCATAATGGAATTTTGCATTATGACATCATAATGGAATGTTGCATTATGACATCATAATGGAATGTTGCATTATGACATCATAATGGAATTTTGCATTATGACATCATAATGGAATTTTTACATTATGACATCATAATGGAATTTTACATTATGACATCATAATGGAATTTTGCATTATGACATCATAATGGAATGTTACATTATGACATCATAATGGAATGTTGCATTATGACATCATAATGGAATTTTGCATTATGACATCATTATGGAATTTTGCATTATGACATCCTAATTGAATGTTACATTATGACATCATAATGGAATTTTGCATTATGACATCATAATGGAATGTTGCATTATGACATCATAATGGAATTTTACATTATGACATCATAATGGAATTTTGCATTATGACATCATAGTGGAATTTTTACATTATGACATCATAATGGAATTTTGCATTATGACATCATAATGGAATTTTTACATTATGACATCATAATGGAATTTTGCATTATAACATCATAATGGCATTTTGCATTATGACATCATAATGGAATGTCGCATTATGACATCATAATGGAATTTTACATTATGACATCATAATGGAATGTTACATTATGACATCATAATGGAATGTTACCTTATGACATCACAATGGAATGTTGCATTATGACATCATAATGGAATGTTGCATTATGACATCATAATGGAATTTTACCTTATGACATCATAATGGAATGTTGCATTATTACATCATAATGGAATTTTACATTATGCCATCATAATGGAATGTTGCATTATGACATCATAATGGAATTTTGCATTATGACATCATAATGGAATTTTACATTATGACATCATAATGGAATTTTACATTATGACATCATAATGGAATTTTGCATTATGATATCATAATAAAATTTTTACATTATGACATCATAATGGAATTTTGCATTATGACATCATAATGGAATGTTGCATTATGACATCATAATGGAATTTTGCATTATGACATCATAATGGAATTTTGCATTATGACATCATAATGGAATTTTTACATTATGACATCATAATGGAATTTTACATTATGACATCATAATGGAATTTTACATTATGACATCATAATGGAATTTTGCATTATGACATCATAATGGAATGTTACATTATGACATCATAATGGAATTTTGCATTATGACATCATAATGGAATGTTACATTATGACATCATAATGGAATTTTGCATTATGACATTGTAATGGAATTTTTACATTATGACATCATAATGGAATTTTGCATTATGACATCGTAATGGAATTTTTACATTATGACGTCATAATGGAATTTTGCATTATGACATCATAATGGGATTTTGCATTATGACATCATAATGGAATGTTGCATTATGAAATCTTAATGGAATGTTGCATTATGACATCATAATGGAATGTTGCATTATGACATCATAATGGAATTTTTACATTATGACATCATAATGGAATTTTGCATTATGACATCATAATGGAATTTTACATTATGACATCATAATGGAATTTTACATTATGACATCATAATGGAATGTTGCATTATGACATCATAATGGAATTTTACATTATGACATCATAATGGAATTTTGCATTATGGCATCATAATGGAATTTTTACATTATGACATCATAATGGAATTTTGCATTATGACATCATAATGGAATTTTTACATTATGACATCATAATGGAATTTTGCATTATAACATCATAATGGCATTTTGCATTATGACATCATAATGGAATGTCGCATTATGACATCATAATGGAATTTTGCATTATGACATCATAATGGAATGTTGCATTATGACATCATAATGGAATTTTGAATTATGACATCATAATGGAATTTTGCATTATGACATCATAATGGAATTTTACATTATGACATCATAATGGAATTTTACATTATGACATCATAATGGAATTTTGCATTATGCCATCATAATGGAATTTTTACATTATGACATCATAATGGAATGTTGCATTATTACATCATAATGGAATTTTACATTATGCCATCATAATGGAATGTTGCATTATGACATCATAATGGAATTTTGCATTATGACATCATAATGGAATGTTGCATTATGACATGATAATGGAATTTTGCATTATGACATCATAATGGAATGTTGCATTATGACATCATAATGGAATTTTACATTATGACATCATAATGGAATTTTACATTATGACATCATAATGGAATTTTGCATTATGCCATCATAATGGAATTTTTACATTATGACATCATAATGGAATTTTGCATTATGACATCATAATGGAATTTTGCATTATGACATCATAATGGAATTTTACATTATGACATCATAATGGAATTTTGCATTATGATATCATAATAAAATTTTTACATTATGACATCATAATGGAATTTTGCATTATGACATCATAATGGAATGTTGCATTATGACATCATAATGGAATTTTGCATTATGACATCATAATGGAATTTTGCATTATGACATCATAATGGAATTTTTACATTATGACATCATAATGGAATTTTACATTATGACATCATAATGGAATTTTGCATTATGACATCATAATGGAATTTTGCATTATGACATCATAATGGAATTTTGCATTATGACATCATAATGGAATTTTTACATTATGACATCATAATGGAATTTTACATTATGACATCATAATGGAATTTTGCATTATGACATCATAATGGAATGTTACATTATGACATCATAATGGAATGTCACATTATGACATCATAATGGAATTTTGCATTATGACATCATAATGGAATGTTACATTATGACATCGTAATGGAATTTTACATTATGACATCATAATGGAATGTTGCATTATGACATCATAATGGAATTTTACATTATGACATCATAATGGAATTTTGCATTATGACATCATAATGGAATTTTACATTATGACATCATAATGGAATTTTGCATTATGACATTGTAATGGAATTTTTACATTATGACATCATAATGGAATTTTGCATTATGACATCGTAATGGAAGTTTTACATTATGACGTCATAATGGAATTTTGCATTATGACATCATAATGGGATTTTGCATTATGACATCATAATGGAATGTTGCATTATGAAATCTTAATGGAATGTTGCATTATGACATCATAATGGAATGTTGCATTATGACATCATAATGGAATTTTACATTATGACATCATAATGGAATGTTGCATTATGACATCATAATGGAATTTTACATTATGACATCATAATGGAATGTTGCATTATGACATCATAATGGAATTTTACATTATGACATCATAATGGAATGTTGCATTACGACATCATAATGGAATTTTACATTATGACATCATAATGGAATGTTGCATTACGACATCATAATGGAATTTTACATTATGACATCATAATGGAATGCTGCATTATGACATCATAATGGAATGTTGCATTATGACATCATAATGGAATTTTACATTATGACATCATAATGGAATTTTACATTATGACATCATAATGGAATTTTGCATTATGCCATCATAATGGAATTTTTACATTATGACATCATAATGGAATTTTGCATTATGACATCATAATGGAATTTTACATTATGACATCATAATGGAATTTTACATTATGACATCATAATGGAATTTTGCATTATGATATCATAATAAAATTTTTACATTATGACATCATAATGGAATTTTGAATTATGACATCATAATGGAATGTTACATTATGACATCATAATGGAATGTTGCATTATGACGTCATAATGGAATTTTACATTATGACATCATAATGGAATGTTGCATTATTACATCATAATGGAATTTTACATTATGCCATCATAATGGAATGTTGCATTATGACATCATAATGGAATTTTGCATTATGACATCATAATGGAATGTTGCATTATGACATCATAATGGAATTTTGCATTATGACATCATAATGGAATGTTGCATTATGACATCATAATGGAATGTTGCATTATGACATCATAATGGAATTTTGCATTATGACATCATAATGGAATTTTTACATTATGACATCATAATGGAATTTTACATTATGACATCATAATGGAATTTTGCATTATGACATCATAATGGAATGTTACATTATGACATCATAATGGAATGTTGCATTATGACATCATAATGGAATTTTGCATTATGACATCATTATGGAATTTTGCATTATGACATCCTAATTGAATGTTACATTATGACATCATAATGGAATTTTGCATTATGACATCATAATGGAATGTTGCATTATGACATCATAATGGAATTTTACATTATGACATCATAATGGAATTTTGCATTATGACATCATAGTGGAATTTTTACATTATGACATCATAATGGAATTTTGCATTATGACATCATAATGGAATTTTTACATTATGACATCATAATGGAATTTTGCATTATAACATCATAATGGCATTTTGCATTATGACATCATAATGGAATGTCGCATTATGACATCATAATGGAATTTTACATTATGACATCATAATGGAATGTTACATTATGACATCATAATGGAATGTTACCTTATGACATCACAATGGAATGTTGCATTATGACATCATAATGGAATGTTGCATTATGACATCATAATGGAATTTTACCTTATGACATCATAATGGAATGTTGCATTATTACATCATAATGGAATTTTACATTATGCCATCATAATGGAATGTTGCATTATGACATCATAATGGAATTTTGCATTATGACATCATAATGGAATTTTACATTATGACATCATAATGGAATTTTACATTATGACATCATAATGGAATTTTGCATTATGATATCATAATAAAATTTTTACATTATGACATCATAATGGAATTTTGCATTATGACATCATAATGGAATGTTGCATTATGACATCATAATGGAATTTTGCATTATGACATCATAATGGAATTTTGCATTATGACATCATAATGGAATTTTTACATTATGACATCATAATGGAATTTTACATTATGACATCATAATGGAATTTTACATTATGACATCATAATGGAATTTTGCATTATGACATCATAATGGAATGTTACATTATGACATCATAATGGAATTTTGCATTATGACATCATAATGGAATGTTACATTATGACATCATAATGGAATTTTGCATTATGACATTGTAATGGAATTTTTACATTATGACATCATAATGGAATTTTGCATTATGACATCGTAATGGAATTTTTACATTATGACGTCATAATGGAATTTTGCATTATGACATCATAATGGGATTTTGCATTATGACATCATAATGGAATGTTGCATTATGAAATCTTAATGGAATGTTGCATTATGACATCATAATGGAATGTTGCATTATGACATCATAATGGAATTTTTACATTATGACATCATAATGGAATTTTGCATTATGACATCATAATGGAATTTTACATTATGACATCATAATGGAATTTTACATTATGACATCATAATGGAATGTTGCATTATGACATCATAATGGAATTTTGCATTATGACATCATAATGGAATTTTACATTATGACATCATAATGGAATTTTGCATTATGACATCATAATGGAATTTTACATTATGACATCATAATGGAATTTTGCATTATGACATTGTAATGGAATTTTTACATTATGACATCGTAATGGAATTTTTACATTATGACATCATAATGGAATGTTGCATTATTACATCATAATGGAATTTTACATTATGCCATCATAATGGAATGTTGCATTATGACATCATAATGGAATTTTACATTATGCCATCATAATGGAATGTTGCATTATGACATCATAATGGAATTTTGCATTATGACATCATAATGGAATTTTGCATTATGACATTGTAATGGAATTTTTACATTATGACATCGTAATGGAATTTTTACATTATGACATCATAATGGAATGTTGCATTATTACATCATAATGGAATTTTACATTATGACATCATAATGGAATTTTACATTATGACATCATAATGGAATTTTGCATTATGACATTGTAATGGAATTTTTACATTATGACATCATAATGGAATTTTGCATTATGACATCGTAATGGAATTTTTACATTATGACGTCATAATGGAATTTTGCATTATGACATCATAATGGGATTTTGCATTATGACATCATAATGGAATGTTGCATTATGAAATCTTAATGGAATGTTGCATTATGACATCATAATGGAATGTTGCATTATGACATCATAATGGAATTTTTACATTATGACATCATAATGGAATTTTGCATTATGACATCATAATGGAATTTTACATTATGACATCATAATGGAATTTTACATTATGACATCATAATGGAATGTTGCATTATGACATCATAATGGAATTTTGCATTATGACATCATAATGGAATTTTACATTATGACATCATAATGGAATTTTGCATTATGACATCATAATGGAATTTTACATTATGACATCATAATGGAATTTTGCATTATGACATTGTAATGGAATTTTTACATTATGACATCGTAATGGAATTTTTACATTATGACATCATAATGGAATGTTGCATTATTACATCATAATGGAATTTTACATTATGCCATCATAATGGAATGTTGCATTATGACATCATAATGGAATTTTGCATTATGACATCATAATGGAATTTTGCATTATGACATCATAATGGAATTTTTACATTATGACATCATAATGGAATTTTACATTATGACATCATAATGGAATGTCACATTATGACATCATAATGGAATTTTGCATTATGACATCATAATGGAATGTTACATTATGACATCGTAATGGAATTTTACATTATGACATCATAATGGAATGTTGCATTATGACATCATAATGGAATTTTACATTATGACATCATAATGGAATTTTGCATTATGACATCATAATGGAATTTTACATTATGACATCATAATGGAATTTTGCATTATGACATTGTAATGGAATTTTTACATTATGACATCATAATGGAATTTTGCATTATGACATTGTAATGGAATTTTTACATTATGACATCATAATGGAATTTTGCATTATGACATCGTAATGGAATTTTTACATTATGACGTCATAATGGAATTTTGCATTATGACATCATAATGGGATTTTGCATTATGACATCATAATGGAATGTTGCATTATGAAATCTTAATGGAATGTTGCATTATGACATCATAATGGAATGTTGCATTATGACATCATAATGGAATTTTTACATTATGACATCATAATGGAATTTTGCATTATGACATCATAATGGAATTTTACATTATGACATCATAATGGAATTTTACATTATGACATCATAATGGAATTTTGCATTATGACATCATAATGGAATTTTGCATTATGACATCATAATGGAATTTTACATTATGACATCATAATGGAATTTTGCATTATGACATCATAATGGAATTTTACATTATGACATCATAATGGAATTTTGCATTATGACATTGTAATGGAATTTTTACATTATGACATCGTAATGGAATTTTTACATTATGACATCATAATGGAATGTTGCATTATTACATCATAATGGAATTTTACATTATGCCATCATAATGGAATGTTGCATTATGACATCATAATGGAATTTTGCATTATGACATCATAATGGAATGTTGCATTATGACATGATAATGGAATTTTGCATTATGACATCATAATGGAATGTTGCATTATGACATCATAATGGAATTTTGCTTTATGACATCATAATGGAATTTTACATTATGACATCATAATGGAATTTTACATTATGACATCATAATGGAATTTTACATTATGACATCATAATGGAATTTTGCATTATGATATCATAATAAAATTTTTACATTATGACATCACAATGGAATTTTGAATTATGACATCATAATGGAATGTTACATTATGACATCATAATGGAATGTTGCATTATGACATCATAATGGAATTTTACATTATGACATCATAATGGAATGTTGCATTATTACATCATAATGGAATTTTACATTATGCCATCATAATGGAATGTTGCATTATGACATCATAATGGAATTTTGCATTATGACATCATAATGGAAT
The DNA here is from genome assembly GCF_035609145.1 of Eleutherodactylus coqui. Lineage (NCBI taxonomy): Eukaryota > Metazoa > Chordata > Amphibia > Anura > Eleutherodactylidae > Eleutherodactylus > Eleutherodactylus coqui. Next base: position 111,925,433 of record NC_089842.1, on the reverse strand, counting down.
GTTGCATTATGACATCATAATGGAATTTTGCATTATGACATCATAATGGAATTTTGCATTATGACATCATAATGGAATTTTTACATTATGACATCATAATGGAATTTTACATTATGACATCATAATGGAATTTTGCATTATGACATCATAATGGAATGTTACATTATGACATCATAATGGAATGTTGCATTATGACATCATAATGGAATTTTGCATTATGACATCATTATGGAATTTTGCATTATGACATCCTAATTGAATGTTACATTATGACATCATAATGGAATTTTGCATTATGACATCATAATGGAATGTTGCATTATGACATCATAATGGAATTTTACATTATGACATCATAATGGAATGTTGCATTACGACATCATAATGGAATTTTACATTATGACATCATAATGGAATGTTGCATTACGACATCATAATGGAATTTTACATTATGACATCATAATGGAATGCTGCATTATGACATCATAATGGAATGTTGCATTATGACATCATAATGGAATTTTACATTATGACATCATAATGGAATTTTACATTATGACATCATAATGGAATTTTACATTATGACTAGAGATGAGCGAACACGTTCGGCCCCGCCCCTTTTTCGCCCGAACACCGAACTTTGCGAACACCTCGGTGTTCGGGCGAAAAAGTTCGGGGGCCGCCGTGGCAGCGCGGGGGGGTGCGGCGGGGAGCGGGGGGGAGAGGGAGAGAGAGAGGGCTCCCCCCTGTTCCCCGCTACTGCCGCCCGCGCCGCCGCGCATCTCCCCGCCCCCCGGCGGCACCCGGACACTTACGCGCGAACACTCCAGTGTTCGCTAAAGCCGGTGTCCGGGTGCGGATGTGTCCGTTACGGACACGTTCGCTCATCTCTAATTATGACATCATAATGAAATGTTGCATTAATACATCATAATGGAATTTTACATTAGCCATCATAATGGAATGTTGCATTATGACATCATAATGGAATTTTGCATTATGACATCATAATGGAATGTTGCATTATGACATCATAATGGAATTTTGCATTATGACATCATAATGGAATTTTACATTATGACATCATAATGGAATTTTGCATTATGACATCATAATGGAATGTTACATTATGACATCATAATGGAATGTCACATTATGACATCATATTGGAATTTTGCATTATGACATCATATTGGAATGTTGCATCATGACATGATAATGGAATTTTGCATTATGACATAATGGAATGTTGCATTATGACATCATAATGGAATTTTACATTATGCCATAATAATGGAATTTTTACATAATGACATCATAATGGAATTTTGCATTATGCCATAATAATGGAATTTTTACATTATGACATCATAATGAAATTTTGCATTATGCCATAATAATGGAATTTTTACATTATGACATCATAATGGAATTTTGCATTATGCCATCATAATGGAATGTTACATTATGACATCATAATGGAATGTTTAATTATGACATCATAATGGAATTTTGCATTATGACATCATAATGGAATGTTGCATTATGACATCATAATGGAATTTTGCATTATGACATCTTAATGGAATGTTGCATTATGACATCATAATGGAATTTTGCATTATGACATCATAATGGAATGTTGCATTATGACATCATAATGGAATTTTTACATTATGACATCATAATGGAATTTTGCATTATGACATCATAATGGAATTTTACATTATGACATCATAATGGAATGTTGCATTATGACATCATAATGGAATTTTACATTATGACATCATAATGGAATTTTACAATACGACATCATAATGGAATGTTGCATTATGACATCATAATGGAATGTTGCATTATGACATCATAATGGAATTTTGCATTATGACATCATTATGGAATTTTGCATTATGACATCCTAATTGAATGTTACATTATGACATCATAATGGAATTTTGCATTATGACATCATAATGGAATGTTGCATTATGACATCATAATGGAATTTTACATTATGACATCATAATGGAATTTTGCATTATGACATCATAATGGAATTTTTACATTATGACATCATAATGGAATTTTGCATTATGACATCATAATGGAATTTTTACATTATGACATCATAATGGAATTTTGCATTATAACATCATAATGGCATTTTGCATTATGACATCATAATGGAATGTCGCATTATGACATCATAATGGAATTTTGCATTATGACATCATAATGGAATGTTGCATTATGACATCATAATGGAATTTTGAATTATGACATCATAATGGAATTTTGCATTATGACATCATAATGGAATTTTACATTATGACATCATAATGGAATTTTACATTATGACATCATAATGGAATTTTGCATTATGCCATCATAATGGAATTTTTACATTATGACATCATAATGGAATGTTGCATTATTACATCATAATGGAATTTTACATTATGCCATCATAATGGAATGTTGCATTATGACATCATAATGGAATTTTGCATTATGACATCATAATGGAATGTTGCATTATGACATGATAATGGAATTTTGCATTATGACATCATAATGGAATGTTGCATTATGACATCATAATGGAATGTTGCATTATGACATGATAATGGAATTTTGCATTATGACATCATAATGGAATGTTGCATTATGACATCATAATGGAATTTTACATTATGACATCATAATGGAATTTTACATTATGACATCATAATGGAATTTTGCATTATGCCATCATAATGGAATTTTTACATTATGACATCATAATGGAATTTTGCATTATGACATCATAATGGAATTTTACATTATGACATCATAATATAATTTTACATTATGACATCATAATGGAATTTTGCATTATGATATCATAATAAAATTTTTACATTATGACATCATAATGGAATTTTGCATTATGACATCATAATGGAATGTTGCATTATGACATCATAATGGAATTTTGCATTATGACATCATAATGGAATTTTGCATTATGACATCATAATGGAATTTTTACATTATGACATCATAATGGAATTTTACATTATGACATCATAATGGAATTTTGCATTATGACATCATAATGGAATGTTACATTATGACATCATAATGGAATGTCACATTATGACATCATAATGGAATTTTGCATTATGACATCATAATGGAATGTTACATTATGACATCGTAATGGAATTTTACATTATGACATCATAATGGAATGTTGCATTATGACATCATAATGGAATTTTACTTTATGACATCATAATGGAATTTTGCATTATGACATCATAATGGAATTTTACATTATGACATCATAATGGAATTTTGCATTATGACATTGTAATGGAATTTTTACATTATGACATCATAATGGAATTTTGCATTATGACATCGTAATGGAAGTTTTACATTATGACGTCATAATGGAATTTTGCATTATGACATCATAATGGGATTTTGCATTATGACATCATAATGGAATGTTGCATTATGAAATCTTAATGGAATGTTGCATTATGACATCATAATGGAATGTTGCATTATGACATCATAATGGAATTTTACATTATGACATCATAATGGAATGTTGCATTATGACATCATAATGGAATTTTACATTATGACATCATAATGGAATGTTGCATTATGACATCATAATGGAATTTTACATTATGACATCATAATGGAATGTTGCATTACGACATCATAATGGAATTTTACATTATGACATCATAATGGAATGCTGCATTATGACATCATAATGGAATGTTGCATTATGACATCATAATGGAATTTTACATTATGACATCATAATGGAATTTTACATTATGACATCATAATGGAATTTTGCATTATGCCATCATAATGGAATTTTTACATTATGACATCATAATGGAATTTTGCATTATGACATCATAATGGAATTTTACATTATGACATCATAATGGAATTTTACATTATGACATCATAATGGAATTTTGCATTATGATATCATAATAAAATTTTTACATTATGACATCATAATGGAATTTTGAATTATGACATCATAATGGAATGTTACATTATGACATCATAATGGAATGTTGCATTATGACGTCATAATGGAATTTTACATTATGACATCATAATGGAATGTTGCATTATTACATCATAATGGAATTTTACATTATGCCATCATAATGGAATGTTGCATTATGACATCATAATGGAATTTTGCATTATGACATCATAATGGAATGTTGCATTATGACATCATAATGGAATTTTGCATTATGACATCATAATGGAATGTTGCATTATGACATCATAATGGAATTTTGCATTATGACATCATAATGGAATTTTGCATTATGACATCATAATGGAATTTTTACATTATGACATCATAATGGAATTTTACATTATGACATCATAATGGAATTTTGCATTATGACATCATAATGGAATGTTACATTATGACATCATAATGGAATGTTGCATTATGACATCATAATGGAATTTTGCATTATGACATCATTATGGAATTTTGCATTATGACATCCTAATTGAATGTTACATTATGACATCATAATGGAATTTTGCATTATGACATCATAATGGAATGTTGCATTATGACATCATAATGGAATTTTACATTATGACATCATAATGGAATTTTGCATTATGACATCATAATGGAATTTTTACATTATGACATCATAATGGAATTTTGCATTATGACATCATAATGGAATTTTTACATTATGACATCATAATGGAATTTTGCATTATAACATCATAATGGCATTTTGCATTATGACATCATAATGGAATGTCGCATTATGACATCATAATGGAATTTTACATTATGACATCATAATGGAATGTTACATTATGACATCATAATGGAATGTTACCTTATGACATCACAATGGAATGTTGCATTATGACATCATAATGGAATGTTGCATTATGACATCATAATGGAATTTTACCTTATGACATCATAATGGAATGTTGCATTATTACATCATAATGGAATTTTACATTATGCCATCATAATGGAATGTTCCATTATGACATCATAATGGAATTTTGCATTATGACATCATAATGGAATTTTACATTATGACATCATAATGGAATTTTACATTATGACATCATAATGGAATTTTGCATTATGATATCATAATAAAATTTTTACATTATGACATCATAATGGAATTTTGCATTATGACATCATAATGGAATGTTGCATTATGACATCATAATGGAATTTTGCATTATGACATCATAATGGAATTTTGCATTATGACATCATAATGGAATTTTTACATTATGACATCATAATGGAATTTTACATTATGACATCATAATGGAATTTTGCATTATGACATCATAATGGAATGTTACATTATGACATCATAATGGAATGTCACATTATGACATCATAATGGAATTTTGCATTATGACATCATAATGGAATGTTACATTATGACATCGTAATGGAATTTTACATTATGACATCATAATGGAATGTTGCATTATGACATCATAATGGAATTTTACATTATGACATCATAATGGAATTTTGCATTATGACATCATAATGGAATTTTACATTATGACATCATAATGGAATTTTGCATTATGACATTGTAATGGAATTTTTACATTATGACATCATAATGGAATTTTGCATTATGACATCGTAATGGAATTTTTACATTATGACGTCATAATGGAATTTTGCATTATGACATCATAATGGGATTTTGCATTATGACATCATAATGGAATGTTGCATTATGAAATCTTAATGGAATGTTGCATTATGACATCATAATGGAATGTTGCATTATGACATCATAATGGAATTTTTACATTATGACATCATAATGGAATTTTGCATTATGACATCATAATGGAATGTCACATTATGACATCATAATGGAATTTTACATTATGACATCATAATGGAATGTTGCATTATGACATCATAATGGAATTTTGCATTATGACATCATAATGGAATTTTACATTATGACATCATAATGGAATTTTGCATTATGACATCATAATGGAATTTTACATTATGACATCATAATGGAATTTTGCATTATGACATTGTAATGGAATTTTTACATTATGACATCGTAATGGAATTTTTACATTATGACATCATAATGGAATGTTGCATTATTACATCATAATGGAATTTTACATTATGCCATCATAATGGAATGTTGCATTATGACATCATAATGGAATTTTGCATTATGACATCATAATGGAATTTTGCATTATGACATCATAATGGAATTTTTACATTATGACATCATAATGGAATTTTACATTATGACATCATAATGGAATTTTGCATTATGACATCATAATGGAATGTTACATTATGACATCATAATGGAATGTCACATTATGACATCATAATGGAATTTTGCATTATGACATCATAATGGAATGTTACATTATGACATCGTAATGGAATTTTACATTATGACATCATAATGGAATGTTGCATTATGACATCATAATGGAATTTTGCATTATGACATCATAATGGAATTTTACATTATGACATCATAATGGAATTTTGCATTATGACATTGTAATGGAATTTTTACATTATGACATCATAATGGAATTTTGCATTATGACATCGTAATGGAATTTTTACATTATGACGTCATAATGGAATTTTGCATTATGACATCATAATGGGATTTTGCATTATGACATCATAATGGAATGTTGCATTATGAAATCTTAATGGAATGTTGCATTATGACATCATAATGGAATGTTGCATTATGACATCATAATGGAATTTTTACATTATGACATCATAATGGAATTTTGCATTATGACATCATAATGGAATTTTACATTATGACATCATAATGGAATTTTACATTATGACATCATAATGGAATTTTGCATTATGACATCATAATGGAATTTTGCATTATGACTAGAGATGAGCGAACGTGTTCTTAACGAACACTTACGCACCCAGACACCGGCTTATCCGAGGACTTCAGTGTCCGCGCGTAAGTATTCAGCCGGCGCCGGGCGGCGGGGGGAGGTGCGGCGGCGCGGGCGGCAGCAGCGGGGAACAGGGGGGAGCCCTCTCTCTCTCCCTCTCCCCCCCACTCCCCGCCGCACCCCCCCGCGCTGCCACGGCGACCCCCGAACTTTTTTCGCCCGAGCACGGAATTGCTCGCAAAGTTCGGTGCTCGGGTGAAAAGGGGCGGAGCCGAACACGTTCGCTCATCTCTAATTATGACATCATAATGGAATTTTACATTATGACATCATAATGGAATTTTGCATTATGACATCATAATGGAATTTTACATTATGACATCATAATGGAATTTTGCATTATGACATTGTAATGGAATTTTTACATTATGACATCGTAATGGAATTTTTACATTATGACATCATAATGGAATGTTGCATTATTACATCATAATGGAATTTTACATTATGCCATCATAATGGAATGTTGCATTATGACATCATAATGGAATTTTGCATTATGACATCATAATGGAATGTTGCATTATGACATGATAATGGAATTTTGCATTATGACATCATAATGGAATGTTGCATTATGACATCATAATGGAATTTTGCTTTATGACATCATAATGGAATTTTACATTATGACATCATAATGGAATTTTACATTATGACATCATAATGGAATTTTGCATTATGATATCATAATAAAATTTTTACATTATGACATCACAATGGAATTTTGAATTATGACATCATAATGGAATGTTACATTATGACATCATAATGGAATGTTGCATTATGACATCATAATGGAATTTTACATTATGACATCATAATGGAATGTTGCATTATTACATCATAATGGAATTTTACATTATGCCATCATAATGGAATGTTGCATTATGACATCATAATGGAATTTTGCATTATGACATCATAATGGAATTTTGCATTATGACATCATAATGGAATTTTTACATTATGACATCATAATGGAATTTTACATTATGACATCATAATGGAATTTTGCATTATGACATCATAATGGAATGTTACATTATGACATCATAATGGAATGTCACATTATGACATCATAATGGAATTTTGCATTATGACATCATAATGGAATGTTACATTATGACATCGTAATGGAATTTTACATTATGACATCATAATGGAATGTTGCATTATGACATCATAATGGAATTTTGCATTATGACATCATAATGGAATTTTACATTATGACATCATAATGGAATTTTGCATTATGACATTGTAATGGAATTTTTACATTATGACATCATAATGGAATTTTGCATTATGACATCGTAATGGAATTTTTACATTATGACGTCATAATGGAATTTTGCATTATGACATCATAATGGGATTTTGCATTATGACATCATAATGGAATGTTGCATTATGAAATCTTAATGGAATGTTGCATTATGACATCATAATGGAATGTTGCATTATGACATCATAATGGAATTTTTACATTATGACATCATAATGGAATTTTGCATTATGACATCATAATGGAATTTTACATTATGACATCATAATGGAATTTTACATTATGACATCATAATGGAATTTTGCATTATGACATCATAATGGAATTTTGCATTATGACTAGAGATGAGCGAACGTGTTCTTAACGAACACTTACGCACCCAGACACCGGCTTATCCGAGGACTTCAGTGTCCGCGCGTAAGTATTCGGCCGGCGCCGGGCGGCGGGGGGAGGTGCGGCGGCGCGGGCGGCAGCAGCGGGGAACAGGGGGGAGCCCTCTCTCTCTCCCTCTCCCCCCCACTCCCCGCCGCACCCCCCCGCGCTGCCACGGCGACCCCCGAACTTTTTTCGCCCGAGCACGGAATTGCTCGCAAAGTTCGGTGCTCGGGTGAAAAGGGGCGGAGCCGAACACGTTCGCTCATCTCTAATTATGACATCATAATGGAATTTTACATTATGACATCATAATGGAATTTTGCATTATGACATCATAATGGAATTTTACATTATGACATCATAATGGAATTTTGCATTATGACATTGTAATGGAATTTTTACATTATGACATCGTAATGGAATTTTTACATTATGACATCATAATGGAATGTTGCATTATTACATCATAATGGAATTTTACATTATGCCATCATAATGGAATGTTGCATTATGACATCATAATGGAATTTTGCATTATGACATCATAATGGAATGTTGCATTATGACATGATAATGGAATTTTGCATTATGACATCATAATGGAATGTTGCATTATGACATCATAATGGAATTTTGCTTTATGACATCATAATGGAATTTTACATTATGACATCATAATGGAATTTTACATTATGACATCATAATGGAATTTTGCATTATGATATCATAATAAAATTTTTACATTATGACATCACAATGGAATTTTGAATTATGACATCATAATGGAATGTTACATTATGACATCATAATGGAATGTTGCATTATGACATCATAATGGAATTTTACATTATGACATCATAATGGAATGTTGCATTATTACATCATAATGGAATTTTACATTATGCCATCATAATGGAATGTTGCATTATGACATCATAATGGAATTTTGCATTATGACATCATAATGGAATTTTGCATTATGACATCATAATGGAATTTTTACATTATGACATCATAATGGAATTTTACATTATGACATCATAATGGAATTTTGCATTATGACATCATAATGGAATGTTACATTATGACATCATAATGGAATGTCACATTATGACATCATAATGGAATTTTGCATTATGACATCATAATGGAATGTTACATTATGACATCATAATGGAATTTTGCATTATATCATAATAAAATTTTTAAATTATGACATCATAATGGAATTTTGAATTATGACATCATAATGGAATGTTACATTATGCCATCATAATGTAATTTTTACATTATGACATCATAATGGAATTTTGCATTATGACATCATAATGGAATTTTACATTATGACATCATAATGGAATTTTACATTATGACATCATAATGGAATTTTGCATTATGATATCATAATAATATTTTTACATTATGACATCATAATGGAATTTTGCATTATGACATCATAATGGAATGTTACATTATGACATCATAATGGAATGTTGCATTATGACATCATAATAGAATTTTACATTATGACATCATAATGGAATGTTGCATTATTACATCATAATGGAATTTTACATTATGCCATCATAATGGAATGTTGCATTATGACATCATAATGGAATTTTGCATTATGACATCATAATGGAATGTTGCATTATGACATCATAATGGAATTTTGCATTATGACATCATAATGGAATTTTGCATTATGACATCATAATGGAATTTTTACATTATGACATCATAATGGAATTTTACATTATGACATCATAATGGAATTTTGCATTATGACATCATAATGGAATGTTACATTATGACATCATAATGGAATGTCACATTATGACATCATAATGGAATTTTGCATTATGACATCATAATGGAATGTTGCATCATGACATGATAATGGAATTTTGCATTATGACATAATGGAATGTTGCATTATGACATCATAATGGAATTTTACATTATGACATCATAATGGAATGTTGCATTATTACATCATAATGGAATTTTACATTATGCCATCATAATGGAATGTTGCATTATGACATCATAATGGAATTTTGCATTATGACATCATAATGGAATGTTGCATTATGACATCATAATGGAATTTTGCATTATGACATCATAATGGAATTTTGCATTATGACATCATAATGGAATTTTTACATTATGACATCATAATGGAATTTTACATTATGACTAGGGATGAGCGAACGTGTCCGTTACGGACACATCCGCACCCGGACACCGGCTTTGCCGAACACTGCAGTGTTCGCGCGTAAGTGTCCGGGTGCCGCCGGGAGGCGGGGAGATGCACGGCGGCGCGGGCGGCAGTAGCGGGGAACAGGGGGGAGCCCTCTCTCTCTCCCTCTCCCCCCCACTCCCCGCCGCACCCCCCCGCGCTGCCACGGCGGCCCCCGAACTTTTTCGCCCGAACACTGAAGTGTTCGCAAAGTTCGGTGTTCGGGCGAAAAAGGGGCGGAGCCGAACGTGTTCGCTCATCTCTAATTATGACATCATAATGGAATTTTGCATTATGACATCATAATGGAATGTTACATTATGACATCATAATGGAATGTTGCATTATGACATCATAATGGAATTTTGCATTATGACATCATTATGGAATTTTGCATTATGACATCCTAATTGAATGTTACATTATGACATCATAATGGAATTTTGCATTATGACATCATAATGGAATGTTGCATTATGACATCATAATGGAATTTTACATTATGACATCATAATGGAATTTTGCATTATGACATCATAATGGAATTTTTACATTATGACATCATAATGGAATTTTGCATTATGACATCATAATGGAATTTTTACATTATGACATCATAATGGAATTTTGCATTATAACATCATAATGGCATTTTGCATTATGACATCATAATGGAATGTCGCATTATGACATCATAATGGAATTTTACATTATGACATCATAATGGAATGTTACATTATGACATCATAATGGAATGTTACATTATGACATCATAATGGAATGTTACATTATGACATCATAATGGAATGTTACCTTATGACATCACAATGGAATGTTGCATTATGACATCATAATGGAATGTTGCATTATGACATCATAATGGAATTTTAGATTATGACATCATAATGGAATGTTGCATTATTACATCATAATGGAATTTTACATTATGCCATCATAATGGAATGTTGCATTATGACATCATAATGGAATTTTGCATTATGACATCATAATGGAATTTTACATTATGACATCATAATGGAATTTTACATTATGACATCATAATGGAATTTTGCATTATGATATCATAATAAAATTTTTACATTATGACATCATAATGGAATTTTGCATTATGACATCATAATGGAATGTTGCATTATGACATCATAATGGAATTTTGCATTATGACATCATAATGGAATTTTGCATTATGACATCATAATGGAATTTTTACATTATGACATCATAATGGAATTTTACATTATGACATCATAATGGAATGTTGCATTATGACATCATAATGGAATTTTACATTATGACATCATAATGGAATTTTGCATTATGATATCATAATAATATTTTTACATTATGACATCATAATGGAATTTTGCATTATGACATCATAATGGAATGTTACATTATGACATCATAATGGAATGTTGCATTATGACATCATAATGGAATTTTACATTATGACATCATAATGGAATGTTGCATTATTACATCATAATGGAATTTTACATTATGCCATCATAATGGAATGTTGCATTATGACATCATAATGGAATTTTGCATTATGACATCATAATGGAATGTTGCATTATGACATCATAATGGAATTTTGCATTATGACATCATAATGGAATTTTGCATTATGACATCATAATGGAATTTTACATTATGACATCATAATGGAATTTTACATTATGACATCATAATGGAATTTTGCATTATGACATCATAATGGAATGTTACATTATGACATCATAATGGAATGTCACATTATGACATCATAATGGAATTTTGCATTATGACATCATAATGGAATGTTACATTATGACATCATAATGGAATTTTGCATTATATCATAATAAAATTTTTAAATTATGACATCATAATGGAATTTTGAATTATGACATCATAATGGAATGTTACATTATGCCATCATAATGTAATTTTTACATTATGACATCATAATGGAATTTTGCATTATGACATCATAATGGAATTTTACATTATGACATCATAATGGAATTTTACATTATGACATCATAATGGAATTTTGCATTATGATATCATAATAATATTTTTACATTATGACATCATAATGGAATTTTGCATTATGACATCATAATGGAATGTTACATTATGACATCATAATGGAATGTTGCATTATGACATCATAATAGAATTTTACATTATGACATCATAATGGAATGTTGCATTATTACATCATAATGGAATTTTACATTATGCCATCATAATGGAATGTTGCATTATGACATCATAATGGAATTTTGCATTATGACATCATAATGGAATGTTGCATTATGACATCATAATGGAATTTTGCATTATGACATCATAATGGAATTTTGCATTATGACATCATAATGGAATTTTTACATTATGACATCATAATGGAATTTTACATTATGACATCATAATGGAATTTTGCATTATGACATCATAATGGAATGTTACATTATGACATCATAATGGAATGTCACATTATGACATCATAATGGAATTTTGCATTATGACATCATAATGGAATGTTGCATCATGACATGATAATGGAATTTTGCATTATGACATAATGGAATGTTGCATTATGACATCATAATGGAATTTTACATTATGACATCATAATGGAATGTTGCATTATTACATCATAATGGAATTTTACATTATGCCATCATAATGGAATGTTGCATTATGACATCATAATGGAATTTTGCATTATGACATCATAATGGAATGTTGCATTATGACATCATAATGGAATTTTGCATTATGACATCATAATGGAATTTTGCATTATGACATCATAATGGAATTTTTACATTATGACATCATAATGGAATTTTACATTATGACTAGGGATGAGCGAACGTGTCCGTTACGGACACATCCGCACCCGGACACCGGCTTTGCCGAACACTGCAGTGTTCGCGCGTAAGTGTCCGGGTGCCGCCGGGAGGCGGGGAGATGCGCGGCGGCGCGGGCGGCAGTAGCGGGGAACAGGGGGGAGCCCTCTCTCTCTCCCTCTCCCCCCCACTCCCCGCCGCACCCCCCCGCGCTGCCACGGCGGCCCCCGAACTTTTTCGCCCGAACACTGAAGTGTTCGCAAAGTTCGGTGTTCGGGCGAAAAAGGGGCGGAGCCGAACGTGTTCGCTCATCTCTAATTATGACATCATAATGGAATTTTGCATTATGACATCATAATGGAATGTTACATTATGACATCATAATGGAATGTTGCATTATGACATCATAATGGAATTTTGCATTATGACATCATTATGGAATTTTGCATTATGACATCCTAATTGAATGTTACATTATGACATCATAATGGAATTTTGCATTATGACATCATAATGGAATGTTGCATTATGACATCATAATGGAATTTTACATTATGACATCATAATGGAATTTTGCATTATGACATCATAATGGAATTTTTACATTATGACATCATAATGGAATTTTGCATTATGACATCATAATGGAATTTTTACATTATGACATCATAATGGAATTTTGCATTATAACATCATAATGGCATTTTGCATTATGACATCATAATGGAATGTCGCATTATGACATCATAATGGAATTTTACATTATGACATCATAATGGAATGTTACATTATGACATCATAATGGAATGTTACATTATGACATCATAATGGAATGTTACATTATGACATCATAATGGAATGTTACCTTATGACATCACAATGGAATGTTGCATTATGACATCATAATGGAATGTTGCATTATGACATCATAATGGAATTTTAGATTATGACATCATAATGGAATGTTGCATTATTACATCATAATGGAATTTTACATTATGCCATCATAATGGAATGTTGCATTATGACATCATAATGGAATTTTGCATTATGACATCATAATGGAATTTTACATTATGACATCATAATGGAATTTTACATTATGACATCATAATGGAATTTTGCATTATGATATCATAATAAAATTTTTACATTATGACATCATAATGGAATTTTGCATTATGACATCATAATGGAATGTTGCATTATGACATCATAATGGAATTTTGCATTATGACATCATAATGGAATTTTGCATTATGACATCATAATGGAATTTTTACATTATGACATCATAATGGAATTTTACATTATGACATCATAATGGAATGTTGCATTATGACATCATAATGGAATTTTACATTATGACATCATAATGGAATTTTGCATTATGACATCATAATGGAATTTTACATTATGACATCATAATGGAATTTTGCATTATGACATTGTAATGGAATTTTTACATTATGACATCATAATGGAATTTTGCATTATGACATCGTAATGGAATTTTTACATTATGACGTCATAATGGAATTTTGCATTATGACATCATAATGGGATTTTGCATTATGACATCATAATGGAATGTTGCATTATGAAATCTTAATGGAATGTTGCATTATGACATCATAATGGAATGTTGCATTATGACATCATAATGGAATTTTTACATTATGACATCATAATGGAATTTTGCATTATGACATCATAATGGAATTTTACATTATGACATCATAATGGAATTTTACATTATGACATCATAATGGAATTTTGCATTATGACATCATAATGGAATTTTGCATTATGACATCATAATGGAATTTTACATTATGACATCATAATGGAATTTTGCATTATGACATCATAATGGAATTTTACATTATGACATCATAATGGAATTTTGCATTATGACATTGTAATGGAATTTTTACATTATGACATCGTAATGGAATTTTTACATTATGACATCATAATGGAATGTTGCATTATTACATCATAATGGAATTTTACATTATGCCATCATAATGGAATGTTGCATTATGACATCATAATGGAATTTTGCATTATGACATCATAATGGAATGTTGCATTATGACATGATAATGGAATTTTGCATTATGACATCATAATGGAATGTTGCATTATGACATCATAATGGAATTTTGCTTTATGACATCATAATGGAATTTTACATTATGACATCATAATGGAATTTTACATTATGACATCATAATGGAATTTTGCATTATGATATCATAATAAAATTTTTGCATTATGATATCATAATAAAATTTTTACATTATGACATCACAATGGAATTTTGAATTATGACATCATAATGGAATGTTACATTATGACATCATAATGGAATGTTGCATTATGACATCATAATGGAATTTTACATTATGACATCATAATGGAATGTTGCATTATTACATCATAATGGAATTTTACATTATGCCATCATAATGGAATGTTGCATTATGACATCATAATGGAATTTTGCATTATGACATCATAATGGAATGTTGCATTATGACATCATAATGGAATTTTGCATTATGACATCATAATGGAATTTTGCATTATGACATCATAATGGAATTTTTACATTATGACATCATAATGGAATTTTACATTATGACATCATAATGGAATTTTGCATTATGACATCATAATGGAATGTTACATTATGACATCATAATGGAATGTCACATTATGACATCATAATGGAATTTTGCATTATGACATCATAATGGAATGTTACATTATGACATCATAATGGAATTTTGCATTATATCATAATAAAATTTTTAAATTATGACATCATAATGGAATTTTGAATTATGACATCATAATGGAATGTTACATTATGACATCATAATGGAATGTTGCATTATGCCATCATAATGTAATTTTTACATTATGACATCATAATGGAATTTTGCATTATGACATCATAATGGAATTTTACATTATGACATCATAATGGAATTTTACATTATGACATCATAATGGAATTTTGCATTATGATATCATAATAATATTTTTACATTATGACATCATAATGGAATTTTGCATTATGACATCATAATGGAATGTTACATTATGACATCATAATGGAATGTTGCATTATGACATCATAATGGAATTTTACATTATGACATCATAATGGAATGTTGCATTATTACATCATAATGGAATTTTACATTATGCCATCATAATGGAATGTTGCATTATGACATCATAATGGAATTTTGCATTATGACATCATAATGGAATGTTGCATTATGACATCATAATGGAATTTTGCATTATGACATCATAATGGAATGTTACATTATGACATCATAATGGAATGTCACATTATGACATCATAATGGAATTTTGCATTATGACATCATAATGGAATGTTACATTATGACATCATAATGGAATGTTGCATTATGACATCATAATGGAATTTTACATTATGACATCATAATGGAATGTTGCATTATGACATCATAATGGAATGTTACATTATGACATCATAATGGAATGTTGCATTATGACATCATAATGGAATTTTACATTATGCCATCATAATGGAATGTTGCATTATGACATCATAATGGAATGTTGCATTATGACATCATAATGGAATTTTGCATTATGACATCATAATGGAATTTTGCATTATGACATCATAATGGAATTTTTACATTAAGACATCATAATGGAATTTTACATTATGACATCATAATGGAATTTTGCATTATGACATCATAATGGAATGTTACATTATGACATCATAATGGAATGTCACATTATGACATCATAATGGAATTTTGCATTATGACATGATAATGGAATGTTGCATCATGACATGATAATGGAATTTTGCATTATGACATAATGGAATGTTGCATTATGACATCATAATGGAATTTTACATTATGACATCATAATGGAATGTTGCATTATTACATCATAATGGAATTTTACATTATGCCATCATAATGGAATGTTGCATTATGACATCATAATGGAATGTTGCATTATGACATCATAATGGAATTTTGCATTTTGACATCATAATGGAATTTTGCATTATGACATCATAATGGAATTTTTACATTATGACATCATAATGGAATTTTGAATTATGACATCATAATGGAATGTTACATTATGACATCATAATGGAATGTTGCATTATGCCATCATAATGTAATTTTTACATTATGACATCATAATGGAATTTTGCATTATGACATCATAATGGAATTTTACATTATGACATCATAATGGAATTTTACATTATGACATCATAATGGAATTTTGCATTATGATATCATAATAATATTTTTACATTATGACATCATAATGGAATTTTGCATTATGACATCATAATGGAATGTTACATTATGACATCATAATGGAATGTTGCATTATGACATCATAATGGAATTTTACATTATGACATCATAATGGAATGTTGCATTATTACATCATAATGGAATTTTACATTATGCCATCATAATGGAATGTTGCATTATGACATCATAATGGAATTTTGCATTATGACATCATAATGGAATGTTGCATTATGACATCATAATGGAATTTTGCATTATGACATCATAATGGAATTTTGCATTATGACATCATAATGGAATTTTACATTATGACATCATAATGGAATTTTACATTATGACATCATGATGGAATTTTGCATTATGCCATCATAATGGAATTTTACATTATGACATCATAATGGAATGTTGCATTACGACATCATAATGGAATTTAACATTATGACATCATAATGGAATGCTGCATTATGACATCATAATGGAATGTTACATTATGACATCATAATGGAATTTTTACATTATGACATCATAATGGAATGTTGCATTATGACATCATAATGGAATGTTGCATTATGACAACATAATGGAATTTTGCATTATGACATCATAATGGAATTTTACATTATGACATCATAATGGAATTTTACATTATGACATCATAATGGAATTTTGCATTATGATATCATAATAATATTTTTACATTATGACATCATAATGGAATTTTGCATTATGACATCATAATGGAATGTTACATTATGACATCATAATGGAATGTTGCATTATGACATCATAATGGAATTTTACATTATGACATCATAATGGAATGTTGCATTATTACATCATAATGGAATTTTACATTATGCCATCATAATGGAATGTTGCATTATGACATCATAATGGAATTTTGCATTATGACATCATAATGGAATGTTGCATTATGACATCATAATGGAATTTTGCATTATGACATCATAATGGAATTTTGCATTATGACATCATAATGGAATTTTTACATTATGACATCATAATGGAATTTTACATTATTACATCATAATGGAATTTTGCATTATGACATCATAATGGAATGTTACATTATGACATCATAATGGAATGTCACATTATGACATCATAATGGAATTTTACATTATGACATCATAATGGAATTTTACATTATTACATCATAATGGAATTTTGCATTATGCCATCATAATGGAATTTTTACATTATGACATCATAATGGAATTTTGCATTATGACATCATAATGGAATTTTACATTATGACATCATAATGGAATTTTACATTATGACATCATAATGGAATTTTGCATTATGATATCATAATAAAATTTTTACATTATGACATCATAATGGAATTTTGCATTATGACATCATAATGGAATGTTGCATTATGACATCATAATGGAATTTTGCATTATGACATCATAATGGAATTTTGCATTATGACATCATAATGGAATTTTTACATTATGACATCATAATGGAATTTTACATTATGACATCATAATGGAATTTTGCATTATGACATCATAATGGAATGTTACATTATGACATCATAATGGAATGTCACATTATGACATCATAATGGAATTTTGCATTATGACATCATAATGGAATTTTACATTATTACATCATAATGGAATTTTGCATTATGCCATCATAATGGAATTTTTACATTATGACATCATAATGGAATTTTGCATTATGACATCATAATGGAATTTTACATTATGACATCATAATGGAATTTTACATTATGACATCATAATGGAATTTTGCATTATGATATCATAATAAAATTTTTACATTATGACATCATAATGGAATTTTGCATTATGACATCATAATGGAATGTTGCATTATGACATCATAATGGAATTTTGCATTATGACATCATAATGGAATTTTGCATTATGACATCATAATGGAATTTTTACATTATGACATCATAATGGAATTTTACATTATGACATCATAATGGAATTTTGCATTATGACATCATAATGGAATGTTACATTATGACATCATAATGGAATGTCACATTATGACATCATAATGGAATTTTGCATTATGACATCATAATGGAATTTTACATTATTACATCATAATGGAATTTTGCATTATGCCATCATAATGGAATTTTTACATTATGACATCATAATGGAATTTTGCATTATGACATCATAATGGAATTTTACATTATGACATCATAATGGAATTTTACATTATGACATCATAATGGAATTTTGCATTATGATATCATAATAAAATTTTTACATTATGACATCATAATGGAATTTTGCATTATGACATCATAATGGAATGTTGCATTATGACATCATAATGGAATTTTGCATTATGACATCATAATGGAATTTTGCATTATGACATCATAATGGAATTTTTACATTATGACATCATAATGGAATTTTACATTATGACATCATAATGGAATTTTGCATTATGACATCATAATGGAATGTTACATTATGACATCATAATGGAATGTCACATTATGACATCATAATGGAATTTTGCATTATGACATCATAATGGAATGTTACATTATGACATCGTAATGGAATTTTACATTATGACATCATAATGGAATGTTGCATTATGACATCATAATGGAATGTTGCATTATGACATCATAATGGAATTTTACATTATGACATCATAATGGAATTTTGCATTATGACATCATAATGGAATTTTACATTATGACATCATAATGGAATTTTGCATTATGACATTGTAATGGAATTTTTACATTATGACATCATAATGGAATTTTGCATTATGACATCGTAATGGAATTTTCACATTATGACGTCATAATGGAATTTTGCATTATGACATCATAATGGGATTTTGCATTATGACATCATAATGGAATTTTGCATTATGACATCATAATGGAATTTTACATTATGACATCATAATGGAATTTTGCATTATGACATCATAATGGAATTTTACATTATGACATCATAATGGAATTTTGCATTATGACATTGTAATGGAATTTTTACATTATGACATCGTAATGGAATTTTTACATTATGACATCATAATGGAATGTTGCATTATTACATCATAATGGAATTTTACATTATGCCATCATAATGGAATGTTGCATTATGACATCATAATGGAATTTTGCATTATGACATCATAATGGAATGTTGCATTATGACATGATAATGGAATTTTGCATTATGACATCATAATGGAATGTTGCATTATGACATCATAATGGAATTTTGCTTTATGACATCATAATGGAATTTTACATTATGACATCATAATGGAATTTTACATTATGACATCATAATGGAATTTTGCATTATGATATCATAATAAAATTTTTACATTATGACATCACAATGGAATTTTGAATTATGACATCATAATGGAATGTTACATTATGACATCATAATGGAATGTTGCATTATGCCATCATAATGGAATTTTACATTATGACATCATAATGGAATGTTGCATTACGACATCATAATGGAATTTAACATTATGACATCATAATGGAATGCTGCATTATGACATCATAATGGAATGTTACATTATGACATCATAATGGAATTTTTACATTATGACATCATAATGGAATGTTGCATTATGACATCATAATGGAATGTTGCATTATGACAACATAATGGAATTTTGCATTATGACATCATAATGGAATTTTACATTATGACATCATAATGGAATTTTACATTATGACATCATAATGGAATTTTGCATTATGATATCATAATAATATTTTTACATTATGACATCATAATGGAATTTTGCATTATGACATCATAATGGAATGTTACATTATGACATCATAATGGAATGTTGCATTATGACATCATAATGGAATTTTACATTATGACATCATAATGGAATGTTGCATTATTACATCATAATGGAATTTTACATTATGCCATCATAATGGAATGTTGCATTATGACATCATAATGGAATTTTGCATTATGACATCATAATGGAATGTTGCATTATGACATCATAATGGAATTTTGCATTATGACATCATAATGGAATTTTGCATTATGACATCATAATGGAATTTTTACATTATGACATCATAATGGAATTTTACATTATTACATCATAATGGAATTTTGCATTATGACATCATAATGGAATGTTACATTATGACATCATAATGGAATGTCACATTATGACATCATAATGGAATTTTACATTATGACATCATAATGGAATTTTACATTATTACATCATAATGGAATTTTGCATTATGCCATCATAATGGAATTTTTACATTATGACATCATAATGGAATTTTGCATTATGACATCATAATGGAATTTTACATTATGACATCATAATGGAATTTTACATTATGACATCATAATGGAATTTTGCATTATGATATCATAATAAAATTTTTACATTATGACATCATAATGGAATTTTGCATTATGACATCATAATGGAATATTGCATTATGACATCATAATGGAATTTTGCATTATGACATCATAATGGAATTTTGCATTATGACATCATAATGGAATTTTTACATTATGACATCATAATGGAATTTTACATTATGACATCATAATGGAATTTTGCATTATGACATCATAATGGAATGTTACATTATGACATCATAATGGAATGTCACATTATGACATCATAATGGAATTTTGCATTATGACATCATAATGGAATTTTACATTATTACATCATAATGGAATTTTGCATTATGCCATCATAATGGAATTTTTACATTATGACATCATAATGGAATTTTGCATTATGACATCATAATGGAATTTTACATTATGACATCATAATGGAATTTTACATTATGACATCATAATGGAATTTTGCATTATGATATCATAATAAAATTTTTACATTATGACATCATAATGGAATTTTGCATTATGACATCATAATGGAATGTTGCATTATGACATCATAATGGAATTTTGCATTATGACATCATAATGGAATTTTGCATTATGACATCATAATGGAATTTTTACATTATGACATCATAATGGAATTTTACATTATGACATCATAATGGAATTTTGCATTATGACATCATAATGGAATGTTACATTATGACATCATAATGGAATGTCACATTATGACATCATAATGGAATTTTGCATTATGACATCATAATGGAATTTTACATTATTACATCATAATGGAATTTTGCATTATGCCATCATAATGGAATTTTTACATTATGACATCATAATGGAATTTTGCATTATGACATCATAATGGAATTTTACATTATGACATCATAATGGAATTTTACATTATGACATCATAATGGAATTTTGCATTATGATATCATAATAAAATTTTTACATTATGACATCATAATGGAATTTTGCATTATGACATCATAATGGAATGTTGCATTATGACATCATAATGGAATTTTGCATTATGACATCATAATGGAATTTTGCATTATGACATCATAATGGAATTTTTACATTATGACATCATAATGGAATTTTACATTATGACATCATAATGGAATTTTGCATTATGACATCATAATGGAATGTTACATTATGACATCATAATGGAATGTCACATTATGACATCATAATGGAATTTTGCATTATGACATCATAATGGAATGTTACATTATGACATCGTAATGGAATTTTACATTATGACATCATAATGGAATGTTGCATTATGACATCATAATGGAATGTTGCATTATGACATCATAATGGAATTTTACATTATGACATCATAATGGAATTTTGCATTATGACATCATAATGGAATTTTACATTATGACATCATAATGGAATTTTGCATTATGACATCGTAATGGAATTTTCACATTATGACGTCATAATGGAATTTTGCATTATGACATCATAATGGGATTTTGCATTATGACATCATAATGGAATGTTGCATTATGACATCATAATGGAATTTTACATTATGACATCATAATGGAATTTTGCATTATGACATCATAATGGAATTTTACATTATGACATCATAATGGAATTTTGCATTATGACATCGTAATGGAATTTTCACATTATGACGTCATAATGGAATTTTGCATTATGACATCATAATGGGATTTTGCATTATGACATCATAATGGAATTTTGCATTATGACATCATAATGGAATTTTACATTATGACATCATAATGGAATTTTGCATTATGACATCATAATGGAATTTTACATTATGACATCATAATGGAATTTTGCATTATGACATTGTAATGGAATTTTTACATTATGACATCGTAATGGAATTTTTACATTATGACATCATAATGGAATGTTGCATTATTACATCATAATGGAATTTTACATTATGCCATCATAATGGAATGTTGCATTATGACATCATAATGGAATTTTGCATTATGACATCATAATGGAATGTTGCATTATGACATGATAATGGAATTTTGCATTATGACATCATAATGGAATGTTGCATTATGACATCATAATGGAATTTTGCTTTATGACATCATAATGGAATTTTACATTATGACATCATAATGGAATTTTACATTATGACATCATAATGGAATTTTGCATTATGATATCATAATAAAATTTTTACATTATGACATCACAATGGAATTTTGAATTATGACATCATAATGGAATGTTACATTATGACATCATAATGGAATGTTGCATTATGACATCATAATGGAATTTTACATTATGACATCATAATGGAATGTTGCATTATTACATCATAATGGAATTTTACATTATGCCATCATAATGGAATGTTGCATTATGACATCATAATGGAATTTTGCATTATGACATCATAATGGAATGTTGCATTATGACATCATAATGGAATTTTGCATTATGACATCATAATGGAATTTTGCATTATGACATCATAATGGAATTTTTACATTATGACATCATAATGGAATTTTACATTATGACATCATAATGGAATTTTGCATTATGACATCATAATGGAATGTTACATTATGACATCATAATGGAATGTCACATTATGACATCATAATGGAATTTTGCATTATGACATCATAATGGAATGTTACATTATGACATCATAATGGAATTTTGCATTATATCATAATAAAATTTTTAAATTATGACATCATAATGGAATTTTGAATTATGACATCATAATGGAATTTTGCATTATGACATCATAATGGAATGTTACATTATGACATCATAATGGAATGTCACATTATGACATCATAATGGAATTTTGCATTATGACATCATAATGGAATGTTGCATCATGACATGATAATGGAATTTTGCATTATGACATAATGGAATGTTGCATTATGACATCATAATGGAATTTTACATTATGCCATAATAATGGAATTTTTACATTATGATATCATAATGGAATTTTGCATTATGCCATAATAATGGAATTTTTACATTATGACATCATAATGGAATTTTGCATTATGCCATAATAATGGAATTTTTACATTATGACATCATAATGGAATTTTGCATTATGCCATCATAATGGAATGTTACATTATGACATCATAATGGAATGTTGAATTATGACATCATAATGGAATTTTGCATTATGACATCATAATGGAATGTTGCATTATGACATCATAATGAAATTTTGCATTATGACATCATAATGGAATGTTGCATTATGCCATCATAATGGAATTTTGCATTGTGACATCATAATGGAATTTTGCATTATGACATCATAATGGAATTTTTACATTATGACATCATAATGGAATTTTACATTATGACATCATAATGGAATTTTGCATTATGACATCATAATGGACTGTTACATTATGACATCATAATGGAATGTCACATTATGACATCATAATGGAATTTTGCATTATGACATCATAATGGAATGTTACATTATGACATCATAATGGAATTTTGCATTATGACATCATAATGGAATTTTACATTATGACATCATAATGGAATTTTGCATTATGACATCATAATGGAATTTTACATTATGACATCATAATGGAATTTTGCATTATGACATTGTAATGGAATTTTTACATTATGACATCATAATGGAATTTTGCATTATGACATTGTAATGGAATTTTTACATTATGACATCATAATGGACTTTTGCATTATGACATCGTAATGGAATTTTTACATTATGACATCATAATGGAATTTTGCATTATGACATCATAATGGGATTTTGCATTATGACATCATAATGGAATGTTGCATTATGACATCTTAATGGAATGTTGCATTATGACATCATAATGGAATGTTGCATTATGACATCATAATGGAATTTTACATTATGACATCATAATGGAATGTTGCATTATGACATCATAATGGAATTTTACATTATGACATCATAATGGAATGTTGCATTACGACAACATAATGGAATTTAACATTATGACATCATAATGGAATGCTGCATTATGACATCATAATGGAATGTTGCATTATGACATCATAATGGAATTTTACATTATGACATCATAATGGAATTTTACATTATGACATCATAATGGAATTTTGCATTATGCCATCATAATGGAATTTTTACATTATGACATCATAATGGAATTTTGCATTATGACATCATAATGGAATTTTACATTATGACATTATAATGGAATTTTACATTATGACATCATAATGGAATTTTGCATTATGATATCATAATAAAATTTTTACATTATGACATCATAATGGAATTTTGAATTATGACATCATAATGGAATGTTACATTATGACATCATAATGGAATGTTGCATTATGACATCATAATGGAATTTTACATTATGACATCATAATGGAATGTTGCATTATTACATCATAATGGAATTTTACATTATGCCATCATAATGGAATGTTGCATTATGACATCATAATGGAATTTTGCATTATGACATCATAATGGAATGTTGCATTATGACATCATAATGGAATTTTGCATTATGACATCATAATGGAATTTTGCATTATGACATCATAATGGAATTTTACATTATGACATCATAATGGAATTTTACATTATGACATCATGATGGAATTTTGCATTATGCCATCATAATGGAATTTTACATTATGACATCATAATGGAATGTTGCATTACGACATCATAATGGAATTTAACATTATGACATCATAATGGAATGCTGCATTATGACATCATAATGGAATGTTACATTATGACATCATAATGGAATTTTTACATTATGACATCATAATGGAATGTTGCATTATGACATCATAATGGAATGTTGCATTATGACAACATAATGGAATTTTGCATTATGACATCATAATGGAATTTTACATTATGACATCATAATGGAATTTTACATTATGACATCATAATGGAATTTTGCATTATGATATCATAATAATATTTTTACATTATGACATCATAATGGAATTTTGCATTATGACATCATAATGGAATGTTACATTATGACATCATAATGGAATGTTGCATTATGACATCATAATGGAATTTTACATTATGACATCATAATGGAATGTTGCATTATTACATCATAATGGAATTTTACATTATGCCATCATAATGGAATGTTGCATTATGACATCATAATGGAATTTTGCATTATGACATCATAATGGAATGTTGCATTATGACATCATAATGGAATTTTGCATTATGACATCATAATGGAATTTTGCATTATGACATCATAATGGAATTTTTACATTATGACATCATAATGGAATTTTACATTATTACATCATAATGGAATTTTGCATTATGACATCATAATGGAATGTTACATTATGACATCATAATGGAATGTCACATTATGACATCATAATGGAATTTTACATTATGACATCATAATGGAATTTTACATTATTACATCATAATGGAATTTTGCATTATGCCATCATAATGGAATTTTTACATTATGACATCATAATGGAATTTTGCATTATGACATCATAATGGAATTTTACATTATGACATCATAATGGAATTTTACATTATGACATCATAATGGAATTTTGCATTATGATATCATAATAAAATTTTTACATTATGACATCATAATGGAATTTTGCATTATGACATCATAATGGAATGTTGCATTATGACATCATAATGGAATTTTGCATTATGACATCATAATGGAATTTTGCATTATGACATCATAATGGAATTTTTACATTATGACATCATAATGGAATTTTACATTATGACATCATAATGGAATTTTGCATTATGACATCATAATGGAATGTTACATTATGACATCATAATGGAATGTCACATTATGACATCATAATGGAATTTTGCATTATGACATCATAATGGAATGTTACATTATGACATCGTAATGGAATTTTACATTATGACATCATAATGGAATGTTGCATTATGACATCATAATGGAATGTTGCATTATGACATCATAATGGAATTTTACATTATGACATCATAATGGAATTTT
This sequence comes from Eleutherodactylus coqui, assembly GCF_035609145.1. NCBI lineage: Eukaryota > Metazoa > Chordata > Amphibia > Anura > Eleutherodactylidae > Eleutherodactylus > Eleutherodactylus coqui. The sequence goes on along the minus strand of NC_089842.1, from coordinate 111,896,692 downwards.
GCATTATGACATCATAATGGAATTTTACATTATGACATCATAATGGAATTTTGCATTATGACATTGTAATGGAATTTTTACATTATGACATCATAATGGAATTTTGCATTATGACATCGTAATGGAATTTTCACATTATGACGTCATAATGGAATTTTGCATTATGACATCATAATGGGATTTTGCATTATGACATCATAATGGAATTTTGCATTATGACATCATAATGGAATTTTACATTATGACATCATAATGGAATTTTGCATTATGACATCATAATGGAATTTTACATTATGACATCATAATGGAATTTTGCATTATGACATTGTAATGGAATTTTTACATTATGACATCGTAATGGAATTTTTACATTATGACATCATAATGGAATGTTGCATTATTACATCATAATGGAATTTTACATTATGCCATCATAATGGAATGTTGCATTATGACATCATAATGGAATTTTGCATTATGACATCATAATGGAATGTTGCATTATGACATGATAATGGAATTTTGCATTATGACATCATAATGGAATGTTGCATTATGACATCATAATGGAATTTTGCTTTATGACATCATAATGGAATTTTACATTATGACATCATAATGGAATTTTACATTATGACATCATAATGGAATTTTGCATTATGATATCATAATAAAATTTTTACATTATGACATCACAATGGAATTTTGAATTATGACATCATAATGGAATGTTACATTATGACATCATAATGGAATGTTGCATTATGACATCATAATGGAATTTTACATTATGACATCATAATGGAATGTTGCATTATTACATCATAATGGAATTTTACATTATGCCATCATAATGGAATGTTGCATTATGACATCATAATGGAATTTTGCATTATGACATCATAATGGAATGTTGCATTATGACATCATAATGGAATTTTGCATTATGACATCATAATGGAATTTTGCATTATGACATCATAATGGAATTTTTACATTATGACATCATAATGGAATTTTACATTATGACATCATAATGGAATTTTGCATTATGACATCATAATGGAATGTTACATTATGACATCATAATGGAATGTCACATTATGACATCATAATGGAATTTTGCATTATGACATCATAATGGAATGTTACATTATGACATCATAATGGAATTTTGCATTATATCATAATAAAATTTTTAAATTATGACATCATAATGGAATTTTGAATTATGACATCATAATGGAATGTTACATTATGACATCATAATGGAATGTTGCATTATGCCATCATAATGTAATTTTTACATTATGACATCATAATGGAATTTTGCATTATGACATCATAATGGAATTTTACATTATGACATCATAATGGAATTTTACATTATGACATCATAATGGAATTTTGCATTATGATATCATAATAATATTTTTACATTATGACATCATAATGGAATTTTGCATTATGACATCATAATGGAATGTTACATTATGACATCATAATGGAATGTTGCATTATGACATCATAATAGAATTTTACATTATGACATCATAATGGAATGTTGCATTATTACATCATAATGGAATTTTACATTATGCCATCATAATGGAATGTTGCATTATGACATCATAATGGAATTTTGCATTATGACATCATAATGGAATGTTGCATTATGACATCATAATGGAATTTTGCATTATGACATCATAATGGAATTTTGCATTATGACATCATAATGGAATTTTTACATTATGACATCATAATGGAATTTTACATTCTGACATCATAATGGAATTTTGCATTATGACATCATAATGGAATGTTACATTATGACATCATAATGGAATGTCACATTATGACATCATAATGGAATTTTGCATTATGACATCATAATGGAATGTTGCATCATGACATGATAATGGAATTTTGCATTATGACATAATGGAATGTTGCATTATGACATCATAATGGAATTTTACATTATGACATCATAATGGAATGTTGCATTATTACATCATAATGGAATTTTACATTATGCCATCATAATGGAATGTTGCATTATGACATCATAATGGAATTTTGCATTATGACATCATAATGGAATGTTGCATTATGACATCATAATGGAATTTTGCATTATGACATCATAATGGAATTTTGCATTATGACATCATAATGGAATTTTTACATTATGACATCATAATGGAATTTTACATTATGACTAGGGATGAGCGAACGTGTCCGTTACGGACACATCCGCACCCGGACACCGGCTTTGCCGAACACTGCAGTGTTCGCGCGTAAGTGTCCGGGTGCCGCCGGGAGGCGGGGAGATGCGCGGCGGCGCGGGCGGCAGTAGCGGGGAACAGGGGGGAGCCCTCTCTCTCTCCCTCTCACCCCCACTCCCCGCCGCACCCCCCCGCGCTGCCACGGCGGCCCCCGAACTTTTTCGCCCGAACACTGAAGTGTTCGCAAAGTTCGGTGTTCGGGCGAAAAAGGGGCGGAGCCGAACGTGTTCGCTCATCTCTAATTATGACATCATAATGGAATTTTGCATTATGACATCATAATGGAATGTTACATTATGACATCATAATGGAATGTTGCATTATGACATCATAATGGAATTTTGCATTATGACATCATTATGGAATTTTGCATTATGACATCCTAATTGAATGTTACATTATGACATCATAATGGAATTTTGCATTATGACATCATAATGGAATGTTGCATTATGACATCATAATGGAATTTTACATTATGACATCATAATGGAATTTTGCATTATGACATCATAATGGAATTTTTACATTATGACATCATAATGGAATTTTGCATTATGACATCATAATGGAATTTTTACATTATGACATCATAATGGAATTTTGCATTATAACATCATAATGGCATTTTGCATTATGACATCATAATGGAATGTCGCATTATGACATCATAATGGAATTTTACATTATGACATCATAATGGAATGTTACATTATGACATCATAATGGAATGTTACATTATGACATCATAATGGAATGTTACCTTATGACATCACAATGGAATGTTGCATTATGACATCATAATGGAATGTTGCATTATGACATCATAATGGAATTTTAGATTATGACATCATAATGGAATGTTGCATTATTACATCATAATGGAATTTTACATTATGCCATCATAATGGAATGTTGCATTATGACATCATAATGGAATTTTGCATTATGACATCATAATGGAATTTTACATTATGACATCATAATGGAATTTTACATTATGACATCATAATGGAATTTTGCATTATGATATCATAATAAAATTTTTACATTATGACATCATAATGGAATTTTGCATTATGACATCATAATGGAATGTTGCATTATGACATCATAATGGAATTTTGCATTATGACATCATAATGGAATTTTGCATTATGACATCATAATGGAATTTTTACATTATGACATCATAATGGAATTTTACATTATGACATCATAATGGAATGTTGCATTATGACATCATAATGGAATTTTACATTATGACATAATGGAATTTTGCATTATGACATCATAATGGAATTTTACATTATGACATCATAATGGAATTTTGCATTATGACATTGTAATGGAATTTTTACATTATGACATCATAATGGAATTTTGCATTATGACATCGTAATGGAATTTTTACATTATGACGTCATAATGGAATTTTGCATTATGACATCATAATGGGATTTTGCATTATGACATCATAATGGAATGTTGCATTATGAAATCTTAATGGAATGTTGCATTATGACATCATAATGGAATGTTGCATTATGACATCATAATGGAATTTTTACATTATGACATCATAATGGAATTTTGCATTATGACATCATAATGGAATTTTTCATTATGACATCATAATGGAATTTTACATTATGACATCATAATGGAATTTTGCATTATGACATCATAATGGAATTTTGCATTATGACATCATAATGGAATTTTACATTATGACATCATAATGGAATTTTGCATTATGACATCATAATGGAATTTTACATTATGACATCATAATGGAATGTTACATTATGACATCATAATGGAATGTTGCATTATGACATCATAATGGAATTTTACATTATGACATCATAATGGAATGTTGCATTATTACATCATAATGGAATTTTACATTATGCCATCATAATGGAATGTTGCATTATGACATCATAATGGAATTTTGCATTATGACATCATAATGGAATGTTGCATTATGACATCATAATGGAATTTTGCATTATGACATCATAATGGAATTTTGCATTATGACATCATAATGGAATTTTTACATTATGACATCATAATGGAATTTTACATTATTACATCATAATGGAATTTTGCATTATGACATCATAATGGAATGTTACATTATGACATCATAATGGAATGTCACATTATGACATCATAATGGAATTTTACATTATGACATCATAATGGAATTTTACATTATTACATCATAATGGAATTTTGCATTATGCCATCATAATGGAATTTTTACATTATGACATCATAATGGAATTTTGCATTATGACATCATAATGGAATTTTACATTATGACATCATAATGGAATTTTACATTATGACATCATAATGGAATTTTGCATTATGATATCATAATAAAATTTTTACATTATGACATCATAATGGAATTTTGCATTATGACATCATAATGGAATGTTGCATTATGACATCATAATGGAATTTTGCATTATGACATCATAATGGAATTTTGCATTATGACATCATAATGGAATTTTTACATTATGACATCATAATGGAATTTTACATTATGACATCATAATGGAATTTTGCATTATGACATCATAATGGAATGTTACATTATGACATCATAATGGAATGTCACATTATGACATCATAATGGAATTTTGCATTATGACATCATAATGGAATGTTACATTATGACATCGTAATGGAATTTTACATTATGACATCATAATGGAATGTTGCATTATGACATCATAATGGAATGTTGCATTATGACATCATAATGGAATTTTACATTATGACATCATAATGGAATTTTGCATTATGACATCATAATGGAATTTTACATTATGACATCATAATGGAATTTTGCATTATGACATTGTAATGGAATTTTTACATTATGACATCATAATGGAATTTTGCATTATGACATCGTAATGGAATTTTCACATTATGACGTCATAATGGAATTTTGCATTATGACATCATAATGGGATTTTGCATTATGACATCATAATGGAATTTTGCATTATGACATCATAATGGAATTTTACATTATGACATCATAATGGAATTTTGCATTATGACATCATAATGGAATTTTACATTATGACATCATAATGGAATTTTGCATTATGACATTGTAATGGAATTTTTACATTATGACATCGTAATGGAATTTTTACATTATGACATCATAATGGAATGTTGCATTATTACATCATAATGGAATTTTACATTATGCCATCATAATGGAATGTTGCATTATGACATCATAATGGAATTTTGCATTATGACATCATAATGGAATGTTGCATTATGACATGATAATGGAATTTTGCATTATGACATCATAATGGAATGTTGCATTATGACATCATAATGGAATTTTGCTTTATGACATCATAATGGAATTTTACATTATGACATCATAATGGAATTTTACATTATGACATCATAATGGAATTTTGCATTATGATATCATAATAAAATTTTTACATTATGACATCACAATGGAATTTTGAATTATGACATCATAATGGAATGTTACATTATGACATCATAATGGAATGTTGCATTATGACATCATAATGGAATTTTACATTATGACATCATAATGGAATGTTGCATTATTACATCATAATGGAATTTTACATTATGCCATCATAATGGAATGTTGCATTATGACATCATAATGGAATTTTGCATTATGACATCATAATGGAATGTTGCATTATGACATCATAATGGAATTTTGCATTATGACATCATAATGGAATTTTGCATTATGACATCATAATGGAATTTTTACATTATGACATCATAATGGAATTTTACATTATGACATCATAATGGAATTTTGCATTATGACATCATAATGGAATGTTACATTATGACATCATAATGGAATGTCACATTATGACATCATAATGGAATTTTGCATTATGACATCATAATGGAATGTTACATTATGACATCATAATGGAATTTTGCATTATATCATAATAAAATTTTTAAATTATGACATCATAATGGAATTTTGAATTATGACATCATAATGGAATGTTACATTATGACATCATAATGGAATGTTGCATTATGCCATCATAATGTAATTTTTACATTATGACATCATAATGGAATTTTGCATTATGACATCATAATGGAATTTTACATTATGACATCATAATGGAATTTTACATTATGACATCATAATGGAATTTTGCATTATGATATCATAATAATATTTTTACATTATGACATCATAATGGAATTTTGCATTATGACATCATAATGGAATGTTACATTATGACATCATAATGGAATGTTGCATTATGACATCATAATAGAATTTTACATTATGACATCATAATGGAATGTTGCATTATTACATCATAATGGAATTTTACATTATGCCATCATAATGGAATGTTGCATTATGACATCATAATGGAATTTTGCATTATGACATCATAATGGAATGTTGCATTATGACATCATAATGGAATTTTGCATTATGACATCATAATGGAATTTTGCATTATGACATCATAATGGAATTTTTACATTATGACATCATAATGGAATTTTACATTCTGACATCATAATGGAATTTTGCATTATGACATCATAATGGAATGTTACATTATGACATCATAATGGAATGTCACATTATGACATCATAATGGAATTTTGCATTATGACATCATAATGGAATGTTGCATCATGACATGATAATGGAATTTTGCATTATGACATAATGGAATGTTGCATTATGACATCATAATGGAATTTTACATTATGACATCATAATGGAATGTTGCATTATTACATCATAATGGAATTTTACATTATGCCATCATAATGGAATGTTGCATTATGACATCATAATGGAATTTTGCATTATGACATCATAATGGAATGTTGCATTATGACATCATAATGGAATTTTGCATTATGACATCATAATGGAATTTTGCATTATGACATCATAATGGAATTTTTACATTATGACATCATAATGGAATTTTACATTATGACTAGGGATGAGCGAACGTGTCCGTTACGGACACATCCGCACCCGGACACCGGCTTTGCCGAACACTGCAGTGTTCGCGCGTAAGTGTCCGGGTGCCGCCGGGAGGCGGGGAGATGCGCGGCGGCGCGGGCGGCAGTAGCGGGGAACAGGTGGGAGCCCTCTCTCTCTCCCTCTCACCCCCACTCCCCGCCGCACCCCCCCGCGCTGCCACGGCGGCCCCCGAACTTTTTCGCCCGAACACTGAAGTGTTCGCAAAGTTCGGTGTTCGGGCGAAAAAGGGGCGGAGCCGAACGTGTTCGCTCATCTCTAATTATGACATCATAATGGAATTTTGCATTATGACATCATAATGGAATGTTACATTATGACATCATAATGGAATGTTGCATTATGACATCATAATGGAATTTTGCATTATGACATCATTATGGAATTTTGCATTATGACATCCTAATTGAATGTTACATTATGACATCATAATGGAATTTTGCATTATGACATCATAATGGAATGTTGCATTATGACATCATAATGGAATTTTACATTATGACATCATAATGGAATTTTGCATTATGACATCATAATGGAATTTTTACATTATGACATCATAATGGAATTTTGCATTATGACATCATAATGGAATTTTTACATTATGACATCATAATGGAATTTTGCATTATAACATCATAATGGCATTTTGCATTATGACATCATAATGGAATGTCGCATTATGACATCATAATGGAATTTTACATTATGACATCATAATGGAATGTTACATTATGACATCATAATGGAATGTTACATTATGACATCATAATGGAATGTTACCTTATGACATCACAATGGAATGTTGCATTATGACATCATAATGGAATGTTGCATTATGACATCATAATGGAATTTTAGATTATGACATCATAATGGAATGTTGCATTATTACATCATAATGGAATTTTACATTATGCCATCATAATGGAATGTTGCATTATGACATCATAATGGAATTTTGCATTATGACATCATAATGGAATTTTACATTATGACATCATAATGGAATTTTACATTATGACATCATAATGGAATTTTGCATTATGATATCATAATAAAATTTTTACATTATGACATCATAATGGAATTTTGCATTATGACATCATAATGGAATGTTGCATTATGACATCATAATGGAATTTTGCATTATGACATCATAATGGAATTTTGCATTATGACATCATAATGGAATTTTTACATTATGACATCATAATGGAATTTTACATTATGACATCATAATGGAATGTTGCATTATGACATCATAATGGAATTTTACATTATGACATAATGGAATTTTGCATTATGACATCATAATGGAATTTTACATTATGACATCATAATGGAATTTTGCATTATGACATTGTAATGGAATTTTTACATTATGACATCATAATGGAATTTTGCATTATGACATCGTAATGGAATTTTTACATTATGACGTCATAATGGAATTTTGCATTATGACATCATAATGGGATTTTGCATTATGACATCATAATGGAATGTTGCATTATGAAATCTTAATGGAATGTTGCATTATGACATCATAATGGAATGTTGCATTATGACATCATAATGGAATTTTTACATTATGACATCATAATGGAATTTTGCATTATGACATCATAATGGAATTTTTCATTATGACATCATAATGGAATTTTACATTATGACATCATAATGGAATTTTGCATTATGACATCATAATGGAATTTTGCATTATGACATCATAATGGAATTTTACATTATGACATCATAATGGAATTTTGCATTATGACATCATAATGGAATTTTACATTATGACATCATAATGGAATTTTGCATTATGACATTGTAATGGAATTTTTACATTATGACATCGTAATGGAATTTTTACATTATGACATCATAATGGAATGTTGCATTATTACATCATAATGGAATTTTACATTATGCCATCATAATGGAATGTTGCATTATGACATCATAATGGAATTTTGCATTATGACATCATAATGGAATGTTGCATTATGACATGATAATGGCATTTTGCATTATGACATCATAATGGAATGTTGCATTATGACATCATAATGGAATTTTGCTTTATGCCATCATAATGGAATTTTACATTATGACATCATAATGGAATTTTACATTATGACATCATAATGGAATTTTGCATTATGATATCATAATAAAATTTTTACATTATGACATCACAATGGAATTTTGAATTATGACATCATAATGGAATGTTACATTATGACATCATAATGGAATGTTGCATTATGACATCATAATGGAATTTTACATTATGACATCATAATGGAATGTTGCATTATTACATCATAATGGAATTTTACATTATGCCATCATAATGGAATGTTGCATTATGACATCATAATGGAATTTTGCATTATGACATCATAATGGAATGTTGCATTATGACATCATAATGGAATTTTGCATTATGACATCATAATGGAATTTTGCATTATGACATCATAATGGAATTTTTACATTATGACATCATAATGGAATTTTACATTATGACATCATAATGGAATTTTGCATTATGACATCATAATGGAATGTTACATTATGACATCATAATGGAATGTCACATTATGACATCATAATGGAATTTTGCATTATGACATCATAATGGAATGTTACATTATGACATCATAATGGAATTTTGCATTATATCATAATAAAATTTTTAAATTATGACATCATAATGGAATTTTGAATTATGACATCATAATGGAATGTTACATTATGACATCATAATGGAATGTTGCATTATGCCATCATAATGTAATTTTTACATTATGACATCATAATGGAATTTTGCATTATGACATCATAATGGAATTTTACATTATGACATCATAATGGAATTTTACATTATGACATCATAATGGAATTTTGCATTATGATATCATAATAATATTTTTACATTATGACATCATAATGGAATTTTGCATTATGACATCATAATGGAATGTTACATTATGACATCATAATGGAATGTTGCATTATGACATCATAATGGAATTTTACATTATGACATCATAATGGAATGTTGCATTATTACATCATAATGGAATTTTACATTATGCCATCATAATGGAATGTTGCATTATGACATCATAATGGAATTTTGCATTATGACATCATAATGGAATGTTGCATTATGACATCATAATGGAATTTTGCATTAAGACATCATAATGGAATTTTGCATTATGACATCATAATGGAATTTTTACATTATGACATCATAATGGAATTTTACATTATGACATCATAATGGAATTTTGCATTATGACATCATAATGGAATGTTACATTATGACATCATAATGGAATGTCACATTATGACATCATAATGGAATTTTGCATTATGACATCATAATGGAATTTTGCATTATGACATCATAATGGAATGTTACATTATGACATCGTAATGGAATTTTACATTATGACATCATAATGGAATTTAGCATTATGACATCATTATGGAATTTTACATTATGACATCATAATGGAATTTTGCATTATGACATCATAATGGAATTTTACATTATGACATCATAATGGAATGTTGCATTATGACATCATAATGGAATGTTACATTATGACATCGTAATGGAATTTTACATTATGACATCATAATGGAATTTAGCATTATGACATCATAATGGAATTTTACATTATGACATCATAATGGAATTTTGCATTATGACATCATAATGGAATTTTGCATTATGACATCATAATGGAATGTTGCATTATGACATCATAATGGAATTTTGCATTAAGACATCATAATGGAATTTTGCATTATGACATCATAATGGAATTTTTACATTATGACATCATAATGGAATTTTACATTATGACATCATAATGGAATTTTGCATTATGACATCATAATGGAATGTTACATTATGACATCATAATGGAATGTCACATTATGACATCATAATGGAATTTTGCATTATGACATCATAATGGAATTTTGCATTATGACATCATAATGGAATGTTACATTATGACATCGTAATGGAATTTTACATTATGACATCATAATGGAATTTAGCATTATGACATCATAATGGAATTTTACATTATGACATCATAATGGAATTTTGCATTATGACATCATAATGGAATTTTACATTATGACATCGTAATGGAATTTTACATTATGACATCATAATGGAATTTTGCATTATGACATCATAATGGAATTTTACATTATGACATCATAATGGAATTTTGCATTATGACATCATAATGGAATGTTACATTATGACATCATAATGGAATGTTGCATTATGACATCATAATGGAATTTTACATTATGACATCATAATGGAATGTTGCATTATTACATCATAATGGAATTTTACATTATGCCATCATAATGGAATGTTGCATTATGACATCATAATGGAATTTTGCATTATGACATCATAATGGAATGTTGCATTATGACATCATAATGGAATTTTGCATTATGACATCATAATGGAATTTTGCATTATGACATCATAATGGAATTTTACATTATGACATCATAATGGAATTTTACATTATGACATCATAATGGAATTTTGCATTATGCCATCATAATGGAATTTTTACATTATGACATCATAATGGAATGTTGCATTATTACATCATAATGGAATTTTACATTATGCCATCATAATGGAATGTTGCATTATGACATCATAATGGAATTTTGCATTATGACATCATAATGGAATGTTGCATTATGACATGATAATGGAATTTTGCATTATGACATCATAATGGAATGTTGCATTATGACATCATAATGGAATTTTGCATTATGACATCATAATGGAATTTTACATTATGACATCATAATGGAATTTTACATTATGACATCATAATGGAATGTTGCATTATGACATCATAATGGAATTTTGAATTATGACATCATAATGGAATGTTGCATTATTACATCATAATGGAATTTTACATTATGCCATCATAATGGAATGTTGCATTATGACATCATAATGGAATTTTGCATTATGACATCATAATGGAATGTTGCATTATGACATGATAATGGAATTTTGCATTATGACATCATAATGGAATGTTGCATTATGACATCATAATGGAATTTTACATTATGACATCATAATGGAATGTTGCATTATGACATCATAATGGAATTTTACATTATGACATCATAATGGAATGTTGCATTACGACATCATAATGGAATTTTACATTATGACATCATAATGGAATGTTGCATTACGACATCATAATGGAATTTTACATTATGACATCATAATGGAATTTTGCATTATGCCATCATAATGGAATTTTTACATTATGACATCATAATGGAATGTTGCATTATTACATCATAATGGAATTTTACATTATGCCATCATAATGGAATGTTGCATTATGACATCATAATGGAATTTTGCATTATGACATCATAATGGAATGTTGCATTATGACATGATAATGGAATTTTGCATTATGACATCATAATGGAATGTTGCATTATGACATCATAATGGAATTTTGCATTATGACATCATAATGGAATTTTTACATTATGACATCATAATGGAATTTTACATTATGACATCATAATGGAATTTTGCATTATGACATCATAATGGAATGTTACATTATGACATCATAATGGAATGTCACATTATGACATCATAATGGAATTTTGCATTATGACATCATAATGGAATGTTACATTATGACATCATAATGGAATTTTGCATTATATCATAATAAAATTTTTAAATTATGACATCATAATGGAATTTTGAATTATGACATCATAATGGAATGTTACATTATGACATCATAATGGAATGTTGCATTATGCCATCATAATGTAATTTTTACATTATGACATCATAATGGAATTTTGCATTATGACATCATAATGGAATTTTACATTATGACATCATAATGGAATTTTACATTATGACATCATAATGGAATTTTGCATTATGATATCATAATAATATTTTTACATTATGACATCATAATGGAATTTTGCATTATGACATCATAATGGAATGTTACATTATGACATCATAATGGAATGTTGCATTATTACATCATAATGGAATTTTACATTATGCCATCATAATGGAATGTTGCATTATGACATCATAATGGAATTTTGCATTATGACATCATAATGGAATGTTGCATTATGACATCATAATGGAATTTTGCATTAAGACATCATAATGGAATTTTGCATTATGACATCATAATGGAATTTTTACATTATGACATCATAATGGAATTTTACATTATGACATCATAATGGAATTTTGCATTATGACATCATAATGGAATGTTACATTATGACATCATAATGGAATGTCACATTATGACATCATAATGGAATTTTGCATTATGACATCATAATGGAATTTTGCATTATGACATCATAATGGAATGTTACATTATGACATCGTAATGGAATTTTACATTATGACATCATAATGGAATTTAGCATTATGACATCATAATGGAATTTTACATTATGACATCATAATGGAATTTTGCATTATGACATCATAATGGAATTTTACATTATGACATCATAATGGAATGTTGCATTATGACATCATAATGGAATGTTACATTATGACATCGTAATGGAATTTTACATTATGACATCGTAATGGAATTTAGCATTATGACATCATAATGGAATTTTACATTATGACATCATAATGGAATTTTGCATTATGACATCATAATGGAATTTTGCATTATGACATCATAATGGAATGTTGCATTATGACATCATAATGGAATTTTGCATTAAGACATCATAATGGAATTTTGCATTATGACATCATAATGGAATTTTTACATTATGACATCATAATGGAATTTTACATTATGACATCATAATGGAATTTTGCATTATGACATCATAATGGAATGTTACATTATGACATCATAATGGAATGTCACATTATGACATCATAATGGAATTTTGCATTATGACATCATAATGGAATTTTGCATTATGACATCATAATGGAATGTTACATTATGACATCGTAATGGAATTTTACATTATGCCATCATAATGGAATGTTGCATTATGACATCATAATGGAATTTTGCATTATGACATCATAATGGAATGTTGCATTATGACATCATAATGGAATTTTGCATTATGACATCATAATGGAATTTTGCATTATGACATCATAATGGAATTTTTACATTATGACATCATAATGGAAGTTTACATTATGACTAGGGATGAGCGAACGTGTCCGTTACGGACACATCCGCACCCGGACACCGGCTTTGCCGAACACTGCAGTGTTCGCGCGTAAGTGTCCGGGTGCCGCCGGGGGGCGGGGAGATGCGCGGCGGCGCGGGCGGCAGTAGCGGGGAACAGGGGGGAGCCCTCTCTCTCTCCCTCTCCCCCCCACTCCCCGCCGCACCCCCCCGCGCTGCCACGGCGGCCCCCGAACTTTTTCGCCCGAACACTGAAGTGTTCGCAAAGTTCGGTGTTCGGGCGAAAAAGGGGCGGAGCCGAACGTGTTCGCTCATCTCTAATTATGACATCATAATGGAATTTTGCATTATGACATCATAATGGAATGTTACATTATGACATCATAATGGAATGTTGCATTATGACATCATAATGGAATTTTGCATTATGACATCATTATGGAATTTTGCATTATGACATCCTAATTGAATGTTACATTATGACATCATAATGGAATTTTGCATTATGACATCATAATGGAATGTTGCATTATGACATCATAATGGAATTTTACATTATGACATCATAATGGAATTTTGCATTATGACATCATAATGGAATTTTTACATTATGACATCATAATGGAATTTTGCATTATGACATCATAATGGAATTTTTACATTATGACATCATAATGGAATTTTGCATTATAACATCATAATGGCATTTTGCATTATGACATCATAATGGAATGTCGCATTATGACATCATAATGGAATTTTACATTATGACATCATAATGGAATGTTACATTATGACATCATAATGGAATGTTACCTTATGACATCACAATGGAATGTTGCATTATGACATCATAATGGAATGTTGCATTATGACATCATAATGGAATTTTAGATTATGACATCATAATGGAATGTTGCATTATTACATCATAATGGAATTTTACATTATGCCATCATAATGGAATGTTGCATTATGACATCATAGTGGAATTTTGCATTATGACATCATAATGGAATGTTGCATTATGACATCATAATGGAATTTTGAATTATGACATCATAATGGAATTTTGCATTATGACATCATAATGGAATTTTACATTATGACATCATAATGGAATTTTACATTATTACATCATAATGGAATTTTGCATTATGCCATCATAATGGAATTTTTACATTATGACATCATAATGGAATTTTGCATTATGACATCATAATGGAATTTTACATTATGACATCATAATGGAATTTTACATTATGACATCATAATGGAATTTTGCATTATGATATCATAATAAAATTTTTACATTATGACATCATAATGGAATTTTGCATTATGACATCATAATGGAATGTCACATTATGACATCATAATGGAATTTTGCATTATGACATCATAATGGAATGTTACATTATGACATCGTAATGGAATTTTACATTATGACATCATAATGGAATGTTGCATTATGACATCATAATGGAATTTTACATTATGACATCATAATGGAATTTTGCATTATGACATCATAATGGAATTTTACATTATGACATCATAATGGAATTTTGCATTATGACATTGTAATGGAATTTTTACATTATGACATCATAATGGAATTTTGCATTATGACATCGTAATGGAATTTTTACATTATGACGTCGTAATGGAATTTTGCATTATGACATCATAATGGGATTTTGCATTATGACATCATAATGGAATGTTGCATTATGACATCATAATGGAATTTTACATTATGACATCATAATGGAATGTTGCATT
Source organism: Eleutherodactylus coqui (assembly GCF_035609145.1). Lineage (NCBI taxonomy): Eukaryota > Metazoa > Chordata > Amphibia > Anura > Eleutherodactylidae > Eleutherodactylus > Eleutherodactylus coqui. The sequence goes on along the minus strand of NC_089842.1, from coordinate 111,880,232 downwards.
ATGACATCATAATGGAATTTTACATTATGACATCATAATGGAATGTTGCATTATGACATCATAATGGAATTTTACATTATGACATCATAATGGAATGTTGCATTACGGCATCATAATGGAATTTTACATTATGACATCATAATGGAATGTTGCATTACGACATCATAATGGAATTTTACATTATGACATCATAATGGAATGCTGCATTATGACATCATAATGGAATGTTGCATTATGACATCATAATGGAATTTTACATTATGACATCATAATGGAATTTTACATTATGACATCATAATGGAATTTTGCATTATGCCATCATAATGGAATTTTTACATTATGACATCATAATGGAATTTTGCATTATGACATCATAATGGAATTTTACATTATGACATCATAATGGAATTTTACATTATGACATCATAATGGAATTTTGCATTATGATATCATAATAAAATTTTTACATTATGACATCATAATGGAATTTTGCATTATGACATCATAATGGAATGTTACATTATGACATCATAATGGAATGTTGCATTATGACATCATAATGGAATTTTACATTATGACATCATAATGGAATGTTGCATTATTACATCATAATGGAATTTTACATTAGCCATCATAATGGAATGTTGCATTATGACATCATAATGGAATTTTGCATTATGACATCATAATGGAATGTTGCATTATGACATCATAATGGAATTTTGCATTATGACATCATAATGGAATGTCACATTATGACATCATAATGGAATTTTGCATTATGACATCATATTGGAATGTTGCATCATGACATGATAATGGAATTTTGCATTATGACATAATGGAATGTTGCATTATGACATCATAATGGAATTTTACATTATGCCATAATAATGGAATTTTTACATAATGACATCATAATGGAATTTTGCATTATGCCATAATAATGGAATTTTTACATTATGACATCATAATGAAATTTTGCATTATGCCATAATAATGGAATTTTTACATTATGACATCATAATGGAATTTTGCATTATGCCATCATAATGGAATGTTACATTATGACATCATAATGGAATGTTTAATTATGACATCATAATGGAATTTTGCATTATGACATCATAATGGAATGTTGCATTATGACATCATAATGGAATTTTGCATTATGACATCATAATGGAATGTTACATTATGACATCATAATGGAATTTTGCATTATATCATAATAAAATTTTTACATTATGACATCATAATGGAATTTTGAATTATGACATCCTAATGGAATGTTACATTATGACATCATAATGGAATGTTGCATTATGCCATCATAATGTAATTTTTACATTATGACATCATAATGGAATTTTGCATTATGACATCATAATGGAATTTTACATTATGACATCATAATGGAATTTTACATTATGACATCATAATGGAATTTTCAATTATGATATCATAATAATATTTTTACATTATGACATCATAATGGAATTTTGCATTATGACATCATAATGGAATGTTACATTATGACATCATAATGGAATGTTGCATTATGACATCATAATGGAATTTTACATTATGACATCATAATGGAATTTTGCATTATGACATCATAATGGAATGTTGCATTATGACATCATAATGGAATTTTGCATTATGACATCATAATGGAATTTTGCATTATGACATCATAATGGAATTTTTACATTATGACATCATAATGGAATTTTACATTATGACATCATAATGGAATTTTGCATTATGACATCATAATGGAATGTTACATTATGACATCATAATGGAATGTCACATTATGACATCATAATGGAATTTTGCATTATGACATCATAATGGAATGTTGCATCATGACATGATAATGGAATTTTGCATTATGACATAATGGAATGTTGCATTATGACATCATAATGGAATTTTACATTATGACATCATAATGGAATGTTGCATTATGACATCATAATGGAATTTTACATTATGCCATCATAATGGAATGTTGCATTATGACATCATAATGGAATTTTGCATTATGACATCATAATGGAATTTTGCATTATGACATCGTAATGGAATTTTTACATTATGACGTCATAATGGAATTTTGCATTATGACATCATAATGGGATTTTGCATTATGACATCATAATGGAATGTTGCATTATGAAATCTTAATGGAATGTTGCATTATGACATCATAATGGAATGTTGCATTATGACATCATAATGGAATTTTTACATTATGACATCATAATGGAATTTTGCATTATGACATCATAATGGAATTTTACATTATGACATCATAATGGAATTTTACATTATGACATCATAATGGAATTTTGCATTATGACATCATAATGGAATTTTGCATTATGACATCATAATGGAATTTTACATTATGACATCATAATGGAATTTTGCATTATGACATCATAATGGAATTTTACATTATGACATCATAATGGAATTTTGCATTATGACATTGTAATGGAATTTTTACATTATGACATCGTAATGGAATTTTTACATTATGACATCATAATGGAATGTTGCATTATTACATCATAATGGAATTTTACATTATGCCATCATAATGGAATGTTGCATTATGACATCATAATGGAATGTTGCATTATGACATCATAATGGAATTTTGCATTATGACATCATAATGGAATGTTGCATTATGACATGATAATGGAATTTTGCATTATGACATCATAATGGAATGTTGCATTATGACATCATAATGGAATGTTGCATTATGCCATCATAATGTAATTTTTACATTATGACATCATAATGGAATTTTGCATCATGACATCATAATGGAATTTTACATTATGACATCATAATGGAATTTTACATTATGACATCATAATGGAATTTTACATTATGACATCATAATGGAATTTTCAATTATGATATCATAATAATATTTTTACATTATGACATCATAATGGAATTTTGCATTATGACATCATAATGGAATGTTACATTATGACATCATAATGGAATGTTGCATTATGACATCATAATGGAATTTTACATTATGACATCATAATGGAATGTTGCATTATTACATCATAATGGAATTTTACATTATGCCATCATAATGGAATGTTGCATTATGACATCATAATGGAATTTTGCATTATGACATCATAATGGAATGTTGCATTATGACATCATAATGGAATTTTGCATTATGACATCATAATGGAATTTTGCATTATGACATCATAATGGAATTTTTACATTATGACATCATAATGGAATTTTACATTATGACATCATAATGGAATTTTGCATTATGACATCATAATGGAATGTTACATTATGACATCATAATGGAATGTCACATTATGACATCATAATGGAATTTTGCATTATGACATCATAATGGAATGTTGCATCATGACATGATAATGGAATTTTGCATTATGACATAATGGAATGTTGCATTATGACATCATAATGGAATTTTACATTATGACATCATAATGGAATGTTGCATTATTACATCATAATGGAATTTTACATTATGCCATCATAATGGAATGTTGCATTATGACATCATAATGGAATTTTGCATTATGACATCATAATGGAATGTTGCATTATGACATCATAATGGAATTTTGCATTATGACATCATAATGGAATGTTACATTATGACATCATAATGGAATGTTGCATTATGATATCATAATGGAATGTTACATTATGATATCATAATGGAATGTTACATTATTACATCATAATGGAATTTTGTATTATGACAAAATAATGGAATGTTACATTATTACTAGGGATGAGCGAACGTGTCCGTTACGGACACATCCGCACCCGGACACCGGCTTTGCCGAACACTGCAGTGTTCGCGCGTAAGTGTCCGGGTGCCGCCGGGGGGCGGGGAGATGCGCGGCGGCGCGGGCGGCAGTAGCGGGGAACAGGGGGGAGCCCTCTCTCTCTCCCTCTCCCCCCCACTCCCCGCCGCACCCCCCCGCGCTGCCACGGCGGCCCCCGAACTTTTTCGCCCGAACACTGAAGTGTTCGCAAAGTTTGGTGTTCGGGCGAAAAAGGGGCGGAGCCGAACGTGTTCGCTCATCTCTAATTATGACATCATAATGGAATTTTGCATTATGACATCATAATGGAATGTTACATTATGACATCATAATGGAATGTTGCATTATGACATCATAATGGAATTTTGCATTATGACATCATTATGGAATTTTGCATTATGACATCCTAATTGAATGTTACATTATGACATCATAATGGAATTTTGCATTATGACATCATAATGGAATGTTGCATTATGACATCATAATGGAATTTTACATTATGACATCATAATGGAATTTTGCATTATGACATCATAATGGAATTTTTACATTATGACATCATAATGGAATTTTGCATTATGACATCATAATGGAATTTTTACATTATGACATCATAATGGAATTTTGCATTATGACATCATAATGGCATTTTGCATTATGACATCATAATGGAATGTCGCATTATGACATCATAATGGAATTTTACATTATGGCATCATAATGGAATGTTACATTATGACATCATAATGGAATGTTACCTTATGACATCACAATGGAATGTTGCATTATGACATCATAATGGAATGTTGCATTATGACATCATAATGGAATTTTAGATTATGACATCATAATGGAATGTTGCATTATTACATCATAATGGAATTTTACATTATGCCATCATAATGGAATGTTGCATTATGACATCATAATGGAATTTTGCATTATGACATCATAATGGAATGTTGCATTATGACATCATAATGGAATTTTGAATTATGACATCATAATGGAATTTTGCATTATGACATCATAATGGAATTTTACATTATGACATCATAATGGAATTTTACATTATTACATCATAATGGAATTTTGCATTATGCCATCATAATGGAATTTTTACATTATGACATCATAATGGAATTTTGCATTATGCCATCATAATAGAATTTTTACATTATGACATCATAATGGAATGTTGCATTTTTACATCATAATGGAATTTTACATTATGCCATCATAATGGAATGTTGCATTATGACATCATAATGGAATTTTGCATTATGACATCATAATGGAATGTTGCATTATGACATAATAGAATTTTGCATTATGACATCATAATGGAATGTTGCATTATGACATCATAATGGAATTTTACATTATGACATCATAATGGAATTTTGCATTATGCCATCATAATGGAATTTTTACATTATGACATCATAATGGAATTTTGCATTATGACATCATAATGGAATTTTACATTATGACATCATAATGGAATTTTACATTATGACATCATAATGGAATTTTGCATTATGATATCATAATAAAATTTTTACATTATGACATCATAATGGAATTTTGCATTATGACATCATAATGGAATGTTGCATTATGACATCATAATGGAATTTTGCATTATGACATCATAATGGAATTTTGCATTATGACATCATAATGGAATTTTTACATTATGACATCATAATGGAATTTTACATTATGACATCATAATGGAATTTTGCATTATGACATCATAATGGAATGTTACATTATGACATCATAATGGAATGTCACATTATGACATCATAATGGAATTTTGCATTATGACATCATAATGGAATGTTACATTATGACAACGTAATGGAATTTTACATTATGACATCATAATGGAATGTTGCATTATGACATCATAATGGAATTTTACATTATGACATCATAATGGAATTTTGCATTATGACATCATAATGGAATTTTACATTATGACATCATAATGGAATTTTGCATTATGACATTGTAATGGAATTTTTACATTATGACATCATAATGGAATTTTGCATTATGACATCGTAATGGAATTTTTACATTATGACGTCATAATGGAATTTTGCATTATGACATCATAATGGGATTTTGCATTATGACATCATAATGGAATGTTGCATTATGAAATCTTAATGGAATGTTGCATTATGACATCATAATGGAATGTTGCATTATGACATCATAATGGAATTTTACATTATGACATCATAATGGAATGTTGCATTATGACATCATAATGGAATTTTACATTATGACATCATAATGGAATGTTGCATTATGACATCATAATGGAATTTTACATTATGACATCATAATGGAATGTTGCATTACGACATCATAATGGAATTTTACATTATGACATCATAATGGAATTTTGCATTATGCCATCATAATGGAATTTTTACATTATGACATCATAATGGAATTTTGCATTATGACATCATAATGGAATTTTACATTATGACATCATAATGGAATTTTACATTATGACATCATAATGGAATTTTGCATTATGATATCATAATAAAATTTTTACATTATGACATCATAATGGAATTTTACATTATGACATCATAATGGAATTTTGCATTATGACATTGTAATGGAATTTTTACATTATGACATCATAATGGAATTTTGCATTATGACATCGTAATGGAATTTTTACATTATGACGTCATAATGGAATTTTGCATTATGACATCATAATGGGATTTTGCATTATGACATCATAATGGAATGTTGCATTATGAAATCTTAATGGAATGTTGCATTATGACATCATAATGGAATGTTGCATTATGACATCATAATGGAATTTTACATTATGACATCATAATGGAATGTTGCATTATGACATCATAATGGAATTTTACATTATGACATCATAATGGAATGTTGCATTATGACATCATAATGGAATTTTACATTATGACATCATAATGGAATGTTGCATTACGACATCATAATGGAATTTTACATTATGACATCATAATGGAATTTTGCATTATGCCATCATAATGGAATTTTTACATTATGACATCATAATGGAATTTTGCATTATGACATCATAATGGAATTTTACATTATGACATCATAATGGAATTTTACATTATGACATCATAATGGAATTTTGCATTATGATATCATAATAAAATTTTTACATTATGACATCATAATGGAATTTTGCATTATGACATCATAATGGAATTTTGCATTATGACATCATAATGGGATTTTACATTATGACATCATAATGGAATGTTGCATTATGACATCATAATGGAATTTTACATTATGACATCATAATGGAATGTTGCATTATGACATCATAATGGAATTTTACATTATGACATCATAATGGAATGTTGCATTACGACATCATAATGGAATTTTACATTATGACATCATAATGGAATGTTGCATTACGACATCATAATGGAATTTTACATTATGACATCATAATGGAATGCTGCATTATGACATCATAATGGAATGTTGCATTATGACATCATAATGGAATTTTACATTATGACATCATAATGGAATTTTACATTATGACATCATAATGGAATTTTGCATTATGCCATCATAATGGAATTTTTACATTATGACATCATAATGGAATTTTGCATTATGACATCATAATGGAATTTTACATTATGACATCATAATGGAATTTTACATTATGACATCATAATGGAATTTTGCATTATGATATCATAATAAAATTTTTACATTATGACATCATAATGGAATTTTGCATTATGACATCATAATGGAATGTTACATTATGACATCATAATGGAATGTTGCATTATGACATCATAATGGAATTTTACATTATGACATCATAATGGAATGTTGCATTATTACATCATAATGGAATTTTACATTAGCCATCATAATGGAATGTTGCATTATGACATCATAATGGAATTTTGCATTATGACATCATAATGGAATGTTGCATTATGACATCATAATGGAATTTTGCATTATGACATCATAATGGAATGTCACATTATGACATCATAATGGAATTTTACATTATGACATCATAATGGAATGTTGCATTACGACATCATAATGGAATTTTACATTATGACATCATAATGGAATTTTGCATTATGCCATCATAATGGAATTTTTACATTATGACATCATAATGGAATTTTGCATTATGACATCATAATGGAATTTTACATTATGACATCATAATGGAATTTTACATTATGACATCATAATGGAATTTTGCATTATGATATCATAATAAAATTTTTACATTATGACATCATAATGGAATTTTACATTATGACATCATAATGGAATTTTGCATTATGACATTGTAATGGAATTTTTACATTATGACATCATAATGGAATTTTGCATTATGACATCGTAATGGAATTTTTACATTATGACGTCATAATGGAATTTTGCATTATGACATCATAATGGGATTTTGCATTATGACATCATAATGGAATGTTGCATTATGAAATCTTAATGGAATGTTGCATTATGACATCATAATGGAATGTTGCATTATGACATCATAATGGAATTTTACATTATGACATCATAATGGAATGTTGCATTATGACATCATAATGGAATTTTACATTATGAGATCATAATGGAATGTTGCATTATGACATCATAATGGAATTTTACATTATGACATCATAATGGAATTTTACATTATTACATCATAATGGAATTTTGCATTATGCCATCATAATGGAATTTTTACATTATGACATCATAATGGAATTTTGCATTATGCCATCATAATAGAATTTTTACATTATGACATCATAATGGAATGTTGCATTTTTACATCATAATGGAATTTTACATTATGCCATCATAATGGAATGTTGCATTATGACATCATAATGGAATTTTGCATTATGACATCATAATGGAATGTTGCATTATGACATAATAGAATTTTGCATTATGACATCATAATGGAATGTTGCATTATGACATCATAATGGAATTTTACATTATGACATCATAATGGAATTTTGCATTATGCCATCATAATGGAATTTTTACATTATGACATCATAATGGAATTTTGCATTATGACATCATAATGGAATTTTACATTATGACATCATAATGGAATTTTACATTATGACATCATAATGGAATTTTGCATTATGATATCATAATAAAATTTTTACATTATGACATCATAATGGAATTTTGCATTATGACATCATAATGGAATGTTGCATTATGACATCATAATGGAATTTTGCATTATGACATCATAATGGAATTTTGCATTATGACATCATAATGGAATTTTTACATTATGACATCATAATGGAATTTTACATTATGACATCATAATGGAATTTTGCATTATGACATCATAATGGAATGTTACATTATGACATCATAATGGAATGTCACATTATGACATCATAATGGAATTTTGCATTATGACATCATAATGGAATGTTACATTATGACAACGTAATGGAATTTTACATTATGACATCATAATGGAATGTTGCATTATGACATCATAATGGAATTTTACATTATGACATCATAATGGAATTTTGCATTATGACATCATAATGGAATTTTACATTATGACATCATAATGGAATTTTGCATTATGACATTGTAATGGAATTTTTACATTATGACATCATAATGGAATTTTGCATTATGACATCGTAATGGAATTTTTACATTATGACGTCATAATGGAATTTTGCATTATGACATCATAATGGGATTTTGCATTATGACATCATAATGGAATGTTGCATTATGAAATCTTAATGGAATGTTGCATTATGACATCATAATGGAATGTTGCATTATGACATCATAATGGAATTTTACATTATGACATCATAATGGAATGTTGCATTATGACATCATAATGGAATTTTACATTATGACATCATAATGGAATGTTGCATTATGACATCATAATGGAATTTTACATTATGACATCATAATGGAATGTTGCATTACGACATCATAATGGAATTTTACATTATGACATCATAATGGAATTTTGCATTATGCCATCATAATGGAATTTTTACATTATGACATCATAATGGAATTTTGCATTATGACATCATAATGGAATTTTACATTATGACATCATAATGGAATTTTACATTATGACATCATAATGGAATTTTGCATTATGATATCATAATAAAATTTTTACATTATGACATCATAATGGAATTTTACATTATGACATCATAATGGAATTTTGCATTATGACATTGTAATGGAATTTTTACATTATGACATCATAATGGAATTTTGCATTATGACATCGTAATGGAATTTTTACATTATGACGTCATAATGGAATTTTGCATTATGACATCATAATGGGATTTTGCATTATGACATCATAATGGAATGTTGCATTATGAAATCTTAATGGAATGTTGCATTATGACATCATAATGGAATGTTGCATTATGACATCATAATGGAATTTTACATTATGACATCATAATGGAATGTTGCATTATGACATCATAATGGAATTTTACATTATGACATCATAATGGAATGTTGCATTATGACATCATAATGGAATTTTACATTATGACATCATAATGGAATGTTGCATTACGACATCATAATGGAATTTTACATTATGACATCATAATGGAATTTTGCATTATGCCATCATAATGGAATTTTTACATTATGACATCATAATGGAATTTTGCATTATGACATCATAATGGAATTTTACATTATGACATCATAATGGAATTTTACATTATGACATCATAATGGAATTTTGCATTATGATATCATAATAAAATTTTTACATTATGACATCATAATGGAATTTTGCATTATGACATCATAATGGAATTTTGCATTATGACATCATAATGGGATTTTACATTATGACATCATAATGGAATGTTGCATTATGACATCATAATGGAATTTTACATTATGACATCATAATGGAATGTTGCATTATGACATCATAATGGAATTTTACATTATGACATCATAATGGAATGTTGCATTACGACATCATAATGGAATTTTACATTATGACATCATAATGGAATGTTGCATTACGACATCATAATGGAATTTTACATTATGACATCATAATGGAATGCTGCATTATGACATCATAATGGAATGTTGCATTATGACATCATAATGGAATTTTACATTATGACATCATAATGGAATTTTACATTATGACATCATAATGGAATTTTGCATTATGCCATCATAATGGAATTTTTACATTATGACATCATAATGGAATTTTGCATTATGACATCATAATGGAATTTTACATTATGACATCATAATGGAATTTTACATTATGACATCATAATGGAATTTTGCATTATGATATCATAATAAAATTTTTACATTATGACATCATAATGGAATTTTGCATTATGACATCATAATGGAATGTTACATTATGACATCATAATGGAATGTTGCATTATGACATCATAATGGAATTTTACATTATGACATCATAATGGAATGTTGCATTATTACATCATAATGGAATTTTACATTAGCCATCATAATGGAATGTTGCATTATGACATCATAATGGAATTTTGCATTATGACATCATAATGGAATGTTGCATTATGACATCATAATGGAATTTTGCATTATGACATCATAATGGAATGTCACATTATGACATCATAATGGAATTTTACATTATGACATCATAATGGAATGTTGCATTACGACATCATAATGGAATTTTACATTATGACATCATAATGGAATTTTGCATTATGCCATCATAATGGAATTTTTACATTATGACATCATAATGGAATTTTGCATTATGACATCATAATGGAATTTTACATTATGACATCATAATGGAATTTTACATTATGACATCATAATGGAATTTTGCATTATGATATCATAATAAAATTTTTACATTATGACATCATAATGGAATTTTACATTATGACATCATAATGGAATTTTGCATTATGACATTGTAATGGAATTTTTACATTATGACATCATAATGGAATTTTGCATTATGACATCGTAATGGAATTTTTACATTATGACGTCATAATGGAATTTTGCATTATGACATCATAATGGGATTTTGCATTATGACATCATAATGGAATGTTGCATTATGAAATCTTAATGGAATGTTGCATTATGACATCATAATGGAATGTTGCATTATGACATCATAATGGAATTTTACATTATGACATCATAATGGAATGTTGCATTATGACATCATAATGGAATTTTACATTATGAGATCATAATGGAATGTTGCATTATGACATCATAATGGAATTTTACATTATGACATCATAATGGAATTTTACATTATTACATCATAATGGAATTTTGCATTATGCCATCATAATGGAATTTTTACATTATGACATCATAATGGAATTTTGCATTATGCCATCATAATAGAATTTTTACATTATGACATCATAATGGAATGTTGCATTTTTACATCATAATGGAATTTTACATTATGCCATCATAATGGAATGTTGCATTATGACATCATAATGGAATTTTGCATTATGACATCATAATGGAATGTTGCATTATGACATAATAGAATTTTGCATTATGACATCATAATGGAATGTTGCATTATGACATCATAATGGAATTTTACATTATGACATCATAATGGAATTTTGCATTATGCCATCATAATGGAATTTTTACATTATGACATCATAATGGAATTTTGCATTATGACATCATAATGGAATTTTACATTATGACATCATAATGGAATTTTACATTATGACATCATAATGGAATTTTGCATTATGATATCATAATAAAATTTTTACATTATGACATCATAATGGAATTTTGCATTATGACATCATAATGGAATGTTGCATTATGACATCATAATGGAATTTTGCATTATGACATCATAATGGAATTTTGCATTATGACATCATAATGGAATTTTTACATTATGACATCATAATGGAATTTTACATTATGACATCATAATGGAATTTTGCATTATGACATCATAATGGAATGTTACATTATGACATCATAATGGAATGTCACATTATGACATCATAATGGAATTTTGCATTATGACATCATAATGGAATGTTACATTATGACAACGTAATGGAATTTTACATTATGACATCATAATGGAATGTTGCATTATGACATCATAATGGAATTTTACATTATGACATCATAATGGAATTTTGCATTATGACATCATAATGGAATTTTACATTATGACATCATAATGGAATTTTGCATTATGACATTGTAATGGAATTTTTACATTATGACATCATAATGGAATTTTGCATTATGACATCGTAATGGAATTTTTACATTATGACGTCATAATGGAATTTTGCATTATGACATCATAATGGGATTTTGCATTATGACATCATAATGGAATGTTGCATTATGAAATCTTAATGGAATGTTGCATTATGACATCATAATGGAATGTTGCATTATGACATCATAATGGAATTTTACATTATGACATCATAATGGAATGTTGCATTATGACATCATAATGGAATTTTACATTATGACATCATAATGGAATGTTGCATTATGACATCATAATGGAATTTTACATTATGACATCATAATGGAATGTTGCATTACGACATCATAATGGAATTTTACATTATGACATCATAATGGAATTTTGCATTATGCCATCATAATGGAATTTTTACATTATGACATCATAATGGAATTTTGCATTATGACATCATAATGGAATTTTACATTATGACATCATAATGGAATTTTACATTATGACATCATAATGGAATTTTGCATTATGATATCATAATAAAATTTTTACATTATGACATCATAATGGAATTTTACATTATGACATCATAATGGAATTTTGCATTATGACATTGTAATGGAATTTTTACATTATGACATCATAATGGAATTTTGCATTATGACATCGTAATGGAATTTTTACATTATGACGTCATAATGGAATTTTGCATTATGACATCATAATGGGATTTTGCATTATGACATCATAATGGAATGTTGCATTATGAAATCTTAATGGAATGTTGCATTATGACATCATAATGGAATGTTGCATTATGACATCATAATGGAATTTTACATTATGACATCATAATGGAATGTTGCATTATGACATCATAATGGAATTTTACATTATGACATCATAATGGAATGTTGCATTATGACATCATAATGGAATTTTACATTATGACATCATAATGGAATGTTGCATTACGACATCATAATGGAATTTTACATTATGACATCATAATGGAATTTTGCATTATGCCATCATAATGGAATTTTTACATTATGACATCATAATGGAATTTTGCATTATGACATCATAATGGAATTTTACATTATGACATCATAATGGAATTTTACATTATGACATCATAATGGAATTTTGCATTATGATATCATAATAAAATTTTTACATTATGACATCATAATGGAATTTTGCATTATGACATCATAATGGAATTTTGCATTATGACATCATAATGGGATTTTACATTATGACATCATAATGGAATGTTGCATTATGACATCATAATGGAATTTTACATTATGACATCATAATGGAATGTTGCATTATGACATCATAATGGAATTTTACATTATGACATCATAATGGAATGTTGCATTACGACATCATAATGGAATTTTACATTATGACATCATAATGGAATGTTGCATTACGACATCATAATGGAATTTTACATTATGACATCATAATGGAATGCTGCATTATGACATCATAATGGAATGTTGCATTATGACATCATAATGGAATTTTACATTATGACATCATAATGGAATTTTACATTATGACATCATAATGGAATTTTGCATTATGCCATCATAATGGAATTTTTACATTATGACATCATAATGGAATTTTGCATTATGACATCATAATGGAATTTTACATTATGACATCATAATGGAATTTTACATTATGACATCATAATGGAATTTTGCATTATGATATCATAATAAAATTTTTACATTATGACATCATAATGGAATTTTGCATTATGACATCATAATGGAATGTTACATTATGACATCATAATGGAATGTTGCATTATGACATCATAATGGAATTTTACATTATGACATCATAATGGAATGTTGCATTATTACATCATAATGGAATTTTACATTAGCCATCATAATGGAATGTTGCATTATGACATCATAATGGAATTTTGCATTATGACATCATAATGGAATGTTGCATTATGACATCATAATGGAATTTTGCATTATGACATCATAATGGAATGTCACATTATGACATCATAATGGAATTTTACATTATGACATCATAATGGAATGTTGCATTACGACATCATAATGGAATTTTACATTATGACATCATAATGGAATTTTGCATTTTGCCATCATAATGGAATTTTTACATTATGACATCATAATGGAATTTTGCATTATGACATCATAATGGAATTTTACATTATGACATCATAATGGAATTTTACATTATGACATCATAATGGAATTTTGCATTATGATATCATAATAAAATTTTTACATTATGACATCATAATGGAATTTTACATTATGACATCATAATGGAATTTTGCATTATGACATTGTAATGGAATTTTTACATTATGACATCATAATGGAATTTTGCATTATGACATCGTAATGGAATTTTTACATTATGACGTCATAATGGAATTTTGCATTATGACATCATAATGGGATTTTGCATTATGACATCATAATGGAATGTTGCATTATGAAATCTTAATGGAATGTTGCATTATGACATCATAATGGAATGTTGCATTATGACATCATAATGGAATTTTACATTATGACATCATAATGGAATGTTGCATTATGACATCATAATGGAATTTTACATTATGACATCATAATGGAATGTTGCATTATGACATCATAATGGAATTTTACATTATGACATCATAATGGAATGTTGCATTACGACATCATAATGGAATTTTACATTATGACATCATAATGGAATTTTGCATTATGCCATCATAATGGAATTTTTACATTATGACATCATAATGGAATTTTGCATTATGACATCATAATGGAATTTTACATTATGACATCATAATGGAATTTTACATTATGACATCATAATGGAATTTTGCATTATGATATCATAATAAAATTTTTACATTATGACATCATAATGGAATTTTGCATTATGACATCATAATGGAATTTTGCATTATGACATCATAATGGGATTTTACATTATGACATCATAATGGAATGTTGCATTATGACATCATAATGGAATTTTACATTATGACATCATAATGGAATGTTGCATTATGACATCATAATGGAATTTTACATTATGACATCATAATGGAATGTTGCATTACGACATCATAATGGAATTTTACATTATGACATCATAATGGAATGTTGCATTACGACATCATAATGGAATTTTACATTATGACATCATAATGGAATGCTGCATTATGACATCATAATGGAATGTTGCATTATGACATCATAATGGAATTTTACATTATGACATCATAATGGAATTTTACATTATGACATCATAATGGAATTTTGCATTATGCCATCATAATGGAATTTTTACATTATGACATCATAATGGAATTTTGCATTATGACATCATAATGGAATTTTACATTATGACATCATAATGGAATTTTACATTATGACATCATAATGGAATTTTGCATTATGATATCATAATAAAATTTTTACATTATGACATCATAATGGAATTTTGCATTATGACATCATAATGGAATGTTACATTATGACATCATAATGGAATGTTGCATTATGACATCATAATGGAATTTTACATTATGACATCATAATGGAATGTTGCATTATTACATCATAATGGAATTTTACATTAGCCATCATAATGGAATGTTGCATTATGACATCATAATGGAATTTTGCATTATGACATCATAATGGAATGTTGCATTATGACATCATAATGGAATTTTGCATTATGACATCATAATGGAATGTCACATTATGACATCATAATGGAATTTTGCATTATGACATCATATTGGAATGTTGCATCATGACATGATAATGGAATTTTGCATTATGACATAATGGAATGTTGCATTATGACATCATAATGGAATTTTACATTATGCCATAATAATGGAATTTTTACATAATGACATCATAATGGAATTTTGCATTATGCCATAATAATGGAATTTTTACATTATGACATCATAATGAAATTTTGCATTATGCCATAATAATGGAATTTTTACATTATGACATCATAATGGAATTTTGCATTATGCCATCATAATGGAATGTTACATTATGACATCATAATGGAATTTTTAATTATTACATCATAATGGAATTTTGCATTATGACATCATAATGGAATGTTGCATTATGACATCATAATGGAATTTTGCATTATGACATCTTAATGGAATGTTGCATTATGACATCATAATGGAATTTTACAATACGACATCATAATGGAATGTTGCATTATGACATCATAATGGAATTTTGCATTATGATATCATAATGGAATTTTTACATTATGACATCATAATGGAATTTTGCATTATGACATCATAATGGAATTTTTACATTATGACATCATAATGGAATTTTGCATTATAACATCATAATGGCATTTTGCATTATGACATCATAATGGAATGTCGCATTATGACATCATAATGGAATTTTGCATTATGACATCATAATGGAATGTTGCATTATGACATCATAATGGAATTTTGAATTATGACATCATAATGGAATTTTGCATTATGACATCATAATGGAATTTTACATTATGACATCATAATGGAATTTTACATTATGACATCATAATGGAATTTTGCATTATGCCATCATAATGGAATTTTTACATTATGACATCATAATGGAATGTTGCATTATTACATCATAATGGAATTTTACATTATGCCATCATAATGGAATGTTGCATTATGACATCATAATGGAATTTTGCATTATGACATCATAATGGAATGTTGCATTATGACATGATAATGGAATTTTGCATTATGACATCATAATGGAATGTTGCATTATGACATCATAATGGAATTTTACATTATGACATCATAATGGAATTTTACATTATGACATCATAATGGAATTTTGCATTATGCCATCATATTGGAATTTTGCATTATGACATCATAATGGAACTTTACATTATGACATCATAATGGAATTTTACATTATGACATCATAATGGAATTTTGCATTATGACATCATAATGGAATTTTGCATTATGACATCATAATGGAATTTTACATTATGACATCATAATGGAATTTTGCATTATGACATCATAATGGAATTTTACATTATGACATCATAATGGAATTTTGCATTATGACATTGTAATGGAATTTTTACATTATGACATCGTAATGGAATTTTTACATTATGACATCATAATGGAATGTTGCATTATGACATCATAATGGAATTTTACATTATGCCATCATAATGGAATGTTGCATTATGACATCATAATGGAATTTTGCATTATGACATCATAATGGAATTTTGCATTATGACATCATAATGGAATGTTGCATTATGACATGATAATGGAATTTTGCATTATGACATCATAATGGAATGTTGCATTATGACATCATAATGGAATTTTGCTTTATGACATCATAATGGAATTTTGCATTATGACATCATAATGGAATTTTACATTATGACATCATAATGGAATTTTGCATTATGATATCATAATAAAATTTTTACATTATGACATCACAATGGAATTTTGAATTATGACATCATAATGGAATGTTACATTATGACATCATAATGGAATGTTGCATTATGACATCATAATGGAATTTTACATTATGACATCATAATGGAATGTTGCATTATTACATCATAATGGAATTTTACATTATGCCATCATAATGGAATGTTGCATTATGACATCATAATGGAATTTTGCATTATGACATCATAATGGAATGTTGCATTATGACATCATAATGGAATTTTGCATTATGACATCATAATGGAATTTTGCATTATGACATCATAATGGAATTTTTACATTATGACATCATAATGGAATGTTACATTATGACATCATAATGGAATGTCACATTATGACATCATAATGGAATTTTGCATTATGACATCATAATGGAATGTTACATTATGACATCATAATGGAATTTTGCATTATATCATAATAAAATTTTTACATTATGACATCATAATGGAATTTTGAATTATGACATCATAATGGAATGTTACATTATGACATCATAATGGAATGTTGCATTATGCCATCATAATGTAATTTTTACATTATGACATCATAATGGAATTTTGCATTATGACATCATAATGGAATTTTACATTATGACATCATAATGGAATTTTACATTATGACATCATAATGGAATTTTGCATTATGATATCATAATAATATTTTTACATTATGACATCATAATGGAATTTTGCATTATGACTTCATAATGGAATGTTACATTATGACATCATAATGGAATGTTGCATTATGACATCATAATGGAATTTTACATTATGACATCATAATGGAATGTTGCATTATTACATCATAATGGAATTTTACATTATGCCATCATAATGGAATGTTGCATTATGACATCATAATGGAATTTTGCATTATGACATCATAATGGAATGTTGCATTATGACATCATAATGGAATTTTGCATTATGACATCATAATGGAATTTTGCATTATGACATCATAATGGAATTTTTACATTATGACATCATAATGGAATTTTACATTATGACATCATAATGGAATTTTGCATTATGACATCATAATGGGATTTTGCATTATGACATCATAATGGAATGTTGCATTATGAAATCTTAATGGAATGTTGCATTATGACATCATAATGGAATGTTGCATTATGACATCATAATGGAATTTTACATTATGACATCATAATGGAATGTTGCATTATGACATCATAATGGAATTTTACATTATGACATCATAATGGAATGTTGCATTATGACATCATAATGGAATTTTACATTATGGCATCATAATGGAATGTTGCATTACGACATCATAATGGAATTTTACATTATGACATCATAATGGAATGTTGCATTACGACATCATAATGGAATTTTACATTATGACATCATAATGGAATGCTGCATTATGACATCATAATGGAATGTTGCATTATGACATCATAATGGAATTTTACATTATGACATCATAATGGAATTTTACATTATGACATCATAATGGAATTTTGCATTATGCCATCATAATGGAATTTTTACATTATGACATCATAATGGAATTTTGCATTATGACATCATAATGGAATTTTACATTATGACATCATAATGGAATTTTACATTATGACATCATAATGGAATTTTGCATTATGATATCATAATAACATTTTTACATTATGACATCATAATGGAATTTTGCATTATGACATCATAATGGAATGTTGCATTATGACATCATAATGGAATTTTACATTATGACATCATAATGGAATTTTGCATTATGACATTGTAATGGAATTTTTACATTATGACATCATAATGGAATTTTGCATTATGACATCGTAATGGAATTTTTACATTATGACGTCATAATGGAATTTTGCATTATGACATCATAATGGGATTTTGCATTATGACATCATAATGGAATGTTGCATTATGAAATCTTAATGGGATTTTACATTATGACATCATAATGGAATGTTGCATTATGACATCATAATGGAATTTTACATTATGACATCATAATGGAATGTTGCATTATGACATCATAATGGAATTTTACATTATGACATCATAATGGAATGTTGCATTACGACATCATAATGGAATTTTACATTATGACATCATAATGGAATGTTGCATTACGACATCATAATGGAATTTTACATTATGACATCATAATGGAATGCTGCATTATGACATCATAATGGAATGTTGCATTATGACATCATAATGGAATTTTACATTATGACATCATAATGGAATTTTACATTATGACATCATAATGGAATTTTGCATTATGCCATCATAATGGAATTTTTACATTATGACATCATAATGGAATTTTGCATTATGACATCATAATGGAATTTTACATTATGACATCATAATGGAATTTTACATTATGACATCATAATGGAATTTTGCATTATGATATCATAATAAAATTTTTACATTATGACATCATAATGGAATTTTGCATTATGACATCATAATGGAATGTTACATTATGACATCATAATGGAATGTTGCACTATGACATCATAATGGAATTTTACATTATGACATCATAATGGAATGTTGCATTATTACATCATAATGGAATTTTACATTAGCCATCATAATGGAATGTTGCATTATGACATCATAATGGAATTTTGCATTATGACATCATAATGGAATGTTGCATTATGACATCATAATGGAATTTTGCATTATGACATCATAATGGAATGTCACATTATGACATCATAATGGAATTTTGCATTATGACATCATATTGGAATGTTGCATCATGACATGATAATGGAATTTTGCATTATGACATAATGGGATGTTGCATTATGACATCATAATGGAATTTTACATTATGCCATAATAATGGAATTTTTACATAATGACATCATAATGGAATTTTGCATTATGCCATAATAATGGAATTTTTACATTATGACATCATAATGAAATTTTGCATTATGCCATAATAATGGAATTTTTACATTATGACATCATAATGGAATTTTGCATTATGCCATCATAATGGAATGTTACATTATGACATCATAATGGAATGTTTAATTATGACATCATAATGGAATTTTGCATTATGACATCATAATGGAATGTTGCATTATGACATCATAATGGAATTTTGCATTATGACATCTTAATGGAATGTTGCATTATGACATCATAATGGAATTTTACAATACGACATCATAATGGAATGTTGCATTATGACATCATAATGGAATTTTGCATTATGACATCATTATGGAATTTTGCATTATGACATCCTAATTGAATGTTACATTATGACATCATAATGGAATTTTGCATTATGACATCATAATGGAATGTTGCATTATGACATCATAATGGAATTTTACATTATGACATCATAATGGAATATTGCATTATGATATCATAATGGAATTTTTACATTATGACATCATAATGGAATTTTGCATTATGACATCATAATGGAATTTTTACATTATGACATCATAATGGAATTTTGCATTATAACATCATAATGGCATTTTGCATTATGACATCATAATGGAATGTCGCATTATGACATCATAATGGAATTTTGCATTATGACATCATAATGGAATGTTGCATTATGACATCATAATGGAATTTTGAATTATGACATCATAATGGAATTTTGCATTATGACATCATAATGGAATTTTACATTATGACATCATAATGGAATTTTACATTATGACATCATAATGGAATTTTGCATTATGCCATCATAATGGAATTTTTACATTATGACATCATAATGGAATGTTGCATTATTACATCATAATGGAATTTTAACATTATGCCATCATAATGGAATGTTGCATTATGACATCATAATGGAATTTTGCATTATGACATCATAATGGAATGTTGCATTATGACATGATAATGGAATTTTGCATTATGACATCATAATGGAATGTTGCATTATGACATCATAATGGAATTTTACATTATGACATCATAATGGAATTTTACATTATGACATCATAATGGAATTTTGCATTATGCCATCATAATGGAATTTTTACATTATGACATCATAATGGAATTTTGCATTATGACATCATAATGGAATTTTACATTATGACATCATAATGGAATTTTACATTATGACATCATAATGGAATTTTGCATTATGACATCATAATGGAATTTTGCATTATGACATCATAATGGAATTTTACATTATGACATCATAATTGAATTTTGCATTATGACATCATAATGGAATTTTACATTATGACATCATAATGGAATTTTGCATTATGACATTGTAATGGAATTTTTACATTATGACATCGTAATGGAATTTTTACATTATGACATCATAATGGAATGTTGCATTATTACATCATAATGGAATTTTACATTATGCCATCATAATGGAATGTTGCATTATGACATCATAATGGAATTTTGCATTATGACATCATAATGGAATGTTGCATTATGACATGATAATGAAATTTTGCATTATGACATCATAATGGAATGTTGCATTATGACATCATAATGGAATTTTGCTTTATGACATCATAATGGAATTTTACATTATGACATCATAATGGAATTTTACATTATGACATCATAATGGAATTTTGCATTATGATATCATAATAAAATTTTTACATTATGACATCACAATGGAATTTTGAATTATGACATCATAATGGAATGTTACATTATGACATCATAATGGAATGTTGCATTATGACATCATAATGGAATGTTACATTATGACATCATAATGGAATGTTGCATTATGACATCATAATGGAATTTTACATTATGACATCATAATGGAATGTTGCATTATTACATCATAATGGAATTTTACATTATGCCATCATAATGGAATGTTGCATTATGACATCATAATGGAATTTTTACATTATGACATCATAATGGAATTTTACATTATGACATCATAATGGAATTTTGCATTATGACATCATAATGGAATGTTACATTATGACATCATAATGGAATGTCACATTATGACATCATAATGGAATTTGCATTATGACATCATAATGGAATGTTACATTATGACATCATAATGGAATTTTGCATTATATCATAATAAAATTTTTACATTATGACATCATAATGGAATTTTGAATTATGACATCATAATGGAATGTTACATTATGACATCATAATGGAATGTTGCATTATGCCATCATAATGTAATTTTTACATTATGACATCATAATGGAATTTTGCATTATGACATCATAATGGAATTTTACATTATGACATCATAATGGAATTTTACATTATGACATCATAATGGAATTTTGCATTATGATATCATAATAATATTTTTACATTATGACATCATAATGGAATTTTGCATTATGACTTCATAATGGAATGTTACATTATGACATCATAATGGAATGTTGCATTATGACATCATAATGGAATTTTACATTATGACATCATAATGGAATGTTGCATTATTACATCATAATGGAATTTTACATTATGCCATCATAATGGAATGTTGCATTATGACATCATAATGGAATTTTGCATTATGACATCATAATGGAATGTTGCATTATGACATCATAATGGAATTTTGCATTATGACATCATAATGGAATTTTACATTATGACATCATAATGGAATTTTACATTATTACATCATAATGGAATTTTGCATTATGCCATCATAATGGAATTTTTACATTATGACATCATAATGGAATTTTGCATTATGCCATCATAATAGAATTTTTACATTATGACATCATAATGGAATGTTGCATTATTACATCATAAGGGAATTTTACATTATGCCATCATAATGGAATGTTGCATTATGACATCATAATGGAATTTTGCATTATGACATCATAATGGAATGTTGCATTATGACATAATAGAATTTTGCATTATGACATCATAATGGAATGTTGCATTATGACATCATAATGGAATTTTACATTATGACATCATAATGGAATTTTACATTATGACATCATAATGGAATTTTGCATTATGATATCATAATAAAATTTTTACATTATGACATCATAATGGAATTTTGCATTATGACATCATAATGGAATGTTGCATTATGACATCATAATGGAATTTTGCATTATGACATCATAATGGAATTTTGCATTATGACATCATAATGGAATTTTTACATTATGACATCATAATGGAATTTTACATTATGACATCATAATGGAATTTTGCATTATGACATCATAATGGAATGTTACATTATGACATCATAATGGAATGTCACATTATGACATCATAATGGAATTTTGCATTATGACATCATAATGGAATGTTACATTATGACATCGTAATGGAATTTTACATTATGACATCATAATGGAATGTTGCATTATGACATCATAATGGAATTTTACATTATGACATCATAATGGAATTTTGCATTATGACATCATAATGGAATTTTACATTATGACATCATAATGGAATTTTGCATTATGACATTGTAATGGAATTTTTACATTATGACATCATAATGGAATTTTGCATTATGACATCGTAATGGAATTTTTACATTATGACGTCATAATGGAATTTTGCATTATGACATCATAATGGGATTTTGCATTATGACATCATAATGGAATGTTGCATTATGAAATCTTAATGGAATGTTGCATTATGACATCATAATGGAATGTTGCATTATGACATCATAATGGAATTTTACATTATGACATCATAATGGAATGTTGCATTATGACATCATAATGGAATTTTACATTATGACATCATAATGGAATGTTGCATTATGACATCATAATGGAATTTTACATTATGACATCATAATGGAATGTTGCATTACGGCATCATAATGGAATTTTACATTATGACATCATAATGGAATGTTGCATTACGACATCATAATGGAATTTTACATTATGACATCATAATGGAATGCTGCATTATGACATCATAATGGAATGTTGCATTATGACATCATAATGGAATTTTACATTATGACATCATAATGGAATTTTACATTATGATATCATAATAAAATTTTTACATTATGACATCATAATGGAATTTTACATTATGACATCATAATGGAATTTTGCATTATGACATTGTAATGGAATTTTTACATTATGACATCATAATGGAATTTTGCATTATGACATCGTAATGGAATTTTTACATTATGACGTCATAATGGAATTTTGCATTATGACATCATAATGGGATTTTGCATTATGACATCATAATGGAATGTTGCATTATGAAATCTTAATGGAATGTTGCATTATGACATCATAATGGAATGTTGCATTATGACATCATAATGGAATTTTACATTATGACATCATAATGGAATGTTGCATTATGACATCATAATGGAATTTTACATTATGACATCATAATGGAATGTTGCATTATGACATCATAATGGAATTTTACATTATGACATCATAATGGAATGTTGCATTACGACATCATAATGGAATTTTACATTATGACATCATAATGGAATTTTGCATTATGCCATCATAATGGAATTTTACATTATGACATCATAATGGAATTTTGCATTATGACATCATAATGGAATTTTACATTATGACATCATAATGGAATTTTACATTATGACATCATAATGGAATTTTGCATTATGATATCATAATAAAATTTTTACATTATGACATCATAATGGAATTTTGCATTATGACATCATAATGGAATTTTGCATTATGACATCATAATGGAATTTTACATTATGACATCATAATGGAATTTTGCATTATGACATTGTAATGGAATTTTTACATTATGACATCATAATGGAATTTTGCATTATGACATCGTAATGGAATTTTTACATTATGACGTCATAATGGAATTTTGCATTATGACATCATAATGGGATTTTGCATTATGACATCATAATGGAATGTTGCATTATGACATCATAATGGAATTTTACATTATGACATCATAATGGAATGTTGCATTATGACATCATAATGGAATTTTACATTATGACATCATAATGGAATGTTGCATTACGACATCATAATGGAATTTTACATTATGACATCATAATGGAATGTTGCATTACGACATCATAATGGAATTTTACATTATGACATCATAATGGAATGTTGCATTACGACATCATAATGGAATTTTACATTATGACATCATAATGGAATGCTGCATTATGACATCATAATGGAATGTTGCATTATGACATCATAATGGAATTTTACATTATGACATCATAATGGAATTTTGCATTATGCCATCATAATGGAATTTTTACATTATGACATCATAATGGAATTTTGCATTATGACATCATAATGGAATTTTACATTATGACATCATAATGGAATTTTACATTATGACATCATAATGGAATTTTGCATTATGATATCATAATAAAATTTTTACATTATGACATCATAATGGAATTTTGCATTATGACATCATAATGGAATGTTACATTATGACATCATAATGGAATGTTGCATTATGACATCATAATGGAATTTTACATTATGACATCATAATGGAATGTTGCATTATTACATCATAATGGAATTTTACATTAGCCATCATAATGGAATGTTGCATTATGACATCATAATGGAATTTTGCATTATGACATCATAATGGAATGTTGCATTATGACATCATAATGGAATTTTGCATTATGACATCATAATGGAATGTCACATTATGACATCATAATGGAATTTTGCATTATGACATCATATTGGAATGTTGCATCATGACATGATAATGGAATTTTGCATTATGACATAATGGAATGTTGCATTATGACATCATAATGGAATTTTACATTATGCCATAATAATGGAATTTTTACATAATGACATCATAATGGAATTTTGCATTATGCCATAATAATGGAATTTTTACATTATGACATCATAATGAAATTTTGCATTATGCCATAATAATGGAATTTTTACATTATGACATCATAATGGAATTTTGCATTATGCCATCATAATGGAATGTTACATTATGACATCATAATGGAATTTTTAATTATTACATCATAATGGAATTTTGCATTATGACATCATAATGGAATGTTGCATTATGACATCATAATGGAATTTTGCATTATGACATCTTAATGGAATGTTGCATTATGACATCATAATGGAATTTTACAATACGACATCATAATGGAATGTTGCATTATGACATCATAATGGAATTTTGCATTATGATATCATAATGGAATTTTTACATTATGACATCATAATGGAATTTTGCATTATGACATCATAATGGAATTTTTACATTATGACATCATAATGGAATTTTGCATTATAACATCATAATGGCATTTTGCATTATGACATCATAATGGAATGTCGCATTATGACATCATAATGGAATTTTGCATTATGACATCATAATGGAATGTTGCATTATGACATCATAATGGAATTTTGAATTATGACATCATAATGGAATTTTGCATTATGACATCATAATGGAATTTTACATTATGACATCATAATGGAATTTTACATTATGACATCATAATGGAATTTTGCATTATGCCATCATAATGGAATTTTTACATTATGACATCATAATGGAATGTTGCATTATTACATCATAATGGAATTTTACATTATGCCATCATAATGGAATGTTGCATTATGACATCATAATGGAATTTTGCATTATGACATCATAATGGAATGTTGCATTATGACATGATAATGGAATTTTGCATTATGACATCATAATGGAATGTTGCATTATGACATCATAATGGAATTTTACATTATGACATCATAATGGAATTTTACATTATGACATCATAATGGAATTTTGCATTATGCCATCATAATGGAATTTTACATTATGACATCATAATGGAATGTTGCATTACGACATCATAATGGAATTTTACATTATGACATCATAATGGAATGCTGCATTATGACATCATAATGGAATGTTGCATTATGACATCATAATGGAATTTTACATTATGACATCATAATGGAATGCTGCATTATGACATCATAATGGAATGTTGCATTATGACATCATAATGGAATTTTACATTATGACATCATAATGGAATTTTACATTATGACATCATAATGGAATTTTGCATTATGCCATCATAATGGAATTTTTACATTATGACATCATAATGGAATTTTGCATTATGACATCATAATGGAATTTTACATTATGACATCATAATGGAATTTTACATTATGACATCATAATGGAATTTTGCATTATGATATCATAATAACATTTTTACATTATGACATCATAATGGAATTTTGCATTATGACATCATAATGGAATGTTGCATTATGACATCATAATGGAATTTTACATTATGACATCATAATGGAATTTTGCATTATGACATTGTAATGGAATTTTTACATTATGACATCATAATGGAATTTTGCATTATGACATCGTAATGGAATTTTTACATTATGACGTCATAATGGAATTTTGCATTATGACATCATAATGGGATTTTGCATTATGACATCATAATGGAATGTTGCATTATGAAATCTTAATGGGATTTTACATTATGACATCATAATGGAATGTTGCATTATGACATCATAATGGAATTTTACATTATGACATCATAATGGAATGTTGCATTATGACATCATAATGGAATTTTACATTATGACATCATAATGGAATGTTGCATTACGACATCATAATGGAATTTTACATTATGACATCATAATGGAATGTTGCATTACGACATCATAATGGAATTTTACATTATGACATCATAATGGAATGCTGCATTATGACATCATAATGGAATGTTGCATTATGACATCATAATGGAATTTTACATTATGACATCATAATGGAATTTTACATTATGACATCATAATGGAATTTTGCATTATGCCATCATAATGGAATTTTTACATTATGACATCATAATGGAATTTTGCATTATGACATCATAATGGAATTTTACATTATGACATCATAATGGAATTTTACATTATGACATCATAATGGAATTTTGCATTATGATATCATAATAAAATTTTTACATTATGACATCATAATGGAATTTTGCATTATGACATCATAATGGAATGTTGCACTATGACATCATAATGGAATTTTACATTATGACATCATAATGGAATGTTGCATTATTACATCATAATGGAATTTTACATTAGCCATCATAATGGAATGTTGCATTATGACATCATAATGGAATTTTGCATTATGACATCATAATGGAATGTTGCATTATGACATCATAATGGAATTTTGCATTATGACATCATAATGGAATGTCACATTATGACATCATAATGGAATTTTGCATTATGACATCATATTGGAATGTTGCATCATGACATGATAATGGAATTTTGCATTATGACATAATGGGATGTTGCATTATGACATCATAATGGAATTTTACATTATGCCATAATAATGGAATTTTTACATAATGACATCATAATGGAATTTTGCATTATGCCATAATAATGGAATTTTTACATTATGACATCATAATGAAATTTTGCATTATGCCATAATAATGGAATTTTTACATTATGACATCATAATGGAATTTTGCATTATGCCATCATAATGGAATGTTACATTATGACATCATAATGGAATGTTTAATTATGACATCATAATGGAATTTTGCATTATGACATCATAATGGAATGTTGCATTATGACATCATAATGGAATTTTGCATTATGACATCTTAATGGAATGTTGCATTATGACATCATAATGGAATTTTACAATACGACATCATAATGGAATGTTGCATTATGACATCATAATGGAATTTTGCATTATGACATCATTATGGAATTTTGCATTATGACATCCTAATTGAATGTTACATTATGACATCATAATGGAATTTTGCATTATGACATCATAATGGAATGTTGCATTATGACATCATAATGGAATTTTACATTATGACATCATAATGGAATTTTGCATTATGATATCATAATGGAATTTTTACATTATGACATCATAATGGAATTTTGCATTATGACATCATAATGGAATTTTTACATTATGACATCATAATGGAATTTTGCATTATAACATCATAATGGCATTTTGCATTATGACATCATAATGGAATGTCGCATTATGACATCATAATGGAATTTTGCATTATGACATCATAATGGAATGTTGCATTATGACATCATAATGGAATTTTGAATTATGACATCATAATGGAATTTTGCATTATGACATCATAATGGAATTTTACATTATGACATCATAATGGAATTTTACATTATGACATCATAATGGAATTTTGCATTATGCCATCATAATGGAATTTTTACATTATGACATCATAATGGAATGTTGCATTATTACATCATAATGGAATTTTACATTATGCCATCATAATGGAATGTTGCATTATGACATCATAATGGAATTTTGCATTATGACATCATAATGGAATGTTGCATTATGACATGATAATGGAATTTTGCATTATGACATCATAATGGAATGTTGCATTATGACATCATAATGGAATTTTACATTATGACATCATAATGGAATTTTACATTATGACATCATAATGGAATTTTGCATTATGCCATCATAATGGAATTTTTACATTATGACATCATAATGGAATTTTGCATTATGACATCATAATGGAATTTTACATTATGACATCATAATGGAATTTTACATTATGACATCATAAAGGAATTTTGCATTATGACATCATAATGGAATTTTGCATTATGACATCATAATGGAATTTTACATTATGACATCATAATTGAATTTTGCATTATGACATCATAATGGAATTTTACATTATGACATCATAATGGAATTTTGCATTATGACATTGTAATGGAATTTTTACATTATGACATCGTAATGGAATTTTTACATTATGACATCATAATGGAATGTTGCATTATTACATCATAATGGAATTTTACATTATGCCATCATAATGGAATGTTGCATTATGACATCATAATGGAATTTTGCATTATGACATCATAATGGAATGTTGCATTATGACATGATAATGGAATTTTGCATTATGACATCATAATGGAATGTTGCATTATGACATCATAATGGAATTTTGCTTTATGACATCATAATGGAATTTTACATTATGACATCATAATGGAATTTTACATTATGACATCATAATGGAATTTTGCATTATGATATCATAATAAAATTTTTACATTATGACATCACAATGGAATTTTGAATTATGACATCATAATGGAATGTTACATTATGACATCATAATGGAATGTTGCATTATGACATCATAATGGAATTTTACATTATGACATCATAATGGAATGTTGCATTATTACATCATAATGGAATTTTACATTATGCCATCATAATGGAATGTTGCATTATGACATCATAATGGAATTTTGCATTATGACATCATAATGGAATGTTGCATTATGAAATCATAATGGAATTTTGCATTATGACATCATAATGGAATTTTGCATTATGACATCATAATGGAATTTTTACATTATGACATCATAATGGAATTTTACATTATGACATCATAATGGAATTTTGCATTATGACATCATAATGGAATGTTACATTATGACATCATAATGGAATGTCACATTATGACATCATAATGGAATTTGCATTATGACATCATAATGGAATGTTACATTATGACATCATAATGGAATTTTGCATTATATCATAATAAAATTTTTACATTATGACATCATAATGGAATTTTGAATTATGACATCATAATGGAATGTTACATTATGACATCATAATGGAATGTTGCATTATGCCATCATAATGTAATTTTTACATTATGACATCATAATGGAATTTTGCATTATGACATCATAATGGAATTTTACATTATGACATCATAATGGAATTTTACATTATGACATCATAATGGAATTTTGCATTATGATATCATAATAATATTTTTACATTATGACATCATAATGGAATTTTGCATTATGACTTCATAATGGAATGTTACATTATGACATCATAATGGAATGTTGCATTATGACATCATAATGGAATTTTACATTATGACATCATAATGGAATGTTGCATTATGACATCATAATGGAATTTTGCATTATGACATCATAATGGAATGTTGCATTATGACATCATAATGGAATTTTGCATTATGACATCATAATGGAATTTTGCATTATGACATCATAATGGAATTTTTACATTATGACATCATAATGGAATTTTACATTATGACATCATAATGGAATTTTGCATTATGACATCATAATGGAATGTTACATTATGACATCATAATGGAATGTCACATTATGACATCATAATGGAATTTTGCATTATATCATAATAAAATTTTTACATTATGACATCATAATGGAATTTTGAATTATGACATCATAATGGAATGTTACATTATGACATCATAATGGAATGTTGCATTATGCCATCATAATGTAATTTTTACATTATGACATCATAATGGAATTTTGCATTATGACATCATAATGGAATGTTGCATCATGACATGATAATGGAATTTTGCATTATGACATAATGGAATGTTGCATTATGACATCATAATGGAATTTTACATTATGACATCATAATGGAATGTTGCATTATTACATCATAATGGAATTTTACATTATGCCATCATAATGGAATGTTGCATTATGACATCATAATGGAATTTTGCATTATGACATCATAATGGAATGTTGCATTATGACATCATAATGGAATTTTGCATTATGACATCATAATGGAATTTTGCATTATGACATCATAATGGAATTTTTACATTATGACATCATAATGGAATTTTACATTATGACTAGGGATGAGCGAACGTGTCCGTTACGGACACATCCGCACCCGGACACCGGCTTTGCCGAACACTGCAGTGTTCGCGCGTAAGTGTCCGGGTGCCGCCGGGGGGCGGGGAGATGCGCGGCGGCGCGGGCGGCAGTAGCGGGGAACAGGGGGGAGCCCTCTCTCTCTCCCTCTCCCCCCCACTCCCCGCCGCACCCCCCCGCGCTGCCACGGCGGCCCCCGAACTTTTTCGCCCGAACACTGAAGTGTTCGCAAAGTTCGGTGTTCGGGCGAAAAAGGGGCGGAGCCGAACGTGTTCGCTCATCTCTAATTATGACATCATAATGGAATTTTGCATTATGACATCATAATGGAATGTTACATTATGACATCATAATGGAATGTTGCATTATGACATCATAATGGAATTTTGCATTATGACATCATTATGGAATTTTGCATTATGACATCCTAATTGAATGTTACATTATGACATCATAATGGAATTTTGCATTATGACATCATAATGGAATGTTGCATTATGACATCATAATGGAATTTTACATTATGACATCATAATGGAATTTTGCATTATGACATCATAATGGAATTTTTACATTATGACATCATAATGGAATTTTGCATTATGACATCATAATGGAATTTTTACATTATGACATCACAATGGAATGTTGCATTATGACATCATAATGGAATGTTGCATTATGACATCATAATGGAATTTTAGATTATGACATCATAATGGAATGTTGCATTATTACATCATAATGGAATTTTACATTATGCCATCATAATGGAATGTTGCATTATGACATCATAATGGAATTTTGCATTATGACATCATAATGGAATATTGCATTATGACATCATAATGGAATTTTGAATTATGACATCATAATGGAATTTTGCATTATGACATCATAATGGAATTTTACATTATGACATCATAATGGAATTTTACATTATTACATCATAATGGAATTTTGCATTATGCCATCATAATGGAATTTTTACATTATGACATCATAATGGAATTTTGCATTATGCCATCATAATAGAATTTTTACATTATGACATCATAATGGAATGTTGCATTATTACATCATAATGGAATTTTACATTATGCCATCATAATGGAATGTTGCATTATGACATCATAATGGAATTTTGCATTATGACATCATAATGGAATGTTGCATTATGACATAATAGAATTTTGCATTATGACATCATAATGGAATGTTGCATTATGACATCATAATGGAATTTTACATTATGACATCATAATGGAATTTTACATTATGCCATAATAATGGAATTTTTACATAATGACATCATAATGGAATTTTGCATTATGCCATCATAATGGAATTTTTACATTATGACACCATAATGGAATTTTGCATTATGACATCATAATGGAATTTTACATTATGACATCATAATGGAATTTTACATTATGACATCATAATGGAATTTTGCATTATGATATCATAATAAAATTTTTACATTATGACATCATAATGGAATTTTGCATTATGACATCATAATGGAATGTTGCATTATGACATCATAATGGAATTTTGCATTATGACATCATAATGGAATTTTGCATTATGACATCATAATGGAATTTTTACATTATGACATCATAATGGAATTTTACATTATGACATCATAATGGAATTTTGCATTATGACATCATAATGGAATGTTACATTATGACATCATAATGGAATGTCACATTATGACATCATAATGGAATTTTGCATTATGACATCATAATGGAATGTTACATTATGACATCGTAATGGAATTTTACATTATGACATCATAATGGAATGTTGCATTATGACATCATAATGGAATTTTACATTATGACATCATAATGGAATTTTGCATTATGACATCATAATGGAATTTTACATTATGACATCATAATGGAATTTTGCATTATGACATTGTAATGGAATTTTTACATTATGACATCATAATGGAATTTTGCATTATGACATCGTAATGGAATTTTTACATTATGACGTCATAATGGAATTTTGCATTATGACATCATAATGGGATTTTGCATTATGACATCATAATGGAATGTTGCATTATGAAATCTTAATGGAATGTTGCATTATGACATCATAATGGAATGTTGCATTATGACATCATAATGGAATTTTACATTATGACATCATAATGGAATGTTGCATTATGACATCATAATGGAATTTTACATTATGACATCATAATGGAATTTTACATTATGACATCATAATGGAATGTTGCATTATGACATCATAATGGAATTTTACATTATGACATCATAATGGAATGTTGCATTACGACATCATAATGGAATTTTACATTATGACATCATAATGGAATGTTGCATTACGACATCATAATGGAATTTTACATTATGACATCATAATGGAATGCTGCATTATGACATCATAATGGAATGTTGCATTATGACATCATAATGGAATTTTACATTATGACATCATAATGGAATTTTACATTATGACATCATAATGGAATTTTGCATTATGCCATCATAATGGAATTTTTACATTATGACATCATAATGGAATTTTGCATTATGACATCATAATGGAATTTTACATTATGACATCATAATGGAATTTTACATTATGACATCATAATGGAATTTTGCATTATGA
Source organism: Eleutherodactylus coqui (assembly GCF_035609145.1). Lineage (NCBI taxonomy): Eukaryota > Metazoa > Chordata > Amphibia > Anura > Eleutherodactylidae > Eleutherodactylus > Eleutherodactylus coqui. The sequence continues at coordinate 111,843,717 of NC_089842.1, read as the reverse complement.
TATCATAATAAAATTTTTACATTATGACATCATAATGGAATTTTGCATTATGACATCATAATGGAATGTTGCATTATGACATGATAATGGAATTTTGCATTATGACATCATAATGGAATGTTGCATTATGACATCATAATGGAATTTTACATTATGACATCGTAATGGAATTTTACATTATGACATCATAATGGAATTTTGCATTATGCCATCATAATGGAATTTTTACATTATGACATCATAATGGAATTTTGCATTATGACATCATAATGGAATTTTACATTATGACATCATAATGGAATGTTACATTATGACATCATAATGGAATTTTGCATTATGATATCATAATAAAATTTTTACATTATGACATCATAATGGAATTTTGCATTATGACATCATAATGGAATTTTGCATTATGACATCATAATGGAATTTTACATTATGACATCATAATGGAATTTTGCATTATGACATTGTAATGGAATTTTTACATTATGACATCATAATGGAATTTTGCATTATGACATCGTAATGGAATTTTTACATTATGACGTCATAATGGAATTTTGCATTATGACATCATAATGGGATTTTGCATTATGACATCATAATGGAATGTTGCATTATGACATCATAATGGAATGTTGCATTATGACATCATAATGGAATTTTACATTATGACATCATAATGGAATGTTGCATTATGACATCATAATGGAATTTTACATTATGACATCATAATGGAATGTTGCATTATGACATCATAATGGAATTTTACATTATGACATCATAATGGAATGTTGCATTACGACATCATAATGGAATTTTACATTATGACATCATAATGGAATGTTGCATTACGACATCATAATGGAATTTTACATTATGACATCATAATGGAATGCTGCATTATGACATCATAATGGAATGTTGCATTATGACATCATAATGGAATTTTACATTATGACATCATAATGGAATTTTACATTATGACATCATAATGGAATTTTGCATTATGCCATCATAATGGAATTTTTACATTATGACATCATAATGGAATTTTGCATTATGACATCATAATGGAATTTTACATTATGACATCATAATGGAATTTTACATTATGACATCATAATGGAATTTTGCATTATGATATCATAATAAAATTTTTACATTATGACATCATAATGGAATTTTGCATTATGACATCATAATGGAATGTTACATTATGACATCATAATGGAATGTTGCATTATGACATCATAATGGAATTTTACATTATGACATCATAATGGAATGTTGCATTATTACATCATAATGGAATTTTACATTAGCCATCATAATGGAATGTTGCATTATGACATCATAATGGAATTTTGCATTATGACATCATAATGGAATGTTGCATTATGACATCATAATGGAATTTTGCATTATGACATCATAATGGAATTTTACATTATGACATCATAATGGAATTTTGCATTATGACATCATAATGGAATGTTACATTATGACATCATAATGGAATGTCACATTATGACATCATAATGGAATGTTGCATTATGACATCATATTGGAATGTTGCATCATGACATGATAATGGAATTTTGCATTATGACATAATGGAATGTTGCATTATGACATCATAATGGAATTTTACATTATGCCATAATAATGGAATTTTTACATAATGACATCATAATGGAATTTTGCATTATGCCATAATAATGGAATTTTTACATTATGACATCGTAATGGAATTTTTACATTATGACGTCATAATGGAATTTTGCATTATGACATCATAATGGGATTTTGCATTATGACATCATAATGGAATGTTGCATTATGACATCATAATGGAATTTTACATTATGACATCATAATGGAATGTTGCATTATGACATCATAATGGAATTTTACATTATGACATCATAATGGAATGTTGCATTACAAAATCATAATGGAATTTTACATTATGACATCATAATGGAATGCTGCATTATGACATCATAATGGAATGTTGCATTATGACATCATAATGGAATTTTACATTATGACATCATAATGGAATTTTACATTATGACATCATAATGGAATTTTGCATTATGCCATCATAATGGAATTTTTACATTATGACATCATAATGGAATTTTGCATTATGACATCATAATGGAACTTTACATTATGACATCATAATGGAATTTTACATTATGACATCATAATGGAATTTTGCATTATGATATCATAATAAAATTTTTACATTATGACATCATAATGGAATTTTGCATTATGACATCATAATGGAATGTTGCATTATGACATGATAATGGAATTTTGCATTATGACATCATAATGGAATGTTGCATTATGACATCATAATGGAATTTTACATTATGACATCATAATGGAATTTTACATTATGACATCATAATGGAATTTTGCATTATGCCATCATAATGGAATTTTTACATTATGACATCATAATGGAATTTTGCATTATGACATCATAATGGAATTTTACATTATGACATCATAATGGAATTTTACATTATGACATCATAATGGAATTTTGCATTATGATATCATAATAAAATTTTTACATTATGACATCATAATGGAATTTTGCATTATGACATCATAATGGAATTTTGCATTATGACATCATAATGGACTTTTACATTATGACATCATAATGGAATTTTGCATTATGACATTGTAATGGAATTTTTACATTATGACATCATAATGGAATTTTGCATTATGACATCGTAATGGAATTTTTACATTATGACGTCATAATGGAATTTTGCATTATGACATCATAATGGGATTTTGCATTATGACATCATAATGGAATGCTGCATTATGACATCATAATGGAATGTTGCATTATGACATCATAATGGAATTTTACATTATGACATCATAATGGAATGTTGCATTATGACATCATAATGGAATTTTACATTATGACATCATAATGGAATGTTGCATTATGACATCATAATGGAATTTTACATTATGACATCATAATGGAATGTTGCATTACGACATCATAATGGAATTTTACATTATGACATCATAATGGAATGTTGCATTACGACATCATAATGGAATGTTACATTATGACATCATAATGGAATGCTGCATTATGACATCATAATGGAATGTTGCATTATGACATCGTAATGGAATTTTACATTATGACATCATAATGGAATTTTACATTATGACATCATAATGGAATTTTGCATTATGCCATCATAATGGAATTTTTACATTATGACTTCATAATAGAATGTTGCATTATGACATCATAATGGAATTTTGCATTATGACATCATAATGGAATTTTGCATTATGACATCATAATGGAATGTTGCATTATGCCATAATAATGGAATTTTTACATTATGACATCATAATGAAATTTTGCATTATGCCATAATAATGGAATTTTTACATTATGACATCATAATGGAATTTTGCATTATGCCATCATAATGGAATGTTACATTATGACATCATAATGGAATGTTTAATTATGACATCATAATGGAATTTTGCATTATGACATCTTAATGGAATGTTGCATTATGACATCATAATGGAATTTTACAATACGACATCATAATGGAATGTTGCATTATGACATCATAATGGAATTTTGCATTATGACATCATTATGGAATTTTGCATTATGACATCCTAATTGAATGTTACATTATGACATCATAATGGAATTTTGCATTATGACATCATAATGGAATGTTGCATTATGACATCATAATGGAATTTTACATTATGACATCATAATGGAATTTTGCATTATGATATCATAATGGAATTTTTACATTATGACATCATAATGGAATTTTGCATTATGACATCATAATGGAATTTTTACATTATGACATCATAATGGAATTTTGCATTATAACATCATAATGGCATTTTGCATTATGACATCATAATGGAATGTCGCATTATGACATCATAATGGAATTTTGCATTATGACATCATAATGGAATGTTGCATTATGACATCATAATGGAATTTTGAATTATGACATCATAATGGAATTTTGCATTATGACATCATAATGGAATTTTACATTATGACATCATAATGGAATTTTACATTATGACATCATAATGGAATTTTTACATTATGACATCATAATGGAATGTTGCATTATTACATCATAATGGAATTTTACATTATGCCATCATAATGGAATGTTGCATTATGACATCATAATGGAATTTTGCATTATGACATCATAATGGAATGTTGCATTATGACATGATAATGGAATTTTGCATTATGACATCATAATGGAATGTTGCATTATGACATCATAATGGAATTTTACATTATGACATCATAATGGAATTTTACATTATGACATCATAATGGAATTTTGCATTATGCCATCATAATGGAATTTTTACATTATGACATCATAATGGAATTTTGCATTATGACATCATAATGGAATTTTACATTATGACATCATAATGGAATTTTACATTATGACATCATAATGGAATTTTGCATTATGACATCATAATGGAATTTTGCATTATGACATCATAATGGAATTTTACATTATGACATCATAATTGAATTTTGCATTATGACATCATAATGGAATTTTACATTATGACATCATAATGGAATTTTGCATTATGACATTGTAATGGAATTTTTACATTATGACATCGTAATGGAATTTTTACATTATGACATCATAATGGAATGTTGCATTATTACATCATAATGGAATTTTACATTATGCCATCATAATGGAATGTTGCATTATGACATCATAATGGAATTTTGCATTATGACATCATAATGGAATGTTGCATTATGACATGATAATGGAATTTTGCATTATGACATCATAATGGAATGTTGCATTATGACATCATAATGGAATTTTGCTTTATGACATCATAATGGAATTTTACATTATGACATCATAATGGAATTTTACATTATGACATCATAATGGAATTTTGCATTATGATATCATAATAAAATTTTTACATTATGACATCACAATGGAATTTTGAATTATGACATCATAATGGAATGTTACATTATGACATCATAATGGAATGTTGCATTATGACATCATAATGGAATTTTACATTATGACATCATAATGGAATGTTGCATTATTACATCATAATGGAATTTTACATTATGCCATCATAATGGAATGTTGCATTATGACATCATAATGGAATTTTGCATTATGACATCATAATGGAATGTTGCATTATGAAATCATAATGGAATTTTGCATTATGACATCATAATGGAATTTTGCATTATGACATCATAATGGAATTTTTACATTATGACATCATAATGGAATTTTACATTATGACATCATAATGGAATTTTGCATTATGACATCATAATGGAATGTTACATTATGACATCATAATGGAATGTCACATTATGACATCATAATGGAATTTGCATTATGACATCATAATGGAATGTTACATTATGACATCATAATGGAATTTTGCATTATATCATAATAAAATTTTTACATTATGACATCATAATGGAATTTTGAATTATGACATCATAATGGAATGTTACATTATGACATCATAATGGAATGTTGCATTATGCCATCATAATGTAATTTTTACATTATGACATCATAATGGAATTTTGCATTATGACATCATAATGGAATTTTACATTATGACATCATAATGGAATTTTACATTATGACATCATAATGGAATTTTGCATTATGATATCATAATAATATTTTTACATTATGACATCATAATGGAATTTTGCATTATGACTTCATAATGGAATGTTACATTATGACATCATAATGGAATGTTGCATTATGACATCATAATGGAATTTTACATTATGACATCATAATGGAATGTTGCATTATTACATCATAATGGAATTTTACATTATGCCATCATAATGGAATGTTGCATTATGACATCATAATGGAATTTTGCATTATGACATCATAATGGAATGTTGCATTATGACATCATAATGGAATTTTGCATTATGACATCATAATGGAATTTTGCATTATGACATCATAATGGAATTTTTACATTATGACATCATAATGGAATTTTACATTATGACATCATAATGGAATTTTGCATTATGACATCATAATGGAATGTTACATTATGACATCATAATGGAATGTCACATTATGACATCATAATGGAATTTTGCATTATATCATAATAAAATTTTTACATTATGACATCATAATGGAATTTTGAATTATGACATCATAATGGAATGTTACATTATGACATCATAATGGAATGTTGCATTATGCCATCATAATGTAATTTTTACATTATGACATCATAATGGAATTTTGCATTATGACATCATAATGGAATGTTGCATCATGACATGATAATGGAATTTTGCATTATGACATAATGGAATGTTGCATTATGACATCATAATGGAATTTTACATTATGACATCATAATGGAATGTTGCATTATTACATCATAATGGAATTTTACATTATGCCATCATAATGGAATGTTGCATTATGACATCATAATGGAATTTTGCATTATGACATCATAATGGAATGTTGCATTATGACATCATAATGGAATTTTGCATTATGACATCATAATGGAATTTTGCATTATGACATCATAATGGAATTTTTACATTATGACATCATAATGGAATTTTACATTATGACTAGGGATGAGCGAACGTGTCCGTTACGGACACATCCGCACCCGGACACCGGCTTTGCCGAACACTGCAGTGTTCGCGCGTAAGTGTCCGGGTGCCGCCGGGGGGCGGGGAGATGCGCGGCGGCGCGGGCGGCAGTAGCGGGGAACAGGGGGGAGCCCTCTCTCTCTCCCTCTCCCCCCCACTCCCCGCCGCACCCCCCCGCGCTGCCACGGCGGCCCCCGAACTTTTTCGCCCGAACACTGAAGTGTTCGCAAAGTTCGGTGTTCGGGCGAAAAAGGGGCGGAGCCGAACGTGTTCGCTCATCTCTAATTATGACATCATAATGGAATTTTGCATTATGACATCATAATGGAATGTTACATTATGACATCATAATGGAATGTTGCATTATGACATCATAATGGAATTTTGCATTATGACATCATTATGGAATTTTGCATTATGACATCCTAATTGAATGTTACATTATGACATCATAATGGAATTTTGCATTATGACATCATAATGGAATGTTGCATTATGACATCATAATGGAATTTTACATTATGACATCATAATGGAATTTTGCATTATGACATCATAATGGAATTTTTACATTATGACATCATAATGGAATTTTGCATTATGACATCATAATGGAATTTTTACATTATGACATCATAATGGAATTTTGCATTCTAACATCATAATGGCATTTTGCATTATGACATCATAATGGAATGTCGCATTATGACATCATAATGGAATTTTACATTATGACATCATAATGGAATGTTACATTATGACATCATAATGGAATGTTACCTTATGACATCACAATGGAATGTTGCATTATGACATCATAATGGAATGTTGCATTATGACATCATAATGGAATTTTAGATTATGACATCATAATGGAATGTTGCATTATTACATCATAATGGAATTTTACATTATGCCATCATAATGGAATGTTGCATTATGACATCATAATGGAATTTTGCATTATGACATCATAATGGAATATTGCATTATGACATCATAATGGAATTTTGAATTATGACATCATAATGGAATTTTGCATTATGACATCATAATGGAATTTTACATTATGACATCATAATGGAATTTTACATTATTACATCATAATGGAATTTTGCATTATGCCATCATAATGGAATTTTTACATTATGACATCATAATGGAATTTTGCATTATGCCATCATAATAGAATTTTTACATTATGACATCATAATGGAATGTTGCATTATTACATCATAATGGAATTTTACATTATGCCATCATAATGGAATGTTGCATTATGACATCATAATGGAATTTTGCATTATGACATCATAATGGAATGTTGCATTATGACATAATAGAATTTTGCATTATGACATCATAATGGAATGTTGCATTATGACATCATAATGGAATTTTACATTATGACATCATAATGGAATTTTACATTATGACATCATAATGGAATTTTGCATTATGCCATCATAATGGAATTTTTACATTATGACACCATAATGGAATTTTGCATTATGACATCATAATGGAATTTTACATTATGACATCATAATGGAATTTTACATTATGACATCATAATGGAATTTTGCATTATGATATCATAATAAAATTTTTACATTATGACATCATAATGGAATTTTGCATTATGACATCATAATGGAATGTTGCATTATGACATCATAATGGAATTTTGCATTATGACATCATAATGGAATTTTGCATTATGACATCATAATGGAATTTTTACATTATGACATCATAATGGAATTTTACATTATGACATCATAATGGAATTTTGCATTATGACATCATAATGGAATGTTACATTATGACATCATAATGGAATGTCACATTATGACATCATAATGGAATTTTGCATTATGACATCATAATGGAATGTTACATTATGACATCGTAATGGAATTTTACATTATGACATCATAATGGAATGTTGCATTATGACATCATAATGGAATTTTACATTATGACATCATAATGGAATTTTGCATTATGACATCATAATGGAATTTTACATTATGACATCATAATGGAATTTTGCATTATGACATTGTAATGGAATTTTTACATTATGACATCATAATGGAATTTTGCATTATGACATCGTAATGGAATTTTTACATTATGACGTCATAATGGAATTTTGCATTATGACATCATAATGGGATTTTGCATTATGACATCATAATGGAATGTTGCATTATGAAATCTTAATGGAATGTTGCATTATGACATCATAATGGAATGTTGCATTATGACATCATAATGGAATTTTACATTATGACATCATAATGGAATGTTGCATTATGACATCATAATGGAATTTTACATTATGACATCATAATGGAATTTTACATTATGACATCATAATGGAATGTTGCATTATGACATCATAATGGAATTTTACATTATGACATCATAATGGAATGTTGCATTACGACATCATAATGGAATTTTACATTATGACATCATAATGGAATGTTGCATTACGACATCATAATGGAATTTTACATTATGACATCATAATGGAATGCTGCATTATGACATCATAATGGAATGTTGCATTATGACATCATAATGGAATTTTACATTATGACATCATAATGGAATTTTACATTATGACATCATAATGGAATTTTGCATTATGCCATCATAATGGAATTTTTACATTATGACATCATAATGGAATTTTGCATTATGACATCATAATGGAATTTTACATTATGACATCATAATGGAATTTTACATTATGACATCATAATGGAATTTTGCATTATGATATCATAATAAAATTTTTACATTATGACATCATAATGGAATTTTGCATTATGACATCATAATGGAATGTTGCATTATGACATGATAATGGAATTTTGCATTATGACATCATAATGGAATGTTGCATTATGACATCATAATGGAATTTTACATTATGACATCGTAATGGAATTTTACATTATGACATCATAATGGAATTTTGCATTATGCCATCATAATGGAATTTTTACATTATGACATCATAATGGAATTTTGCATTATGACATCATAATGGAATTTTACATTATGACATCATAATGGAATGTTACATTATGACATCATAATGGAATTTTGCATTATGATATCATAATAAAATTTTTACATTATGACATCATAATGGAATTTTGCATTATGACATCATAATGGAATTTTGCATTATGACATCATAATGGAATTTTACATTATGACATCATAATGGAATTTTGCATTATGACATTGTAATGGAATTTTTACATTATGACATCATAATGGAATTTTGCATTATGACATCGTAATGGAATTTTTACATTATGACGTCATAATGGAATTTTGCATTATGACATCATAATGGGATTTTGCATTATGACATCATAATGGAATGTTGCATTATGACATCATAATGGAATGTTGCATTATGACATCATAATGGAATTTTACATTATGACATCATAATGGAATGTTGCATTATGACATCATAATGGAATTTTACATTATGACATCATAATGGAATGTTGCATTATGACATCATAATGGAATTTTACATTATGACATCATAATGGAATGTTGCATTACGACATCATAATGGAATTTTACATTATGACATCATAATGGAATGTTGCATTACGACATCATAATGGAATTTTACATTATGACATCATAATGGAATGCTGCATTATGACATCATAATGGAATGTTGCATTATGACATCATAATGGAATTTTACATTATGACATCATAATGGAATTTTACATTATGACATCATAATGGAATTTTGCATTATGCCATCATAATGGAATTTTTACATTATGACATCATAATGGAATTTTGCATTATGACATCATAATGGAATTTTACATTATGACATCATAATGGAATTTTACATTATGACATCATAATGGAATTTTGCATTATGATATCATAATAAAATTTTTACATTATGACATCATAATGGAATTTTGCATTATGACATCATAATGGAATGTTACATTATGACATCATAATGGAATCTTGCATTATGACATCATAATGGAATTTTACATTATGACATCATAATGGAATGTTGCATTATTACATCATAATGGAATTTTACATTAGCCATCATAATGGAATGTTGCATTATGACATCATAATGGAATTTTGCATTATGACATCATAATGGAATGTTGCATTATGACATCATAATGGAATTTTGCATTATGACATCATAATGGAATTTTACATTATGACATCATAATGGAATTTTGCATTATGACATCATAATGGAATGTTACATTATGACATCATAATGGAATGTCACATTATGACATCATAATGGAATGTTGCATTATGACATCATATTGGAATGTTGCATCATGACATGATAATGGAATTTTGCATTATGACATAATGGAATGTTGCATTATGACATCATAATGGAATTTTACATTATGCCATAATAATGGAATTTTTACATAATGACATCATAATGGAATTTTGCATTATGCCATAATAATGGAATTTTTACATTATGACATCATAATGGAATTTTGCATTATGACATCGTAATGGAATTTTTACATTATGACGTCATAATGGAATTTTGCATTATGACATCATAATGGGATTTTGCATTATGACATCATAATGGAATGTTGCATTATGACATCATAATGGAATTTTACATTATGACATCATAATGGAATGTTGCATTACAAAATCATAATGGAATTTTACATTATGACATCATAATGGAATGCTGCATTATGACATCATAATGGAATGTTGCATTATGACATCATAATGGAATTTTACATTATGACATCATAATGGAATTTTACATTATGACATCATAATGGAATTTTGCATTATGCCATCATAATGGAATTTTGCATTATGCCATCATAATGGAATTTTTACATTATGACATCATAATGGAATTTTGCATTATGACATCATAATGGAACTTTACATTATGACATCATAATGGAATTTTACATTATGACATCATAATGGAATTTTGCATTATGATATCATAATAAAATTTTTACATTATGACATCATAATGGAATTTTGCATTATGACATCATAATGGAATGTTGCATTATGACATGATAATGGAATTTTGCATTATGACATCATAATGGAATGTTGCATTATGACATCATAATGGAATTTTACATTATGACATCATAATGGAATTTTACATTATGACATCATAATGGAATTTTGCATTATGCCATCATAATGGAATTTTTACATTATGACATCATAATGGAATTTTGCATTATGACATCATAATGGAATTTTACATTATGACATCATAATGGAATTTTACATTATGACATCATAATGGAATTTTGCATTATGATATCATAATAAAATTTTTACATTATGACATCATAATGGAATTTTGCATTATGACATCATTATGGAATTTTGCATTATGACATCATAATGGACTTTTACATTATGACATCATAATGGAATTTTGCATTATGACATTGTAATGGAATTTTTACATTATGACATCATAATGGAATTTTGCATTATGACATCGTAATGGAATTTTTACATTATGACGTCAAAATGGAATTTTGCATTATGACATCATAATGGGATTTTGCATTATGACATCATAATGGAATGCTGCATTATGACATCATAATGGAATGTTGCATTATGACATCATAATGGAATTTTACATTATGACATCATAATGGAATGTTGCATTATGACATCATAATGGAATTTTACATTATGACATCATAATGGAATGTTGCATTATGACATCATAATGGAATTTTACATTATGACATCATAATGGAATGTTGCATTACGACATCATAATGGAATTTTACATTATGACATCATAATGGAATGTTGCATTACGACATCATAATGGAATGTTACATTATGACATCATAATGGAATGCTGCATTATGACATCATAATGGAATGTTGCATTATGACATCGTAATGGAATTTTACATTATGACATCATAATGGAATTTTACATTATGACATCATAATGGAATTTTGCATTATGCCATCATAATGGAATTTTTACATTATGACTTCATAATAGAATGTTGCATTATGACATCATAATGGAATTTTGCATTATGACATCATAATGGAATTTTGCATTATGACATCATAATGGAATGTTGCATTATGGCATCATAATGGAATGTTGCATTATGACATCATAATGGAATTTTGCATTATTACATCATAATGGAATGTTGCATTATGACATCATAATGGAATGTTGCATTATGACATCATAATGGAATGTTACATTATGACATCATAATGGAATTTTGCATTATGACATCATAATGGAATTTTACATTATGACATCATAATGGAATGTTGCATTACGACATCATAATGGAATTTTACATTATGACATCATAATGGAATGTTGCATTACGACATCATAATGGAATTTTACATTATGACATCATAATGGAATGCTGCATTATGACATCATAATGGAATGTTGCATTATGACATCATAATGGAATTTTACATTATGACATCATAATGGAATTTTACATTATGACATCATAATGGAATTTTGCATTATGCCATCATAATGGAATTTTTACATTATGACATCATAATGGAATTTTGCATTATGACATCATAATGGAATTTTACATTATGACATCATAATGGAATTTTACATTATGACATCATAATGGAATTTTGCATTATGATAGCATAATAAAATTTTTACATTATGACATCATAATGGAATTTTGCATTATGACATCATAATGGAATGTTGCATTATGACATGATAATGGAATTTTGCATTATGACATCATAATGGAATGTTGCATTATGACATCATAATGGAATTTTACATTATGACATCGTAATGGAATTTTACATTATGACATCATAATGGAATTTTGCATTATGCCATCATAATGGAATTTTTACATTATGACATCATAATGGAATTTTGCATTATGACATCATAATGGAATTTTACATTATGACATCATAATGGAATGTTACATTATGACATCATAATGGAGTTTTGCATTATGATATCATAATAAAATTTTTACATTATGACATCATAATGGAATTTTGCATTATGACATCATAATGGAATTTTGCATTATGACATCATAATGGAATTTTACATTATGACATCATAATGGAATTTTGCATTATGACATTGTAATGGAATTTTTACATTATGACATCATAATGGAATTTTGCATTATGACATCGTAATGGAATTTTTACATTATGACATCATAATGGAATTTTGCATTATGACATCATAATGGGATTTTGCATTATGACATCATAATGGAATGTTGCATTATGACATCATAATGGAATGTTGCATTATGACATCATAATGGAATTTTACATTATGACATCATAATGGAATGTTGCATTATGACATCATAATGGAATTTTACATTATGACATCATAATGGAATGTTGCATTATGACATCATAATGGAATTTTACATTATGACATCATAATGGAATGTTGCATTACGACATCATAATGGAATTTTACATTATGACATCATAATGGAATGTTGCATTACGACATCATAATGGAATTTTACATTATGACATCATAATGGAATGCTGCATTATGACATCATAATGGAATGTTGCATTATGACATCATAATGGAATTTTACATTATGACATCATAATGGAATTTTACATTATGACATCATAATGGAATTTTGCATTATGCCATCATAATGGAATTTTTACATTATGACATCATAATGGAATTTTGCATTATGACATCATAATGGAATTTTACATTATGACATCATAATGGAATTTTACATTATGACATCATAATGGAATTTTGCATTATGATATCATAATAAAATTTTTACATTATGACATCATAATGGAATTTTGCATTATGACATCATAATGGAATGTTACATTATGACATCATAATGGAATGTTGCATTATGACATCATAATGGAATTTTACATTATGACATCATAATGGAATGTTGCATTATTACATCATAATGGAATTTTACATTAGCCATCATAATGGAATGTTGCATTATGACATCATAATGGAATTTTGCATTATGACATCATAATGGAATGTTGCATTATGACATCATAATGGAATTTTGCATTATGACATCATAATGGAATTTTACATTATGACATCATAATGGAATTTTGCATTATGACATCATAATGGAATGTTACATTATGACATCATAATGGAATGTCACATTATGACATCATAATGGAATGTTGCATTATGACATCATATTGGAATGTTGCATCATGACATGATAATGGAATTTTGCATTATGACATAATGGAATGTTGCATTATGACATCATAATGGAATTTTACATTATGCCATAATAATGGAATTTTTACATAATGACATCATAATGGAATTTTGCATTATGCCATAATAATGGAATTTTTACATTATGACATCATAATGGAATTTTGCATTATGACATCGTAATGGAATTTTTACATTATGACGTCATAATGGAATTTTGCATTATGACATCATAATGGGATTTTGCATTATGACATCATAATGGAATGTTGCATTATGACATCATAATGGAATTTTACATTATGACATCATAATGGAATGTTGCATTATGACATCATAATGGAATTTTACATTATGACATCATAATGGAATGTTGCATTACAAAATCATAATGGAATTTTACATTATGACATCATAATGGAATGCTGCATTATGACATCATAATGGAATGTTGCATTATGACATCATAATGGAATTTTACATTATGACATCATAATGGAATTTTGCATTATGCCATCATAATGGAATTTTTACATTATGACATCATAATGGAATTTTGCATTATGACATCATAATGGAACTTTACATTATGACATCATAATGGAATTTTACATTATGACATCATAATGGAATTTTGCATTATGATATCATAATAAAATTTTTACATTATGACATGATAATGGAATTTTGCATTATGACATCATAATGGAATGTTGCATTATGACATGATAATGGAATTTTGCATTATGACATCATAATGGAATGTTGCATTATGACATCATAATGGAATTTTACATTATGACATCATAATGGAATTTTACATTATGACATCATAATGGAATTTTGCATTATGCCATCATAATGGAATTTTTACATTATGACATCATAATGGAATTTTGCATTATGACATCATAATGGAATTTTACATTATGACATCATAATGGAATTTTACATTATGACATCATAATGGAATTTTGCATTATGATATCATAATAAAATTTTTACATTATGACATCATAATGGAATTTTGCATTATGACATCATAATGGAATTTTGCATTATGACATCATAATGGACTTTTACATTATGACATCATAATGGAATTTTGCATTATGACATTGTAATGGAATTTTTACATTATGACATCATAATGGAATTTTGCATTATGACATCGTAATGGAATTTTTACATTATGACGTCATAATGGAATTTTGCATTATGACATCATAATGGGATTTTGCATTATGACATCATAATGGAATGTTGCATTATGACATCATAATGGAATGTTGCATTATGACATCATAATGGAATTTTACATTATGACATCATAATGGAATGTTGCATTATGACATCATAATGGAATTTTACATTATGACATCATAATGGAATGTTGCATTATGACATCATAATGGAATTTTACATTATGACATCATAATGGAATGTTGCATTACGACATCATAATGGAATTTTACATTATGACATCATAATGGAATGTTGCATTACGACATCATAATGGAATGTTACATTATGACATCATAATGGAATGCTGCATTATGACATCATAATGGAATGTTGCATTATGACATCATAATGGAATTTTACATTATGACATCATAATGGAATTTTACATTATGACATCATAATGGAATTTTGCATTATGCCATCATAATGGAATTTTTACATTATGACTTCATAATAGAATGTTGCATTATGACATCATAATGGAATTTTGCATTATGACATCATAATGGAATGTTGCATTATGACATCATAATGGAATTTAGCATTATTACATCATAATGGAATGTTGCATTATGACATCATAATGGAATGTTGCATTATGACAACATAATGGAATGTTACATTATGACATCATAATGGAATTTTGCATTATGACATCATAATGGAATGTTACATTATGACATCATAATGGAATTTTACATTATGACATCATAATGGCATTTTGCATTATGACATCATAATGGAATTTTTACATTATGACATCATAATGGAATTTAGCATTATGACATCATAATGGAATTTTGCATTATGACATCATAATGGAATTTTTACATTTTGACATCATAATGGAATTTTGCATTATGACATCATTATGGAATGTTGCATTATGACATCATAATGGAATGTTACATTATGACATCATAATGGAATGTTACATTATGACATC
The DNA here is from genome assembly GCF_035609145.1 of Eleutherodactylus coqui. Taxonomy (NCBI): domain Eukaryota; kingdom Metazoa; phylum Chordata; class Amphibia; order Anura; family Eleutherodactylidae; genus Eleutherodactylus; species Eleutherodactylus coqui. The sequence goes on along the minus strand of NC_089842.1, from coordinate 111,826,416 downwards.
ATAATGGAATTTTGCATTATGACATCATAATGGAATGTTACATTATGACATCATTATAGAATTTTACATTATGACATCATAATGGCATTTTGCATTATGACATCATAATGGAATTTTTACATTATGACATCATAATGGAATTTAGCATTATGACATCATAATGGAATTTTGCATTATGACATCATAATGGAATTTTTACATTATGACATCATAATGGAATTTTGCATTATGACATCATTATGGAATTTTGCATTATGACATCATAATGGAATTTTTCCATTATGACATCATAATGGAATGTTGCATTATGACATCATAATGGAATTTTTACATTATGACATCATAATGGAATTTTGCATTATGACATCATAATGGAATGTTACATTATGACATCATAACGGAATGTTGCATTATGACATCATAATGGCATTTTGCATTATGACATCATAATGGAATTTTGCATTATGACATCATAATGGAATTTTGCATTATGACATCATAATGGAATTTTACATTATGACATCATAATGGAATGTTGCATTATAACATCATAATGGGATTTTGCATTATGACATCATAATGGAATGTTGCATTATGACATCATAATGGAATTTTACATTATGACATCATAATGGAATTTTACAATACGACATCATAATGGAATGTTGCATTATGACATCATAATGGAATTTTGCATTATGACATCATTATGGAATTTTGCATTATGACATCCTAATTGAATGTTACATTATGACATCATAATGGAATTTTGCATTATGACATCATAATGGAATGTTGCATTATGACATCATAATGGAATTTTACATTATGACATCATAATGGAATTTTGCATTATGACATCATAATGGAATTTTTACATTATGACATCATAATGGAATTTTGCATTATGACATCATAATGGAATTTTTACATTATGACATCATAATGGAATTTTGCATTATAACATCATAATGGCATTTTGCATTATGACATCATAATGGAATGTCGCATTATGACATCATAATGGAATTTTGCATTATGACATCATAATGGAATGTTGCATTATGACATCATAATGGAATTTTGAATTATGACATCATAATGGAATTTTGCATTATGACATCATAATGGAATTTTACATTATGACATCATAATGGAATTTTACATTATGACATCATAATGGAATTTTGCATTATGCCATCATAATGGAATTTTTACATTATGACATCATAATGGAATGTTGCATTATTACATCATAATGGAATTTTACATTATGCCATCATAATGGAATGTTGCATTATGACATCATAATGGAATTTTGCATTATGACATCATAATGGAATTTTACATTATGACATCATAATGGAATTTTACATTATGACATCATAATGGAATTTTGCATTATGATATCATAATAAAATTTTTACATTATGACATCATAATGGAATTTTGCATTATGACATCATAATGGAATTTTGCATTATGACATCATAATGGACTTTTACATTATGACATCATAATGGAATTTTGCATTATGACATTGTAATGGAATTTTTACATTATGACATCATAATGGAATTTTGCATTATGACATCGTAATGGAATTTTTACATTATGACGTCATAATGGAATTTTGCATTATGACATCATAATGGGATTTTGCATTATGACATCATAATGGAATGTTGCATTATTACATCATAATGGAATTTTACATTATGCCATCATAATGGAATGTTGCATTATGACATCATAATGGAATTTTGCATTATGACATCATAATGGAATGTTGCATTATGACATGATAATGGAATTTTGCATTATGACATCATAATGGAATGTTGCATTATGACATCATAATGGAATTTTACATTATGACATCATAATGGAATTTTACATTATGACATCATAATGGAATTTTGCATTATGCCATCATAATGGAATTTTTACATTATGACATCATAATGGAATTTTGCATTATGACATCATAATGGAATTTTACATTATGACATCATAATGGAATTTTACATTATGACATCATAATGGAATTTTGCAGAATGATATCATAATAAAATTTTTACATTATGACATCATAATGGAATTTTGCATTATGACATCATAATGGAATGTTGCATTATGACATCATAATGGAATTTTACATTATGACATCATAATGGAATTTTGCATTATGACATCATAATGGAATTTTGCATTATGACATCATAATGGAATTTTGCATTATGACATCATAATGGAATGTTACATTATGACATCGTAATGGAATTTTACATTATGACATCATAATGGAATTTTGCATTATGACATCATAATGGAATTTTACATTATGACATCATAATGGAATTTTGCATTATGACATCATTATGGAATTTTGCATTATGACATCCTAATTAAATGTTACATTATGACATCATAATGGAATTTTGCATGGAATGGAATGTTGCATTATGACATCATAATGGAATTTTGCATTATGACATCATTATGGAATTTTGCATTATGACATCCTAATTAAATGTTACATTATGACATCATAATGGAATTTTGCATTATGACATCATAATGGAATGTTGCATTATGACATCATAATGGAATTTTGCATTATGACATCATAATGGAATTTTTACATTATGACATCATAATGGAATTTTGCATTATGACATCATTATGGAATTTTGCATTATGACATCATAATGGAATTTTTCCATTATGACATCATAATGGAATGTTGCATTATGACATCATAATGGAATTTTTACATTATGACATCATAATGGAATTTTGCATTATGACATCATAATGGAATGTTACATTATGACATCATAACGGAATGTTGCATTATGACATCATAATGGCATTTTGCATTATGACATCATAATGGAATTTTGCATTATGACATCATAATGGAATTTTGCATTATGACATCATAATGGAATTTTACATTATGACATCATAATGGAATTTTACATTATGACATCATAATGGAATTTTGCATTATGACATCATAATGGAATTTTGCATTATGACATCATAATGGAATGTTACATTATGACATCGTAATGGAATTTTACATTATGACATCATAATGGAATTTTGCATTATGACATCATAATGGAATTTTGCATTATGACATCATAATGGAATTTTACATTATGACATCATAATGGAATTTTGCATTATGACATCATAATGGAATGTTACATTATGACATCGTAATGGAATTTTACATTATGACATCATAATGGAATTTTGCATTATGACATCATAATGGAATTTTACATTATGACATCATAATGGAATTTTGCATTATGACATCATAATGGAATTTTACATTATGACATCATAATGGAATTTTGCATTATGACATTGTAATGGAATTTTTACATTATGACATCATAATGGAATTTTGCATTATGACATCGTAATGGAATTTTTACATTATGACGTCATAATGGAATTTTGCATTATGACATCATAATGGGATTTTGCATTATGACATCATAATGGAATGTTGCATTATGAAATCTTAATGGAATGTTGCATTATGACATCATAATGGAATGTTGCATTATGACATCATAATGGAATTTTACATTATGACATCATAATGGAATGTTGCATTATGACATCATAATGGAATTTTACATTATGACATCATAATGGAATGTTGCATTACGACATCATAATGGAATTTTACATTACGACATCATAATGGAATGCTGCATTATGACATCATAATGGAATGTTGCATTACGACATCATAATGGAATGCTGCATTATGACATCATAATGGAATGTTGCATTATGACATCATAATGGAATTTTACATTATGACATCATAATGGAATTTTACATTATGACATCATAATGGAATTTTGCATTATGCCATCATAATGGAATTTTTACATTATGACTTCATAATAGAATGTTGCATTATGACATCATAATGGAATTTTGCATTATGACATCATAATGGAATTTTACATTATGACATCATAATGGAATTTTACATTATGACATCATAATGGAATTTTGCATTATGCCATCATAATGGAATTTTTACATTATGACTTCATAATAGAATGTTGCATTATGACATCATAATGGAATTTTGCATTATGACATCATAATGGAATTTTGCATTATGACATCATAATGGAATGTTGCATTATGGCATCATAATGGAATGTTGCATTATGACATCATAATGGAATGTTGCATTACGACATCATAATGGAATGTTACATTACGACATCATAATGGAATGTTACATTACGACATCATAATGGAATGCTGCATTATGACATCATAATGGAATGTTGCATTATGACATCATAATGGAATTTTACATTATGACATCATAATGGAATTTTACATTATGACATCATAATGGAATTTTGCATTATGACATCATAATGGAATGTTGCATTATGACATCATAATGGAATGTTGCATTATGACATCATAATGGAATGTTACATTATGACATCATAATGGAATTTTGCATTATGACATCATAATGGAATGTTACATTATGACATCATAATGGAATTTTACATTATGACATCATAATGGCATTTTGCATTATGACATCATAATGGAATTTTTACATTATGACATCATAATGGAATTTAGCATTATGACATCATAATGGAATTTTGCATTATGACATCATAATGGAATTTTTACATTTTGACATCATAATGGAATTTTGCATTATGACATCATTATGGAATGTTGCATTATGACATCATAATGGAATGTTACATTATGACATCATAATGGAATGTTACATTATGACATCATAATGGAATTTTGCATTATGACATCATAATGGAATGTTACATTATGACATCATAATGGAATTTTACATTATGACATCATAATGGCATTTTGCATTATGACATCATAATGGAATTTTTACATTATGACATCATAATGGAATTTAGCATTATGACATCATAATGGAATTTTGCATTATGACATCATAATGGAATTTTTACATTATGACATCATAATGGAATTTTGCATTATGACATCATTATGGAATTTTGCATTATGACATCATAATGGAATTTTTCCATTATGACATCATAATGGAATTTTGCATTATGACATCATAATGGAATTTTGCATTATGACATCATAATGGAATTTTACATTATGACATCATAATGGAATGTTGCATTATAACATCATAATGGGATTTTGCATTATGACATCATAATGGAATGTTGCATTATGACATCATAATGGAATTTTACATTATGATATCATAATGGAATTTTACAATACGACATCATAATGGAATGTTGCATTATGACATCATAATGGAATTTTGCATTATGACATCATTATGGAATTTTGCATTATGACATCCTAATTGAATGTTACATTATGACATCATAATGGAATTTTGCATTATGACATCATAATGGAATGTTGCATTATGACATCATAATGGAATTTTACATTATTACATCATAATGGAATTTTACATTATGCCATCATAATGGAATGTTGCATTATGACATCATAATAGAATTTTGCATTATGACATCATTATGGAATTTTGCATTATGACATCCTAATTGAATGTTACATTATGACATCATAATGGAATTTTGCATTATGACATCATAATGGAATTTTACATTATGACATCATAATGGAATGTTGCATTATGACATCATAATGGAATTTTACATTATGACATCATAATGGAATGTTGCATTACGACATCATAATGGAATTTTACATTATGACATCATAATGGAATGTTGCATTACGACATCATAATGGAATGTTACATTATGACATCATAATGGAATGCTGCATTATGACATCATAATGGAATGTTGCATTATGACATCATAATGGAATTTTACATTATGACATCATAATGGAATTTTACATTATGACATCATAATGGAATTTTGCATTATGCCATCATAATGGAATTTTTACATTATGACTTCATAATAGAATGTTGCATTATGACATCATAATGGAATTTTGCATTATGACATCATAATGGAATTTTACATTATGACATCATAATGGAATTTTACATTATGACATCATAATGGAATTTTGCATTATGCCATCATAATGGAATTTTTACATTATGACTTCATAATAGAATGTTGCATTATGACATCATAATGGAATTTTGCATTATGACATCATAATGGAATTTTGCATTATGACATCATAATGGAATGTTGCATTATGACATCATAATGGAATTTTACATTATGACATCATAATGGAATGTTGCATTACGACATCATAATGGAATGTTACATTATGACATCATAATGGAATGCTGCATTATGACATCATAATGGAATGTTGCATTATGACATCATAATGGAATTTTACATTATGACATCATAATGGAATTTTACATTATGACATCATAATGGAATTTTGCATTATGACATCATAATGGAATGTTGCATTATGACATCATAATGGAATGTTGCATTATGACATCATAATGGAATGTTACATTATGACATCATAATGGAATTTTGCATTATGACATCATAATGGAATGTTACATTATGACATCATAATGGAATTTTACATTATGACATCATAATGGCATTTTGCATTATGACATCATAATGGAATTTTTACATTATGACATCATAATGGAATTTAGCATTATGACATCATAATGGAATTTTGCATTATGACATCATAATGGAATTTTTACATTTTGACATCATAATGGAATTTTGCATTATGACATCATTATGGAATGTTGCATTATGACATCATAATGGAATGTTACATTATGACATCATAATGGAATGTTACATTATGACATCATAATGGAATTTTGCATTATGACATCATAATGGAATGTTACATTATGACATCATAATGGAATTTTACATTATGACATCATAATGGCATTTTGCATTATGACATCATAATGGAATTTTTACATTATGACATCATAATGGAATTTAGCATTATGACATCATAATGGAATTTTGCATTATGACATCATAATGGAATTTTTACATTATGACATCATAATGGAATTTTGCATTATGACATCATTATGGAATTTTGCATTATGACATCATAATGGAATTTTTCCATTATGACATCATAATGGAATGTTGCATTATGACATCATAATGGAATTTTTACATTATGACATCATAATGGAATTTTGCATTATGACATCATAATGGAATGTTACATTATGACATCATAACGGAATGTTGCATTATGACATCATAATGGCATTTTGCATTATGACATCATAATGGAATTTTGCATTATGACATCATAATGGAATTTTGCATTATGACATCATAATGGAATTTTACATTATGACATCATAATGGAATGTTGCATTATAACATCATAATGGAATTTTGCATTATGACATCATTATGGAATTTTGCATTATGACATCCTAATTGAATGTTACATTATGACATCATAATGGAATTTTGCATTATGACATCATAATGGAATGTTGCATTATGACATCATAATGGAATTTTACATTATTACATCATAATGGAATTTTACATTATGCCATCATAATGGAATGTTGCATTATGACATCATAATGGAATTTTGCATTATGACATCATTATGGAATTTTGCATTATGACATCCTAATTGAATGTTACATTATGACATCATAATGGAATTTTGCATTATGACATCATAATGGAATGTTGCATTATGACATCATAATGGAATTTTACATTATTACATCATAATGGAATTTTACATTATGCCATCATAATGGAATGTTGCATTATGACATCATAATGGAATTTTGCATTATGACATCATAATGGAATGTTGCATTATGACATGATAATGGAATTTTGCATTATGACATCATAATGGAATGTTGCATTATGACATCATAATGGAATTTTACATTATGACATCATAATGGAATTTTACATTATGACATCATAATGGAATTTTGCATTATGCCATCATAATGGAATTTTTACATTATGACATCATAATGGAATTTTGCATTATGACATCATAATGGAATTTTACATTATGACATCATAATGGAATTTTACATTATGACATCATAGTGGAATTTTGCATTATGATATCATAATAAAATTTTTACATTATGACATCATAATGGAATTTTGCATTATGACATCATAATGGAATGTTGCATTATGACATCATAATGGAATTTTGCATTATGACATCATAATGGAATTTTGCATTATGACATCATAATGGAATTTTGCATTATGACATCATAATGGAATTTTTACATTATGACATCATAATGGAATTTTTACATTATGACATCATAATGGAATTTTGCATTATGACATCATAATGGAATGTTACATTTTGACATCATAATGGAATGTCACATTATGACATCATAATGGAATTTTGCATTATGACATCATAATGGAATGTTACATTATGACATCGTAATGGAATTTTACATTATGACATCATAATGGAATTTTGCATTATGACATCATAATGGAATTTTACATTATGACATCATAATGGAATTTTGCATTATGACATCATAATGGAATTTTACATTATGACATCATAATGGAATTTTGCATTATGACATTGTAATGGAATTTTTACATTATGACATCATAATGGAATTTTGCATTATGACATCGTAATGGAATTTTTACATTATGACGTCATAATGGAATTTTGCATTATGACATCATAATGGGATTTTGCATTATGACATCATAATGGAATGTTGCATTATGAAATCTTAATGGAATGTTGCATTATGACATCATAATGGAATGTTGCATTATGACATCATAATGGAATTTTACATTATGACATCATAATGGAATGTTGCATTACGACATCATAATGGAATTTTACATTATGACATCATAATGGAATGTTGCATTACGACATCATAATGGAATGTTACATTATGACATCATAATGGAATGCTGCATTATGACATCATAATGGAATGTTGCATTATGACATCATAATGGAATTTTACATTATGACATCATAATGGAATTTTACATTATGACATCATAATGGAATTTTGCATTATGCCATCATAATGGAATTTTTACATTATGACTTCATAATAGAATGTTGCATTATGACATCATAATGGAATTTTGCATTATGACATCATAATGGAATTTTGCATTATGACATCATAATGGAATGTTGCATTATGGCATCATAATGGAATGTTGCATTATGACATCATAATGGAATTTTGCATTATTACATCATAATGGAATGTTGCATTATGACATCATAATGGAATGTTGCATTATGACATCATAATGGAATGTTACATTATGACATCATAATGGAATTTTGCATTATGACATCATAATGGAATGTTACATTATGACATCATAATGGAATTTTACATTATGACATCATAATGGCATTTTGCATTATGACATCATAATGGAATTTTTACATTATGACATCATAATGGAATTTAGCATTATGACATCATAATGGAATTTTTACATTATGACATCATAATGGAATTTTGCATTATGACATCATAATGGAATGTTACATTATGACATCATAACGGAATGTTGCATTATGACATCATAATGGCATTTTGCATTATGACATCATAATGGAATGTTGCATTATGACATCATAATGGAATTTTGCATTATGACATCATTATGAAATTTTGCATTATGACATCCTAATTGAATGTTACATTATGACATCATAATGGAATTTTGCATTATGACATCATAATGGAATGTTGCATTATGACATCATAATGGAATTTTACATTATGACATCATAATGGAATTTTGCATTATGACATCATAATGGAATTTTTACATTATGACATCATAATGGAATTTTGCATTATGACATCATAATGGAATTTTGCATTATAACATCATAATGGCATTTTGCATTATGACATCATAATGGAATGTCACATTATGACATCATAATGGAATTTTGCATTATGACATCATAATGGAATGTTGCATTATGACATCATAATGGAATTTTGAATTATGACATCATAATGGAATTTTGCATTATGACATCATAATGGAATTTTACATTATGACATCATAATGGAATTTTACATTATGACATCATAATGGAATTTTGCATTATGCCATCATAATGGAATTTTTACATTATGACATCATAATGGAATGTTGCATTATTACATCATAATGGAATTTTACATTATGCCATCATAATGGAATGTTGCATTATGACATCATAATGGAATTTTGCATTATGACATCATAATGGAATGTTGCATTATGACATGATAATGGAATTTTGCATTATGACATCATAATGGAATGTTGCATTATGACATCATAATGGAATTTTACATTATGACATCATAATGGAATTTTACATTATGACATCATAATGGAATTTTGCATTATGCCATCATAATGGAATTTTTACATTATGACATCATAATGGAATTTTGCATTATGACATCCTAATTGAATGTTACATTATGACATCATAATGGAATTTTGCATTATGACATCATAATGGAATGTTGCATTATGACATCATAATGGAATTTTACATTATTACATCATAATGGAATTTTACATTATGCCATCATAATGGAATGTTGCATTATGACATCATTATGGAATTTTGCACTATGACATCCTAATTGAATGTTACATTATGACATCATAATGGAATTTTGCATTATGACATCATAATGGAATGTTGCATTATGACATCATAATGGAATTTTACATTATTACATCATAATGGAATTTTACATTATGCCATCATAATGGAATGTTGCATTATGACATCATAATGGAATTTTGCATTATGACATCATAATGGAATGTTGCATTATGACATGATAATGGAATTTTGCATTATGACATCATAATGGAATGTTGCATTATGACATCATAATGGAATTTTACATTATGACATCATAATGGAATTTTACATTATGACATCATAATGGAATTTTGCATTATGCCATCATAATGGAATTTTTACATTATGACATCATAATGGAATTTTGCATTATGACATCATAATGGAATTTTACATTATGACATCATAATGGAATTTTACATTATGACATCATAGTGGAATTTTGCATTATGATATCATAATAAAATTTTTACATTATGACATCATAATGGAATTTTGCATTATGACATCATAATGGAATGTTGCATTATGACATCATAATGGAATTTTGCATTATGACATCATAATGGAATTTTGCATTATGACATCATAATGGAATTTTTACATTATGACATCATAATGGAATTTTTACATTATGACATCATAATGGAATTTTGCATTATGACATCATAATGGAATGTTACATTATGACATCATAATGGAATGTCACATTATGACATCATAATGGAATTTTGCATTATGACATCATAATGGAATGTTACATTATGACATCGTAATGGAATTTTACATTTTGACATCATAATGGAATTTTGCATTATGACATCATAATGGAATTTTACATTATGACATCATAATGGAATGTTGCATTATGACATCATAATGGAATTTTGCATTATGACATCATAATGGAATGTTGCATTATGACATCATAATGGAATTTTGAATTATGACATCATAATGGAATTTTGCATTATGACATCATAATGGAATTTTACATTATGACATCATAATGGAATTTTACATTATGACATCATAATGGAATTTTGCATTATGCCATCATAATGGAATTTTTACATTATGACATCATAATGGAATGTTGTATTATTACATCATAATGGAATTTTACATTATGCCATCATAATGGAATGTTGCATTATGACATCATAATGGAATTTTGCATTATGACATCATAATGGAATGTTGCATTATGACATGATAATGGAATTTTGCATTATGACATCATAATGGAATGTTGCATTATGACATCATAATGGAATTTTACATTATGACATCATAATGGAATTTTACATTATGACATCATAATGGAATTTTGCATTATGCCATCATAATGGAATTTTTACATTATGACATCATAATGGAATTTTGCATTATGACATCATTATGGAATTTTACATTATGACATCATAATGGAATTTTACATTATGACATCATAATGGAATTTTGCAGAATGATATCATAATAAAATTTTTACATTATGACATCATAATGGAATTTTGCATTATGACATCATAATGGAATGTTGCATTATGACATCATAATGGAATTTTACATTATGACATCATAATGGAATTTTGCATTATGACATCATAATGGAATTTTGCATTATGACATCATAATGGAATTTTGCATTATGACATCATAATGGAATGTTACATTATGACATCGTAATGGAATTTTACATTATGACATCATAATGGAATTTTGCATTATGACATCATAATGGAATTTTACATTATGACATCATAATGGAATTTTGCATTATGACATCATAATGGAATTTTACATTATGACATCATAATGGAATTTTGCATTATGACATCATAATGGAATTTTGCATTATGACATCATAATGGAATTTTACATTATGACATCATAATGGAATTTTGCATTATGACATCATAATGGAATTTTACATTATGACATCATAATGGAATTTTGCATTATGACATTGTAATGGAATTTTTACATTATGACATCATAATGGAATTTTGCATTATGACATCGTAATGGAATTTTTACATTATGACGTCATAATGGAATTTTGCATTATGACATCATAATGGGATTTTGCATTATGACATCATAATGGAATGTTGCATTATGAAATCTTAATGGAATGTTGCATTATGACATCATAATGGAATGTTGCATTATGACATCATAATGGAATTTTACATTATGACATCATAATGGAATGTTGCATTATGACATCATAATGGAATTTTACATTATGACATCATAATGGAATGTTGCATTACGACATCATAATGGAATTTTACATTATGACATCATAATGGAATGTTGCATTACGACATCATAATGGAATGCTGCATTATGACATCATAATGGAATGTTGCATTATGACATCATAATGGAATTTTACATTATGACATCATAATGGAATTTTGCATTATGCCATCATAATGGAATTTTTACATTATGACTTCATAATAGAATGTTGCATTATGACATCATAATGGAATTTTGCATTATGACATCATAATGGAATTTTACATTATGACATCATAATGGAATTTTACATTATGACATCATAATGGAATTTTGCATTATGCCATCATAATGGAATTTTTACATTATGACTTCATAATAGAATGTTGCATTATGACATCATAATGGAATTTTGCATTATGACATCATAATGGAATTTTGCATTATGACATCATAATGGAATGTTGCATTATGGCATCATAATGGAATGTTGCATTATGACATCATAATGGAATGTTGCATTACGACATCATAATGGAATGTTACATTATGACATCATAATGGAATGCTGCATTATGACATCATAATGGAATGTTGCATTATGACATCATAATGGAATTTTACATTATGACATCATAATGGAATTTTACATTATGACATCATAATGGAATTTTGCATTATGACATCATAATGGAATGTTGCATTATGACATCATAATGGAATGTTGCATTATGACATCATAATGGAATGTTACATTATGACATCATAATGGAATTTTGCATTATGACATCATAATGGAATGTTACATTATGACATCATAATGGAATTTTACATTATGACATCATAATGGCATTTTGCATTATGACATCATAATGGAATTTTTACATTATGACATCATAATGGAATTTAGCATTATGACATCATAATGGAATTTTGCATTATGACATCATAATGGAATTTTTACATTTTGACATCATAATGGAATTTTGCATTATGACATCATTATGGAATGTTGCATTATGACATCATAATGGAATGTTACATTATGACATCATAATGGAATGTTACATTATGACATCATAATGGAATTTTGCATTATGACATCATAATGGAATGTTACATTATGACATCATAATGGAATTTTACATTATGACATCATAATGGCATTTTGCATTATGACATCATAATGGAATTTTTACATTATGACATCATAATGGAATTTAGCATTATGACATCATAATGGAATTTTGCATTATGACATCATAATGGAATTTTTACATTATGACATCATAATGGAATTTTGCATTATGACATCATTATGGAATTTTGCATTATGACATCATAATGGAATTTTTCCATTATGACATCATAATGGAATGTTGCATTATGACATCATAATGGAATTTTTACATTATGACATCATAATGGAATTTTGCATTATGACATCATAATGGAATGTTACATTATGACATCATAACGGAATGTTGCATTATGACATCATAATGGCATTTTGCATTATGACATCATAATGGAATTTTGCATTATGACATCATAATGGAATTTTGCATTATGACATCATAATGGAATTTTACATTATGACATCATAATGGAATGTTGCATTATAACATCATAATGGGATTTTGCATTATGACATCATAATGGAATGTTGCATTATGACATCATAATGGAATTTTACATTATGATATCATAATGGAATTTTACAATACGACATCATAATGGAATGTTGCATTATGACATCATAATGGAATTTTGCATTATGACATCATTATGGAATTTTGCATTATGACATCCTAATTGAATGTTACATTATGACATCATAATGGAATTTTGCATTATGACATCATAATGGAATGTTGCATTATGACATCATAATGGAATTTTACATTATTACATCATAATGGAATTTTACATTATGCCATCATAATGGAATGTTGCATTATGACATCATAATGGAATTTTGCATTATGACATCATTATGGAATTTTGCATTATGACATCCTAATTGAATGTTACATTATGACATCATAATGGAATTTTGCATTATGACATCATAATGGAATTTTACATTATGACATCATAATGGAATGTTGCATTATGACATCATAATGGAATTTTACATTATGACATCATAATGGAATGTTGCATTACGACATCATAATGGAATTTTACATTATGACATCATAATGGAATGTTGCATTACGACATCATAATGGAATGTTACATTATGACATCATAATGGAATGCTGCATTATGACATCATAATGGAATGTTGCATTATGACATCATAATGGAATTTTACATTATGACATCATAATGGAATTTTACATTATGACATCATAATGGAATTTTGCATTATGCCATCATAATGGAATTTTTACATTATGACTTCATAATAGAATGTTGCATTATGACATCATAATGGAATTTTGCATTATGACATCATAATGGAATTTTACATTATGACATCATAATGGAATTTTACATTATGACATCATAATGGAATTTTGCATTATGCCATCATAATGGAATTTTTACATTATGACTTCATAATAGAATGTTGCATTATGACATCATAATGGAATTTTGCATTATGACATCATAATGGAATTTTGCATTATGACATCATAATGGAATGTTGCATTATGGCATCATAATGGAATGTTGCATTATGACATCATAATGGAATTTTACATTATGACATCATAATGGAATGTTGCATTACGACATCATAATGGAATGTTACATTATGACATCATAATGGAATGCTGCATTATGACATCATAATGGAATGTTGCATTATGACATCATAATGGAATTTTACATTATGACATCATAATGGAATTTTACATTATGACATCATAATGGAATTTTGCATTATGACATCATAATGGAATTTTGCATTATGACATCATAATGGAATGTTGCATTATGACATCATAATGGAATGTTGCATTATGACATCATAATGGAATGTTACATTATGACATCATAATGGAATTTTGCATTATGACATCATAATGGAATGTTACATTATGACATCATAATGGAATTTTACATTATGACATCATAATGGCATTTTGCATTATGACATCATAATGGAATTTTTACATTATGACATCATAATGGAATTTAGCATTATGACATCATAATGGAATTTTGCATTATGACATCATAATGGAATTTTTACATTTTGACATCATAATGGAATTTTGCATTATGACATCATTATGGAATGTTGCATTATGACATCATAATGGAATGTTACATTATGACATCATAATGGAATGTTACATTATGACATCATAATGGAATTTTGCATTATGACATCATAATGGAATGTTACATTATGACATCATAATGGAATTTTACATTATGACATCATAATGGCATTTTGCATTATGACATCATAATGGAATTTTTACATTATGACATCATAATGGAATTTAGCATTATGACATCATAATGGAATTTTGCATTATGACATCATAATGGAATTTTTACATTATGACATCATAATGGAATTTTGCATTATGACATCATTATGGAATTTTGCATTATGACATCATAATGGAATTTTTCCATTATGACATCATAATGGAATGTTGCATTATGACATCATAATGGAATTTTTACATTATGACATCATAATGGAATTTTGCATTATGACATCATAATGGAATGTTACATTATGACATCATAACGGAATGTTGCATTATGACATCATAATGGCATTTTGCATTATGACATCATAATGGAATTTTGCATTATGACATCATAATGGAATTTTGCATTATGACATCATAATGGAATTTTACATTATGACATCATAATGGAATGTTGCATTATAACATCATAATGGGATTTTGCATTATGACATCATAATGGAATGTTGCATTATGACATCATAATGGAATTTTACATTATGATATCATAATGGAATTTTACAATACGACATCATAATGGAATGTTGCATTATGACATCATAATGGAATTTTGCATTATGACATCATTATGGAATTTTGCATTATGACATCCTAATTGAATGTTACATTATGACATCATAATGGAATTTTGCATTATGACATCATAATGGAATGTTGCATTATGACATCATAATGGAATTTTACATTATTACATCATAATGGAATTTTACATTATGCCATCATAATGGAATGTTGCATTATGACATCATAATGGAATTTTGCATTATGACATCATTATGGAATTTTGCATTATGACATCCTAATTGAATGTTACATTATGACATCATAATGGAATTTTGCATTATGACATCATAATGGAATGTTGCATTATGACATCATAATGGAATTTTACATTATTACATCATAATGGAATTTTACATTATGCCATCATAATGGAATGTTGCATTATGACATCATAATGGAATTTTGCATTATGACATCATAGTGGAATTTTGCATTATGATATCATAATAAAATTTTTACATTATGACATCATAATGGAATTTTGCATTATGACATCATAATGGAATGTTGCATTATGACATCATAATGGAATTTTGCATTATGACATCATAATGGAATTTTGTATTATGACATCATAATGGAATTTTGCATTATGACATCATAATGGAATTTTTACATTATGACATCATAATGGAATTTTTACATTATGACATCATAATGGAATTTTGCATTATGACATCATAATGGAATGTTACATTTTGACATCATAATGGAATGTCACATTATGACATCATAATGGAATTTTGCATTATGACATCGTAATGGAATGTTACATTATGACATCGTAATGGAATTTTACATTATGACATCATAATGGAATTTTGCATTATGACATCATAATGGAATTTTACATTATGACATCATAATGGAATTTTGCATTATGACATCATAATGGAATTTTGCATTATGACATTGTAATGGAATTTTTACATTATGACATCATAATGGAATTTTGCATTATGACATCGTAATGGAATTTTTACATTATGACGTCATAATGGAATTTTGCATTATGACATCATAATGGGATTTTGCATTATGACATCATAATGGAATGTTGCATTATGAAATCTTAATGGAATGTTGCATTATGACATCATAATGGAATGTTGCATTATGACATCATAATGGAATTTTACATTATGACATCATAATGGAATGTTGCATTACGACATCATAATGGAATTTTACATTATGACATCATAATGGAATGTTGCATTACGACATCATAATGGAATGTTACATTATGACATCATAATGGAATGCTGCATTATGACATCATAATGGAATGTTGCATTATGACATCATAATGGAATTTTACATTATGACATCATAATGGAATTTTACATTATGACATCATAATGGAATTTTGCATTATGCCATCATAATGGAATTTTTACATTATGACTTCATAATAGAATGTTGCATTATGACATCATAATGGAATTTTGCATTATGACATCATAATGGAATTTTGCATTATGACATCATAATGGAATGTTGCATTATGGCATCATAATGGAATGTTGCATTATGACATCATAATGGAATTTTGCATTATTACATCATAATGGAATGTTGCATTATGACATCATAATGGAATGTTGCATTATGACATCATAATGGAATGTTACATTATGACATCATAATGGAATTTTGCATTATGACATCATAATGGAATGTTACATTATGACATCATAATGGAATATTACATTATGACATCATAATGGCATTTTGCATTATGACATCATAATGGAATTTTTACATTATGACATCATAATGGAATTTAGCATTATGACATCATAATGGAATTTTTACATTATGACATCATAATGGAATTTTGCATTATGACATCATAATGGAATGTTACATTATGACATCATAACGGAATGTTGCATTATGACATCATAATGGCATTTTGCATTATGACATCATAATGGAATTTTGCATTATGACATCATAATGGAATTTTGCATTATGACATCATAATGGAATTTTACATTATGACATCATAATGGAATGTTGCATTATAACATCATAATGGGATTTTGCATTATGACATCATAATGGAATGTTGCATTATGACATCATAATGGAATTTTACATTATGACATCATAATGGAATTTTACAATACGACATCATAATGGAATGTTGCATTATGACATCATAATGGAATTTTGCATTATGACATCATTATGAAATTTTGCATTATGACATCCTAATTGAATGTTACATTATGACATCATAATGGAATTTTGCATTATGACATCATAATGGAATGTTGCATTATGACATCATAATGGAATTTTACATTATGACATCATAATGAAATTTTGCATTATGACATCATAATGGAATTTTTACATTATGACATCATAATGGAATTTTGCATTATGACATCATAATGGAATTTTTACATTATGACATCATAATGGAATTTTGCATTATAACATCATAATGGCATTTTGCATTATGACATCATAATGGAATGTCACATTATGACATCATAATGGAATTTTGCATTATGACATCATAATGGAATGTTGCATTATGACATCATAATGGAATTTTGAATTATGACATCATAATGGAATTTTGCATTATGACATCATAATGGAATTTTACATTATGACATCATAATGGAATTTTACATTATGACATCATAATGGAATTTTGCATTATGCCATCATAATGGAATTTTTACATTATGACATCATAATGGAATGTTGCATTATTACATCATAATGGAATTTTACATTATGCCATCATAATGGAATGTTGCATTATGACATCATAATGGAATTTTGCATTATGACATCATAATGGAATGTTGCATTATGACATGATAATGGAATTTCGCATTATGACATCATAATGGAATGTTGCATTATGACATCATAATGGAATTTTACATTATGACATCATAATGGAATTTTACATTATGACATCATAATGGAATTTTGCATTATGCCATCATAATGGAATTTTTACATTATGACATCATAATGGAATTTTGCATTATGACATCCTAATTGAATGTTACATTATGACATCATAATGGAATTTTGCATTATGACATCATAATGGAATGTTGCATTATGACATCATAATGGAATTTTACATTATTACATCATAATGGAATTTTACATTATGCCATCATAATGGAATGTTGCATTATGACATCATTATGGAATTTTGCACTATGACATCCTAATTGAATGTTACATTATGACATCATAATGGAATTTTGCATTATGACATCATAATGGAATGTTGCATTATGACATCATAATGGAATTTTACATTATTACATCATAATGGAATTTTACATTATGCCATCATAATGGAATGTTGCATTATGACATCATAATGGAATTTTGCATTATGACATCATAATGGAATGTTGCATTATGACATGATAATGGAATTTTGCATTATGACATCATAATGGAATGTTGCATTATGACATCATAATGGAATTTTACATTATGACATCATAATGGAATTTTACATTATGACATCATAATGGAATTTTGCATTATGCCATCATAATGGAATTTTTACATTATGACATCATAATGGAATTTTGCATTATGACATCATAATGGAATTTTACATTATGACATCATAATGGAATTTTACATTATGACATCATAGTGGAATTTTGCATTATGATATCATAATAAAATTTTTACATTATGACATCATAATGGAATTTTGCATTATGACATCATAATGGAATGTTGCATTATGACATCATAATGGAATTTTGCATTATGACATCATAATGGAATTTTGCATTATGACATCATAATGGAATTTTTACATTATGACATCATAATGGAATTTTTACATTATGACATCATAATGGAATTTTGCATTATGACATCATAATGGAATGTTACATTATGACATCATAATGGAATGTCACATTATGACATCATAATGGAATTTTGCATTATGACATCATAATGGAATGTTACATTATGACATCGTAATGGAATTTTACATTTTGACATCATAATGGAATTTTGCATTATGACATCATAATGGAATTTTACATTATGACATCATAATGGAATTTTGCATTATGACATTGTAATGGAATTTTTACATTATGACATCATAATGGAATTTTGCATTATGACATCGTAATGGAATTTTTACATTATGACATCATAATGGAATTTTGCATTATGACATCATAATGGGATTTTGCATTATGACATCATAATGGAATGTTGCATTATGAAATCTTAATGGAATGTTGCATTATGACATCATAATGGAATGTTGCATTATGACATCATAATGGAATTTTACATTATGACATCATAATGGAATGTTGCATTATGACATCATAATGGAATTTTACATTATGACATCATAATGGAATGTTGCATTATGACATCATAATGGAATTTTACATTATGACATCATAATGGAATGTTGCATTACGACATCATAATGGAATTTTACATTATGACATCATAATGGAATGTTGCATTACGACATCATAATGGAATGTTACATTATGACATCATAATGGAATGCTGCATTATGACATCATAATGGAATGTTGCATTATGACATCATAATGGAATTTTACATTATGACATCATAATGGAATTTTACATTATGACATCATAATGGAATTTTGCATTATGCCATCATAATGGAATTTTTACATTATGACTTCATAATAGAATGTTGCATTATGACATCATAATGGAATTTTGCATTATGACATCATAATGGAATTTTGCATTATGACATCATAATGGAATTTTGCATTATGACATCATAATGGAATGTTGCATTATGGCATCATAATGGAATGTTGCATTATGACATCATAATGGAATTTTGCATTATTACATCATAATGGAATGTTGCATTATGACATCATAATGGAATGTTGCATTATGACATCATAATGGAATGTTACATTATGACATCATAATGGAATTTTGCATTATGACATCATAATGGAATGTTACATTATGACATCATAATGGAATTTTACATTATGACATCATAATGGCATTTTGCATTATGACATCATAATGGAATTTTTACATTATGACATCATAATGGAATTTAGCATTATGACATCATAATGGAATTTTTACATTTTGACATCATAATGGAATTTTGCATTATGACATCATTATGGAATGTTGCATTATGACATCATAATGGAATGTTACATTATGACATCATAATGGAATGTTACATTATGACATCATAATGGAATTTTGCATTATGACATCATAATGGAATGTTACATTATGACATCATAATGGAATTTTACATTATGACATCATAATGGCATTTTGCATTATGACATCATAATGGAATTTTTACATTATGACATCATAATGGAATTTAGCATTATGACATCATAATGGAATTTTGCATTATGACATCATAATGGAATTTTTACATTATGACATCATAATGGAATTTTGCATTATGACATCATTATGGAATTTTGCATTATGACATCATAATGGAATTTTTCCATTATGACATCATAATGGAATGTTGCATTATGACATCATAATGGAATTTTTACATTATGACATCATAATGGAATGTTACATTATGACATCATAACGGAATGTTGCATTATGACATCATAATGGCATTTTGCATTATGACATCATAATGGAATTTTGCATTATGACATCATAATGGAATTTTGCATTATGACATCATAATGGAATTTTACATTATGACATCATAATGGAATGTTGCATTATAACATCATAATGGGATTTTGCATTATGACATCATAATGGAATGTTGCATTATGACATCATAATGGAATTTTACATTATGACATCATAATGGAATTTTACAATACGACATCATAATGGAATGTTGCATTATGACATCATAATGGAATTTTGCATTATGACATCATTATGGAATTTTGCATTATGACATCCTAATTGAATGTTACATTATGACATCATAATGGAATTTTGCATTATGACATCATAATGGAATGTTGCATTATGACATCATAATGGAATGTTGCATTATGACATCATAATGGAATTTTGAATTATGACATCATAATGGAATTTTGCATTATGACATCATAATGGAATTTTACATTATGACATCATAATGGAATTTTACATTATGACATCATAATGGAATGTTGCATTATTACATCATAATGGAATTTTACATTATGCCATCATAATGGAATGTTGCATTATGACATCATAATGGAATTTTGCATTATGACATCATAATGGAATGTTGCATTATGACATGATAATGGAATTTTGCATTATGACATCATAATGGAATGTTGCATTATGACATCATAATGGAATTTTACATTATGACATCATAATGGAATTTTACATTATGACATCATAATGGAATTTTGCATTATGCCATCATAATGGAATTTTTACATTATGACATCATAATGGAATTTTGCATTATGACATCATAATGGAATTTTTACATTATGACATCATAAAGGAATTTAGCATTATGACATCATAATGGAATTTTGCATTATGACATCATAATGGAATTTTTACATTTTAACATCATAATGGAATTTTGCATTATGACATCATTATGGAATGTTGCATTATGACATCATAATGGAATGTTACATTATGACATCATAATGGAATGTTACATTATGACATCATAATGGAATTTTGCATTATGACATCATAATGGAATGTTACATTATGACATCATAATGGAATTTTACATTATGACATCATAATGGCATTTTGCATTATGACATCATAATGGAATTTAGCATTATGACATCATAATGGAATTTTGCATTATGACATCATAATGGAATTTTTACATTATGACATCATAATGGAATTTTGCATTATGACATCATTATGGAATTTTGCATTATGACATCATAATGGAATTTTTCCATTATGACATCATAATGGAATGTTGCATTATGACATCATAATGGAATTTTTACATTATGACATCATAATGGAATTTTGCATTATGACATCATAATGGAATGTTACATTATGACATCATAACGGAATGTTGCATTATGACATCATAATGGCATTTTGCATTATGACATCATAATGGAATTTTGCATTATGACATCATAATGGAATTTTGCATTATGACATCATAATGGAATTTTACATTATGACATCATAATGGAATTTTACATTATGACATCATAATGGAATGTTGCATTATAACATCATAATGGGATTTTGCATTATGACATCATAATGGAATGTTGCATTATGACATCATAATGGAATTTTACATTATGACATCATAATGGAATTTTACAATACGACATCATAATGGAATGTTGCATTATGACATCATAATGGAATTTTGCATTATGACATCATTATGGAATTTTGCATTATGACATCCTAATTGAATGTTACATTATGACATCATAATGGAATTTTGCATTATGACATCATAATGGAATGTTGCATTATGACATCATAATGGAATTTTACATTATGACATCATAATGGAATTTTGCATTATGACATCATAATGGAATTTTTACATTATGACATCATAATGGAATTTTGCATTATGACATCATAATGGAATTTTTACATTATGACATCATAATGGAATGTTGCATTATTACATCATAATGGAATTTTACATTATGCCATCATAATGGAATGTTGCATTATGACATGATAATGGAATTTTGCATTATGACATCATAATGAAATGTTGCATTATGACATGATAATGGAATTTTGCATTATGACATCATAATGGAATGTTGCATTATGACATCATAATGGAATTTTACATTATGACATCATAATGGAATTTTACATTATGACATCATAATGGAATTTTGCATTATGCCATCATAATGGAATTTTTACATTATGACATCATAATGGAATTTTGCATTATGACATCATAATGGAATTTTACATTATGACATCATAATGGAATTTTACATTATGACATCATAATGGAATTTTGCATTATGATATCATAATAAAATTTTTACATTATGACATCATAATGGAATTTTGCATTATGACATCATAATGGAATGTTGCATTATGACATCATAATGGAATTTTGCATTATGACATCATAATGGAATTTTGCATTATGACATCATAATGGAATTTTTACATTATGACATCATAATGGAATTTTTACATTATGACATCATAATGGATTTTTGCATTATGACATCATAATGGAATTTTGCATTATGACATCATAATGGAATGTTACATTATGACATCATAATGGAATTTTACATTATGACATCATAATGGAATTTTGCATTATGATATCATAATAAAATTTTTACATTATGACATCATAATGGAATTTTGCATTATGACATCATAATGGAATGTTGCATTATGACATCATAATGGAATTTTGCATTATGACATCATAATGGAATTTTTACATTATGACATCATAATGGAATTTTGCATTATGACATCGTAATGGAATTTTTACATTATGACGTCATAATGGAATTTTGCATTATGACATCATAATGGGATTTTGCATTATGACATCATAATGGAATGTTGCATTATGAAATCTTAATGGAATGTTGCATTATGACATCATAATGGAATGTTGCATTATGACATCATAATGGAATTTTACATTATGACATCATAATGGAATGTTGCATTATGACATCATAATGGAATTTTACATTATGACATCATAATGGAATGTTGCATTATGACATCATAATGGAATTTTACATTATGACATCATAATGGAATGTTGCATTACGACATCATAATGGAATTTTACATTATGACATCATAATGGAATGTTGCATTACGACATCATAATGGAATGTTACATTATGACATCATAATGGAATGCTGCATTATGACATCATAATGGAATGTTGCATTATGACATCATAATGGAATTTTACATTATGACATCATAATGGAATTTTACATTATGACATCATAATGGAATTTTGCATTATGCCATCATAATGGAATTTTTACATTATGACTTCATAATAGAATGTTGCATTATGACATCATAATGGAATTTTGCATTATGACATCATAATGGAATTTTGCATTATGACATCATAATGGAATTTTGCATTATGACATCATAATGGAATGTTGCATTATGGCATCATAATGGAATGTTGCATTATGACATCATAATGGAATTTTGCATTATTACATCATAATGGAATGTTGCATTATGACATCATAATGGAATGTTGCATTATGACATCATAATGGAATGTTACATTATGACATCATAATGGAATTTTGCATTATGACATCATAATGGAATGTTACATTATGACATCATAATGGAATTTTACATTATGACATCATAATGGCATTTTGCATTATGACATCATAATGGAATTTTTACATTATGACATCATAATGGAATTTAGCATTATGACATCATAATGGAATTTTGCATTATGACATCATAATGGAATTTTTACATTTTGACATCATAATGGAATTTTGCATTATGACATCATTATGGAATGTTGCATTATGACATCATAATGGAATGTTACATTATGACATCATAATGGAATGTTACATTATGACATCATAATGGAATTTTGCATTATGACATCATAATGGAATTGTACATTATGACATCATAATGGAATTTTGCATTATGACATCATAATGGCATTTTGCATTATGACATCATAATGGAATTTTTACATTATGACATCATAATGGAATTTAGCATTATGACATCATAATGGAATTTTGCATTATGACATCATAATGGAATTTTTACATTATGACATCATAATGGAATTTTGCATTATGACATCATTATGGAATTTTGCATTATGACATCATAATGGAATTTTTCCATTATGACATCATAATGGAATGTTGCATTATGACATCATAATGGAATTTTTACATTATGACATCATAATGGAATTTTGCATTATGACATCATTATGGAATTTTGCATTATGACATCATAATGGAATTTTTCCATTATGACATCATAATGGAATGTTACATTATGACATCATAATGGAATTTTACATTATGACATCATAATGGCATTTTGCATTATGACATCATAATGGAATTTTTACATTATGACATCATAATGGAATTTAGCATTATGACATCATAATGGAATTTTGCATTATGACATCATAATGGAATTTTTACATTATGACATCATAATGGAATTTTGCATTATGACATCATTATGGAATTTTGCATTATGACATCATAATGGAATTTTTCCATTATGACATCATAATGGAATGTTGCATTATGACATCATAATGGAATTTTTACATTATGACATCATAATGGAATTTTGCATTATGACATCATAATGGAATGTTACATTATGACATCATAACGGAATGTTGCATTATGACATCATAATGGCATTTTGCATTATGACATCATAATGGAATTTTGCATTATGACATCATAACGGAATTTTGCATTATGACATCATAATGGAATTTTGCATTATGACATCATAATGGAATTTTACATTATGACATCATAATGGAATGTTGCATTATAACATCATAATTAGATTTTGCATTATGACATCATAATGGAATGTTGCATTATGACATCATAATGGAATTTTACATTATGACATCATAATGGAATTTTACAATACGACATCATAATGGAATGTTGCATTATGACATCATAATGGAATTTTGCATTATGACATCATTATGGAATTTTGCATTATGACATCCTAATTGAATGTTACATTATGACATCATAATGGAATTTTGCATTATGACATCATAATGGAATGTTGCATTATGACATCATAATGGAATTTTACATTATGACATCATAATGGAATTTTGCATTATGACATCATAATGGAATTTTTACATTATGACATCATAATGGAATTTTGCATTATGACATCATAATGGAATTTTTACATTACGACATCATAATGGAATGTTGCATTATTACATCATAATGGAATTTTACATTATGCCATCATAATGGAATGTTGCATTATGACATCATAATGGAATTTTGCATTATGACATCATAATGGAATGTTGCATTATGACATGATAATGGAATTTTGCATTATGACATCATAATGGAATGTTGCATTATGACATCATAATGGAATTTTACATTATGACATCATAATGGAATTTTACATTATGACATCATAATGGAATTTTGCATTATGCCATCATAATGGAATTTTTACATTATGACATCATAATGGAATTTTGCATTATGACATCATAATGGAATTTTACATTATGACATCATAATGGAATTTTACATTATGACATCATAATGGAATTTTGCATTATGATATCATAATGGAATTTTGCATTATGATATCATAATAAAATTTTTACATTATGACATCATAATGGAATTTTGCATTATGACATCATAATGGAATGTTGCATTATGACATCATAATGGAATTTTGCATTATGACATCATAATGGAATTTTTACATTATGACATCATAATGGAATTTTTACATTATGACATCATAATGGAATTTTGCATTATGACATCATAATGGAATTTTGCATTATGACATCATAATGGAATGTTACATTATGACATCATAATGGAATTTTACATTATGACATCATAATGGAATTTTGCATTATGATATCATAATAAAATTTTTACATTATGACATCATAATGGAATTTTGCATTATGACATCATAATGGAATGTTGCATTATGACATCATAATGGAATTTTTCCATTATGACATCATAATGGAATGTTACATTATGACATCATAATGGAATTTTACATTATGACATCATAATGGCATTTTGCATTATGACATCATAATGGAATTTTTACATTATGACATCATAATGGAATTTAGCATTATGACATCATAATGGAATTTTGCATTATGACATCATAATGGAATTTTTACATTATGACATCATAATGGAATTTTGCATTATGACATCATTATGGAATTTTGCATTATGACATCATAATGGAATTTTTCCATTATGACATCATAATGGAATGTTGCATTATGACATCATAATGGAATTTTTACATTATGACATCATAATGGAATTTTGCATTATGACATCATAATGGAATGTTACATTATGACATCATAACGGAATGTTGCATTATGACATCATAATGGCATTTTGCATTATGACATCATAATGGAATTTTGCATTATGACATCATAATGGAATTTTGCATTATGACATCATAATGGAATTTTACATTATGACATCATAATGGAATTTTACATTATGACATCATAATGGAATGTTGCATTATAACATCATAATGGGATTTTGCATTATGACATCATAATGGAATGTTGCATTATGACATCATAATGGAATTTTACATTATGACATCATAATGGAATTTTACAATACGACATCATAATGGAATGTTGCATTATGACATCATAATGGAATTTTGCATTATGACATCATTATGGAATTTTGCATTATGACATCCTAATTGAATGTTACATTATGACATCATAATGGAATTTTGCATTATGACATCATAATGGAATGTTGCATTATGACATCATAATGGAATTTTACATTATGACATCATAATGGAATTTTGCATTATGACATCATAATGGAATTTTTACATTATGACATCATAATGGAATTTTGCATTATGACTAGAGATGAGCGAACACGTTCGGCCCCGCCCCTTTTTCGCCCGAACACCGAACTTTGCGAACACCTCGGTGTTCGGGCGAAAAAGTTCGGGGGCCGCCGTGGCAGCGCGGGGGGGTGCGGCGGGGAGTGGGGGGGAGAGGGAGAGAGAGAGGGCTCCCCCCTGTTCCCCGCTACTGCCGCCCGCGCCGCCGCGCATCTCCCCGCCCCCCGGCGGCACCCGGACACTTGCGCGCGAACACTGCAGTGTTCGCTAAAGCCGGTGTCCGGGTGCGGATGTGTCCGTTACGGACACGTTCGCTCATCTCTAATTATGACATCATAATGGAATTTTTACATTATGACATCATAATGGAATGTTGCATTATTACATCATAATGGAATTTTACATTATGCCATCATAATGGAATGTTGCATTATGACATCATAATGGAATTTTGCATTATGACATCATAATGGAATGTTGCATTATGACATGATAATGGAATTTTGCATTATGACATCATAATGGAATGTTGCATTATGACATCATAATGGAATTTTACATTATGACATCATAATGGAATTTTACATTATGACATCATAATGGAATTTTGCATTATGCCATCATAATGGAATTTTTACATTATGACATCATAATGGAATTTTGCATTATGACATCATAATGGAATTTTACATTATGACATCATAATGGAATTTTACATTATGACATCATAATGGAATTTTGCATTATGATATCATAATAAAATTTTTACATTATGACATCATAATGGAATTTTGCATTATGACATCATAATGGAATGTTGCATTATGACATCATAATGGAATTTTGCATTATGACATCATAATGGAATTTTTACATTATGACATCATAATGGAATTTTTACATTATGACATCATAATGGAATTTTGCATTATGACATCATAATGGAATTTTGCATTATGACATCATAATGGAATGTTACATTATGACATCATAATGGAATTTTACATTATGACATCATAATGGAATTTTGCATTATGATATCATAATAAAATTTTTACATTATGACATCATAATGGAATTTTGCATTATGACATCATAATGGAATGTTGCATTATGACATCATAATGGAATTTTGCATTATGACATCATAATGGAATTTTTACATTATGACATCATAATGGAATTTTGCATTATGACATCGTAATGGAATTTTTACATTATGACGTCATAATGGAATTTTGCATTATGACATCATAATGGGATTTTGCATTATGACATCATAATGGAATGTTGCATTATGAAATCTTAATGGAATGTTGCATTATGACATCATAATGGAATGTTGCATTATGACATCATAATGGAATTTTACATTATGACATCATAATGGAATGTTGCATTATGACATCATAATGGAATTTTACATTATGACATCATAATGGAATGTTGCATTATGACATCATAATGGAATTTTACATTATGACATCATAATGGAATGTTGCATTACGACATCATAATGGAATTTTACATTATGACATCATAATGGAATGTTGCATTACGACATCATAATGGAATGTTACATTATGACATCATAATGGAATGCTGCATTATGACATCATAATGGAATGTTGCATTATGACATCATAATGGAATTTTACATTATGACATCATAATGGAATTTTACATTATGACATCATAATGGAATTTTGCATTATGCCATCATAATGGAATTTTTACATTATGACTTCATAATAGAATGTTGCATTATGACATCATAATGGAATTTTGCATTATGACATCATAATGGAATTTTGCATTATGACATCATAATGGAATGTTGCATTATGGCATCATAATGGAATGTTGCATTATGACATCATAATGGAATTTTGCATTATTACATCATAATGGAATGTTGCATTATGACATCATAATGGAATGTTGCATTATGACATCATAATGGAATGTTACATTATGACATCATAATGGAATTTTGCATTATGACATCATAATGGAATGTTACATTATGACATCATAATGGAATTTTACATTATGACATCATAATGGCATTTTGCATTATGACATCATAATGGAATTTTTACATTATGACATCATAATGGAATTTAGCATTATGACATCATAATGGAATTTTGCATTATGACATCATAATGGAATTTTTACATTTTGACATCATAATGGAATTTTGCATTATGACATCATTATGGAATGTTGCATTATGACATCATAATGGAATTTTTCCATTATGACATCATAATGGAATGTTGCATTATGACATCATAATGGAATTTTTACATTATGACATCATAATGGAATTTTGCATTATGACATCATAATGGAATGTTACATTATGACATCATAACGGAATGTTGCATTATGACATCATAATGGCATTTTGCATTATGACATCATAATGGAATTTTGCATTATGACATCATAATGGAATTTTGCATTATGACATCATAATGGAATTTTACATTATGACATCATAATGGAATGTTGCATTATAACATCATAATGGGATTTTGCATTATGACATCATAATGGAATGTTGCATTATGACATCATAATGGAATTTTACATTATGACATCATAATGGAATTTTACAATACGACATCATAATGGAATGTTGCATTATGACATCATAATGGAATTTTGCATTATGACATCATTATGGAATTTTGCATTATGACATCCTAATTGAATGTTACATTATGACATCATAATGGAATTTTGCATTATGACATCATAATGGAATGTCACATTATGACATCATAATGGAATTTTGCATTATGACATCATAATGGAATGTTGCATTATGACATCATAATGGAATTTTGAATTATGACATCATAATGGAATTTTGCATTATGACATCATAATGGAATTTTACATTATGACATCATAATGGAATTTTACATTATGACATCATAATGGAATTTTGCATTATGCCATCATAATGGAATTTTTACATTATGACATCATAATGGAATGTTGCATTATTACATCATAATGGAATTTTACATTATGCCATCATAATGGAATGTTGCATTATGACATCATAATGGAATTTTGCATTATGACATCATAATGGAATGTTGCATTATGACATGATAATGGAATTTTGCATTATGACATCATAATGGAATGTTGCATTATGACATCATAATGGAATTTTACATTATGACATCATAATGGAATTTTACATTATGACATCATAATGGAATTTTGCATTATGCCATCATAATGGAATTTTTACATTATGACATCATAATGGAATTTTGCATTATGACATCATAATGGAATTTTACATTATGACATCATAATGGAATTTTACATTATGACATCATAATGGAATTTTGCATTATGATATCATAATAAAATTTTTACATTATGACATCATAATGGAATTTTGCATTATGACATCATAATGGAATGTTGCATTATGACATCATAATGGAATTTTGCATTATGACATCATAATGGAATTTTGCATTATGACATCATAATGGAATTTTTACATTATGACATCATAATGGAATTTTACATTATGACATCATAATGGAATTTTGCATTATGACATCATAATGGAATGTTACATTATGACATCATAATAGAATGCCACATTATGACATCATAATGGAATTTTGCATTATGACATCATAATGGAATGTTACATTATGACATCGTAATGGAATTTTACATTATGACATCATAATGGAATTTTGCATTATGACATCATAATGGAATTTTACATTATGACATCATAATGGAATTTTGCATTATGACATCATAATGGAATTTTACATTATGACATCATAATGGAATTTTGCATTATGACATTGTAATGGAATTTTTACATTATGACATCATAATGGAATTTTGCATTATGACATCGTAATGGAATTTTTACATTATGACGTCATAATGGAATTTTGCATTATGACATCATAATGGGATTTTGCATTATGACATCATAATGGAATGTTGCATTATGAAATCTTAATGGAATGTTGCATTATGACATCATAATGGAATGTTGCATTATGACATCATAATGGAATTTTACATTATGACATCATAATGGAATGTTGCATTATGACATCATAATGGAATTTTACATTATGACATCATAATGGAATGTTGCATTATGACATCATAATGGAATTTTACATTATGACATCATAATGGAATGTTGCATTACGACATCATAATGGAATTTTACATTATGACATCATAATGGAATGTTGCATTACGACATCATAATGGAATTTTACATTATGACATCATAATGGAATGCTGCAATATGACATCATAATGGAATGTTGCATTATGACATCATAATGGAATTTTACATTATGACATCATAATGGAATTTTGCATTATGCCATCATAATGGAATTTTTACATTATGACATCATAATGGAATTTTGCATTATGACATCATAATGGAATTTTACATTATGACATCATAATGGAATTTTACATTATGACATCATAATGGAATTTTGCATTATGATATCATAATAAAATTTTTACATTATGACATCATAATGGAATTTTGCATTATGACATCATAATGGAATGTTACATTATGACATCATAATGGAATTTTACATTATGACATCATAATGGAATGTTGCATTATTACATCATAATGGAATTTTACATTATGCCATCATAATGGAATGTTGCATTATGACATCATAATGGAATGTTACATTATGACATGATAATGGAATTTTGCATTATGACATCATAATGGAATGTTGCATTATGACATCATAATGGAATTTTACATTATGACATCATAATGGAATTTTACATTATGACACCATAATGGAATTTTGCATTATGCCATCATAATGGAATTTTTACATTATGACATCATAATGGAATTTTGCATTATGACATCATAATGGAATTTTACATTATGACATCATAATGGAATTTTACATTATGACATCATAATGGAATTTTGCATTATGATATCATAATAAAATTTTTACATTATGACATCATAATGGAATTTTGCATTATGACATCATAATGGAATGTTGCATTATGACATCATAATGGAATTTTGCATTATGACATCATAATGGAATTTTGCATTATGACATCATAATGGAATTTTTACATTATGACATCATAATGGAATGTTACATTATGACATCATAATGGAATTTTGCATTATGACATCATAATGGAATGTTACATTATGACATCATAATGGAATGTCACATTATGACATCATAATGGAATTTTGCATTATGACATCATAATGGAATGTTACATTATGACATCGTAATGGAATTTTACATTATGACATCATAATGGAATTTTGCATTATGACATCATAATGGAATTTTACATTATGACATCATAATGGAATTTTGCATTATGACATCATAATGGAATTTTACATTATGACATCATAATGGAATTTTGCATTATGGCATTGTAATGGAATTTTTACATTATGACATCATAATGGAATTTTACATTATGACATCATAATGGAATTTTGCATTATGATATCATAATAATTTTTTTACATTATGACATCATAATGGAATTTTGCATTATATCATAATAAAATTTTTACATTATGACATCATAATGGAATTTTGCATTATGACATCATAATGGAATGTTACATTATGACATCATAATGGAATGTTGCATTATGACATCATAATGGAATTTTACATTATGACATCATAATGGAATGTTGCATTATTACATCATAATGGAATTTTACATTAGCCATCATAATGGAATGTTGCATTATGATATCATAATGGAATTTTGCATTATGACATCATAATGGAATGTTGCATTATGACATCATAATGGAATTTTGCATTATGACATCATAATCGAATTTTACATTATGACATCATAATGGAATTTTGCATTATGACATCATAATGGAATGTCACATTATGACATCAAAATGGAATTTTGCATTATGACATCATATTGGAATGTTGCATCATGACATGATAATGGAATTTTGCATTATGACATAATGGAATGTTGCATTATGACATCATAATGGAATTTTACATTATGCCATAATAATGGAATTTTTACATAATGACATCATAATGGAATTTTGCATTATGCCATAATAATGGAATTTTTACATTATGACATCATAATGAAATTTTGCATTATGCCATAATAATGGAATTTTTACATTATGACATCATAATGGAATTTTGCATTATGCCATCATAATGGAATGTTACATTATGACATCATAATGGAATGTTGCATTATGACATCATAATGGAATTTTGCATTATGACATCTTAATGGAATGTTGCATTATGACATCATAATGGAATTTTTACATTATGACATCATAATGGAATTTTGCATTATGACATCATAATGGAATGTTACATTATGACATCATAATGGAATGTCACATTATGACATCATAATGGAATTTTGCATTATGACATCATAATGGAATGTTACATTATGACATCGTAATGGGATTTTACATTATGACATCATAATGGAATTTTGCATTATGACATCATAATGGAATTTTACATTATGACATCATAATGGAATTTTGCATTATGACATCATAATGGAATTTTACATTATGACATCATAATGGAATTTTGCATTATGACATTGTAATGGAAT
This sequence comes from Eleutherodactylus coqui, assembly GCF_035609145.1. NCBI lineage: Eukaryota > Metazoa > Chordata > Amphibia > Anura > Eleutherodactylidae > Eleutherodactylus > Eleutherodactylus coqui. The sequence goes on along the minus strand of NC_089842.1, from coordinate 111,790,062 downwards.
TTTTACATTATGACATCATAATGGAATTTTGCATTATGACATCGTAATGGAATTTTTACATTATGACGTCATAATGGAATTTTGCATTATGACATCATAATGGGATTTTGCATTATGACATCATAATGGAATGTTGCATTATGAAATCTTAATGGAATGTTGCATTATGACATCATAATGGAATGTTGCATTATGACATCATAATGGAATTTTACATTATGACATCATAATGGAATGTTGCATTATGACATCATAATGGAATTTTACATTATGACATCATAATGGAATGTTGCATTATGACATCATAATGGAATTTTACATTATGACATCATAATGGAATGTTGCATTACGACATCATAATGGAATTTTACATTATGACATCATAATGGAATGTTGCATTACGACATCATAATGGAATTTTACATTATGACATCATAATGGAATGCTGCAATATGACATCATAATGGAATGTTGCATTATGACATCATAATGGAATTTTACATTATGACATCATAATGGAATTTTGCATTATGCCATCATAATGGAATTTTTACATTATGACATCATAATGGAATTTTGCATTATGACATCATAATGGAATTTTACATTATGACATCATAATGGAATTTTACATTATGACATCATAATGGAATTTTGCATTATGATATCATAATAAAATTTTTACATTATGACATCATAATGGAATTTTGCATTATGACATCATAATGGAATGTTACATTATGACATCATAATGGAATTTTACATTATGACATCATAATGGAATGTTGCATTATTACATCATAATGGAATTTTACATTATGCCATCATAATGGAATGTTGCATTATGACATCATAATGGAATTTTGCATTATGACATCATAATGGAATGTTGCATTATGACATCATAATGGAATTTTGAATTATGACATCATAATGGAATTTTGCATTATGACATCATAATGGAATTTTGAATTATGACATCATAATGGAATTTTGCATTATGACATCATAATGGAATTTTACATTATGACATCATAATGGAATTTTACATTATGACATCATAATGGAATTTTGCATTATGCCATCATAATGGAATTTTTACATTATGACATCATAATGGAATGTTGCATTATTACATCATAATGGAATTTTACATTATGCCATCATAATGGAATGTTGCATTATGACATCATAATGGAATTTTGCATTATGACATCATAATGGAATGTTACATTATGACATGATAATGGAATTTTGCATTATGACATCATAATGGAATGTTGCATTATGACATCATAATGGAATTTTACATTATGACAGCATAATGGAATTTTACATTATGACATCATAATGGAATTTTGCATTATGCCATCATAATGGAATTTTTACATTATGACATCATAATGGAATTTTGCATTATGACATCATAATGGAATTTTACATTATGACATCATAATGGAATTTTACATTATGACATCATAATGGAATTTTGCATTATGATATCATAATAAAATTTTTACATTATGACATCATAATGGAATTTTGCATTATGACATCATAATGGAATGTTGCATTATGACATCATAATGGAATTTTGCATTATGACATCATAATGGAATTTTGCATTATGACATCATAATGGAATTTTTACATTATGACATCATAATGGAATTTTACATTATGACATCATAATGGAATTTTGCATTATGACATCATAATGGAATGTTACATTATGACATCATAATGGAATGTCACATTATGACATCATAATGGAATTTTGCATTATGACATCATAATGGAATGTTACATTATGACATCGTAATGGAATTTTACATTATGACATCATAATGGAATTTTGCATTATGACATCATAATGGAATTTTACATTATGACATCATAATGGAATTTTGCATTATGACATCATAATGGAATTTTACATTATGACATCATAATGGAATTTTGCATTATGGCATTGTAATGGAATTTTTACATTATGACATCATAATGGAATTTTACATTATGACATCATAATGGAATTTTGCATTATGATATCATAATAAATTTTTTACATTATGACATCATAATGGAATTTTGCATTATATCATAATAAAATTTTTACATTATGACATCATAATGGAATTTTGCATTATGACATCATAATGGAATGTTACATTATGACATCATAATGGAATGTTGCATTATGACATCATAATGGAATTTTACATTATGACATCATAATGGAATGTTGCATTATTACATCATAATGGAATTTTACATTAGCCATCATAATGGAATGTTGCATTATGATATCATAATGGAATTTTGCATTATGACATCATAATGGAATGTTGCATTATGACATCATAATGGAATTTTGCATTATGACATCATAATGGAATTTTACATTATGACATCATAATGGAATTTTGCATTATGACATCATAATGGAATGTTACATTATGACATCATAATGGAATGTCACATTATGACATCAAAATGGAATTTTGCATTATGACATCATATTGGAATGTTGCATCATGACATGATAATGGAATTTTGCATTATGACATAATGGAATGTTGCATTATGACATCATAATGGAATTTTACATTATGCCATAATAATGGAATTTTTACATAATGACATCATAATGGAATTTTGCATTATGCCATAATAATGGAATTTTTACATTATGACATCATAATGAAATTTTGCATTATGCCATAATAATGGAATTTTTACATTATGACATCATAATGGAATTTTGCATTATGCCATCATAATGGAATGTTACATTATGACATCATAATGGAATGTTGCATTATGACATCATAATGGAATTTTGCATTATGACATCTTAATGGAATGTTGCATTATGACATCATAATGGAATTTTGCATTATGACATCATAATGGAATGTTGCATTATGACATCATAATGGAATTTTTACATTATGACATCATAATGGAATTTTGCATTATGACATCATAATGGAATTTTACATTATGACATCATAATGGAATGTTGCATTATAACATCATAATGGAATTTTGCATTATGACATCATAATGGAATGTTGCATTATGACATCATAATGGAATTTTACATTATGACATCATAATGGAATTTTACAATACGACATCATAATGGAATGTTGCATTATGACATCATAATGGAATTTTGCATTATGACATCATTATGGAATTTTGCATTATGACATCCTAATTGAATGTTACATTATGACATCATAATGGAATTTTGCATTATGACATCATAATGGAATGTTGCATTATGACATCATAATGGAATTTTACATTATGACATCATAATGGAATTTTGCATTATGACATCATAATGGAATTTTTACATTATGACATCATAATGGAATTTTGCATTATGACATCATAATGGCATTTTTACATTATGACATCATAATGGAATTTTGCATTATAACATCATAATGGCATTTTGCATTATGACATCATAATGGAATGTCACATTATGACATCATAATGGAATTTTACATTATGACATCATAATGGAATTTTGCATTATGACATTGTAATGGAATTTTTACATTATGACATCATAATGGAATTTTACATTATGACATCATAATGGAATTTTGCATTATGATATCATAATAAAATTTTTACATTATGACATCATAATGGAATTTTGCATTATGACATCATAATGGAATGTTACATTATGACATCATAATGGAATGTTGCATTATGACATCATAATGGAATTTTACATTATGACATCATAATGGAATGTTGCATTATTACATCATAATGGAATTTTACATTAGCCATCATAATGGAATGTTGCATTATGACATCATAATGGAATTTTGCATTATGACATCATAATGGAATGTTGCATTATGAAATCATAATGGAATTTTGCATTATGACATCATAATGGAATTTTACATTATGACATCATAATGGAATTTTGCATTATGACATCATAATGGAGTGTTACATTATGACATCATAATGGAATGTCACATTATGACATCATAATGGAATTTTGCATTATGACATAATATTGGAATGTTGCATCATGACATGATAATGGAATTTTGCATTATGACATAATGGAATGTTGCATTATGACATCATAATGGAATTTTACATTATGCCATAATAATGGAATTTTTACATAATGACATCATAATGGAATTTTGCATTATGCCATAATAATGGAATTTTTACATTATGACATCATAATGAAATTTTGCATTATGCCATAAAAATGGAATTTTTACATTATGCCATCATAATGGAATTTTGCATTATGCCATCATAATGGAATGTTACATTATGACATCATAATGGAATGTTTAATTATGACATCATAATGGAATTTTGCATTATGACATCATAATGGAATGTTGCATTATGACATCATAATGGAATTTTGCATTATGACATCTTAATGGAATGTTGCATTAAGACATCATAATGGAATTTGGCATTATGACATCATAATGGAATGTTGCATTATGACATCATAATGGAATTTTTACATTATGACATCATAATGGAATTTTGCATTATGACATCATAATGGAATTTTACATTATGACATCATAATGGAATGTTGCATTATAACATCATAATGGAATTTTGCATTATGCCATCATAATGGAATGTTACATTATGACATCATAATGGAATGTTTAATTATGACATCATAATGGAATTTTACATTATGACATCATAATGGAATTTTACAATACGACATCATAATGGAATGTTGCATTATGACATCATAATGGAATTTTGCATTATGACATCATTATGGAATTTTGCATTATGACATCCTAATTGAATGTTACATTATGACATCATAATGGAATTTTGCATTATGACATCATAATGGAATGTTGCATTATGACATCATAATGGAATTTTACATTATGACATCATAATGGAATTTTGCATTATGACATCATAATGGAATTTTTACATTATGACATCATAATGGAATTTTGCATTATGACATCATAATGGAATTTTTACATTATGACATCATAATGGAATTTTGCATTATAACATCATAATGGCATTTTGCATTATGACATCATAATGGAATGTCGCATTATGACATCATAATGGAATTTTACATTATGACATCATAATGGAATGTTACATTATGACATCATAATGGAATGTTACCTTATGACATCATAATGGAATGTTGCATTATGACATCATAATGGAATGTTGCATTATGACATCATAATGGAATTTTACATTATGACATCATAATGGAATGTTGCATTATTACATCATAATGGAATTTTACATTATGCCATCATAATGCAATGTTGCATTATGACATCATAATGGAATTTTGCATTATGACATCATAATGGAATGTTGCATTATGACATCATAATGGAATTTTGAATTATGACATCATAATGGAATTTTGCATTATGACATCATAATGGAATTTTACATTATGACATCATAATGGAATTTTTACATTATGACATCATAATGGAATGTTGCATTATTACATCATAATGGAATTTTACATTATGCCATCATAATGGAATGTTGCATTATGACATCATAATGGAATTTTGCATTATGACATCATAATGGAATGTTACATTATGACATGATAATGGAATTTTGCATTATGACATCATAATGGAATGTTGCATTATGACATCATAATGGAATTTTACATTATGACATCATAATGGAATTTTACATTATGACATCATAATGGAATTTTGCATTATGCCATCATAATGGAATTTTTACATTATGACATCATAATGGAATTTTGCATTATGACATCATAATGGAATTTTACATTATGACATCATAATGGAATTTTACATTATGACATCATAATGGAATTTTGCATTATGATATCATAATAAAATTTTTACATTATGACATCATAATGGAATTTTGCATTATGATATCATAATAAAATTTTTACATTATGACATCATAATGGAATTTTGCATTATGACATCATAATGGAATGTTGCATTATGACATCATAATGGAATTTTGCATTATGACATCATAATGGAATTTTGCATTATGACATCATAATGGAATTTTACATTATGACATCATAATGGAATGTTGCATTATTACATCATAATGGAATTTTACATTAGCCATCATAATGGAATGTTGCATTATGATATCATAATGGAATTTTGCATTATGACATCATAATGGAATGTTGCATTATGACATCATAATGGAATTTTGCATTATGACATCATAATCGAATTTTACATTATGACATCATAATGGAATTTTGCATTATGACATCATAATGGAATGTCACATTATGACATCAAAATGGAATTTTGCATTATGACATCATATTGGAATGTTGCATCATGACATGATAATGGAATTTTGCATTATGACATAATGGAATGTTGCATTATGACATCATAATGGAATTTTACATTATGCCATAATAATGGAATTTTTACATAATGACATCATAATGGAATTTTGCATTATGCCATAATAATGGAATTTTTACATTATGACATCATAATGAAATTTTGCATTATGCCATAATAATGGAATTTTTACATTATGACATCATAATGGAATTTTGCATTATGCCATCATAATGGAATGTTACATTATGACATCATAATGGAATGTTGCATTATGACATCATAATGGAATTTTGCATTATGACATCTTAATGGAATGTTGCATTATGACATCATAATGGAATTTTTACATTATGACATCATAATGGAATTTTGCATTATGACATCATAATGGAATGTTACATTATGACATCATAATGGAATGTCACATTATGACATCATAATGGAATTTTGCATTATGACATCATAATGGAATGTTACATTATGACATCGTAATGGGATTTTACATTATGACATCATAATGGAATTTTGCATTATGACATCATAATGGAATTTTACATTATGACATCATAATGGAATTTTGCATTATGACATCATAATGGAATTTTACATTATGACATCATAATGGAATTTTGCATTATGACATTGTAATGGAATTTTTACATTATGACATCATAATGGAATTTTGCATTATGACATCGTAATGGAATTTTTACATTATGACGTCATAATGGAATTTTGCATTATGACATCATAATGGAATGTTGCATTATGAAATCTTAATGGAATGTTGCATTATGACATCATAATGGAATGTTGCATTATGACATCATAATGGAATTTTACATTATGACATCATAATGGAATGTTGCATTATGACATCATAATGGAATTTTACATTATGACATCATAATGGAATGTTGCATTACGACATCATAATGGAATTTTACATTATGACATCATAATGGAATGTTGCATTACGACATCATAATGGAATTTTACATTATGACATCATAATGGAATGCTGCAATATGACATCATAATGGAATGTTGCATTATGACATCATAATGGAATTTTACATTATGACATCATAATGGAATTTTGCATTATGCCATCATAATGGAATTTTTACATTATGACATCATAATGGAATTTTGCATTATGACATCATAATGGAATTTTACATTATGACATCATAATGGAATTTTACATTATGACATCATAATGGAATTTTGCATTATGATATCATAATAAAATTTTTACATTATGACATCATAATGGAATTTTGCATTATGACATCATAATGGAATGTTACATTATGACATCATAATGGAATTTTACATTATGACATCATAATGGAATGTTGCATTATTACATCATAATGGAATTTTACATTATGCCATCATAATGGAATGTTGCATTATGACATCATAATGGAATTTTGCATTATGACATCATAATGGAATGTTGCATTATGACATCATAATGGAATTTTGAATTATGACATCATAATGGAATTTTGCATTATGACATCATAATGGAATTTTGAATTATGACATCATAATGGAATTTTGCATTATGACATCATAATGGAATTTTACATTATGACATCATAATGGAATTTTACATTATGACATCATAATGGAATTTTGCATTATGCCATCATAATGGAATTTTTACATTATGACATCATAATGGAATGTTGCATTATTACATCATAATGGAATTTTACATTATGCCATCATAATGGAATGTTGCATTATGACATCATAATGGAATTTTGCATTATGACATCATAATGGAATGTTACATTATGACATGATAATGGAATTTTGCATTATGACATCATAATGGAATGTTGCATTATGACATCATAATGGAATTTTACATTATGACATCATAATGGAATTTTACATTATGACATCATAATGGAATTTTGCATTATGCCATCATAATGGAATTTTTACATTATGACATCATAATGGAATTTTGCATTATGACATCATAATGGAATTTTACATTATGACATCATAATGGAATTTTACATTATGACATCATAATGGAATTTTGCATTATGATATCATAATAAAATTTTTACATTATGACATCATAATGGAATTTTGCATTATGACATCATAATGGAATGTTGCATTATGACATCATAATGGAATTTTGCATTATGACATCATAATGGAATTTTGCATTATGACATCATAATGGAATTTTTACATTATGACATCATAATGGAATTTTACATTATGACATCATAATGGAATTTTGCATTATGACATCATAATGGAATGTTACATTATGACATCATAATGGAATGTCACATTATGACATCATAATGGAATTTTGCATTATGACATCATAATGGAATGTTACATTATGACATCGTAATGGAATTTTACATTATGACATCATAATGGAATTTTGCATTATGACATCATAATGGAATTTTACATTATGACATCATAATGGAATTTTGCATTATGACATCATAATGGAATTTTACATTATGACATCATAATGGAATTTTGCATTATGGCATTGTAATGGAATTTTTACATTATGACATCATAATGGAATTTTGCATTATATCATAATAAAATTTTTACATTATGACATCATAATGGAATTTTGCATTATGACATCATAATGGAATGTTACATTATGACATCATAATGGAATGTTGCATTATGACATCATAATGGAATTTTACATTATGACATCATAATGGAATGTTGCATTATTACATCATAATGGAATTTTACATTAGCCATCATAATGGAATGTTGCATTATGATATCATAATGGAATTTTGCATTATGACATCATAATGGAATGTTGCATTATGACATCATAATGGAATTTTGCATTATGACATCATAATGGAATTTTACATTATGACATCATAATGGAATTTTGCATTATGACATCATAATGGAATGTTACATTATGACATCATAATGGAATGTCACATTATGACATCAAAATGGAATTTTGCATTATGACATCATATTGGAATGTTGCATCATGACATGATAATGGAATTTTGCATTATGACATAATGGAATGTTGCATTATGACATCATAATGGAATTTTACATTATGCCATAATAATGGAATTTTTACATAATGACATCATAATGGAATTTTGCATTATGCCATAATAATGGAATTTTTACATTATGACATCATAATGAAATTTTGCATTATGCCATAATAATGGAATTTTTACATTATGACATCATAATGGAATTTTGCATTATGCCATCATAATGGAATGTTACATTATGACATCATAATGGAATGTTGCATTATGACATCATAATGGAATTTTGCATTATGACATCTTAATGGAATGTTGCATTATGACATCATAATGGAATTTTGCATTATGACATCATAATGGAATGTTGCATTATGACATCATAATGGAATTTTTACATTATGACATCATAATGGAATTTTGCATTATGACATCATAATGGAATTTTACATTATGACATCATAATGGAATGTTGCATTATAACATCATAATGGAATTTTGCATTATGACATCATAATGGAATGTTGCATTATGACATCATAATGGAATTTTACATTATGACATCATAATGGAATTTTACAATACGACATCATAATGGAATGTTGCATTATGACATCATAATGGAATTTTGCATTATGACATCATTATGGAATTTTGCATTATGACATCCTAATTGAATGTTACATTATGACATCATAATGGAATTTTGCATTATGACATCATAATGGAATGTTGCATTATGACATCATAATGGAATTTTACATTATGACATCATAATGGAATTTTGCATTATGACATCATAATGGAATTTTTACATTATGACATCATAATGGAATTTTGCATTATGACATCATAATGGCATTTTTACATTATGACATCATAATGGAATTTTGCATTATAACATCATAATGGCATTTTGCATTATGACATCATAATGGAATGTCACATTATGACATCATAATGGAATTTTACATTATGACATCATAATGGAATTTTGCATTATGACATTGTAATGGAATTTTTACATTATGACATCATAATGGAATTTTACATTATGACATCATAATGGAATTTTGCATTATGATATCATAATAAAATTTTTACATTATGACATCATAATGGAATTTTGCATTATGACATCATAATGGAATGTTACATTATGACATCATAATGGAATGTTGCATTATGACATCATAATGGAATTTTACATTATGACATCATAATGGAATGTTGCATTATTACATCATAATGGAATTTTACATTAGCCATCATAATGGAATGTTGCATTATGACATCATAATGGAATTTTGCATTATGACATCATAATGGAATGTTGCATTATGAAATCATAATGGAATTTTGCATTATGACATCATAATGGAATTTTACATTATGACATCATAATGGAATTTTGCATTATGACATCATAATGGAGTGTTACATTATGACATCATAATGGAATGTCACATTATGACATCATAATGGAATTTTGCATTATGACATAATATTGGAATGTTGCATCATGACATGATAATGGAATTTTGCATTATGACATAATGGAATGTTGCATTATGACATCATAATGGAATTTTACATTATGCCATAATAATGGAATTTTTACATAATGACATCATAATGGAATTTTGCATTATGCCATAATAATGGAATTTTTACATTATGACATCATAATGAAATTTTGCATTATGCCATAAAAATGGAATTTTTACATTATGCCATCATAATGGAATTTTGCATTATGCCATCATAATGGAATGTTACATTATGACATCATAATGGAATGTTTAATTATGACATCATAATGGAATTTTGCATTATGACATCATAATGGAATGTTGCATTATGACATCATAATGGAATTTTGCATTATGACATCTTAATGGAATGTTGCATTAAGACATCATAATGGAATTTGGCATTATGACATCATAATGGAATGTTGCATTATGACATCATAATGGAATTTTTACATTATGACATCATAATGGAATTTTGCATTATGACATCATAATGGAATTTTACATTATGACATCATAATGGAATGTTGCATTATAACATCATAATGGAATTTTGCATTATGCCATCATAATGGAATGTTACATTATGACATCATAATGGAATGTTTAATTATGACATCATAATGGAATTTTACATTATGACATCATAATGGAATTTTACAATACGACATCATAATGGAATGTTGCATTATGACATCATAATGGAATTTTGCATTATGACATCATTATGGAATTTTGCATTATGACATCCTAATTGAATGTTACATTATGACATCATAATGGAATTTTGCATTATGACATCATAATGGAATGTTGCATTATGACATCATAATGGAATTTTACATTATGACATCATAATGGAATTTTGCATTATGACATCATAATGGAATTTTTACATTATGACATCATAATGGAATTTTGCATTATGACATCATAATGGAATTTTTACATTATGACATCATAATGGAATTTTGCATTATAACATCATAATGGCATTTTGCATTATGACATCATAATGGAATGTCGCATTATGACATCATAATGGAATTTTACATTATGACATCATAATGGAATGTTACATTATGACATCATAATGGAATGTTACCTTATGACATCATAATGGAATGTTGCATTATGACATCATAATGGAATGTTGCATTATGACATCATAATGGAATTTTACATTATGACATCATAATGGAATGTTGCATTATTACATCATAATGGAATTTTACATTATGCCATCATAATGCAATGTTGCATTATGACATCATAATGGAATTTTGCATTATGACATCATAATGGAATGTTGCATTATGACATCATAATGGAATTTTGAATTATGACATCATAATGGAATTTTGCATTATGACATCATAATGGAATTTTACATTATGACATCATAATGGAATTTTTACATTATGACATCATAATGGAATGTTGCATTATTACATCATAATGGAATTTTACATTATGCCATCATAATGGAATGTTGCATTATGACATCATAATGGAATTTTGCATTATGACATCATAATGGAATGTTACATTATGACATGATAATGGAATTTTGCATTATGACATCATAATGGAATGTTGCATTATGACATCATAATGGAATTTTACATTATGACATCATAATGGAATTTTACATTATGACATCATAATGGAATTTTGCATTATGCCATCATAATGGAATTTTTACATTATGACATCATAATGGAATTTTGCATTATGACATCATAATGGAATTTTACATTATGACATCATAATGGAATTTTACATTATGACATCATAATGGAATTTTGCATTATGATATCATAATAAAATTTTTACATTATGACATCATAATGGAATTTTGCATTATGATATCATAATAAAATTTTTACATTATGACATCATAATGGAATTTTGCATTATGACATCATAATGGAATGTTGCATTATGACATCATAATGGAATTTTGCATTATGACATCATAATGGAATTTTGCATTATGACATCATAATGGAATTTTACATTATGACATCATAATGGAATGTTGCATTATTACATCATAATGGAATTTTACATTAGCCATCATAATGGAATGTTGCATTATGATATCATAATGGAATTTTGCATTATGACATCATAATGGAATGTTGCATTATGACATCATAATGGAATTTTGCATTATGACATCATAATCGAATTTTACATTATGACATCATAATGGAATTTTGCATTATGACATCATAATGGAATGTCACATTATGACATCAAAATGGAATTTTGCATTATGACATCATATTGGAATGTTGCATCATGACATGATAATGGAATTTTGCATTATGACATAATGGAATGTTGCATTATGACATCATAATGGAATTTTACATTATGCCATAATAATGGAATTTTTACATAATGACATCATAATGGAATTTTGCATTATGCCATAATAATGGAATTTTTACATTATGACATCATAATGAAATTTTGCATTATGCCATAATAATGGAATTTTTACATTATGACATCATAATGGAATTTTGCATTATGCCATCATAATGGAATGTTACATTATGACATCATAATGGAATGTTGCATTATGACATCATAATGGAATTTTGCATTATGACATCTTAATGGAATGTTGCATTATGACATCATAATGGAATTTTTACATTATGACATCATAATGGAATTTTGCATTATGACATCATAATGGAATGTTACATTATGACATCATAATGGAATGTCACATTATGACATCATAATGGAATTTTGCATTATGACATCATAATGGAATGTTACATTATGACATCGTAATGGGATTTTACATTATGACATCATAATGGAATTTTGCATTATGACATCATAATGGAATTTTACATTATGACATCATAATGGAATTTTGCATTATGACATCATAATGGAATTTTACATTATGACATCATAATGGAATTTTGCATTATGACATTGTAATGGAATTTTTACATTATGACATCATAATGGAATTTTGCATTATGACATCGTAATGGAATTTTTACATTATGACGTCATAATGGAATTTTGCATTATGACATCATAATGGAATGTTGCATTATGAAATCTTAATGGAATGTTGCATTATGACATCATAATGGAATGTTGCATTATGACATCATAATGGAATTTTACATTATGACATCATAATGGAATGTTGCATTATGACATCATAATGGAATTTTACATTATGACATCATAATGGAATGTTGCATTACGACATCATAATGGAATTTTACATTATGACATCATAATGGAATGTTGCATTACGACATCATAATGGAATTTTACATTATGACATCATAATGGAATGCTGCAATATGACATCATAATGGAATGTTGCATTATGACATCATAATGGAATTTTACATTATGACATCATAATGGAATTTTGCATTATGCCATCATAATGGAATTTTTACATTATGACATCATAATGGAATTTTGCATTATGACATCATAATGGAATTTTACATTATGACATCATAATGGAATTTTACATTATGACATCATAATGGAATTTTGCATTATGATATCATAATAAAATTTTTACATTATGACATCATAATGGAATTTTGCATTATGACATCATAATGGAATGTTACATTATGACATCATAATGGAATTTTACATTATGACATCATAATGGAATGTTGCATTATTACATCATAATGGAATTTTACATTATGCCATCATAATGGAATGTTGCATTATGACATCATAATGGAATTTTGCATTATGACATCATAATGGAATGTTGCATTATGACATCATAATGGAATTTTGAATTATGACATCATAATGGAATTTTGCATTATGACATCATAATGGAATTTTGAATTATGACATCATAATGGAATTTTGCATTATGACATCATAATGGAATTTTACATTATGACATCATAATGGAATTTTACATTATGACATCATAATGGAATTTTGCATTATGCCATCATAATGGAATTTTTACATTATGACATCATAATGGAATGTTGCATTATTACATCATAATGGAATTTTACATTATGCCATCATAATGGAATGTTGCATTATGACATCATAATGGAATTTTGCATTATGACATCATAATGGAATGTTACATTATGACATGATAATGGAATTTTGCATTATGACATCATAATGGAATGTTGCATTATGACATCATAATGGAATTTTACATTATGACATCATAATGGAATTTTACATTATGACATCATAATGGAATTTTGCATTATGCCATCATAATGGAATTTTTACATTATGACATCATAATGGAATTTTGCATTATGACATCATAATGGAATTTTACATTATGACATCATAATGGAATTTTACATTATGACATCATAATGGAATTTTGCATTATGATATCATAATAAAATTTTTACATTATGACATCATAATGGAATTTTGCATTATGACATCATAATGGAATGTTGCATTATGACATCATAATGGAATTTTGCATTATGACATCATAATGGAATTTTGCATTATGACATCATAATGGAATTTTTACATTATGACATCATAATGGAATTTTACATTATGACATCATAATGGAATTTTGCATTATGACATCATAATGGAATGTTACATTATGACATCATAATGGAATGTCACATTATGACATCATAATGGAATTTTGCATTATGACATCATAATGGAATGTTACATTATGACATCGTAATGGAATTTTACATTATGACATCATAATGGAATTTTGCATTATGACATCATAATGGAATTTTACATTATGACATCATAATGGAATTTTGCATTATGACATCATAATGGAATTTTACATTATGACATCATAATGGAATTTTGCATTATGGCATTGTAATGGAATTTTTACATTATGACATCATAATGGAATTTTGCATTATATCATAATAAAATTTTTACATTATGACATCATAATGGAATTTTGCATTATGACATCATAATGGAATGTTACATTATGACATCATAATGGAATGTTGCATTATGACATCATAATGGAATTTTACATTATGACATCATAATGGAATGTTGCATTATTACATCATAATGGAATTTTACATTAGCCATCATAATGGAATGTTGCATTATGATATCATAATGGAATTTTGCATTATGACATCATAATGGAATGTTGCATTATGACATCATAATGGAATTTTGCATTATGACATCATAATGGAATTTTACATTATGACATCATAATGGAATTTTGCATTATGACATCATAATGGAATGTTACATTATGACATCATAATGGAATGTCACATTATGACATCAAAATGGAATTTTGCATTATGACATCATATTGGAATGTTGCATCATGACATGATAATGGAATTTTGCATTATGACATAATGGAATGTTGCATTATGACATCATAATGGAATTTTACATTATGCCATAATAATGGAATTTTTACATAATGACATCATAATGGAATTTTGCATTATGCCATAATAATGGAATTTTTACATTATGACATCATAATGAAATTTTGCATTATGCCATAATAATGGAATTTTTACATTATGACATCATAATGGAATTTTGCATTATGCCATCATAATGGAATGTTACATTATGACATCATAATGGAATGTTGCATTATGACATCATAATGGAATTTTGCATTATGACATCTTAATGGAATGTTGCATTATGACATCATAATGGAATTTTGCATTATGACATCATAATGGAATGTTGCATTATGACATCATAATGGAATTTTTACATTATGACATCATAATGGAATTTTGCATTATGACATCATAATGGAATTTTACATTATGACATCATAATGGAATGTTGCATTATAACATCATAATGGAATTTTGCATTATGACATCATAATGGAATGTTGCATTATGACATCATAATGGAATTTTACATTATGACATCATAATGGAATTTTACAATACGACATCATAATGGAATGTTGCATTATGACATCATAATGGAATTTTGCATTATGACATCATTATGGAATTTTGCATTATGACATCCTAATTGAATGTTACATTATGACATCATAATGGAATTTTGCATTATGACATCATAATGGAATGTTGCATTATGACATCATAATGGAATTTTACATTATGACATCATAATGGAATTTTGCATTATGACATCATAATGGAATTTTTACATTATGACATCATAATGGAATTTTGCATTATGACATCATAATGGCATTTTTACATTATGACATCATAATGGAATTTTGCATTATAACATCATAATGGCATTTTGCATTATGACATCATAATGGAATGTCGCATTATGACATCATAATGGAATTTTACATTATGACATCATAATGGAATTTTGCATTATGACATTGTAATGGAATTTTTACATTATGACATCATAATGGAATTTTACATTATGACATCATAATGGAATTTTGCATTATGATATCATAATAAAATTTTTACATTATGACATCATAATGGAATTTTGCATTATGACATCATAATGGAATGTTACATTATGACATCATAATGGAATGTTGCATTATGACATCATAATGGAATTTTACATTATGACATCATAATGGAATGTTGCATTATTACATCATAATGGAATTTTACATTAGCCATCATAATGGAATGTTGCATTATGACATCATAATGGAATTTTGCATTATGACATCATAATGGAATGTTGCATTATGAAATCATAATGGAATTTTGCATTATGACATCATAATGGAATTTTACATTATGACATCATAATGGAATTTTGCATTATGACATCATAATGGAGTGTTACATTATGACATCATAATGGAATGTCACATTATGACATCATAATGGAATTTTGCATTATGACATAATATTGGAATGTTGCATCATGACATGATAATGGAATTTTGCATTATGACATAATGGAATGTTGCATTATGACATCATAATGGAATTTTACATTATGCCATAATAATGGAATTTTTACATAATGACATCATAATGGAATTTTGCATTATGCCATAATAATGGAATTTTTACATTATGACATCATAATGAAATTTTGCATTATGCCATAAAAATGGAATTTTTACATTATGCCATCATAATGGAATTTTGCATTATGCCATCATAATGGAATGTTACATTATGACATCATAATGGAATGTTTAATTATGACATCATAATGGAATTTTGCATTATGACATCATAATGGAATGTTGCATTATGACATCATAATGGAATTTTGCATTATGACATCTTAATGGAATGTTGCATTAAGACATCATAATGGAATTTGGCATTATGACATCATAATGGAATGTTGCATTATGACATCATAATGGAATTTTTACATTATGACATCATAATGGAATTTTGCATTATGACATCATAATGGAATTTTACATTATGACATCATAATGGAATGTTGCATTATAACATCATAATGGAATTTTGCATTATGCCATCATAATGGAATGTTACATTATGACATCATAATGGAATGTTTAATTATGACATCATAATGGAATTTTACATTATGACATCATAATGGAATTTTACAATACGACATCATAATGGAATGTTGCATTATGACATCATAATGGAATTTTGCATTATGACATCATTATGGAATTTTGCATTATGACATCCTAATTGAATGTTACATTATGACATCATAATGGAATTTTGCATTATGACATCATAATGGAATGTTGCATTATGACATCATAATGGAATTTTACATTATGACATCATAATGGAATTTTGCATTATGACATCATAATGGAATTTTTACATTATGACATCATAATGGAATTTTGCATTATGACATCATAATGGAATTTTTACATTATGACATCATAATGGAATTTTGCATTATAACATCATAATGGCATTTTGCATTATGACATCATAATGGAATGTCGCATTATGACATCATAATGGAATTTTACATTATGACATCATAATGGAATGTTACATTATGACATCATAATGGAATGTTACCTTATGACATCATAATGGAATGTTGCATTATGACATCATAATGGAATGTTGCATTATGACATCATAATGGAATTTTACATTATGACATCATAATGGAATGTTGCATTATTACATCATAATGGAATTTTACATTATGCCATCATAATGCAATGTTGCATTATGACATCATAATGGAATTTTGCATTATGACATCATAATGGAATGTTGCATTATGACATCATAATGGAATTTTGAATTATGACATCATAATGGAATTTTGCATTATGACATCATAATGGAATTTTACATTATGACATCATAATGGAATTTTACATTATGCCATCATAATGGAATGTTGCATTATGACATCATAATGGAATTTTGCATTATGACATCATAATGGAATGTTACATTATGACATGATAATGGAATTTTGCATTATGACATCATAATGGAATGTTGCATTATGACATCATAATGGAATTTTACATTATGACATCATAATGGAATTTTACATTATGACATCATAATGGAATTTTGCATTATGCCATCATAATGGAATTTTTACATTATGACATCATAATGGAATTTTGCATTATGACATCATAATGGAATTTTACATTATGACATCATAATGGAATTTTACATTATGACATCATAATGGAATTTTGCATTATGATATCATAATAAAATTTTTACATTATGACATCATAATGGAATTTTGCATTATGACATCATAATGGAATGTTGCATTATGACATCATAATGGAATTTTGCATTATGACATCATAATGGAATTTTGCATTATGACATCATAATGGAATTTTTACATTATGACATCATAATGGAATTTTACATTATGACATCATAATGGAATTTTGCATTATGACATCATAATGGAATGTTACATTATGACATCATAATGGAATGTCACATTATGACATCATAATGGAATTTTGCATTATGACATCATAATGGAATGTTACATTATGACATCGTAATGGAATTTTACATTATGACATCATAATGGAATTTTGCATTATGACATCATAATGGAATTTTACATTATGACATCATAATGGAATTTTGCATTATGACATCATAATGGAATTTTACATTATGACATCATAATGGAATTTTGCATTATGGCATTGTAATGGAATTTTTACATTATGACATCATAATGGAATTTTACATTATGACATCATAATGGAATTTTGCATTATGATATCATAATAAATTTTTTACATTATGACATCATAATGGAATTTTGCATTATATCATAATAAAATTTTTACATTATGACATCATAATGGAATTTTGCATTATGACATCATAATGGAATGTTACATTATGACATCATAATGGAATGTTGCATTATGACATCATAATGGAATTTTACATTATGACATCATAATGGAATGTTGCATTATTACATCATAATGGAATTTTACATTAGCCATCATAATGGAATGTTGCATTATGATATCATAATGGAATTTTGCATTATGACATCATAATGGAATGTTGCATTATGACATCATAATGGAATTTTGCATTATGACATCATAATGGAATTTTACATTATGACATCATAATGGAATTTTGCATTATGATATCATAATAAAATTTTTACATTATGACATCATAATGGAATTTTACATTATGACATCATAATGGAATTTTGCATTATGACATTGTAATGGAATTTTTACATTATGACATCATAATGGAATTTTGCATTATGACATCGTAATGGAATTTTTACATTATGACGTCATAATGGAATTTTGCATTATGACATCATAATGGGATTTTGCATTATGACATCATAATGGAATGTTGCATTATGAAATCTTAATGGAATGTTGCATTATGACATCATAATGGAATGTTGCATTATGACATCATAATGGAATTTTACATTATGACATCATAATGGAATGTTGCATTATGACATCATAATGGAATTTTACATTATGACATCATAATGGAATGTTGCATTATGACATCATAATGGAATTTTACATTATGACATCATAATGGAATGTTGCATTACGACATCATAATGGAATTTTGCATTATGACATCATAATGGAATGTTACATTATGACATCATAATGGAATGTCACATTATGACATCAAAATGGAATTTTGCATTATGACATCATATTGGAATGTTGCATCATGACATGATAATGGAATTTTGCATTATGACATAATGGAATGTTGCATTATGACATCATAATGGAATTTTACATTATGCCATAATAATGGAATTTTTACATAATGACATCATAATGGAATTTTGCATTATGCCATAATAATGGAATTTTTACATTATGACATCATAATGAAATTTTGCATTATGCCATAATAATGGAATTTTTACATTATGACATCATAATGGAATTTTGCATTATGCCATCATAATGGAATGTTACATTATGACATCATAATGGAATGTTGCATTATGACATCATAATGGAATTTTGCATTATGACATCTTAATGGAATGTTGCATTATGACATCATAATGGAATTTTGCATTATGACATCATAATGGAATGTTGCATTATGACATCATAATGGAATTTTTACATTATGACATCATAATGGAATTTTGCATTATGACATCATAATGGAATTTTACATTATGACATCATAATGGAATGTTGCATTATAACATCATAATGGAATTTTGCATTATGACATCATAATGGAATGTTGCATTATGACATCATAATGGAATTTTACATTATGACATCATAATGGAATTTTACAATACGACATCATAATGGAATGTTGCATTATGACATCATAATGGAATTTTGCATTATGACATCATTATGGAATTTTGCATTATGACATCCTAATTGAATGTTACATTATGACATCATAATGGAATTTTGCATTATGACATCATAATGGAATGTTGCATTATGACATCATAATGGAATTTTACATTATGACATCATAATGGAATTTTGCATTATGACATCATAATGGAATTTTTACATTATGACATCATAATGGAATTTTGCATTATGACATCATAATGGCATTTTTACATTATGACATCATAATGGAATTTTGCATTATAACATCATAATGGCATTTTGCATTATGACATCATAATGGAATGTCGCATTATGACATCATAATGGAATTTTACATTATGACATCATAATGGAATTTTGCATTATGACATTGTAATGGAATTTTTACATTATGACATCATAATGGAATTTTACATTATGACATCATAATGGAATTTTGCATTATGATATCATAATAAAATTTTTACATTATGACATCATAATGGAATTTTGCATTATGACATCATAATGGAATGTTATATTATGACATCATAATGGAATGTTGCATTATGACATCATAATGGAATTTTACATTATGACATCATAATGGAATGTTGCATTATTACATCATAATGGAATTTTACATTAGCCATCATAATGGAATGTTGCATTATGACATCATAATGGAATTTTGCATTATGACATCATAATGGAATGTTGCATTATGAAATCATAATGGAATTTTGCATTATGACATCATAATGGAATTTTACATTATGACATCATAATGGAATTTTGCATTATGACATCATAATGGAGTGTTACATTATGACATCATAATGGAATGTCACATTATGACATCATAATGGAATTTTGCATTATGACATAATATTGGAATGTTGCATCATGACATGATAATGGAATTTTGCATTATGACATAATGGAATGTTGCATTATGACATCATAATGGAATTTTACATTATGCCATAATAATGGAATTTTTACATAATGACATCATAATGGAATTTTGCATTATGCCATAATAATGGAATTTTTACATTATGACATCATAATGAAATTTTGCATTATGCCATAAAAATGGAATTTTTACATTATGCCATCATAATGGAATTTTGCATTATGCCATCATAATGGAATGTTACATTATGACATCATAATGGAATGTTTAATTATGACATCATAATGGAATTTTGCATTATGACATCATAATGGAATGTTGCATTATGACATCATAATGGAATTTTGCATTATGACATCATAATGGAATTTTACATTATGACATCATAATGGAATTTTGCATTATGACATCATAATGGAATTTTACATTATGACATCATAATGGAATTTTGCATTATGGCATTGTAATGGAATTTTTACATTATGACATCATAATGGAATTTTACATTATGACATCATAATGGAATTTTGCATTATGATATCATAATAAATTTTTTACATTATGACATCATAATGGAATTTTGCATTATATCATAATAAAATTTTTACATTATGACATCATAATGGAATTTTGCATTATGACATCATAATGGAATGTTACATTATGACATCATAATGGAATGTTGCATTATGACATCATAATGGAATTTTACATTATGACATCATAATGGAATGTTGCATTATTACATCATAATGGAATTTTACATTAGCCATCATAATGGAATGTTGCATTATGATATCATAATGGAATTTTGCATTATGACATCATAATGGAATGTTGCATTATGACATCATAATGGAATTTTGCATTATGACATCATAATGGAATTTTACATTATGACATCATAATGGAATTTTGCATTATGACATCATAATGGAATGTTACATTATGACATCATAATGGAATGTCACATTATGACATCAAAATGGAATTTTGCATTATGACATCATATTGGAATGTTGCATCATGACATGATAATGGAATTTTGCATTATGACATAATGGAATGTTGCATTATGACATCATAATGGAATTTTACATTATGCCATAATAATGGAATTTTTACATAATGACATCATAATGGAATTTTGCATTATGCCATAATAATGGAATTTTTACATTATGACATCATAATGAAATTTTGCATTATGCCATAATAATGGAATTTTTACATTATGACATCATAATGGAATTTTGCATTATGCCATCATAATGGAATGTTACATTATGACATCATAATGGAATGTTGCATTATGACATCATAATGGAATTTTGCATTATGACATCTTAATGGAATGTTGCATTATGACATCATAATGGAATTTTGCATTATGACATCATAATGGAATGTTGCATTATGACATCATAATGGAATTTTTACATTATGACATCATAATGGAATTTTGCATTATGACATCATAATGGAATTTTACATTATGACATCATAATGGAATGTTGCATTATAACATCATAATGGAATTTTGCATTATGACATCATAATGGAATGTTGCATTATGACATCATAATGGAATTTTACATTATGACATCATAATGGAATTTTACAATACGACATCATAATGGAATGTTGCATTATGACATCATAATGGAATTTTGCATTATGACATCATTATGGAATTTTGCATTATGACATCCTAATTGAATGTTACATTATGACATCATAATGGAATTTTGCATTATGACATCATAATGGAATGTTACATTATGACATCATAATGGAATGTTGCATTATGACATCATAATGGAATTTTACATTATGACATCATAATGGAATGTTGCATTATTACATCATAATGGAATTTTACATTAGCCATCATAATGGAATGTTGCATTATGATATCATAATGGAATTTTGCATTATGACATCATAATGGAATGTTGCATTATGACATCATAATGGAATTTTGCATTATGACATCATAATGGAATTTTACATTATGACATCATAATGGAATTTTGCATTATGATATCATAATAAAATTTTTACATTATGACATCATAATGGAATTTTACATTATGACATCATAATGGAATTTTGCATTATGACATTGTAATGGAATTTTTACATTATGACATCATAATGGAATTTTGCATTATGACATCGTAATGGAATTTTTACATTATGACGTCATAATGGAATTTTGCATTATGACATCATAATGGGATTTTGCATTATGACATCATAATGGAATGTTGCATTATGAAATCTTAATGGAATGTTGCATTATGACATCATAATGGAATGTTGCATTATGACATCATAATGGAATTTTACATTATGACATCATAATGGAATGTTGCATTATGACATCATAATGGAATTTTACATTATGACATCATAATGGAATGTTGCATTATGACATCATAATGGAATTTTACATTATGACATCATAATGGAATGTTGCATTACGACATCATAATGGAATTTTGCATTATGACATCATAATGGAATGTTACATTATGACATCATAATGGAATGTCACATTATGACATCAAAATGGAATTTTGCATTATGACATCATATTGGAATGTTGCATCATGACATGATAATGGAATTTTGCATTATGACATAATGGAATGTTGCATTATGACATCATAATGGAATTTTACATTATGCCATAATAATGGAATTTTTACATAATGACATCATAATGGAATTTTGCATTATGCCATAATAATGGAATTTTTACATTATGACATCATAATGAAATTTTGCATTATGCCATAATAATGGAATTTTTACATTATGACATCATAATGGAATTTTGCATTATGCCATCATAATGGAATGTTACATTATGACATCATAATGGAATGTTGCATTATGACATCATAATGGAATTTTGCATTATGACATCTTAATGGAATGTTGCATTATGACATCATAATGGAATTTTGCATTATGACATCATAATGGAATGTTGCATTATGACATCATAATGGAATTTTTACATTATGACATCATAATGGAATTTTGCATTATGACATCATAATGGAATTTTACATTATGACATCATAATGGAATGTTGCATTATAACATCATAATGGAATTTTGCATTATGACATCATAATGGAATGTTGCATTATGACATCATAATGGAATTTTACATTATGACATCATAATGGAATTTTACAATACGACATCATAATGGAATGTTGCATTATGACATCATAATGGAATTTTGCATTATGACATCATTATGGAATTTTGCATTATGACATCCTAATTGAATGTTACATTATGACATCATAATGGAATTTTGCATTATGACATCATAATGGAATGTTGCATTATGACATCATAATGGAATTTTACATTATGACATCATAATGGAATTTTGCATTATGACATCATAATGGAATTTTTACATTATGACATCATAATGGAATTTTGCATTATGACATCATAATGGCATTTTTACATTATGACATCATAATGGAATTTTGCATTATAACATCATAATGGCATTTTGCATTATGACATCATAATGGAATGTCGCATTATGACATCATAATGGAATTTTACATTATGACATCATAATGGAATTTTGCATTATGACATTGTAATGGAATTTTTACATTATGACATCATAATGGAATTTTACATTATGACATCATAATGGAATTTTGCATTATGATATCATAATAAAATTTTTACATTATGACATCATAATGGAATTTTGCATTATGACATCATAATGGAATGTTATATTATGACATCATAATGGAATGTTGCATTATGACATCATAATGGAATTTTACATTATGACATCATAATGGAATGTTGCATTATTACATCATAATGGAATTTTACATTAGCCATCATAATGGAATGTTGCATTATGACATCATAATGGAATTTTGCATTATGACATCATAATGGAATGTTGCATTATGAAATCATAATGGAATTTTGCATTATGACATCATAATGGAATTTTACATTATGACATCATAATGGAATTTTGCATTATGACATCATAATGGAGTGTTACATTATGACATCATAATGGAATGTCACATTATGACATCATAATGGAATTTTGCATTATGACATAATATTGGAATGTTGCATCATGACATGATAATGGAATTTTGCATTATGACATAATGGAATGTTGCATTATGACATCATAATGGAATTTTACATTATGCCATAATAATGGAATTTTTACATAATGACATCATAATGGAATTTTGCATTATGCCATAATAATGGAATTTTTACATTATGACATCATAATGAAATTTTGCATTATGCCATAAAAATGGAATTTTTACATTATGCCATCATAATGGAATTTTGCATTATGCCATCATAATGGAATGTTACATTATGACATCATAATGGAATGTTTAATTATGACATCATAATGGAATTTTGCATTATGACATCATAATGGAATGTTGCATTATGACATCATAATGGAATTTTGCATTATGACATCATAATGGAATTTTACATTATGACATCATAATGGAATTTTGCATTATGACATCATAATGGAATTTTACATTATGACATCATAATGGAATTTTGCATTATGGCATTGTAATGGAATTTTTACATTATGACATCATAATGGAATTTTACATTATGACATCATAATGGAATTTTGCATTATGATATCATAATAAATTTTTTACATTATGACATCATAATGGAATTTTGCATTATATCATAATAAAATTTTTACATTATGACATCATAATGGAATTTTGCATTATGACATCATAATGGAATGTTACATTATGACATCATAATGGAATGTTGCATTATGACATCATAATGGAATTTTACATTATGACATCATAATGGAATGTTGCATTATTACATCATAATGGAATTTTACATTAGCCATCATAATGGAATGTTGCATTATGATATCATAATGGAATTTTGCATTATGACATCATAATGGAATGTTGCATTATGACATCATAATGGAATTTTGCATTATGACATCATAATGGAATTTTACATTATGACATCATAATGGAATTTTGCATTATGACATCATAATGGAATGTTACATTATGACATCATAATGGAATGTCACATTATGACATCAAAATGGAATTTTGCATTATGACATCATATTGGAATGTTGCATCATGACATGATAATGGAATTTTGCATTATGACATAATGGAATGTTGCATTATGACATCATAATGGAATTTTACATTATGCCATAATAATGGAATTTTTACATAATGACATCATAATGGAATTTTGCATTATGCCATAATAATGAAATTTTTACATTATGACATCATAATGAAATTTTGCATTATGCCATAATAATGGAATTTTTACATTATGACATCATAATGGAATTTTGCATTATGCCATCATAATGGAATGTTACATTATGACATCATAATGGAATGTTGCATTATGACATCATAATGGAATTTTGCATTATGACATCTTAATGGAATGTTGCATTATGACATCATAATGGAATTTTGCATTATGACATCATAATGGAATGTTGCATTATGACATCATAATGGAATTTTTACATTATGACATCATAATGGAATTTTGCATTATGACATCATAATGGAATTTTACATTATGACATCATAATGGAATGTTGCATTATAACATCATAATGGAATTTTGCATTATGACATCATAATGGAATGTTGCATTATGACATCATAATGGAATTTTACATTATGACATCATAATGGAATTTTACAATACGACATCATAATGGAATGTTGCATTATGACATCATAATGGAATTTTGCATTATGACATCATTATGGAATTTTGCATTATGACATCCTAATTGAATGTTACATTATGACATCATAATGGAATTTTGCATTATGACATCATAATGGAATGTTGCATTATGACATCATAATGGAATTTTACATTATGACATCATAATGGAATTTTGCATTATGACATCATAATGGAATTTTTACATTATGACATCATAATGGAATTTTGCATTATGACATCATAATGGCATTTTTACATTATGACATCATAATGGAATTTTGCATTATAACATCATAATGGCATTTTGCATTATGACATCATAATGGAATGTCGCATTATGACATCATAATGGAATTTTACATTATGACATCATAATGGAATTTTGCATTATGACATTGTAATGGAATTTTTACATTATGACATCATAATGGAATTTTACATTATGACATCATAATGGAATTTTGCATTATGATATCATAATAAAATTTTTACATTATGACATCATAATGGAATTTTGCATTATGACATCATAATGGAATGTTACATTATGACATCATAATGGAATGTTGCATTATGACATCATAATGGAATTTTACATTATGACATCATAATGGAATGTTGCATTATTACATCATAATGGAATTTTACATTAGCCATCATAATGGAATGTTGCATTATGACATCATAATGGAATTTTGCATTATGACATCATAATGGAATGTTGCATTATGAAATCATAATGGAATTTTGCATTATGACATCATAATGGAATTTTACATTATGACATCATAATGGAATTTTGCATTATGACATCATAATGGAGTGTTACATTATGACATCATAATGGAATGTCACATTATGACATCATAATGGAATTTTGCATTATGACATAATATTGGAATGTTGCATCATGACATGATAATGGAATTTTGCATTATGACATAATGGAATGTTGCATTATGACATCATAATGGAATTTTACATTATGCCATAATAATGGAATTTTTACATAATGACATCATAATGGAATTTTGCATTATGCCATAATAATGGAATTTTTACATTATGACATCATAATGAAATTTTGCATTATGCCATAAAAATGGAATTTTTACATTATGCCATCATAATGGAATTTTGCATTATGCCATCATAATGGAATGTTACATTATGACATCATAATGGAATGTTTAATTATGACATCATAATGGAATTTTGCATTATGACATCATAATGGAATGTTGCATTATGACATCATAATGGAATTTTGCATTATGACATCTTAATGGAATGTTGCATTAAGACATCATAATGGAATTTGGCATTATGACATCATAATGGAATGTTGCATTATGACATCATAATGGAATTTTTACATTATGACATCATAATGGAATTTTGCATTATGACATCATAATGGAATTTTACATTATGACATCATAATGGAATGTTGCATTATAACATCATAATGGAATTTTGCATTATGACATCATAATGGAATGTTGCATTATGACATCATAATGGAATTTTACATTATGACATCATAATGGAATTTTACAATACGACATCATAATGGAATGTTGCATTATGACATCATAATGGAATTTTGCATTATGACATCATTATGGAATTTTGCATTATGACATCCTAATTGAATGTTACATTATGACATCATAATGGAATTTTGCATTATGACATCATAATGGAATGTTGCATTATGACATCATAATGGAATTTTACATTATGACATCATAATGGAATTTTGCATTATGACATCATAATGGAATTTTTACATTATGACATCATAATGGAATTTTGCATTATGACATCATAATGGAATTTTTACATTATGACATCATAATGGAATTTTGCATTATAACATCATAATGGCATTTTGCATTATGACATCATAATGGAATGTCGCATTATGACATCATAATGGAATTTTACATTATGACATCATAATGGAATGTTACATTATGACATCATAATGGAATGTTACCTTATGACATCATAATGGAATGTTGCATTATGACATCATAATGGAATGTTGCATTATGACATCATAATGGAATTTTACATTATGACATCATAATGGAATGTTGCATTATTACATCATAATGGAATTTTACATTATGCCATCATAATGGAATGTTGCATTATGACATCATAATGGAATTTTGCATTATGACATCATAATGGAATGTTGCATTATGACATCATAATGGAATTTTGAATTATGACATCATAATGGAATTTTGCATTATGACATCATAATGGAATTTTACATTATGACATCATAATGGAATTTTACATTATGACATCATAATGGAATTTTGCATTATGCCATCATAATGGAATTTTTACATTATGACATTAAAATGGAATGTTGCATTATTACATCATAATGGAATTTTTACATTATGCCATCATAATGGAATGTTGCATTATGACATCATAATGGAATTTTGCATTATGACATCATAATGGAATGTTGCATTATGACATGATAATGGAATTTTGCATTATGACATCATAATGGAATGTTGCATTATGACATCATAATGGAATTTTACATTATGACATCATAATGGAATTTTACATTATGACATCATAATGGAATTTTGCATTATGCCATCATAATGGAATTTTTACATTATGACATCATAATGGAATTTTGCATTATGACATCATAATGGAATTTTACATTATGACATCATAATGGAATTTTACATTATGACATCATAATGGAATTTTGCATTATGATATCATAATAAAATTTTTACATTATGACATCATAATGGAATTTTGCATTATGACATCATAATGGAATGTTGCATTATGACATCATAATGGAATTTTGCATTATGACATCATAATGGAATTTTGCATTATGACATCATAATGGAATTTTTACATTATGACATCATAATGGAATTTTACATTATGACATCATAATGGAATTTTGCATTATGACATCATAATGGAATGTTACATTATGACATCATAATGGAATGTCACATTATGACATCATAATGGAATTTTGCATTATGACATCATAATGGAATGTTACATTATGACATCGTAATGGAATTTTACATTATGACATCATAATGGAATTTTGCATTATGACATCATAATGGAATTTTACATTATGACATCATAATGGAATTTTGCATTATGACATCATAATGGAATTTTACATTATGACATCATAATGGAATTTTGCATTATGACATTGTAATGGAATTTTTACATTATGACATCATAATGGAATTTTGCATTATGACATCGTAATGGAATTTTTACATTATGACGTCATAATGGAATGTTGCATTATGACATCATAATGGGATTTTGCATTATGACATCATAATGGAATGTTGCATTATGAAATCTTAATGGAATGTTGCATTATGACATCATAATGGAATGTTGCATTATGACATCATAATGGAATTTTACATTATGACATCATAATGGAATGTTGCATTATGACATCATAATGGAATTTTACATTATGACATCATAATGGAATGTTGCATTATGACATCAAAATGGAATTTTACATTATGACATCATAATGGAATGTTGCATTATGACATCATTATGGAATGTTACATTATGACATCATAATGGAATGTCACATTATGACATCATAATGGAATTTTGCATTATGACATCATATTGGAATGTTGCATCATGACATGATAATGGAATTTTGCATTATGACATAATGGAATGTTGCATTATGACATCATAATGGAATTTTACATTATGCCATAATAATGGAATTTTTACATAATGACATCATAATGGAATTTTGCATTATGCCATAATAATGGAATTTTTACATTATGACTAGAGATGAGCGAACACGTTCGGCCCCGCCCCTTTTTCGCCCGAACACCGAACTTTGCGAACACCTCGGTGTTCGGGCGAAAAAGTTCGGGGGCCGCCGTGGCAGCGCGGGGGGGTGCGGCGGGGAGCGGGGGGGAGAGGGAGAGAGAGAGGGCTCCCCCCCGTTCCCCGCTACTGCCGCCCGCGCCGCCGCGCATCTCCCCGCCCCCCGGCGGCACCCGGACACTTACGCGCGAACACTCCAGTGTTCGCTAAAGCCGGTGTCCGGGTGCGGATGTGTCCGTTACGGACACGTTCGCTCATCTCTAATTATGACATCATAATAAAATTTTGCATTATGCCATAATAATGGAATTTTTACATTATGACATCATAATGGAATTTTGCATTATGCCATCATAATGAAAAATGTTACATTATGACATCGTAATGGAATGTTTAATTATGACATCATAATGGAATTTTGCATTATGACATCATAATGGAATGTTGCATTATGACATCATAATGGAATTTTGCATTATGACATCATAATGGAATTTTGCATTATGACATCTTAATGGAATGTTGCATTATGACATCATAATGGAATTTTGCATTATAACATCATAATGGAATGTTGCATTATGACATCATAATGGAATTTTTACATTATGACATCATAATGGAATTTTGCATTATGACATCATAATGGAATTTTACATTATGACATCATAATGGAATGTTGCATTATAACATCATAATGGAATTTTACATTATGACATCATAATGGAATGTTGCATTATGACATCATAATGGAATTTTACATTATGACATCATAATGGAATTTTACAATACGACATCATAATGGAATGTTGCATTATGACATCATAATGGAATTTTGCATTATGACATCATTATGGAATTTTGCATTATGACATCCTAATTGAATGTTACATTATGACATCATAATGGAATTTTGCATTATGACATCATAATGGAATGTTGCATTATGACATCATAATGGAATTTTACATTATGACAACATAATGGAATTTTGCATTATGACATCATTATGGAATTTTTACATTATGACATCATAATGGAATTTTGCATTATGACATCATAATGGAATTTTTACATTATGACATCATAATGGAATTTTGCATTATAACATCATAATGACATTTTGCATTATGACATCATAATAGAATGTCGCATTATGACATCATAATGGAATTTTACATTATGACATCATAATGGAATTTTGCATTATGACATTGTAATGGAATTTTTACATTATGACATCATAATGGAATTTTACATTATGACATCATAATGGAATTTTGCATTATGATATCATAATAAAATTTTTACATTATGACATCATAATGGAATTTTGCATTATGACATCATAATGGAATGTTACATTATGACATCATAATGGAATGTTGCATTATGACATCATAATAGAATTTTACATTATGACATCATAATGGAATGTTGCATTATTACATCATAATGGAATTTTACATTAGCCATCATAATGGAATGTTGCATTATGACATCATAATGGAATTTTGCATTATGACATCATAATGGAATGTTGCATTATGACATCATAATGGAATTTTGCATTATGACATCATAATGGAATTTTACATTATGACATCATAATGGAATTTTGCATTATGACATCATAATGGAATGTTACATTATGACATCATAATGGAATGTCACATTATGACATCATAATGGAATTTTGCATTATGACATCATATTGGAATGTTGCATCATGACATGATAATGGAATTTTGCATTATGACATAATGGGATGTTGCATTATGACATCATAATGGAATTTTACATTATGCCATAATAATGGAATTTTTACATACTGACATCATAATGGAATTTTGCATTATGCCATAATAATGGAATTTTTACATTATGACATCATAATGAAATTTTGCATTATGCCATAATAATGGAATTTTTACATTATGACATCATAATGGAATTTTGCATTATGCCATCATAATGGAATGTTACATTATGACATCATAATGGAATGTTTAATTATGACATCATAATGGAATTTTGCATTATGACATCATAATGGAATGTTGCATTATGACATCATAATGGAATTTTGCATTATGACATCTTAATGGAATGTTGCATTATGACATCATAATGGAATTTTGCATTATGACATCATAATGGAATGTTGCATTATGACATCATAATGGAATTTTTACATTATGACATCATAATGGAATTTTGCATTATGACATCATAATGGAATTTTACATTATGACATCATAATGGAATGTTGCATTATAACATCATAAAGGAATTTTGCATTATGACATCATAATGGAATGTTGCATTATGACATCATAATGGAATTTTACATTATGACATCATAATGGAATTTTACAATACGACATCATAATGGAATGTTGCATTATGACATCATAATGGAATTTTGCATTATGACATCATTATGGAATTTTGCATTATGACATCCTAATTGAATGTTACATTATGACATCATAATGGAATTTTGCATTATGACATCATAATGGAATGTTGCATTATGACATCATAATGGAATTTTACATTATGACATCATAATGGAATTTTGCATTATGACATCATAATGGAATTTTTACATTATGACATCATAATGGAATTTTGCATTATGACATCATAATGGAATTTTTACATTATGACATCATAATGGAATTTTGCATTATAACATCATAATGGCATTTTGCATTATGACATCATAATGGAATGTCGCATTATGACATCATAATGGAATTTTACATTATGACATCATAATGGAATGTTACATTATGACATCATAATGGAATGTTACCTTATGACATCATAATGGAATGTTGCATTATGACATCATAATGGAATGTTGCATTATGACATCATAATGGAATTTTACATTATGACATCATAATGGAATGTTGCATTATTACATCATAATGGAATTTTACATTATGCCATCATAATGGAATGTTGCATTATGACATCATAATGGAATTTTGCATTATGACATCATAATGGAATGTTGCATTATGACATCATAATGGAATTTTGAATTATGACATCATAATGGAATTTTGCATTATGACATCATAATGGAATTTTACATTATGACATCATAATGGAATTTTGCATTATGACATCATAATGGAATTTTACATTATGACATCATAATGGAATGTCACATTATGACATCATAATGGAATTTTGCATTATGACATCATAATGGAATGTTACATTATGACATCGTAATGGAATTTTACATTATGACATCATAATGGAATTTTGCATTATGACATCATAATGGAATGTCGCATTATGACATCATAATGGAATTTTACATTATGACATCATAATGGAATGTTACATTATGACATCATAATGGAATGTTACCTTATGACATCATAATGGAATGTTGCATTATGACATCATAATGGAATGTTGCATTATGACATCATAATGGAATTTTACATTATGACATCATAATGGAATGTTGCATTATTACATCATAATGGAATTTTACATTATGCCATCATAATGGAATGTTGCATTATGACATCATAATGGAATTTTGCATTATGACATCATAATGGAATGTTGCATTATGACATCATAATGGAATTTTGAATTATGACATCATAATGGAATTTTGCATTATGACATCATAATGGAATTTTACATTATGACATCATAAAGGAATTTTGCATTATGCCATCATAATGGAATTTTTACATTATGACATTATAATGGAATGTTGCATTATTACATCATAATGGAATTTTACATTATGCCATCAAAATGGAATGTTGCATTATGACATCATAATGGAATTTTGCATTATGACATCATAATGGAATGTTGCATTATGACATGATAATGGAATTTTGCATTATGACATCATAATGGAATGTTGCATTATGACATCATAATGGAATTTTACATTATGACATCATAATGGAATTTTACATTATGACATCATAATGGAATTTTGCATTATGCCATCATAATGGAATTTTTACATTATGACATCATAATGGAATTTTGCATTATGACATCATAATGGAATTTTACATTATGACATCATAATGGAATTTTACATTATGACATCATAATGGAATTTTGCATTATGATATCATAATAAAATTTTTACATTATGACATCATAATGGAATTTTGCATTATGACATCATAATGGAATGTTGCATTATGACATCATAATGGAATTTTGCATTATGACATCATAATGGAATTTTTACATTATGACATCATAATGGAATTTTACATTATGACATCATAATGGAATTTTGCATTATGACATCATAATGGAATGTTACATTATGACATCATAATGGAATGTCACATTATGACATCATAATGGAATTTTGCATTATGACATCATAATGGAATGTTACATTATGACATCGTAATGGAATTTTACATTATGACATCATAATGGAATTTTGCATTATGACATCATAATGGAATTTTAGATTATGACATCATAATGGAATTTTGCATTATGACATCATAATGGAATTTTACATTATGACATCATAATGGAATTTTGCATTATGACATTGTAATGGAATTTTTACATTATGACATCATAATGGAATTTTGCATTATGACATCGTAATGGAATTTTTACATTATGACGTCATAATGGAATGTTGCATTATGACATCATAATGGAATTTTACATTATGACATCATAATGGAATTTTACAATACGACATCATAATGGAATGTTGCATTATGACATCATAATGGAATTTTGCATTATGACATCATTATGGAATTTTGCATTATGACATCCTAATTGAATGTTACATTATGACATCATAATGGAATTTTGCATTATGACATCATAATGGAATGTTGCATTATGACATCATAATGGAATTTTACATTATGACATCATAATGGAATTTTGCATTATGACATCATAATGGAATTTTTACATTATGACATCATAATGGAATTTTGCATTATGACATCATAATGGCATTTTTACATTATGACATCATAATGGAATTTTGCATTATAACATCATAATGGCATTTTGCATTATGACATCATAATGGAATGTCGCATTATGACATCATAATGGAATTTTACATTATGACATCATAATGGAATTTTGCATTATGACATTGTAATGGAATTTTTACATTATGACATCATAATGGAATTTTACATTATGACATCATAATGGAATTTTGCATTATGATATCATAATAAAATTTTTACATTATGACATCATAATGGAATTTTGCATTATGACATCATAATGGAATGTTACATTATGACATCATAATGGAATGTTGCATTATGACATCATAATGGAATTTTACATTATGACATCATAATGGAATGTTGCATTATTACATCATAATGGAATTTTACATTAGCCATCATAATGGAATGTTGCATTATGACATCATAATGGAATTTTGCATTATGACATCATAATGGAATGTTGCATTATGAAATCATAATGGAATTTTGCATTATGACATCATAATGGAATTTTACATTATGACATCATAATGGAATTTTGCATTATGACATCATAATGGAGTGTTACATTATGACATCATAATGGAATGTCACATTATGACATCATAATGGAATTTTGCATTATGACATAATATTGGAATGTTGCATCATGACATGATAATGGAATTTTGCATTATGACATAATGGAATGTTGCATTATGACATCATAATGGAATTTTACATTATGCCATAATAATGGAATTTTTACATAATGACATCATAATGGAATTTTGCATTATGCCATAATAATGGAATTTTTACATTATGACATCATAATGAAATTTTGCATTATGCCATAAAAATGGAATTTTTACATTATGCCATCATAATGGAATTTTGCATTATGCCATCATAATGGAATGTTACATTATGACATCATAATGGAATGTTTAATTATGACATCATAATGGAATTTTGCATTATGACATCATAATGGAATGTTGCATTATGACATCATAATGGAATTTTGCATTATGACATCTTAATGGAATGTTGCATTAAGACATCATAATGGAATTTGGCATTATGACATCATAATGGAATGTTGCATTATGACATCATAATGGAATTTTTACATTATGACATCATAATGGAATTTTGCATTATGACATCATAATGGAATTTTACATTATGACATCATAATGGAATGTTGCATTATAACATCATAATGGAATTTTGCATTATGACATCATAATGGAATGTTGCATTATGACATCATAATGGAATTTTACATTATGACATCATAATGGAATTTTACAATACGACATCATAATGGAATGTTGCATTATGACATCATAATGGAATTTTGCATTATGACATCATTATGGAATTTTGCATTATGACATCCTAATTGAATGTTACATTATGACATCATAATGGAATTTTGCATTATGACATCATAATGGAATGTTGCATTATGACATCATAATGGAATTTTACATTATGACATCATAATGGAATTTTGCATTATGACATCATAATGGAATTTTTACATTATGACATCATAATGGAATTTTGCATTATGACATCATAATGGAATTTTTACATTATGACATCATAATGGAATTTTGCATTATAACATCATAATGGCATTTTGCATTATGACATCATAATGGAATGTCGCATTATGACATCATAATGGAATTTTACATTATGACATCATAATGGAATGTTACATTATGACATCATAATGGAATGTTACCTTATGACATCATAATGGAATGTTGCATTATGACATCATAATGGAATGTTGCATTATGACATCATAATGGAATTTTACATTATGACATCATAATGGAATGTTGCATTATTACATCATAATGGAATTTTACATTATGCCATCATAATGGAATGTTGCATTATGACATCATAATGGAATTTTGCATTATGACATCATAATGGAATGTTGCATTATGACACCATAATGGAATTTTGAATTATGACATCATAATGGAATTTTGCATTATGACATCATAATGGAATTTTACATTATGACATCATAATGGAATTTTACATTATGACATCATAATGAATTTTGCATTATGCCATCATAATGGAATTTTTACATTATGACATTATAATGGAATGTTGCATTATTACATCATAATGGAATTTTTACATTATGCCATCATAATGGAATGTTGCATTATGACATCATAATGGAATTTTGCATTA
The DNA here is from genome assembly GCF_035609145.1 of Eleutherodactylus coqui. Classification (NCBI taxonomy): domain Eukaryota; kingdom Metazoa; phylum Chordata; class Amphibia; order Anura; family Eleutherodactylidae; genus Eleutherodactylus; species Eleutherodactylus coqui. The sequence continues at coordinate 111,750,380 of NC_089842.1, read as the reverse complement.
TGACATCATAATGGAATGTTGCATTATGACATGATAATGGAATTTTGCATTATGACATCATAATGGAATGTTGCATTATGACATCATAATGGAATTTTACATTATGACATCATAATGGAATTTTGCATTATGACATCATAATGGAATTTTTACATTATGACATCATAATGGAATTTTGCATTATGACATCATAATGGAATTTTTACATTATGACATCATAATGGAATTTTGCATTATAACATCATAATGGCATTTTGCATTATGACATCATAATGGAATGTCGCATTATGACATCATAATGGAATTTTACATTATGACATCATAATGGAATGTTACATTATGACATCATAATGGAATGTTACCTTATGACATCATAATGGAATGTTGCATTATGACATCATAATGGAATGTTGCATTATGACATCATAATGGAATTTTACATTATGACATCATAATGGAATGTTGCATTATTACATCATAATGGAATTTTACATTATGCCATCATAATGGAATGTTGCATTATGACATCATAATGGAATTTTGCATTATGACATCATAATGGAATGTTGCATTATGACACCATAATGGAATTTTGAATTATGACATCATAATGGAATTTTGCATTATGACATCATAATGGAATTTTACATTATGACATCATAATGGAATTTTACATTATGACATCATAATGGAATTTTGCATTATGCCATCATAATGGAATTTTTACATTATGACATTATAATGGAATGTTGCATTATTACATCATAATGGAATTTTTACATTATGCCATCATAATGGAATGTTGCATTATGACATCATAATGGAATTTTGCATTATGACATCATAATGGAATGTTGCATTATGACATGATAATGGAATTTTGCATTATGACATCATAATGGAATGTTGCATTATGACATCATAATGGAATTTTACATTATGACATCATAATGGAATTTTACATTATGACATCATAATGGAATTTTGCATTATGCCATCATAATGGAATTTTTACATTATGACATCATAATGGAATTTTGCATTATGACATCATAATGGAATTTTACATTATGACATCATAATGGAATTTTACATTATGACATCATAATGGAATTTTGCATTATGATATCATAATAAAATTTTTACATTATGACATCATAATGGAATTTTGCATTATGACATCATAATGGAATGTTGCATTATGACATCATAATGGAATTTTGAATTATGACATCATAATGGAATTTTGCATTATGACATCATAATGGAATTTTTACATTATGACATCATAATGGAATTTTACATTATGACATCATAATGGAATGTTACATTATGACATCATAATGGAATGTCACATTATGACATCATAATGGAATTTTGCATTATGACATCATAATGGAATGTTACATTATGACATCGTAATGGAATTTTACATTATGACATCATAATGGAATTTTGCATTATGACATCATAATGGAATTTTACATTATGACATCATAATGGAATTTTGCATTATGACATCATAATGGAATTTTACATTATGACATCATAATGGAATTTTGCATTATGACATTGTAATGGAATTTTTACATTATGACATCATAATGGAATTTTGCATTATGACATCGTAATGGAATTTTTACATTATGACGTCATAATGGAATGTTGCATTATGACATCATAATGGGATTTTGCATTATGACATCATAATGGAATGTTGCATTATGAAATCTTAATGGAATGTTGCATTATGACATCATAATGGAATGTTGCATTATGACATCATAATGGAATTTTACATTATGACATCATAATGGAATGTTGCATTATGACATCATAATGGAATTTTACATTATGACATCATAATGGAATGTTGCATTATGACATCAAAATGGAATTTTACATTATGACATCATAATGGAATGTTGCATTATGACATCATTATGGAATGTTACATTATGACATCATAATGGAATGTCACATTATGACATCATAATGGAATTTTGCATTATGACATCATATTGGAATGTTGCATCATGACATGATAATGGAATTTTGCATTATGACATAATGGAATGTTGCATTATGACATCATAATGGAATTTTACATTATGCCATAATAATGGAATTTTTACATAATGACATCATAATGGAATTTTGCATTATGCCATAATAATGGAATTTTTACATTATGACATCATAATGAAATTTTGCATTATGCCATAATAATGGAATTTTTACATTATGACATCATAATGGAATTTTGCATTATGCCATCATAATGAAAAATGTTACATTATGACATCGTAATGGAATGTTTAATTATGACATCATAATGGAATTTTGCATTATGACATCATAATGGAATGTTGCATTATGACATCATAATGGAATTTTGCATTATGACATCATAATGGAATTTTGCATTATGACATCTTAATGGAATGTTGCATTATGACATCATAATGGAATTTTGCATTATAACATCATAATGGAATGTTGCATTATGACATCATAATGGAATTTTTACATTATGACATCATAATGGAATTTTGCATTATGACATCATAATGGAATTTTACATTATGACATCATAATGGAATGTTGCATTATAACATCATAATGGAATTTTACATTATGACATCATAATGGAATGTTGCATTATGACATCATAATGGAATTTTACATTATGACATCATAATGGAATTTTACAATACAACATCATAATGGAATGTTGCATTATGACATCATAATGGAATTTTGCATTATGACATCATTATGGAATTTTGCATTATGACATCCTAATTGAATGTTACATTATGACATCATAATGGAATTTTGCATTATGACATCATAATGGAATGTTGCATTATGACATCATAATGGAATTTTACATTATGACAACATAATGGAATTTTGCATTATGACATCATTATGGAATTTTTACATTATGACATCATAATGGAATTTTGCATTATGACATCATAATGGAATTTTTACATTATGACATCATAATGGAATTTTGCATTATAACATCATAATGACATTTTGCATTATGACATCATAATGGAATGTCGCATTATGACATCATAATGGAATTTTACATTATGACATCATAATGGAATTTTGCATTATGACATTGTAATGGAATTTTTACATTATGACATCATAATGGAATTTTACATTATGACATCATAATGGAATTTTGCATTATGATATCATAATAAAATTTTTACATTATGACATCATAATTGAATTTTGCATTATGACATCATAATGGAATGTTACATTATGACATCATAATGGAATGTTGCATTATGACATCATAATAGAATTTTACATTATGACATCATAATGGAATGTTGCATTATTACATCATAATGGAATTTTACATTAGCCATCATAATGGAATGTTGCATTATGACATCATAATGGAATTTTGCATTATGACATCATAATGGAATGTTGCATTATGACATCATAATGGAATTTTGCATTATGACATCATAATGGAATTTTACATTATGACATCATAATGGAATTTTGCATTATGACATCATAATGGAATGTTACATTATGACATCATAATGGAATGTCACATTATGACATCATAATGGAATTTTGCATTATGACATCATATTGGAATGTTGCATCATGACATGATAATGGAATTTTGCATTATGACATAATGGGATGTTGCATTATGACATCATAATGGAATTTTACATTATGCCATAATAATGGAATTTTTACATACTGACATCATAATGGAATTTTGCATTATGCCATAATAATGGAATTTTTACATTATGACATCATAATGAAATTTTGCATTATGCCATAATAATGGAATTTTTACATTATGACATCATAATGGAATTTTGCATTATGCCATCATAATGGAATGTTACATTATGACATCATAATGGAATGTTTAATTATGACATCATAATGGAATTTTGCATTATGACATCATAATGGAATGTTGCATTATGACATCATAATGGAATTTTGCATTATGACATCTTAATGGAATGTTGCATTATGACATCATAATGGAATTTTGCATTATGACATCATAATGGAATGTTGCATTATGACATCATAATGGAATTTTTACATTATGACATCATAATGGAATTTTGCATTATGACATCATAATGGAATTTTACATTATGACATCATAATGGAATGTTGCATTATAACATCATAAAGGAATTTTGCATTATGACATCATAATGGAATGTTGCATTATGACATCATAATGGAATTTTACATTATGACATCATAATGGAATTTTACAATACGACATCATAATGGAATGTTGCATTATGACATCATAATGGAATTTTGCATTATGACATCATTATGGAATTTTGCATTATGACATCCTAATTGAATGTTACATTATGACATCATAATGGAATTTTGCATTATGACATCATAATGGAATGTTGCATTATGACATCATAATGGAATTTTACATTATGACATCATAATGGAATTTTGCATTATGACATCATAATGGAATTTTTACATTATGACATCATAATGGAATTTTGCATTATGACATCATAATGGAATTTTTACATTATGACATCATAATGGAATTTTGCATTATAACATCATAATGGCATTTTGCATTATGACATCATAATGGAATGTCACATTATGACTAGAGATGAGCGAACACCAAAATGTTCGGGTGTTCGTTATTCGTAACGAACTTCCCGTGATGCTCGAGGGTTCGTTTCGAACAACGAACCCCATTGAAGTCAATGGGCGACCAGAACATTTTTGTATTTCGCCGATGCTCGCTAAGGTTTTCATGTGTGAAAATCTGGGCAATTCAGGAAAGTGATGGGAATGACACAGTGACGGATAGGGCAGGCGAGGGGCTACATGTTGGGCTGCATCCTAAGTTCACAGGTCCCACTATTAAGCCACAATAGCGGCAAGAGTGGGCCCCCCCCCCTCCCAACAACTTTTACTTCTGAAAAGCCCTCATTAGCATGGCATACCTTTGCTAAGCACCACACTACCTCCAACAAAGCACAATCACTGCCTGCATGACACTCCACTGACACTTCTCCTGAGTTACATGCTGCCCAACCGCACCCCCTCCCCCCCACAGCGCACACCAAAGTGTCCCTGCGCAGCCTTCAGCTGCCCTCATGCCACACCACGCTCATGTCTATTTAGAATTGCGTCTGCCATGACGAGGGACCTCAGGCATACACTGCAGAGGTTGGCACGGCTAGGCAGCGACCCTCTTTAAAAGTGGCGGAGCGATAGCCCACAATGCTGTACAGAAGCAATGAGAAATAGAATCCTGTGCCACCGCCATCAGGAGCTGCACACGTGGGCATAGCAATGGGGAACCTATGTGCCACACACTATTCATTCTGTCAAGGTGTCTGCATGCCCCAGTCAGACCGGGCTTTTTAATTCATAGACACAGGCAGGTACAACTCCCTATTGTGAAGTCCCTGTCGACCCACAGCATGGGTGGCTCCCTGGAACCCACCGGCGGTACACAGAAATATCCCATTGCATTGCCCAACACAGCTGAGGTAGTAATGTCGTGCTTAATGCAGGTGGGCTTCGGCCCACACTGCATGCCCCAGTCAGACTGGGGTTCTTTACAAGTGGACACATGTAGGTTTAACTCCCTGTGGACCCACTGCCTGGGTGGGTGCCAGGAAGCCACCGGCGGTACATAGAAATATCCCATTGCATTGCCCAACACAGCTGAGGTAGTAATGTCGTGCGTAATACAGGTGGGCTTCGGCCCACACTGCATGCCCCAGTCAGACGGGTTCTTTAGAAGTGTACAGATGTATTAAAAACTCAGTGTGCACCTACAGCATGGGTGGCTCCCTGGAACCCACCGGCGGTACACAAAAATATCCCATTGCATTGCCCAACACAGCTGAGGTAGTAATGTCGTGCGTAATACAGGTGGGCTTCGGCCCACACTGCATGCCCCAGTCAGACTGGGGTTCTTTACAAGTGGACACATGTAGGTTTAACTCCCTGTGGACCCACTGCCTGGGTGGGTGCCAGGAAGCCACCGGCGGTACATAGAAATATCCCATTGCATTGCCCAACACAGCTGAGGTAGTAATGTCGTGCGTAATACAGGTGGGCTTCGGCCCACACTGCATGCCCCAGTCAGACGGGTTCTTTAGAAGTGTACAGATGTATTAAAAACTCAGTGTGCACCTACAGCATGGGTGGCTCCCTGGAACCCACCGGCGGTACACAAAAATATCCCATTGCATTGCCCAACACAGCTGAGGTAGTAATGTCGTGCGTAATACAGGTGGGCTTCGGCCCACACTGCATGCCCCAGTCAGACTGGGGTTCTTTACAAGTGGACACATGTAGGTTTAACTCCCTGTGGACCCACTGCCTGGGTGGGTGCCAGGAAGCCACCGGCGGTACATAGAAATATCCCATTGCATTGCCCAACACAGCTGAGGTAACGTCAGCTGTAATGCAGGTGGCCTAAAAATTAATTTGATTACACTGTAGGCGAGGGCCCACAAAAATTGCTGTATCAACAGTACTAATGTACATCCCAAAAATTGGCCATGGCCAGCCAAGAGGGCAGGTGAAACCCATTAATCGCTTTGGTTAATGTGGCTTAAGTGGTAACTAGGCCTGGAGGCAGCCCAGTGTAACGAAAAATTGGTTCAAGTTAAAGTTCCAACGCTTTTAAGCTAATTGAAACTTATAAAAATTGTTCTGAAAACATTATTTGAGTGAGCCTTGTGGCCCTAAGAAAAATTGCCCGTTCAGCGTGATTACGTGAGGTTTCAGGAGGAGGAGCAGCAGGAGGAGGAGGAGGAATATTAGACACAGATTGATGAAGCACAAATGTCCCCGTTTTGGATGGTGAGAGAGAACGTAGCTTCCATCCGCGGGTGCAGCCTACGTATTGCTTACGTATCGCTGCTGTCCGCTGGTGGAGAACAGAAGTCTGGCGAAATCCAGCCTTTGTTCATCTTGATGAGTGTTAGCCTGTCGGCACTGTCGGTTGACAAGCGGCTACGCTTATCGGTGATGATTCCCCCAGCCGCACTAAACACCCTCTCCGACAACACGCTAGCCGCAGGACAAGCAAGCACCTCAAGGGCATACAGGGCTAGTTCAGGCCACGTGTCCAGCTTCGACACCCAGTAGTTGTAGGGGGCAGAGGCGTCACCAAGGATGGTCGTGCGATCCGCTACGTACTCCCTCACCATCCTTTTGCAGTGCTCCCGCCGACTCAGCCGTGACTGGGGAGCGGTGACACAGTCTTGGTGGGGAGCCATAAAGCTGGCCAGGCCCTTAAAGACTGTTGCACTGCCTGGGATGTACATGCTGCTCGATCTACGCACATCCCCTGCAACATGGCCCTCGGAACTGCGCCTTCTGCCACTAGCGCTGTCGGCTGGGAATTTTACCATCAGCTTGTCCGCAAGGGTCCTGTGGTATAGCAACACTCTCGAACCCCTTTCCTCTTCGGGAATCAGAGTGGGCAGGTTCTCCTTATACCGTGGATCGAGCAGTGTGTACACCCAGTAATCCGTAGTGGCCAGAATGCGTGCAACGCGAGGGTCACGAGAAAGGCATCCTAACATGAAGTCAGCCATGTGTGCCAGGGTACCTGTACGCAACACATGGCTGTCTTCACTAGGAAGATCACTTTCAGGATCCTCCTCCTCCTCCTCCTCCTCCTCAGGCCATACACGCTGAAAGGATGACAGGCAATCAGCCGGTGTACCGTCAGCAGCGGGCCAAGCTGTCTCTTCCCCCTCCTCCTCATCCTCCTCCTCCTCCTGTACGCGCTGTGAAATAGACAGGAGGGTGCCCTGACTATCCAGCGGCATACTGTCTTCCCCCGCCCCCGTTTCCGAGCGCAAAGCAGCTGCCTTTATGGTTTGCAGGGAATTTCTCAAGATGCATAGCAGAGGAATGGTGACGCTAATGATTGTAGCATCGCCGCTCACCACCTGGGTAGACTCCTCAAAATTACCAAGGACATGGCAGATGTCTGCCAACCAGGCCCACTCTTCTGAAAGGAATTGAGGAGGCTGACTCCCACTGCGCCGCCCATGTTGGAGTTGGTATTCGACTATAGCTCTACGCTGTTCATAGAGCCTGGCCAACATGTGGAGCGTAGAGTTCCACCGTGTGGGCACGTCGCACAGCAGTCGGTGCACTGGCAGCTTAAAGTGATGTTGCAGGGTGCGCAGGGTGGCAGCGTCCGTGTGGGACTTGCGGAAATGTGCGCAGAGCCGGCGCGCCTTTACGAGCAGGTCTGACAAGCGTGGGTAGCTTTTCAGAAACCGCTGAACCACCAAATTAAAGACGTGGGCCAGGCATGGCACGTGCGTGAGGCTGCCGAGCTGCAGAGCCGCCACCAGGTTACGGCCGTTGTCACACACGACCATGCCCGGTTGGAGGCTCAGCGGCGCAAGCCAGCGGTCGGTCTGCTGTGTCAGACCCTGCAGCAGTTCGTGGGCCGTGTGCCTCTTATCGCCTAAGCTGAGTAGTTTCAGCACGGCCTGCTGACGCTTGCCCACCGCTGTGCTGCCACACCGCGCGACACCGACTGCTGGCGACATGCTGCTGCTAACACATCTTGATTGTGAGACAGAGGAGGAGGAGGAGGAGGAGGAGGGTGCTTTAGTGGAGGAAGCATACACCTCCGCAGATACCACCACCGAGCTGGGGCCCGCAATTCTGGGGGTGGGTAGGACGTGAGCGGTCCCAGGCTCTGACTCTGTCCCAGCCTCCACTAAATTCACCCAATGTGCCGTCAGGGAGATGTAGTGGCCCTGCCCGCCTGTGCTTGTCCACGTGTCCGTAGTTAAGTGGACCGTGGCAGTAACCGCGTTGGTGAGGGCGCGCACAATGTTGCGGGAGACGTGGTCGTGCAGGGCTGGGACGGCACATCGGGAAAAGTAGTGGCGACTGGGAACTGAGTAGCGCGGGGCCGCCGCCTCCATGATACTTTTGAAGGACTCCGTTTCCACAACCCTATACGGCAGCATCTCAAGGCTGATGAATTTTGCGATGCGGACGGTTAACGTTTGAGCGTGCGGGTGCGTGGCGGCGTACTTGCGCTTGCGCTCGAACACTTGCGCAAGCGACGGCTGAACGGTGCGCTGAACTACACTGCTGGATGGGGCCGAGGACAGCGGAGATGAGGGTGTGGGTGCAGGCCATGAGGCGGTAGTGCCTGTGTCCTGAGAGGGGGGTTGCATCTCAGTGGCAGGTTGGGGCACAGGGGGAGAGGCAGGGGTGCAAACCGGAGGCGGTGAACGGCCTTCGTCCCACCTTGTGGGGTGCTTGGCCATCATATGTCTGCGCATGGTGGTGGTGGTGAGGCTGTTGGTGTTGGCTCCCCGGCTGAGCTTTGCGCAACAAAGGTTGCACACCACTGTTCGTCGGTCGTCAGGCGTCTCTGTGAAAAACTGCCAGACCTTAGAGCACCTCGGCCTCTGCAGGGTGGCATGGCGCGGGGGGGCGCTTTGGGAAACACTTGGTGGATTATTCGGTCTGGCCCTGCCTCTACCCCTGGCCCTGGCCACCGCACTGCCTCTTGCAACCTGCCCTGCTGATGCCCTTGACTCCCCCTCTGAAGACCTGTCCTCCTGAGTAAGCGTTGCACACCAGGTGGGGTCAGTCACCTCATCGTCCTGCTGCTCTTCCTCCGAATCCTCTGTGCGCTGCTCCCTGGGACTTACTGCCCTTACTACTACCTCACTGCAAGACAACTGTGTCTGATCGTCATCGTCCTCCTCACCCACAGAAAGTTGTTGAGACAGTTGGCGGAAGTCCCCAGCCTCTTCCCCCGGACCCCGGGAACTTTCGAATGGTTGGGCATCAGTGACGATAAACTCCTCTGGTGGGAGAGGAACCGCTGCTGCCCAATCTAAGCAGGGGCCCGAGAACAGTTCCTGGGAGTGTTCCCGCTCCTGAGCAGGTGTCATTGTAGTGGAGTGAGGAGGCTGGGAGGAAGGAGGAGCAGCAGACAGAGGATTCGGATTGGCAGCAGTGGACGGCGCAGAACTGCGGGTAGACGATAGGTTGCTCGAAGCACTTTCTGCCATCCAGGACAGGACCTGCTCACACTGCTCATTTTCTAATAACCGTCTCCCGCGTGGACCCATTAATTGGGCGATGAATGTGGGGACGCCAGAAACGTGCCTCTCTCCTAATCGCGCAGCAGACAGCTGCGACACACCTGGATCAGGAGCTTGGCCTGTGCCCACACCCTCACTTGGCCCTCCGCGTCCTCGGCCACGTCCACGTCCACGTCCTCTAGGCTTACCCCTACCCCTCAGCATGCTGTATTACCAGTGATTAGATTTCCCAGGCAGGAAATAAATTGGCGCAAGACTGCAGGCCAAATATAATTTTTGCCCTTTTTGGAAAACGAAAGGCCCCACTGCCTCTAGTGAATGAATTATCTAAGTTTAATAACTGCGCTGTGTCCCTGCTTATGTGTCACAGAACGTGAGGGTAGCAGAGTTATTAACTGTGGCAGAGCAGGTATTTTTTTTCCCAATTAAGGAAAGCAAATGGCGAAGCCAGCAGTAAACCGTAGCTGGCTGCGTATGATTTAGCAATGTTTTTCACGCAGCTCACACGTCTCCACAGGCGTAAGGACGGACACAGGCTGGACAAATAGATTTGTTTTCAGTTTTTTCCCACCAACAGGCAGCACTGCGTATATTCAATGAACCTGAGAAGTTTAATAACTGCGCTGTGTCCCTGCTTATGTGTCACAGAACGTGAGGGTAGCAGAGTTATTAACTGTGGCAGAGCAGGTATTTTTTTTCCCAATTAAGGAAAGCAAATGGCGAAGCCAGCAGTAAAGCGTAGCTGGCTGCGTATGATTTAGCAATGTTTTTCACGCAGCTCACACGTCTCCACAGGCGTAAGGACGGACAGAGGCTGGACAAATAGATTTGTTTTCAGTTTTTTCCCACCAACAGGCAGCACTGCGTATATTCAATGAACCTGCGAAGTTTAATAACTGCGCTGTGTCCCTGCTTATGTGTCACAGAACGTGAGGGTAGCAGAGTTATTAACTGTGGCAGAGCAGGTATTTTTTTTCCCAATTAAGGAAAGCAAATGGCGAAGCCAGCAGTAAAGCGTAGCTGGCTGCGTATGATTTAGCAATGTTTTTCACGCAGCTCACACGTCTCCACAGGCGTAAGGACGGACACAGGCTGGACAAATAGATTTCTTTTCAGTTTTTTCCCACCAACAGGCAGCACTGCGTATATTCAATGAACCTGCGAAGTTTAATAACTGCGCTGTGTCCCTGCTTATGTGTCACAGAACGTGAGGGTAGCAGAGTTATTAACTGTGGCAGAGCAGGTATTTTTTTTCCCAATTAAGGAAAGCAAATGGCGAAGCCAGCAGTAAAGCGTAGCTGGCTGCGTATGATTTAGCAATGTTTTTCACGCAGCTCACACGTCTCCACAGGCGTAAGGACGGACACAGGCTGGACAAATAGATTTCTTTTCAGTTTTTTCCCACCAACAGGCAGCACTGCGTATATTCAATGAACCTGCGAAGTTTAATAACTGCGCTGTGTCCCTGCTTATGTGTCACAGAACGTGAGGGTAGCAGAGTTATTATAACTCTTGGAGAGCAGGTATTTTTTTTCCCAATTAAGGAAAGCAAATGGCGAACCCAGCAGTAAACCGTAGCTGGCTGCGTATGATTTAGCAATGTTGTTCACGCAGCTCACACGTCTCCACAGGCGTAAGGACGGACAGAGGCTGGACAAATAGATTTGTTTTCAGTTTTTTCCCACCAACAGGCAGCACTGCGTATATTCAATGAACCTGCGAAGTTTAATAACTGCGCTGTGTCCCTGCTTATGTGTCACAGAACGTGAGGGTAGCAGAGTTATTAACTGTGGCAGAGCAGGTATTTTTTTTCCCAATTAAGGAAAGCAAATGGCGAAGCCAGCAGTAAAGCGTAGCTGGCTGCGTATGATTTAGCAATGTTTTTCACGCAGCTCACACGTCTCCACAGGCGTAAGGACGGACAGAGGCTGGACAAATAGATTTGTTTTCAGTTTTTTCCCACCAACAGGCAGCACTGCGTATATTCAATGAACCTGCGAAGTTTAATAACTGCGCTGTGTCCCTGCTTATGTGTCACAGAACGTGAGGGTAGCAGAGTTATTAACTGTGGCAGAGCAGGTATTTTTTTTCCCAATTAAGGAAAGCAAATGGCGAAGCCAGCAGTAAAGCGTAGCTGGCTGCGTATGATTTAGCAATGTTTTTCACGCAGCTCACACGTCTCCACAGGCGTAAGGACGGACACAGGCTGGACAAATAGATTTCTTTTCAGTTTTTTCCCACCAACAGGCAGCACTGCGTATATTCAATGAACCTGCGAAGTTTAATAACTGCGCTGTGTCCCTGCTTATGTGTCACAGAACGTGAGGGTAGCAGAGTTATTAACTGTGGCAGAGCAGGTATTTTTTTTCCCAATTAAGGAAAGCAAATGGCGAAGCCAGCAGTAAAGCGTAGCTGGCTGCGTATGATTTAGCAATGTTTTTCACGCAGCTCACACGTCTCCACAGGCGTAAGGACGGACACAGGCTGGACAAATAGATTTCTTTTCAGTTTTTTCCCACCAACAGGCAGCACTGCGTATATTCAATGAACCTGCGAAGTTTAATAACTGCGCTGTGTCCCTGCTTATGTGTCACAGAACGTGAGGGTAGCAGAGTTATTATAACTCTTGGAGAGCAGGTATTTTTTTTCCCAATTAAGGAAAGCAAATGGCGAACCCAGCAGTAAACCGTAGCTGGCTGCGTATGATTTAGCAATGTTGTTCACGCAGCTCACACGTCTCCACAGGCGTAAGGACGGACACAGGCTGGACAAATAGATTTCTTTTCAGTTTTTTCCCACCAACAGGCAGCACTGCGTATATTCAATGAACCTGAGAAGTTTAATAACTGCGCTGTGTCCCTGCTTATGTGTCACAGAACGTGAGGGTAGCAGAGTTATTAACTGTGGCAGAGCAGGTATTTTTTTTCCCAATTAAGGAAAGCAAATGGCGAAGCCAGCAGTAAAGCGTAGCTGGGTGCGTATGATTTAGCAATGTTTTTCACGCAGCTCACACGTGTCCACAGGCGTTAGGACGGACAGAGGCTGGACAAATAGATTTGTTTTCAGGTTTTTCCCACCAACAGGCAGCACTGCGTATATTCTATGAATAATAACTGTGTTGTGGCCCTGCCTATACAATTCTTTCCCTGCAGTATCAATGGAGGGTGGAATGCTCTGCAGAGGCGATTTTGAGAAGCCCAAAAAAAATGCAGCACAGCCAACAGCAGCCTGGACAGTACTGCACACGGATAAATATGGCCCTAGAAAGGACCGTTGAGGTTCTTGAAGGCTACACTCACTCCTAACACTCTCCCTGCCTATGCAGCACTTCTGTCCCTAATGCCAGGTGCAACGGTCTGCAGAGGCGACTTTGAGAAAAAAAAAAATCCCACTGCTAACAGCAGCCAACACACAGCTATCAGTGGCCCTAATAAGGACCTTTGGGGGGTCTTGAAGCCTACACTAACTACCAATTCTTTCCCTACAGCAGCTCCGGTATAAACAGCACTGTCCCTCATCTAACTCACACCGCATCTGAGGCGAGCCGCGGGAGGGGCCGACTTTTATATTAGGCGAACACCTGATCTCGCCAGCCACTCACAGCAGGGGGGTGGTATAGGGCTTAAACGTTGCAGGGGGAAGTTGTAATGCCTTCCCTGTCTTTCAATTGGCCAGAAAAGCGCGCTAACGTCTCAGGGAAGGAAGTGAAAGTAACCAGAACACCGCATGGTGTTCGTCACGAATAACGAACATCCCGAACACCCTAATATTCGCACGAATATCAAGCTCGGACGAACGCGTTCGCTCATCTCTAATTATGACATCATAATGGAATTTTACATTATGACATCATAATGGAATGTTACATTATGACATCATAATGGAATGTTACCTTATGACATCATAATGGAATGTTGCATTATGACATCATAATGGAATGTTGCATTATGACATCATAATGGAATTTTACATTATGACATCATAATGGAATGTTGCATTATTACATCATAATGGAATTTTACATTATGCCATCATAATGGAATGTTGCATTATGACATCATAATGGAATTTTGCATTATGACATCATAATGGAATGTTGCATTATGACATCATAATGGAATTTTGAATTATGACATCATAATGGAATTTTGCATTATGACATCATAATGGAATTTTACATTATGACATCATAATGGAATTTTACATTATGACATCATAAAGGAATTTTGCATTATGCCATCATAATGGAACTTTTACATTATGACATTATAATGGAATGTTGCATTATTACATCATAATGGAATTTTACATTATGCCATCATAATGGAATGTTGCATTATGACATCATAATGGAATTTTGCATTATGACATCATAATGGAATGTTGCATTATGACATGATAATGGAATTTTGCATTATGACATCATAATGGAATGTTGCATTATGACATCATAATGGAATTTTACATTATGACATCATAATGGAATTTTACATTATGACATCATAATGGAATTTTGCATTATGCCATCATAATGGAATTTTTACATTATGACATCATAATGGAATTTTGCATTATGACATCATAATGGAATTTTACATTATGACATCATAATGGAATTTTACATTATGACATCATAATGGAATTTTGCATTATGATATCATAATAAAATTTTTACATTATGACATCATAATGGAATTTTGCATTATGACATCATAATGGAATTTTGCATTATGACATCATAATGGAATTTTTACATTATGACATCATAATGGAATTTTACATTATGACATCATAATGGAATTTTGCATTATGACATCATAATGGAATGTTACATTATGACATCATAATGGAATGTCACATTATGACATCATAATGGAATTTTGCATTATGACATCATAATGGAATGTTACATTATGACATCGTAATGGAATTTTACATTATGACATCATAATGGAATTTTGCATTATGACATCATAATGGAATGTCGCATTATGACATCATAATGGAATTTTACATTATGACATCATAATGGAATGTTACATTATGACATCATAATGGAATGTTACCTTATGACATCATAATGGAATGTTGCATTATGACATCATAATGGAATGTTGCATTATGACATCATAATGGAATTTTACATTATGACATCATAATGGAATGTTGCATTATTACATCATAATGGAATTTTACATTATGCCATCATAATGGAATGTTGCATTATGACATCATAATGGAATTTTGCATTATGACATCATAATGGAATGTTGCATTATGACATCATAATGGAATTTTGAATTATGACATCATAATGGAATTTTGCATTATGACATCATAATGGAATTTTACATTATGACATCATAAAGGAATTTTGCATTATGCCATCATAATGGAATTTTTACATTATGACATTATAATGGAATGTTGCATTATTACATCATAATGGAATTTTACATTATGCCATCAAAATGGAATGTTGCATTATGACATCATAATGGAATTTTGCATTATGCCATCATAATGGAATTTTTACATTATGACATCATAATGGAATTTTGCATTATGACATCATAATGGAATGTTGCATTATGACATCATAATGGAATTTTACATTATGACATCATAATGGAATTTTACATTATGACATCATAATGGAATTTTGCATTATGCCATCATAATGGAATTTTTACATTATGACATTATAATGGAATGTTGCATTATTACATCATAATGGAATTTTACATTATGCCATCAAAATGGAATGTTGCATTATGACATCATAATGGAATTTTGCATTATGCCATCATAATGGAATTTTTACATTATGACATGATAATGGAATTTTGCATTATGACATCATAATGGAATGTTGCATTATGACATCATAATGGAATTTTACATTATGACATCATAATGGAATTTTACATTATGACATCATAATGGAATTTTGCATTATGCCATCATAATGGAATTTTTACATTATGACATCATAATGGAATTTTGCATTATGACATCATAATGGAATTTTACATTATGACATCATAATGGAATTTTACATTATGACATCATAATGGAATTTTGCATTATGATATCATAATAAAATTTTTACATTATGACATCATAATGGAATTTTGCATTATGACATCATAATGGAATGTTGCATTATGACATCATAATGGAATTTTGCATTATGACATCATACTGGAATTTTTACATTATGACATCATAATGGAATTTTACATTATGACATCATAATGGAATTTTGCATTATGACATCATAATGGAATGTTACATTATGACATCATAATGGAATGTCACATTATGACATCATAATGGAATTTTGCATTATGACATCATAATGGAATGTTACATTATGACATCGTAATGGAATTTTACATTATGACATCATAATGGAATTTTGCATTATGACATCATAATGGAATTTTAGATTATGACATCATAATGGAATTTTGCATTATGACATCATAATGGAATTTTACATTATGACATCATAATGGAATTTTGCATTATGACATTGTAATGGAATTTTTACATTATGACATCATAATGGAATTTTGCATTATGACATCGTAATGGAATTTTTACATTATGACGTCATAATGGAATGTTGCATTATGACATCATAATGGGATTTTGCATTATGACATCATTATGGAATTTTGCATTATGACATCCTAATTGAATGTTACATTATGACATCATAATGGAATTTTGCATTATGACATCATAATGGAATGTTGCATTATGACATCATAATGGAATTTTACATTATGACATCATAATGGAATTTTGCATTATGACATCATAATGGAATTTTTACATTATGACATCATAATGGAATTTTGCATTATGACATCATAGTGGAATTTTTACATTATGACATCATAATGGAATTTTGCATTATAACATCATAATGACATTTTGCATTATGACATCATAATGGAATGTCGCATTATGACATCATAATGGAATTTTACATTATGACATCATAATGGAATTTTGCATTATGACATTGTAATGGAATTTTTACATTATGACATCATAATGGAATTTTACATTATGACATCATAATGGAATTTTGCATTATGATATCATAATAAAATTTTTACATTATGACATCATAATGGAATTTTGCATTATGACATCATAATGGAATGTTACATTATGACATCATAATGGAATGTTGCATTATGACATCATAATGGAATTTTGCATTATGACATCATAATGGAATGTTGCATTATGACATCATAATGGAATTTTGCATTATGACATCATAATGGAATTTTACATTATGACATCATAATGGAATTTTGCATTATGACATCATAATGGAATGTTACATTATGACATCATAATGGAATGTCACATTATGACATCATAATGGAATTTTGCATTATGACATCATATTGGAATGTTGCATCATGACATGATAATGGAATTTTGCATTATGACATAATGGAATGTTGCATTATGACATCATAATGGAATTTTACATTATGCCATAATAATGGAATTTTTACATAATGACATCATAATGGAATTTTGCATTATGCCATAATAATGGAATTTTTACATTATGACATCATAATGAAATTTTGCATTATGCCATAATAATGGAATTTTTACATTATGACATCATAATGGAATTTTGCATTATGCCATCATAATGGAATGTTACATTATGACATCATAATGGAATGTTTAATTATGACATCATAATGGAATTTTGCATTATGACATCATAATGGAATGTTGCATTATGACATCATAATGGAATTTTGCATTATGACATCTTAATGGAATGTTGCATTATGACATCATAATGGAATTTTGCATTATAACATCATAATGGAATGTTGCATTATGACATCATAATGGAATTTTTACATTATGACATCATAATGGAATTTTGCATTATGACATCATAATGGAATTTTACATTATGACATCATAATGGAATGTTGCATTATAACATCATAATGGAATTTTGCATTATGACATCATAATGGAATGTTGCATTATGACATCATAATGGAATTTTACATTATGACATCATAATGGAATTTTACAATACGACATCATAATGGAATGTTGCATTATGACATCATTATGGAATTTTGCATTATGACATCATTATGGAATTTTGCATTATGACATCATTATGGAATTTTGCATTATGACATCCTAATTGAATGTTACATTATGACATCATAATGGAATTTTGCATTATGACATCATAATGGAATGTTGCATTATGACATCATAATGGAATTTTACATTATGACATCATAATGGAATTTTGCATTATGACATCATAATGGAATTTTTACATTATGACATCATAATGGAATTTTGCATTATGACATCATAATGGAATTTTTACATTATGACATCATAATGGAATTTTGCATTATAACATCATAATGACATTTTGCATTATGACATCATAATGGAATGTCGCATTATGACATCATAATGGAATTTTACATTATGACATCATAATGGAATTTTGCATTATGACATTGTAATGGAATTTTTACATTATGACATCATAATGGAATTTTACATTATGACATCATAATGGAATTTTGCATTATGATATCATAATAAAATTTTTACATTATGACATCATAATGGAATGTTACATTATGACATCATAATGGAATGTTGCATTATGACATCATAAAAGAATTTTACATTATGACATCATAATGGAATGTTGCATTATTACATCATAATGGAATTTTACATTAGCCATCATAACGGAATGTTGCATTATGACATCATAATGGAATTTTGCATTATGACATCATAATGGAATTTTACATTATGACATCATAATGGAATTTTGCATTATGACATCATAATGGAATGTTACATTATGACATCATAATGGAATGTCACATTATGTCATCATAATGGAATTTTGCATTATGACATCATATTGGAATGTTGCATCATGACATGATAATGGAATTTTGCATTATGACATAATGGAATGTTGCATTATGACATCATAATGGAATTTTACATTATGCCATAATAATGGAATTTTTACATAATGACATCATAATGGAATTTTGCATTATGCCATAATAATGGAATTTTTACATTATGACATCATAATGAAATTTTGCATTATGCCATAATAATGGAATTTTTACATTATGACATCATAATGGAATTTTGCATTGTGCCATCATAATGGAATGTTACATTATGACATCATAATGGAATGTTTAATTATGACATCATAATGGAATTTTGCATTATGACATCATAATGGAATGTTGCATTATGACATCATAATGGAATTTTGCATTATGACATCTTAATGGAATGTTGCATTATGACATCATAATGGAATTTTGCATTATGACATCATAATGGAATGTTGCATTATGACATCATAATGGAATTTTTACATTATGACATCATAATGGAATTTTGCATTATGACATCATAATGGAATTTTACATTATGACATCATAATGGAATGTTGCATTATAACATCATAATGGAATTTTGCATTATGACATCATAATGGAATGTTGCATTATGACATCATAATGGAATTTTACATTATGACATCATAATGGAATTTTACAATACGACATCATAATGGAATGTTGCATTATGACATCATAATGGAATTTTACATTATGACATCATAATGGAATTTTGCATTATGACATCATAATGGAATTTTTACATTATGACATCATAATGGAATTTTGCATTATGACATCATAATGGAATTTTTACATTATGACATCATAATGGAATTTTGCATTATAACATCATAATGGCATTTTGCATTATGACATCATAATGGAATGTCGCATTATGACATCATAATGGAATTTTACATTATGACATCATAATGGAATGTTACATTATGACATCATAATGGAATGTTACCTTATGACATCATAATGGAATGTTGCATTATGACATCATAATGGAATGTTGCATTATGACATCATAATGGAATTTTACATTATGACATCATAATGGAATGTTGCATTATTACATCATAATGGAATTTTACATTATGCCATCATAATGGAATGTTGCATTATGACATCATAATGGAATTTTGCATTATGACATCATAATGGAATGTTGCATTATGACATCATAATGGAATTTTGAATTATGACATCATAATGGAATTTTGCATTATGACATCATAATGGAATTTTACATTATGACATCATAATGGAATTTTACATTATGACATCATAATGGAATTTTGCATTATGCCATCATAATGGAATTTTTACATTATGACATTATAATGGAATGTTGCATTATTACATCATAATGGAATTTTACATTATGCCATCATAATGGAATGTTGCATTATGACATCATAATGGAATTTTGCATTATGACATCATAATGGAATGTTGCATTATGACATGATAATGGAATTTTGCATTATGACATCATAATGGAATGTTGCATTATGACATCATAATGGAATTTTACATTATGACATCATAATGGAATTTTGCATTATGACATCATAATGGAATTTTACATTATGACATCATAATGGAATTTTACATTATGACATCATAATGGAATTTTGCATTATGATATCATAATAAAATTTTTACATTATGACATCATAATGGAATTTTGCATTATGACATCATAATGGAATTTTACAATACGACATCATAATGGAATGTTGCATTATGACATCATTATGGAATTTTGCATTATGACATCATTATGGAATTTTGCATTATGACATCATTATGGAATTTTGCATTATGACATCCTAATTGAATGTTACATTATGACATCATAATGGAATTTTGCATTATGACATCATAATGGAATGTTGCATTATGACATCATAATGGAATTTTACATTATGACATCATAATGGAATTTTGCATTATGACATCATAATGGAATTTTTACATTATGACATCATAATGGAATTTTGCATTATGACATCATAATGGAATTTTTACATTATGACATCATAATGGAATTTTGCATTATAACATCATAATGACATTTTGCATTATGACATCATAATGGAATGTCGCATTATGACATCATAATGGAATTTTACATTATGACATCATAATGGAATTTTGCATTATGACATTGTAATGGAATTTTTACATTATGACATCATAATGGAATTTTACATTATGACATCATAATGGAATTTTGCATTATGATATCATAATAAAATTTTTACATTATGACATCATAATGGAATGTTACATTATGACATCATAATGGAATGTTGCATTATGACATCATAAAAGAATTTTACATTATGACATCATAATGGAATGTTGCATTATTACATCATAATGGAATTTTACATTAGCCATCATAACGGAATGTTGCATTATGACATCATAATGGAATTTTGCATTATGACATCATAATGGAATTTTACATTATGACATCATAATGGAATTTTGCATTATGACATCATAATGGAATGTTACATTATGACATCATAATGGAATGTCACATTATGACATCATAATGGAATTTTGCATTATGACATCATATTGGAATGTTGCATCATGACATGATAATGGAATTTTGCATTATGACATAATGGAATGTTGCATTATGACATCATAATGGAATTTTACATTATGCCATAATAATGGAATTTTTACATAATGACATCATAATGGAATTTTGCATTATGCCATAATAATGGAATTTTTACATTATGACATCATAATGAAATTTTGCATTATGCCATAATAATGGAATTTTTACATTATGACATCATAATGGAATTTTGCATTGTGCCATCATAATGGAATGTTACATTATGACATCATAATG
This sequence comes from Eleutherodactylus coqui, assembly GCF_035609145.1. Classification (NCBI taxonomy): domain Eukaryota; kingdom Metazoa; phylum Chordata; class Amphibia; order Anura; family Eleutherodactylidae; genus Eleutherodactylus; species Eleutherodactylus coqui. The sequence continues at coordinate 111,728,373 of NC_089842.1, read as the reverse complement.
GAATGTTTAATTATGACATCATAATGGAATTTTGCATTATGACATCATAATGGAATGTTGCATTATGACATCATAATGGAATTTTGCATTATGACATCTTAATGGAATGTTGCATTATGACATCATAATGGAATTTTGCATTATGACATCATAATGGAATGTTGCATTATGACATCATAATGGAATTTTTACATTATGACATCATAATGGAATTTTGCATTATGACATCATAATGGAATTTTACATTATGACATCATAATGGAATGTTGCATTATAACATCATAATGGAATTTTGCATTATGACATCATAATGGAATTTTACATTATGACATCATAATGGAATTTTACATTATGACATCATAATGGAATTTTACAATACGACATCATAATGGAATGTTGCATTATGACATCATAATGGAATTTTACATTATGACATCATAATGGAATTTTGCATTATGACATCATAATGGAATTTTTACATTATGACATCATAATGGAATTTTGCATTATGATATCATAATGGAATTTTTACATTATGACATCATAATGGAATTTTGCATTATAACATCATAATGGCATTTTGCATTATGACATCATAATGGAATGTCGCATTATGACATCATAATGGAATTTTACATTATGACATCATAATGGAATGTTACATTATGACATCATAATGGAATGTTACCTTATGACATAATGGAATGTTGCATTATGACATCATAATGGAATGTTGCATTATGACATCATAATGGAATTTTACATTATGACATCATAATGGAATGTTGCATTATTACATCATAATGGAATTTTACATTATGCCATCATAATGGAATGTTGCATTATGACATCATAATGGAATTTTGCATTATGACATCATAATGGAATGTTGCATTATGACATCATAATGGAATTTTGAATTATGACATCATAATGGAATTTTGCATTATGACATCATAATGGAATTTTACATTATGACATCATAATGGAATTTTACATTATGACATCATAATGGAATTTTGCATTATGCCATCATAATGGAATTTTTACATTATGACATTATAATGGAATGTTGCATTATTACATCATAATGGAATTTTACATTATGCCATCATAATGGAATGTTGCATTATGACATCATAATGGAATTTTGCATTATGACATCATAATGGAATTTTGCATTATGACATCATAATGGAATGTTGCATTATGACATGATAATGGAATTTTGCATTATGACATCATAATGGAATGTTGCATTATGACATCATAATGGAATTTTACATTATGACATCATAATGGAATTTTGCATTATGACATCATAATGGAATTTTACATTATGACATCATAATGGAATTTTACATTATGACATCATAATGGAATTTTGCATTATGATATCATAATAAAATTTTTACATTATGACATCATAATGGAATTTTGCATTATGACATCATAATGGAATGTTGCATTATGACATCATAATGGAATTTTGCATTATGACATCATAATGGAATTTTTACATTATGACATCATAATGGAATTTTACATTATGACATCATAATGGAATTTTGCATTATGACATCATAATGGAATGTTGCATTATGACATCATAATGGGATTTTGCATTATGACATCATAATGGAATGTTGCATTATGAAATCTTAATGGAATGTTGCATTATGACATCATAATGGAATGTTGCATTATGACATCATAATGGAATTTTACATTATGACATCATAATGGAATGTTGCATTATGACATCATAATGGAATTTTACATTATGACATCATAATGGAATGTTGCATTATGACATCAAAATGGAATTTTACATTATGACATCATAATGGAATGTTGCATTATGACATCATTATGGAATGTTACATTATGACATCATAATGGAATGTCACATTATGACATCATAATGGAATTTTGCATTATGACATCATATTGGAATGTTGCATTATGACATCGTAATGGAATTTTTACATTATGACGTCATAATGGAATGTTGCATTATGACATCATAATGGGATTTTGCATTATGACATCATAATGGAATGTTGCATTATGAAATCTTAATGGAATGTTGCATTATGACATCATAATGGAATGTTGCATTATGACATCATAATGGAATTTTACATTATGACATCATAATGGAATGTTGCATTATGACATCATAATGGAATTTTACATTATGACATCATAATGGAATGTTGCATTATGACATCAAAATGGAATTTTACATTATGACATCATAATGGAATGTTGCATTATGACATCATTATGGAATGTTACATTATGACATCATAATGGAATGTCACATTATGACATCATAATGGAATTTTGCATTATGACATAATGGAATGTTGCATTATGACATCATAATGGAATTTTACATTATGCCATAATAATGGAATTTTTACATAATGACATCATAATGGAATTTTGCATTATGCCATAATAATGGAATTTTTACATTATGACATCATAATGAAATTTTGCATTATGCCATAATAATGGAATTTTTACATTATGACATCATAATGGAATTTTGCATTATGCCATCATAATGGAATGTTACATTATGACATCATAATGGAATGTTTAATTATGACATCATAATGGAATTTTGCATTATGACATCATAATGGAATGTTGCATTATGACATCATAATGGAATTTTGCATTATGACATCTTAATGGAATGTTGCATTATGACATCATAATGGAATTTTGCATTATAACATCATAATGGAATGTTGCATTATGACATCATAATGGAATTTTTACATTATGACATCATAATGGAATTTTGCATTATGACATCATAATGGAATTTTACATTATGACATCATAATGGAATGTTGCATTATAACATCATAATGGAATTTTGCATTATGACATCATAATGGAATGTTGCATTATGACATCATAATGGAATTTTACATTATGACATCATAATGGAATTTTACAATACGACATCATAATGGAATGTTGCATTATGACATCATTATGGAATTTTGCATTATGACATCATTATGGAATTTTGCATTATGACATCATTATGGAATTTTGCATTATGACATCCTAATTGAATGTTACATTATGACATCATAATGGAATTTTGCATTATGACATCATAATGGAATGTTGCATTATGACATCATAATGGAATTTTACATTATGACATCATAATGGAATTTTGCATTATGACATCATAATGGAATTTTTACATTATGACATCATAATGGAATTTTGCATTATGACATCATAATGGAATTTTTACATTATGACATCATAATGGAATTTTGCATTATAACATCATAATGACATTTTGCATTATGACATCATAATGGAATGTCGCATTATGACATCATAATGGAATTTTGCATTATGACATTGTAATGGAATTTTTACATTATGACATCATAATGGAATTTTACATTATGACATCATAATGGAATTTTGCATTATGATATCATAATAAAATTTTTACATTATGACATCATAATGGAATGTTACATTATGACATCATAATGGAATGTTGCATTATGACATCATAAAAGAATTTTACATTATGACATCATAATGGAATGTTGCATTATTACATCATAATGGAATTTTACATTAGCCATCATAACGGAATGTTGCATTATGACATCATAATGGAATTTTGCATTATGACATCATAATGGAATTTTACATTATGACATCATAATGGAATTTTGCATTATGACATCATAATGGAATGTTACATTATGACATCATAATGGAATGTCACATTATGACATCATAATGGAATTTTGCATTATGACATCATATTGGAATGTTGCATCATGACATGATAATGGAATTTTGCATTATGACATAATGGAATGTTGCATTATGACATCATAATGGAATTTTACATTATGCCATAATAATGGAATTTTTACATAATGACATCATAATGGAATTTTGCATTATGCCATAATAATGGAATTTTTACATTATGACATCATAATGAAATTTTGCATTATGCCATAATAATGGAATTTTTACATTATGACATCATAATGGAATTTTGCATTGTGCCATCATAATGGAATGTTACATTATGACATCATAATGGAATGTTTAATTATGACATCATAATGGAATTTTGCATTATGACATCATAATGGAATGTTGCATTATGACATCATAATGGAATTTTGCATTATGACATCTTAATGGAATGTTGCATTATGACATCATAATGGAATTTTGCATTATGACATCATAATGGAATGTTGCATTATGACATCATAATGGAATTTTTACATTATGACATCATAATGGAATTTTGCATTATGACATCATAATGGAATTTTACATTATGACATCATAATGGAATGTTGCATAATGACATCATAATGGAATTTTGCATTATGCCATAATAATGGAATTTTTACATTATGACATCATAATGAAATTTTGCATTATGCCATAATAATGGAATTTTTACATTATGACATCATAATGGAATTTTGCATTATGCCATCATAATGGTAAGTGTTACATTATGACATCATAATGGAATGTTTAATTATGACATCATAATGGAATTTTGCATTATGACATCATAATGGAATGTTGCATTATGACATCATAATGGAATTTTGCATTATGACATCTTAATGGAATGTTGCATTATGACATCATAATGGAATTTTGCATTATGACATCATAATGGAATGTTGCATTATGACATCATAATGGAATTTTTACATTATGACATCATAATGGAATTTTGCATTATGACATCATAATGGAATTTTACATTATGACATCATAATGGAATGTTGCATTATAACATCATAATGGAATTTTGCATTATGACATCATAATGGAATGTTGCATTATGACATCATAATGGAATTTTACATTATGACATCATAATGGAATTTTACAATACGACATCATAATGGAATGTTGCATTATGACATCATAATGGAATTTTGCATTATGACATCATTATGGAATTTTGCATTATGACATCCTAATTGAATGTTACATTATGACATCATAATGGAATTTTGCATTATGACATCATAATGGAATGTTGCATTATGACATCATAATGGAATTTTACATTATGACATCATAATGGAATTTTGCATTATGACATCATAATGGAATTTTTACATTATGACATCATAATGGAATTTTGCATTATGACATCATAATGGAATTTTTACATTATGACATCATAATGGAATTTTGCATTATAACATCATAATGGCATTTTGCATTATGACATCATAATGGAATGTCGCATTATGACATCATAATGGAATTTTACATTATGACATCATAATGGAATGTTACATTATGACATCATAATGGAATGTTACCTTATGACATCATAATGGAATGTTGCATTATGACATCATAATGGAATGTTGCATTATGACATCATAATGGAATTTTACATTATGACATCATAATGGAATGTTGCATTATTACATCATAATGGAATTTTACATTATGCCATCATAATGGAATGTTGCATTATGACATCATAATGGAATTTTGCATTATGACATCATAATGGAATGTTGCATTATGACATCATAATGGAATTTTGAATTATGACATCATAATGGAATTTTGCATTATGCCATCATAATGGAATTTTACATTATGACATCATAATGGAATTTTACATTATGACATCATAATGGAATTTTGCATTATGCCATCATAATGGAATTTTTACATTATGACATTATAATGGAATGTTGCATTATTACATCATAATGGAATTTTACATTATGCCATCATAATGGAATGTTGCATTATGACATCATAATGGAATTTTGCATTATGACATCATAATGGAATGTTGCATTATGACATGATAATGGAATTTTGCATTATGACATCATAATGGAATGTTGCATTATGACATCATAATGGAATTTTACATTATGACATCATAATGGAATTTTGCATTATGACATCATAATGGAATTTTACATTATGACATCATAATGGAATTTTACATTATGACATCATAATGGAATTTTGCATTATGATATCATAATAAAATTTTTACATTATGACATCATAATGGAATTTTGCATTATGACATCATAATGGAATGTTGCATTATGACATCATAATGGAATTTTGCATTATGACATCATAATGGAATTTTTACATTATGACATCATAATGGAATTTTACATTATGACATCATAATGGAATTTTGCATTATGACATCATAATGGAATGTTACATTATGACATCATAATGGAATGTCACATTATGACATCATAATGGAATTTTGCATTATGACATCATAATGGAATGTTACATTATGACATCGTAATGGAATTTTACATTATGACATCATAATGGAATTTTGCATTATGACATCATAATGGAATTTTACATTATGACATCATAATGGAATTTTGCATTATGACATCATAATGGAATTTTACATTATGACATCATTATGGAATTTTGCATTATGACATTGTAATGGAATTTTTACATTATGACATCATAATGGAATTTTGCATTATGACATCGTAATGGAATTTTTACATTATGACGTCATAATGGAATGTTGCATTATGACATCATAATGGGATTTTGCATTATGACATCATAATGGAATGTTGCATTATGAAATCTTAATGGAATGTTGCATTATGACATCATAATGGAATGTTGCATTATGACATCATAATGGAATTTTACATTATGACATCATAATGGAATGTTGCATTATGACATCATAATGGAATTTTACATTATGACATCATAATGGAATGTTGCATTATGACATCAAAATGGAATTTTACATTATGACATCATAATGGAATGTTGCATTATGACATCATTATGGAATGTTACATTATGACATCATAATGGAATGTCACATTATGACATCATAATGGAATTTTGCATTATGACATCATATTGGAATGTTGCATCATGACATGATAATGGAATTTTGCATTATGACATAATGGAATGTTGCATTATGACATCATAATGGAATTTTACATTATGCCATAATAATGGAATTTTTACATAATGACATCATAATGGAATTTTGCATTATGCCATAATAATGGAATTTTTACATTATGACATCATAATGAAATTTTGCATTATGCCATAATAATGGAATTTTTACATTATGACATCATAATGGAATTTTGCATTATGCCATCATAATGGAATGTTACATTATGACATCATAATGGAATGTTTAATTATGACATCATAATGGAATTTTGCATTATGACATCATAATGGAATGTTGCATTATGACATCATAATGGAATTTTGCATTATGACATCTTAATGGAATGTTGCATTATGACATCATAATGGAATTTTGCATTATAACATCATAATGGAATGTTGCATTATGACATCATAATGGAATTTTTACATTATGACATCATAATGGAATTTTGCATTATGACATCATAATGGAATTTTACATTATGACATCATAATGGAATGTTGCATTATAACATCATAATGGAATTTTGCATTATGACATCATAATGGAATGTTGCATTATGACGTCATAATGGAATTTTACATTATGACATCATAATGGAATTTTACAATACGACATCATAATGGAATGTTGCATTATGACATCATTATGGAATTTTGCATTATGACATCATTATGGAATTTTGCATTATGACATCATTATGGAATTTTGCATTATGACATCCTAATTGAATGTTACATTATGACATCATAATGGAATTTTGCATTATGACATCATAATGGAATGTTGCATTATGACATCATAATGGAATTTTACATTATGACATCATAATGGAATTTTGCATTATGACATCATAATGGAATTTTTACATTATGACATCATAATGGAATTTTGCATTATGACATCATAATGGAATGTCGCATTATGACATCATAATGGAATTTTACATTATGACATCATAATGGAATTTTGCATTATGACATTGTAATGGAATTTTTACATTATGACATCATAATGGAATTTTACATTATGACATCATAATGGAATTTTGCATTATGATATCATAATAAAATTTTTACATTATGACATCATAATGGAATGTTACATTATGACATCATAATGGAATGTTGCATTATGACATCATAAAAGAATTTTACATTATGACATCATAATGGAATGTTGCATTATTACATCATAATGGAATTTTACATTAGCCATCATAACGGAATGTTGCATTATGACATCATAATGGAATTTTGCATTATGACATCATAATGGAATTTTACATTATGACATCATAATGGAATTTTGCATTATGACATCATAATGGAATGTTACATTATGACATCATAATGGAATGTCACATTATGACATCATAATGGAATTTTGCATTATGACATCATATTGGAATGTTGCATCATGACATGATAATGGAATTTTGCATTATGACATAATGGAATGTTGCATTATGACATCATAATGGAATTTTACATTATGCCATAATAATGGAATTTTTACATAATGGCATCATAATGGAATTTTGCATTATGCCATAATAATGGAATTTTTACATTATGACATCATAATGAAATTTTGCATTATGCCATAATAATGGAATTTTTACATTATGACATCATAATGGAATTTTGCATTGTGCCATCATAATGGAATGTTACATTATGACATCATAATGGAATGTTTAATTATGACATCATAATGGAATTTTGCATTATGACATCATAATGGAATGTTGCATTATGACATCATAATGGAATTTTGCATTATGACATCTTAATGGAATGTTGCATTATGACATCATAATGGAATTTTGCATTATGACATCATAATGGAATGTTGCATTATGACATCATAATGGAATTTTTACATTATGACATCATAATGGAATTTTGCATTATGACATCATAATGGAATTTTACATTATGACATCATAATGGAATGTTGCATTATAACATCATAATGGAATTTTGCATTATGACATCATAATGGAATGTTGCATTATGACATCATAATGGAATTTTACATTATGACATCATAATGGAATTTTACAATACGACATCATAATGGAATGTTGCATTATGACATCATAATGGAATTTTACATTATGACATCATAATGGAATTTTGCATTATGACATCATAATGGAATTTTTACATTATGACATCATAATGGAATTTTGCATTATGACATCATAATGGAATTTTTACATTATGACATCATAATGGAATTTTGCATTATAACATCATAATGGCATTTTGCATTATGACATCATAATGGAATGTCGCATTATGACATCATAATGGAATTTTACATTATGACATCATAATGGAATGTTACATTATGACATCATAATGGAATGTTACCTTATGACATCATAATGGAATGTTGCATTATGACATCATAATGGAATGTTGCATTATGACATCATAATGGAATTTTACATTATGACATCATAATGGAATGTTGCATTATGACATCATAATGGAATTTTACATTATGCCATCATAATGGAATGTTGCATTATGACATCATAATGGAATTTTGAATTATGACATCATAATGGAATTTTGCATTATGACATCATAATGGAATTTTGCATTATGACATCATAATGGAATTTTACATTATGACATCATAATGGAATTTTACATTATGACATCATAATGGAATTTTGCATTATGCCATCATAATGGAATTTTTACATTATGACATTATAATGGAATGTTGCATTATTACATCATAATGGAATTTTACATTATGCCATCATAATGGAATGTTGCATTATGACATCATAATGGAATTTTGCATTATGACATCATAATGGAATGTTGCATTATGACATGATAATGGAATTTTGCATTATGACATCATAATGGAATTTTACATTATGACATCATAATGGAATTTTGCATTATGACATCATAATGGAATTTTACATTATGACATCATAATGGAATTTTACATTATGACATCATAATGGAATTTTGCATTATGATATCACAATAAAATTTTTACATTATGACATCATAATGGAATTTTGCATTATGACATCATAATGGAATGTTGCATTATGACATCATAATGGAATTTTGCATTATGACATCATAATGGAATTTTTACATTATGACATCATAATGGAATTTTACACTATGACATCATAATGGAATGTCACATTATGACATCATAATGGAATTTTGCATTATGACATCATAATGGAATGTTACATTATGACATCGTAATGGAATTTTACATTATGACATCATAATGGAATTTTGCATTATGACATCCTAATGGAATTTTACATTATGACATCATAATGGAATTTTGCATTATGACATCATAATGGAATTTTACATTATGACATCATAATGGAATTTTGCATTATGACATTGTAATGGAATTTTTACATTATGACATCATAATGGAATTTTGCATTATGACATCGTAATGGAATTTTTACATTATGACGTCATAATGGAATGTTGCATTATGACATCATAATGGGATTTTGCATTATGAAATCTTAATGGAATGTTGCATTATGACATCATAATGGAATGTTGCATTATGACATCATAATGGAATTTTACATTATGACATCATAATGGAATGTTGCATTATGACATCATAATGGAATTTTACATTATGACATCATAATGGAATGTTGCATTATGACATCAAAATGGAATTTTACATTATGACATCATAATGGAATGTTGCATTATGACATCATTATGGAATGTTACATTATGACATCATAATGGAATGTCACATTATGACATCATAATGGAATTTTGCATTATGACATCATATTGGAATGTTGCATCATGACATGATAATGGAATTTTGCATTATGACATAATGGAATGTTGCATTATGACATCATAATGGAATTTTACATTATGCCATAATAATGGAATTTTTACATAATGACATCATAATGGAATTTTGCATTATGCCATAATAATGGAATTTTTACATTATGACATCATAATGAAATTTTGCATTATGCCATAATAATGGAATTTTTACATTATGACATCATAATGGAATTTTGCATTATGCCATCATAATGGAATGTTACATTATGACATCATAATGGAATGTTTAATTATGACATCATAATGGAATTTTGCATTATGACATCATAATGGAATGTTGCATTATGACATCATAATGGAATTTTGCATTATGACATCTTAATGGAATGTTGCATTATGACATCATAATGGAATTTTGCATTATAACATCATAATGGAATGTTGCATTATGACATCATAATGGAATTTTTACATTATGACATCATAATGGAATTTTGCATTATGACATCATAATGGAATGTTGCATTATAACATCATAATGGAATTTTGCATTATGACATCATAATGGAATGTTGCATTATGACGTCATAATGGAATTTTACATTATGACATCATAATGGAATTTTACAATACGACATCATAATGGAATGTTGCATTATGACATCATTATGGAATTTTGCATTATGACATCATTATGGAATTTTGCATTATGACATCATTATGGAATTTTGCATTATGACATCCTAATTGAATGTTACATTATGACATCATAATGGAATTTTGCATTATGACATCATAATGGAATGTTGCATTATGACATCATAATGGAATTTTACATTATGACATCATAATGGAATTTTGCATTATGACATCATAATGGAATTTTTACATTATGACATCATAATGGAATTTTGCATTATGACATCATAATGGAATGTCGCATTATGACATCATAATGGAATTTTACATTATGACATCATAATGGAATTTTGCATTATGACATTGTAATGGAATTTTTACATTATGACATCATAATGGAATTTTACATTATGACATCATAATGGAATTTTGCATTATGATATCATAATAAAATTTTTACATTATGACATCATAATGGAATGTTACATTATGACATCATAATGGAATGTTGCATTATGACATCATAAAAGAATTTTACATTATGACATCATAATGGAATGTTGCATTATTACATCATAATGGAATTTTACATTAGCCATCATAACGGAATGTTGCATTATGACATCATAATGGAATTTTGCATTATGACATCATAATGGAATTTTACATTATGACATCATAATGGAATTTTGCATTATGACATCATAATGGAATGTTACATTATGACATCATAATGGAATGTCACATTATGACATCATAATGGAATTTTGCATTATGACATCATATTGGAATGTTGCATCATGACATGATAATGGAATTTTGCATTATGACATAATGGAATGTTGCATTATGACATCATAATGGAATTTTACATTATGCCATAATAATGGAATTTTTACATAATGACATCATAATGGAATTTTGCATTATGCCATAATAATGGAATTTTTACATTATGACATCATAATGAAATTTTGCATTATGCCATAATAATGGAATTTTTACATTATGACATCATAATGGAATTTTGCATTGTGCCATCATAATGGAATGTTACATTATGACATCATAATGGAATGTTTAATTATGACATCATAATGGAATTTTGCATTATGACATCATAATGGAATGTTGCATTATGACATCATAATGGAATTTTGCATTATGACATCTTAATGGAATGTTGCATTATGACATCATAATGGAATTTTGCATTATGACATCATAATGGAATGTTGCATTATGACATCATAATGGAATTTTTACATTATGACATCATAATGGAATTTTGCATTATGACATCATAATGGAATTTTACATTATGACATCATAATGGAATGTTGCATTATAACATCATAATGGAATTTTGCATTATGACATCATAATGGAATGTTGCATTATGACATCATAATGGAATTTTACATTATGACATCATAATGGAATTTTACAATACGACATCATAATGGAATGTTGCATTATGACATCATAATGGAATTTTACATTATGACATCATAATGGAATTTTGCATTATGACATCATAATGGAATTTTTACATTATGACATCATAATGGAATTTTGCATTATGACATCATAATGGAATTTTTACATTATGACATCATAATGGAATTTTGCATTATAACATCATAATGGCATTTTGCATTATGACATCATAATGGAATGTCGCATTATGACATCATAATGGAATTTTACATTATGACATCATAATGGAATGTTACATTATGACATCATAATGGAATGTTACCTTATGACATCATAATGGAATGTTGCATTATGACATCATAATGGAATGTTGCATTATGACATCATAATGGAATTTTACATTATGACATCATAATGGAATGTTGCATTATGACATCATAATGGAATTTTACATTATGCCATCATAATGGAATGTTGCATTATGACATCATAATGGAATTTTGAATTATGACATCATAATGGAATTTTGCATTATGACATCATAATGGAATTTTGCATTATGACATCATAATGGAATTTTACATTATGACATCATAATGGAATTTTACATTATGACATCATAATGGAATTTTGCATTATGCCATCATAATGGAATTTTTACATTATGACATTATAATGGAATGTTGCATTATTACATCATAATGGAATTTTACATTATGCCATCATAATGGAATGTTGCATTATGACATCATAATGGAATTTTGCATTATGACATCATAATGGAATGTTGCATTATGACATGATAATGGAATTTTGCATTATGACATCATAATGGAATTTTACATTATGACATCATAATGGAATTTTGCATTATGACATCATAATGGAATTTTACATTATGACATCATAATGGAATTTTACATTATGACATCATAATGGAATTTTGCATTATGATATCACAATAAAATTTTTACATTATGACATCATAATGGAATTTTGCATTATGACATCATAATGGAATGTTGCATTATGACATCATAATGGAATTTTGCATTATGACATCATAATGGAATTTTTACATTATGACATCATAATGGAATTTTACACTATGACATCATAATGGAATTTTGCATTATGACATCATAATGGAATGTTACATTATGACATCATAATGGAATGTCACATTATGACATCATAATGGAATTTTGCATTATGACATCATAATGGAATGTTACATTATGACATCGTAATGGAATTTTACATTATGACATCATAATGGAATTTTGCATTATGACATCCTAATGGAATTTTACATTATGACATCATAATGGAATTTTGCATTATGACATCATAATGGAATTTTACATTATGACATCATAATGGAATTTTGCATTATGACATTGTAATGGAATTTTTACATTATGACATCATAATGGAATTTTGCATTATGACATCGTAATGGAATTTTTACATTATGACGTCATAATGGAATGTTGCATTATGACATCATAATGGGATTTTGCATTATGAAATCTTAATGGAATGTTGCATTATGACATCATAATGGAATGTTGCATTATGACATCATAATGGAATTTTACATTATGACATCATAATGGAATGTTGCATTATGACATCATAATGGAATTTTACATTATGACATCATAATGGAATGTTGCATTATGACATCAAAATGGAATTTTACATTATGACATCATAATGGAATGTTGCATTATGACATCATTATGGAATGTTACATTATGACATCATAATGGAATGTCACATTATGACATCATAATGGAATTTTGCATTATGACATCATATTGGAATGTTGCATCATGACATGATAATGGAATTTTGCATTATGACATAATGGAATGTTGCATTATGACATCATAATGGAATTTTACATTATGCCATAATAATGGAATTTTTACATAATGACATCATAATGGAATTTTGCATTATGCCATAATAATGGAATTTTTACATTATGACATCATAATGAAATTTTGCATTATGCCATAATAATGGAATTTTTACATTATGACATCATAATGGAATTTTGCATTATGCCATCATAATGGAATGTTACATTATGACATCATAATGGAATGTTTAATTATGACATCATAATGGAATTTTGCATTATGACATCATAATGGAATGTTGCATTATGACATCATAATGGAATTTTGCATTATGACATCTTAATGGAATGTTGCATTATGACATCATAATGGAATTTTGCATTATAACATCATAATGGAATGTTGCATTATGACATCATAATGGAATTTTTACATTATGACATCATAATGGAATTTTGCATTATGACATCATAATGGAATGTTGCATTATAACATCATAATGGAATTTTGCATTATGACATCATAATGGAATGTTGCATTATGACATCATAATGGAATTTTACATTATGACATCATAATGGAATTTTACAATACGACATCATAATGGAATGTTGCATTATGACATCATTATGGAATTTTGCATTATGACATCATTATGGAATTTTGCATTATGACATCATTATGGAATTTTGCATTATGACATCCTAATTGAATGTTACATTATGACATCATAATGGAATTTTGCATTATGACATCATAATGGAATGTTGCATTATGACATCATAATGGAATTTTACATTATGACATCATAATGGAATTTTGCATTATGACATCATAATGGAATTTTTACATTATGACATCATAATGGAATTTTGCATTATGACATCATAATGGAATTTTTACATTATGACATCATAATGGAATTTTGCATTATAACATCATAATGACATTTTGCATTATGACATCATAATGGAATGTCGCATTATGACATCATAATGGAATTTTGCATTATGACATTGTAATGGAATTTTTACATTATGACATCATAATGGAATTTTACATTATGACATCATAATGGAATTTTGCATTATGATATCATAATAAAATTTTTACATTATGACATCATAATGGAATGTTACATTATGACATCATAATGGAATGTTGCATTATGACATCATAAAAGAATTTTACATTATGACATCATAATGGAATGTTGCATTATTACATCATAATGGAATTTTACATTAGCCATCATAACGGAATGTTGCATTATGACATCATAATGGAATTTTGCATTATGACATCATAATGGAATTTTACATTATGACATCATAATGGAATTTTGCATTATGACATCATAATGGAATGTCACATTATGACATCATAATGGAATTTTACATTATGCCATAATAATGGAATTTTTACATAATGACATCATAATGGAATTTTGCATTATGCCATAATAATGGAATTTTTACATTATGACATCATAATGAAATTTTGCATTATGCCATAATAATGGAATTTTTACATTATGACATCATAATGGAATTTTGCATTGTGCCATCATAATGGAATGTTACATTATGACATCATAATGGAATGTTTAATTATGACATCATAATGGAATTTTGCATTATGACATCATAATGGAATGTTGCATTATGACATCATAATGGAATTTTGCATTATGACATCTTAATGGAATGTTGCATTATGACATCATAATGGAATTTTGCATTATGACATCATAATGGAATGTTGCATTATGACATCATAATGGAATTTTTACATTATGACATCATAATGGAATTTTGCATTATGACATCATAATGGAATTTTACATTATGACATCATAATGGAATGTTGCATTATAACATCATAATGGAATTTTGCATTATGACATCATAATGGAATGTTGCATTATGACATCATAATGGAATTTTACATTATGACATCATAATGGAATTTTACAATACGACATCATAATGGAATGTTGCATTATGACATCATAATGGAATTTTACATTATGACATCATAATGGAATTTTGCATTATGACATCATAATGGAATTTTTACATTATGACATCATAATGGAATTTTGCATTATGACATCATAATGGAATTTTTACATTATGACATCATAATGGAATTTTGCATTATAACATCATAATGGCATTTTGCATTATGACATCATAATGGAATGTCGCATTATGACATCATAATGGAATTTTACATTATGACATCATAATGGAATGTTACATTATGACATCATAATGGAATGTTACCTTATGACATCATAATGGAATGTTGCATTATGACATCATAATGGAATGTTGCATTATGACATCATAATGGAATTTTACATTATGACATCATAATGGAATGTTGCATTATTACATCATAATGGAATTTTACATTATGCCATCATAATGGAATGTTGCATTATGACATCATAATGGAATTTTGCATTATGACATCATAATGGAATGTTGCATTATGACATCATAATGGAATTTTGAATTATGACATCATAATGGAATTTTGCATTATGACATCATAATGGAATTTTACATTATGACATCATAATGGAATTTTACATTATGACATCATAATGGAATTTTGCATTATGCCATCATAATGGAATTTTTACATTATGACATTATAATGGAATGTTGCATTATTACATCATAATGGAATTTTACATTATGCCATCATAATGGAATGTTGCATTATGACATCATAATGGAATTTTGCATTATGACATCATAATGGAATGTTGCATTATGACATGATAATGGAATTTTGCATTATGACATCATAATGGAATGTTGCATTATGACATCATAATGGAATTTTACATTATGACATCATAATGGAATTTTGCATTATGACATCATAATGGAATTTTACATTATGACATCATAATGGAATTTTGCATTATGACATCATAATGGAATTTTACATTATGACATCATAATGGTATTTTACATTATGACATCATAATGGAATTTTGCATTATGATATCATAATAAAATTTTTACATTATGACATCATAATGGAATTTTGCATTATGACATCATAATGGAATGTTGCATTATGACATCATAATGGAATTTTGCATTATGACATCATAATGGAATTTTTACATTATGACATCATAATGGAATTTTACATTATGACATCATAATGGAATTTTGCATTATGACATCATAATGGAATGTTACATTATGACATCATAATGGAATGTCACATTATGACATCATAATGGAATTTTGCATTATGACATCATAATGGAATGTTACATTATGACATCGTAATGGAATTTTACATTATGACATCATAATGGAATTTTGCATTATGACATCATAATGGAATTTTACATTATGACATCATAATGGAATTTTGCATTATGACATCATAATGGAATTTTACATTATGACATCATAATGGAATTTTGCATTATGACATTGTAATGGAATTTTTACATTATGACATCATAATGGAATTTTGCATTATGACATCGTAATGGAATTTTTACATTATGACGTCATAATGGAATGTTGCATTATGACATCATAATGGGATTTTGCATTATGACATCATAATGGAATGTTGCATTATGAAATCTTAATGGAATGTTGCATTATGACATCATAATGGAATGTTGCATTATGACATCATAATGGAATTTTACATTATGACATCATAATGGAATGTTGCATTATGACATCATAATGGAATTTTACATTATGACATCATAATGGAATGTTGCATTATGACATCAAAATGGAATTTTACATTATGACATCATAATGGAATGTTGCATTATGACATCATTATGGAATGTTACATTATGACATCATAATGGAATGTCACATTATGACATCATAATGGAATTTTGCATTATGACATCATATTGGAATGTTGCATCATGACATGATAATGGAATTTTGCATTATGACATAATGGAATGTTGCATTATGACATCATAATGGAATTTTACATTATGCCATAATAATGGAATTTTTACATAATGACATCATAATGGAATTTTGCATTATGCCATAATAATGGAATTTTTACATTATGACATCATAATGAAATTTTGCATTATGCCATAATAATGGAATTTTTACATTATGACATCATAATGGAATTTTGCATTATGCCATCATAATGGAATGTTACATTATGACATCATAATGGAATGTTTAATTATGACATCATAATGGAATTTTGCATTATGACATCATAATGGAATGTTGCATTATGACATCATAATGGAATTTTGCATTATGACATCTTAATGGAATGTTGCATTATGACATCATAATGGAATTTTGCATTATAACATCATAATGGAATGTTGCATTATGACATCATAATGGAATTTTTACATTATGACATCATAATGGAATTTTACATTATGACATCATAATGGAATGTTGCATTATAACATCATAATGGAATTTTGCATTATGACATCATAATGGAATGTTGCATTATGACATCATAATGGAATTTTACATTATGACATCATAATGGAATTTTACAATACGACATCATAATGGAATGTTGCATTATGACATCATTATGGAATTTTGCATTATGACATCATTATGGAATTTTGCATTATGACATCATTATGGAATTTTGCATTATGACATCCTAATTGAATGTTACATTATGACATCATAATGGAATTTTGCATTATGACATCATAATGGAATGTTGCATTATGACATCATAATGGAATTTTACATTATGACATCATAATGGAATTTTGCATTATGACATCATAATGGAATTTTTACATTATGACATCATAATGGAATTTTGCATTATGACATCATAATGGAATTTTTACATTATGACATCATAATGGAATTTTGCATTATAACATCATAATGACATTTTGCATTATGACATCATAATGGAATGTCGCATTATGACATCATAATGGAATTTTGCATTATGACATTGTAATGGAATTTTTACATTATGACATCATAATGGAATTTTACATTATGACATCATAATGGAATTTTGCATTATGATATCATAATAAAATTTTTACATTATGACATCATAATGGAATGTTACATTATGACATCATAATGGAATGTTGCATTATGACATCATAAAAGAATTTTACATTATGACATCATAATGGAATGTTGCATTATTACATCATAATGGAATTTTACATTAGCCATCATAACGGAATGTTGCATTATGACATCATAATGGAATTTTGCATTATGACATCATAATGGAATTTTACATTATGACATCATAATGGAATTTTGCATTATGACATCATAATGGAATGTTACATTATGACATCATAATGGAATGTCACATTATGACATCATAATGGAATTTTGCATTATGACATCATATTGGAATGTTGCATCATGACATGATAATGGAATTTTGCATTATGACATAATGGAATGTTGCATTATGACATCATAATGGAATTTTACATTATGCCATAATAATGGAATTTTTACATAATGACATCATAATGGAATTTTGCATTATGCCATAATAATGGAATTTTTACATTATGACATCATAATGAAATTTTGCATTATGCCATAATAATGGAATTTTTACATTATGACATCATAATGGAATTTTGCATTGTGCCATCATAATGGAATGTTACATTATGACATCATAATGGAATGTTTAATTATGACATCATAATGGAATTTTGCATTATGACATCATAATGGAATGTTGCATTATGACATCATAATGGAATTTTGCATTATGACATCTTAATGGAATGTTGCATTATGACATCATAATGGAATTTTGCATTATGACATCATAATGGAATTTTGCATTATGACATCATAATGGAATTTTACATTATGACATCATAATGGAATGTTGCATTATAACATCATAATGGAATTTTGCATTATGACATCATAATGGAATGTTGCATTATGACATCATAATGGAATTTTACATTATGACATCATAATGGAATTTTACAATACGACATCATAATGGAATGTTGCATTATGACATCATAATGGAATTTTACATTATGACATCATAATGGAATTTTGCATTATGACATCATAATGGAATTTTTACATTATGACATCATAATGGAATTTTGCATTATGACATCATAATGGAATTTTGCATTATAACATCATAATGGAATGTTGCATTATGACATCATAATGGAATTTTGCATTATGACATCATAATGGAATTTTACATTATGACATCATAATGGAATGTTGCATTATAACATCATAATGGAATTTTGCATTATGACATCATAATGGAATGTTGCATTATGACATCATAATGGAATTTTACATTATGACATCATAATGGAATTTTACAATACGACATCATAATGGAATGTTGCATTATGACATCATTATGGAATTTTGCATTATGACATCATTATGGAATTTTGCATTATGACATCATTATGGAATTTTGCATTATGACATCCTAATTGAATGTTACATTATGACATCATAATGGAATTTTGCATTATGACATCATAATGGAATGTTGCATTATGACATCATAATGGAATTTTACATTATGACATCATAATGGAATTTTGCATTATGACATCATAATGGAATTTTTACATTATGACATCATAATGGAATTTTGCATTATGACATCATAATGGAATTTTTACATTATGACATCATAATGGAATTTTGCATTATAACATCATAATGACATTTTGCATTATGACATCATAATGGAATGTCGCATTATGACATCATAATGGAATTTTGCATTATGACATTGTAATGGAATTTTTACATTATGACATCATAATGGAATTTTACATTATGACATCATAATGGAATTTTGCATTATGATATCATAATAAAATTTTTACATTATGACATCATAATGGAATGTTACATTATGACATCATAATGGAATGTTGCATTATGACATCATAAAAGAATTTTACATTATGACATCATAATGGAATGTTGCATTATTACATCATAATGGAATTTTACATTAGCCATCATAACGGAATGTTGCATTATGACATCATAATGGAATTTTGCATTATGACATCATAATGGAATTTTACATTATGACATCATAATGGAATTTTGCATTATGACATCATAATGGAATGTTACATTATGACATCATAATGGAATGTCACATTATGACATCATAATGGAATTTTGCATTATGACATCATATTGGAATGTTGCATCATGACATGATAATGGAATTTTGCATTATGACATAATGGAATGTTGCATTATGACATCATAATGGAATTTTACATTATGCCATAATAATGGAATTTTTACATAATGACATCATAATGGAATTTTGCATTATGCCATAATAATGGAATTTTTACATTATGACATCATAATGAAATTTTGCATTATGCCATAATAATGGAATTTTTACATTATGACATCATAATGGAATTTTGCATTGTGCCATCATAATGGAATGTTACATTATGACATCATAATGGAATGTTTAATTATGACATCATAATGGAATTTTGCATTATGACATCATAATGGAATGTTGCATTATGACATCATAATGGAATTTTGCATTATGACATCTTAATGGAATGTTGCATTATGACATCATAATGGAATTTTGCATTATGACATCATAATGGAATGTTGCATTATGACATCATAATGGAATTTTTACATTATGACATCATAATGGAATTTTGCATTATGACATCATAATGGAATTTTACATTATGACATCATAATGGAATGTTGCATTATAACATCATAATGGAATTTTGCATTATGACATCATAATGGAATGTTGCATTATGACATCATAATGGAATTTTACATTATGACATCATAATGGAATTTTACAATACGACATCATAATGGAATGTTGCATTATGACATCATAATGGAATTTTACATTATGACATCATAATGGAATTTTGCATTATGACATCATAATGGAATTTTTACATTATGACATCATAATGGAATTTTGCATTATGACATCATAATGGAATTTTTACATTATGACATCATAATGGAATTTTGCATTATAACATCATAATGGCATTTTGCATTATGACATCATAATGGAATGTCGCATTATGACATCATAATGGAATTTTACATTATGACATCATAATGGAATGTTACATTATGACATCATAATGGAATGTTACCTTATGACATCATAATGGAATGTTGCATTATGACATCATAATGGAATGTTGCATTATGACATCATAATGGAATTTTACATTATGACATCATAATGGAATGTTGCATTATTACATCATAATGGAATTTTACATTATGCCATCATAATGGAATGTTGCATTATGACATCATAATGGAATTTTGCATTATGACATCATAATGGAATGTTGCATTATGACATCATAATGGAATTTTGAATTATGACATCATAATGGAATTTTGCATTATGACATCATAATGGAATTTTACATTATGACATCATAATGGAATTTTACATTATGACATCATAATGGAATTTTGCATTATGCCATCATAATGGAATTTTTACATTATGACATTATAATGGAATGTTGCATTATTACATCATAATGGAATTTTACATTATGCCATCATAATGGAATGTTGCATTATGACATCATAATGGAATTTTGCATTATGACATCATAATGGAATGTTGCATTATGACATGATAATGGAATTTTGCATTATGACATCATAATGGAATGTTGCATTATGACATCATAATGGAATTTTACATTATGACATCATAATGGAATTTTGCATTATGACATCATAATGGAATTTTACATTATGACATCATAATGGAATTTTACATTATGACATCATAATGGAATTTTGCATTATGATATCATAATAAAATTTTTACATTATGACATCATAATGGAATTTTGCATTATGACATCATAATGGAATGTTGCATTATGACATCATAATGGAATTTTGCATTATGACATCATAATGGAATTTTTACATTATGACATCATAATGGAATTTTACATTATGACATCATAATGGAATTTTGCATTATGACATCATAATGGAATGTTACATTATGACATCATAATGGAATGTCACATTATGACATCATAATGGAATTTTGCATTATGACATCATAATGGAATGTTACATTATGACATCGTAATGGAATTTTACATTATGACATCATAATGGAATTTTGCATTATGACATCATAATGGAATTTTACATTATGACATCATAATGGAATTTTGCATTATGACATCATAATGGAATTTTACATTATGACATCATAATGGAATTTTGCATTATGACATTGTAATGGAATTTTTACATTATGACATCATAATGGAATTTTGCATTATGACATCGTAATGGAATTTTTACATTATGACGTCATAATGGAATGTTGCATTATGACATCATAATGGGATTTTGCATTATGACATCATAATGGAATGTTGCATTATGAAATCTTAATGGAATGTTGCATTATGACATCATAATGGAATGTTGCATTATGACATCATAATGGAATTTTACATTATGACATCATAATGGAATGTTGCATTATGACATCATAATGGAATTTTACATTATGACATCATAATGGAATGTTGCATTATGACATCAAAATGGAATTTTACATTATGACATCATAATGGAATGTTGCATTATGACATCATTATGGAATGTTACATTATGACATCATAATGGAATGTCACATTATGACATCATAATGGAATTTTGCATTATGACATCATATTGGAATGTTGCATCATGACATGATAATGGAATTTTGCATTATGACATAATGGAATGTTGCATTATGACATCATAATGGAATTTTACATTATGCCATAATAATGGAATTTTTACATAATGACATCATAATGGAATTTTGCATTATGCCATAATAATGGAATTTTTACATTATGACATCATAATGAAATTTTGCATTATGCCATAATAATGGAATTTTTACATTATGACATCATAATGGAATTTTGCATTATGCCATCATAATGGAATGTTACATTATGACATCATAATGGAATGTTTAATTATGACATCATAATGGAATTTTGCATTATGACATCATAATGGAATGTTGCATTATGACATCATAATGGAATTTTGCATTATGACATCTTAATGGAATGTTGCATTATGACATCATAATGGAATTTTGCATTATAACATCATAATGGAATGTTGCATTATGACATCATAATGGAATTTTTACATTATGACATCATAATGGAATTTTGCATTATGACATCATAATGGAATTTTACATTATGACATCATAATGGAATGTTGCATTATAACATCATAATGGAATTTTGCATTATGACATCATAATGGAATGTTGCATTATGACATCATAATGGAATTTTACATTATGACATCATAATGGAATTTTACAATACGACATCATAATGGAATGTTGCATTATGACATCATTATGGAATTTTGCATTATGACATCATTATGGAATTTTGCATTATGACATCATTATGGAATTTTGCATTATGACATCCTAATTGAATGTTACATTATGACATCATAATGGAATTTTGCATTATGACATCATAATGGAATGTTGCATTATGACATCATAATGGAATTTTACATTATGACATCATAATGGAATTTTGCATTATGACATCATAATGGAATTTTTACATTATGACATCATAATGGAATTTTGCATTATGACATCATAATGGAATTTTTACATTATGACATCATAATGGAATTTTGCATTATAACATCATAATGACATTTTGCATTATGACATCATAATGGAATGTCGCATTATGACATCATAATGGAATTTTGCATTATGACATTGTAATGGAATTTTTACATTATGACATCATAATGGAATTTTACATTATGACATCATGGAATTTTGCATTATGATATCATAATAAAATTTTTACATTATGACATCATAATGGAATGTTACATTATGACATCATAATGGAATGTTGCATTATGACATCATAAAAGAATTTTACATTATGACATCATAATGGAATGTTGCATTATTACATCATAATGGAATTTTACATTAGCCATCATAACGGAATGTTGCATTATAACATCATAATGGAATTTTGCATTATGACATCATAATGGAATTTTACATTATGACATCATAATGGAATTTTGCATTATGACATCATAATGGAATGTTACATTATGACATCATAATGGAATGTCACATTATGACATCATAATGGAATTTTGCATTATGACATCATATTGGAATGTTGCATCATGACATGATAATGGAATTTTGCATTATGACATAATGGAATGTTGCATTATGACATCATAATGGAATTTTACATTATGCCATAATAATGGAATTTTTACATAATGACATCATAATGGAATTTTGCATTATGCCATAATAATGGAATTTTTACATTATGACATCATAATGAAATTTTGCATTATGCCATAATAATGGAATTTTTACATTATGACATCATAATGGAATTTTGCATTGTGCCATCATAATGGAATGTTACATTATGACATCATAATGGAATGTTTAATTATGACATCATAATGGAATTTTGCATTATGACATCATAATGGAATGTTGCATTATGACATCATAATGGAATTTTGCATTATGACATCTTAATGGAATGTTGCATTATGACATCATAATGGAATTTTGCATTATGACATCATAATGGAATGTTGCATTATGACATCATAATGGAATTTTTACATTATGACATCATAATGGAATTTTGCATTATGACATCATAATGGAATTTTACATTATGACATCATAATGGAATGTTGCATTATAACATCATAATGGAATTTTGCATTATGACATCATAATGGAATGTTGCATTATGACATCATAATGGAATTTTACATTATGACATCATAATGGAATTTTACAATACGACATCATAATGGAATGTTGCATTATGACATCATAATGGAATTTTGCATTATGACATCATAATGGAATGTTGCATTATGACATCATAATGGAATTTTACATTATGACATCATAATGGAATGTTGCATTATTACATCATAATGGAATTTTACATTATGCCATCATAATGGAGTGTTGCATTATGACATCATAATGGAATTTTGCATTATGACATCATAATGGAATGTTGCATTATGACATCATAATGGAATTTTGAATTATGACATCATAATGGAATTTTGCATTATGACATCATAATGGAATTTTACATTATGACATCATAATGGAATTTTACATTATGACATCATAATGGAATTTTGCATTATGCCATCATAATGGAATTTTTACATTATGACATTATAATGGAATGTTGCATTATTACATCATAATGGAATTTTACATTATGCCATCATAATGGAGTGTTGCATTATGACATCATAATGGAATTTTGCATTATGACATCATAATGGAATGTTGCATTATGACATGATAATGGAATTTTGCATTATGACATCATAATGGAATGTTGCATTATGACATGATAATGGAATTTTGCATTATGACATCATAATGGAATGTTGCATTATGACATCATAATGGAATTTTACATTATGACATCATAATGGAATTTAACATTATGACATCATAATGGAATTTTGCATTATGCCATCATAATGGAATTTTTACATTATGACATCATAATGGAATTTTGCATTATGACATCATAATGGAAATTTACATTATGACATCATAATGGAATTTTACATTATGACATCATAATGGAATTTTGCATTATGCCATCATAATGGAATTTTTACATGATGACATCATAATGGAATTTTGCATTATGACATCATAATGGAATTTTTACATTATGACATCATAATGGAATTTTACATTATGACATCATAATGGAATTTTGCATTATGACATCATAATGGAATGTTACATTATGACATCATAATGGAATGTCACATTATGACATCATAATGGAATTTTGCATTATGACATCATAATGGAATGTTACATTATGACATCGTAATGGAATTTTACATTATGACATCATAATGGAATTTTGCATTATGACATCATAATGGAATTTTACATTATGACATCATAATGGAATTTTACATTATGACATCATAATGGAATTTTGCATTATGACATTGTAATGGAATTTTTACATTATGACATCATAATGGAATTTTGCATTATGACATCGTAATGGAATTTTTACATTATGACGTCATAATGGAATTTTGCATTATGACATCATAATGGGATTTTGCATTATGACATCATAATGGAATGTTGCATTATGAAATCTTAATGGAATGTTGCATTATGACATCATAATGGAATGTTGCATTATGACATCATAATGGAATTTTACATTATGACATCATAATGGAATGTTGCATTATGACATCATAATGGAATTTTACATTATGACATCATAATGGAATGTTGCATTACGACATCATAATGGAATTTTACATTATGACATCATAATGGAATGTTGCATTACGACATCATAATGGAATTTTACATTATGACATCATAATGGAATGTTGCATTACGACATCATAATGGAATTTTACATTATGACATCATAATGGAATGCTGCAATATGACATCATAATGGAATGTTGCATTATGACATCATAATGGAATTTTACATTATGACATCATAATGGAATTTTACATTATGACATCATAATGGAATTTTGCATTATGACATCATAATGGAATTTTACATTATGACATCATAATGGAATTTTACATTATGACATCATAATGGAATTTTGCATTATGATATCATAATAAAATTTTTACATTATGACATCATAATGGAATTTTGCATTATGACATCATAATGGAATGTTACATTATGACATCATAATGGAATTTTACATTATGACATCATAATGGAATGTTGCATTATTACATCATAATGGAATTTTACATTATGCCATCATAATGGAATGTTGCATTATGACATCATAATGGAATTTTGCATTATGACATCATAATGGAATGTTGCATTATGACATCATAATGGAATTTTGAATTATGACATCATAATGGAATTTTGCATTATGACATCATAATGGAATTTTACATTATGACATCATAATGGAATTTTACATTATGACATCATAATGGAATTTTGCATTATGCCATCATAATGGAATTTTTACATTATGACATCATAATGGAATGTTGCATTATTACATCATAATGGAATTTTACATTATGCCATCATAATGGAATGTTGCATTATGACATCATAAAGGAATTTTGCATTATGACATCATAATGGAATGTTGCATTATGACATGATAATGGAATTTTGCATTATGACATCATAATGGAATGTTGCATTATGACATCATAATGGAATTTTGCATTATGACATCATAATGGAATTTTGCATTATGACATCATAATGGAATTTTTACATTATGACATCATAATGGAATTTTACATTATGACATCATAATGGAATTTTGCATTATGACATCATAATGGAATGTTACATTATGACATCATAATGGAATGTCACATTATGACATCATAATGGAATTTTGCATTATGACATCATAATGGAATGTTACATTATGACATCGTAATGGAATTTTACATTATGACATCATAATGAAATTTTGCATTATGACATCATAATGGAATTTTACATTATGACATCATAATGGAATTTTGCATTATGACATCATAATGGAATTTTACATTATGACATCATAATGGAATTTTGCATTATGACATTGTAATGGAATTTTTACATTATGACATCATAATGGAATTTTGCATTATGGCATCGTGATGGAATTTTTACATTATGACGTCATAATGGAATTTTGCATTATGACATCATAATGGAATTTTACATTATGACATCATAATGGAATTTTACAATACAACATCATAATGGAATGTTGCATTATGACATCATAATGGAATGTTGCATTATGACATCATAATGGAATTTTACATTATGACATCATAATGGAATTTTGCATTATGACATCATAATGGAATTTTTACATTATGACATCATAATGGAATTTTGCATTATGACATCATAATGGCATTTTGCATTATGACATCATATCGGAATGTCGCATTATGACATCATAATGGAATTTTACATTATGACATCATAATGGAATGTTACATTATGACATCATAATGGAATGTTACCTTATGACATCATAATGGAATGTTGCATTATGACATCATAATGGAATGTTGCATTATGACATCATAATAGAATTTTACATTATGACATCATAATGGAATGTTGCATTATTACATCATAATGGAATTTTACATTATGCCATCATAATGGAATGTTGCATTATGACATCATAATGGAATTTTGCATTATGACATCATAATGGAATGTTGCATTATGACATCATAATGGAATTTTGAATTATGACATCATAATGGAATTTTGCATTATGACATCATAATGGAATTTTACATTATGACATCATAATGGAATTTTACATTATGACATCATAATGGAATTTTGCATTATGCCATCATAATGGAATTTTTACATTATGACATCATAATGGAATGTTGCATTATTACATCATAATGGAATTTTACATTATGCCATCATAATGGAATGTTGCATTATGACATCATAATGGAATTTTGCATTATGACATCATAATGGAATGTTGCATTATGACATGATAATGGAATTTTGCATTATGACATCATAATGGAATGTTGCATTATGACATCATAATGGAATTTTACATTATGACATCATAATGGAATTTTACATTATGACATCATAATGGAATTTTGCATTATGCCATCATAATGGAATTTTTACATTATGACATCATAATGGAATGTTGCATTATGACATCATAATGGAATTTTGCATTATGACATCATAATGGAATTTTGCATTATGACATCATAATGGAATTTTTACATTATGACATCATAATGGAATTTTACATTATGACATCATAATGGAATTTTGCATTATGACATCATAATGGAATGTTACATTATGACATCATAATGGAATGTCACATTATGACATCATAATGGAATTTTGCATTATGACATCATAATGGAATGTTACATTATGACATCGTAATGGAATTTTACATTATGACATCATAATGGAATTTTGCATTATGACATCATAATGGAATTTTACATTATGACATCATAATGGAATTTTGCATTATGACATCATAATGGAATTTTACATTATGACATCATAATGGAATTTTGCATAATGACATTGTAATGGAATTTTTACATTATGACATCATAATGGAATTTTGCATTATGACATCGTGATGGAATTTTTACATTATGACGTCATAATGGAATTTTGCATTATGACATCATAATGGGATTTTGCATTATGACATCATAATGGAATGTTGCATTATGAAATCTTAATGAAATGTTGCATTATGACATCATAATGGAATGTTGCATTATGACATCATAATGGAATTTTACATTATGACATCATAATGAAATGTTGCATTATGACATCATAATGGAATTTTACATTATGACATCATAATGGAATGTTGCATTATGAAATCATAATGGAATTTTACATTATGACATCATAATGGAATGTTGCATTACGACATCATAATGGAATTTTACATTATGACATCATAATGGAATGTTGCATTACGGCATCATAATGGAATTTTACATTATGACATCATAATGGAATGCTGCAATATGACATCATAATGGAATGTTGCATTATGACATCATAATGGAATTTTACATTATGACATCATAATGGAATTTTACATTATGACATCATAATGGAATTTTGCATTATGACATCATAATGGAATTTTACATTATGACATCATAATGGAATTTTACATTATGACATCATAATGGAATTTTGCATTATGATATCATAATAAAATTTTTACATTATGACATCATAATGGAATTTTGCATTATGACATCATAATGGAATGTTACATTATGACATCATAATGGAATTTTACATTATGACATCATAATGGAATGTTGCATTATTACATCATAATGGAATTTTACATTATGCCATCATAATGGAATGTTGCATTATGACATCATAATGGAATTTTGCATTATGACATCATAATGGAATGTTGCATTATGACATCATAATGGAATTTTGAATTATGACATCATAATGGAATTTTGCATTATGACATCATAATGGAATTTTACATTATGACATCATAATGGAATTTTACATTATGACATCATAATGGAATTTTGCATTATGCCATCATAATGGAATTTTTACATTATGACATCATAATGGAATGTTGCATTATTACATCATAATGGAATTTTACATTATGCCATCATAATGGAATGTTGCATTATGACATCATAAAGGAATTTTGCATTATGACATCATAATGGAATGTTGCATTATGACATGATAATGGAATTTTGCATTATGACATCATAATGGAATGTTGCATTATGACATCATAATGGAATTTTGCATTATGACATCATAATGGAATTTTGCATTATGACATCATAATGGAATTTTTACATTATGACATCATAATGGAATTTTACATTATGACATCATAATGGAATTTTGCATTATGACATCATAATGGAATGTTACATTATGACATCATAATGGAATGTCACATTATGACATCATAATGGAATTTTGCATTATGACATCATAATGGAATGTTACATTATGACATCGTAATGGAATTTTACATTATGACATCATAATGAAATTTTGCATTATGACATCATAATGGAATTTTACATTATGACATCATAATGGAATTTTGCATTATGACATCATAATGGAATTTTACATTATGACATCATAATGGAATTTTGCATTATGACATTGTAATGGAATTTTTACATTATGACATCATAATGGAATTTTGCATTATGGCATCGTGATGGAATTTTTACATTATGACGTCATAATGGAATTTTGCATTATGACATCATAATGGAATTTTACATTATGACATCATAATGGAATTTTACAATACAACATCATAATGGAATGTTGCATTATGACATCATAATGGAATGTTGCATTATGACATCATAATGGAATTTTACATTATGACATCATAATGGAATTTTGCATTATGACATCATAATGGAATTTTTACATTATGACATCATAATGGAATTTTGCATTATGACATCATAATGGAATTTTTACATTATGACATCATAATGGAATTTTGCATTATAACATCATAATGGCATTTTGCATTATGACATCATAATGGAATGTCGCATTATGACATCATAATGGAATTTTACATTATGACATCATAATGGAATGTTACATTATGACATCATAATGGAATGTTACCTTATGACATCATAATGGAATGTTGCATTATGACATCATAATGGAATGTTGCATTATGACATCATAATAGAATTTTACATTATGACATCATAATGGAATGTTGCATTATTACATCATAATGGAATTTTACATTATGCCATCATAATGGAATGTTGCATTATGACATCATAATGGAATTTTGCATTATGACATCATAATGGAATGTTGCATTATGACATCATAATGGAATTTTGAATTATGACATCATAATGGAATGTTGCATTATGACATCATAATGGAATTTTACATTATGACATCATAATGGAATTTTACATTATGACATCATAATGGAATTTTTCATTATGCCATCATAATGGAATTTTTACATTATGACATCATAATGGAATGTTGCATTATTACATCATAATGGAATTTTACATTATGCCATCATAATGGAATGTTGCATTATGACATCATAATGGAATTTTGCATTATGACATCATAATGGAATGTTGCATTATGACATGATAATGGAATTTTGCATTATGACATCATAATGGAATGTTGCATTATGACATCATAATGGAATTTTACATTATGACATCATAATGGAATTTTACATTATGACATCATAATGGAATTTTGCATTATGCCATCATAATGGAATTTTTACATTATGACATCATAATGGAATGTTGCATTATGACATCATAATGGAATTTTGCATTATGACATCATAATGGAATTTTGCATTATGACATCATAATGGAATTTTTACATTATGACATCATAATGGAATTTTACATTATGACATCATAATGGAATTTTGCATTATGACATCATAATGGAATGTTACATTATGACATCATAATGGAATGTCACATTATGACATCATAATGGAATTTTGCATTATGACATCATAATGGAATGTTACATTATGACATCGTAATGGAATTTTACATTATGACATCATAATGGAATTTTGCATTATGACATCATAATGGAATTTTACATTATGACATCATAATGGAATTTTGCATTATGACATCATAATGGAATTTTACATTATGACATCATAATGGAATTTTGCATAATGACATTGTAATGGAATTTTTACATTATGACATCATAATGGAATTTTGCATTATGACATCGTGATGGAATTTTTACATTATGACATCATAATGGAATTTTGCATAATGACATTGTAATGGAATTTTTACATTATGACATCATAATGGAATTTTGCATTATGACATCGTGATGGAATTTTTACATTATGACGTCATAATGGAATTTTGCATTATGACATCATAATGGGATTTTGCATTATGAAATCTTAATGGAATGTTGCATTATGACATCATAATGGAATGTTGCATTATGACATCATAATGGAATTTTACATTATGACATCATAATGGAATGTTGCATTATGACATCATAATGGAATTTTACATTATGACATCATAATGGAATGTTGCATTATGACATCATAATGGAATGTTACATTATGACATCATAATGGAATGTTGCATTACGACATCATAATGGAATTTTACATTATGACATCATAATGGAATGTTGCATTACGACATCATAATGGAATTTTACATTATGACATCATAATGGAATGCTGCATTATGACATCATAATGGAATGTTGCATTATGACATCATAATGGAATTTTACATAATGACATCATAATGGAATTTTACATTATGACATCATAATGGAATTTTGCATTATGCCATCATAATGGAATTTTTACATTATGACATCATAATGGAATTTTGCATTATGACATCATAATGGAATTTTACATTATGACATCATAATGGAATTTTACATTATGACATCATAATGGAATTTTGCATTATGATATCATAATAAAATTTTTACATTATGACATCATAATGGAATTTTGTATTATGACATCATAATGGAATGTTGCATTATGACATCATAATGGAATTTTGCATTATGACATCATAATGGAATTTTACATTATGACTAGAGATGAGCGAACACGTTCGGCCCCGCCCCTTTTTCGCCCGAACACCGAACTTTGCGAACACCTCGGTGTTCGGGCGAAAAAGTTCGGGGGCCGCCGTGGCAGCGCGGGGGGGTGCGGCGGGGAGCGGGGGGGAGAGGGGGAGACAGAGGGCTCCCCCCTGTTCCCCGCTACTGCCGCCCGCGCCGCCGCGCATCTCCCCGCCCCCCGGCGGCACCCGGACACTTACGCGCGAACACTCCAGTGTTCGCTAAAGCCGGTGTCCGGGTGCGGATGTGTCCGTTACGGACACGTTCGCTCATCTCTAATTATGACATCATAATGGAATTTTGCATTATGACATCATAATGGAATGTTACATTATGACATCATAATGGAATGTCACATTATGACATCATAATGGAATTTTGCATTATGACATCATATTGGAATGTTGCATCATGACATGATAATGGAATTTTGCATTATGACATAATGGAATGTTGCATTATGACATCATAATGGAATTTTACATTATGCCATAATAATGGAATTTTTACATAATGAC
This sequence comes from Eleutherodactylus coqui, assembly GCF_035609145.1. Taxonomy (NCBI): domain Eukaryota; kingdom Metazoa; phylum Chordata; class Amphibia; order Anura; family Eleutherodactylidae; genus Eleutherodactylus; species Eleutherodactylus coqui. Next base: position 111,692,626 of record NC_089842.1, on the reverse strand, counting down.
ATCATAATGGAATTTTGCATTATGCCATAATAATGGAATTTTTACATTATGACATCATAATGAAATTTTGCATTATGCCATAATAATGGAATTTTTACATTATGACATCATAATGGAATTTTGCATTATGCCATCATAATGGAATGTTACATTATGACATCATAATGGAATGTTTAATTATGACATCATAATGGAATTTTGCATTATGACATCATAATGGAATGTTGCATTATGACATCATAATGGAATTTTGCATTATGACATCTTAATGGAATGTTGCATTATGACATCATAATGGAATTTTGCATTATGACATCATAATGGAATGTTGCATTATGACATAATAATGGAATTTTTACATTATGACATCATAATGGAATTTTGCATTATGACATCATAATGGAATTTTACATTATGACATCATAATGGAATGTTGCATTATGACATCATAATGGAATTTTACATTATGACATCATAATGGAATTTTACAATACGACATCATAATGGAATGTTGCATTATGACATCATAATGGAATTTTGCATTATGACATCATTATGGAATTTTGCATTATGACATCCTAATTGAATGTTACATTATGACATCATAATGGAATTTTGCATTATGACATCATAATGGAATGTTGCATTATGACATCATAATGGAATTTTACATTATGACATCATAATGGAATTTTGCATTATGACATCATAATGGAATTTTTACATTATGACATCATAATGGAATTTTGCATTATGACATCATAATGGAATTTTTACATTATGACATCGTAATGGAATTTTGCATTATAACATAATAATGGCATTTTGCATTATGACATCATAATGGAATGTCGCATTATGACATCATAATGGAATGTCGCATTATGACATCATAATGGAATTTTGCATTATGACATCATAATGGAATTTTGAATTATGACATCATAATGGAATTTTGCATTATGACATCATAATGGAATTTTACATTATGACATCATAATGGAATTTTACATTATGACATCATAATGGAATTTTGCATTATGCCATCATAATGGAATTTTTACATTATGACATCATAATGGAATGTTGCATTATTACATCATAATGGAATTTTACATTATGCCATCATAATGGAATGTTGCATTATGACATCATAATGGAATTTTGCATTATGACATCATAATGGAATGTTGCATTATGACATGATAATGGAATTTTGCATTATGACATCATAATGGAATGTTGCATTATGACATCATAATGGAATTTTACATTATGACATCATAATGGAATTTTACATTATGACATCATAATGGAATTTTGCATTATGCCATCATAATGGAATTTTTACATTATGACATCATAATGGAATTTTGCATTATGACATCATAATGGAATTTTACATTATGACATCATAATGGAATTTTACATTATGACATCATAATGGAATTTTGCATTATGACATCATAATGGAATTTTGCATTATGACATCATAATGGAATGTTGCATTATGACATGATAATGGAATTTTGCATTATGACATCATAATGGAATGTTGCATTATGACATCATAATGGAATTTTGCATTATGACATCATAATGGAATTTTACATTATGACATCATAATGGAATTTTACATTATGATATCATAATAAAATTTTTACATTATGACATCATAATGGAATTTTGAATTATGACATCATAATGGAATGTTACATTATGACATCATAATGGAATGTTGCATTATGACGTCATAATGGAATTTTACATTATGACATCATAATGGAATGTTGCATTATTACATCATAATGAAATTTTACATTATGCCATCATAATGGAATGTTGCATTATGACATCATAATGGGATTTTGCATTATGACATCATAATGGAATTTTGCATTATGACATCATAATGGAATTTTTACATTATGACATCATAATGGAATTTTACATTATGACATCATAATGGAATTTTGCATTATGACATCATAATGGAATGTTACATTATGACATCATAATGGAATGTCACATTATGACATCATAATGGAATGTTGCATTATGCCATCATAATGTAATTTTTACATTATGACATCATAATGGAATTTTGCATTATGACATCATAATGGAATTTTACATTATGACATCATAATGGAATTTTACATTATGACATCATAATGGAATTTTGCATTATGATATCATAATAATATTTTTACATTATGACATCATAATGGAATTTTGCATTATGACATCATAATGGAATGTTACATTATGACATCATAATGGAATGTTGCATTATGACATCATAATGGAATTTTACATTATGACATCATAATGGAATGTTGCATTATTACATCATAATGGAATTTTACATTATGCCATCATAATGGAATGTTGCATTATGACATCATAATGGAATTTTGCATTATGACATCATAATGGAATTTTGCATTATGACATCATAATGGAATTTTGCATTATGACATCATAATGGAATTTTTACATTATGACATCATAATGGAATTTTACATTATGACATCATAATGGAATTTTGCATTATGACATCATAATGGAATGTTACATTATGACATCATAATGGAATGTCACATTATGACATCATAATGGAATTTTGCATTATGACATCATAATGGAATGTTGCATCATGACATGATAATGGAATTTTGCATTATGACATAATGGAATGTTGCATTATGACATCATAATGGAATTTTACATTATGACATCATAATGGATTGTTGCATTATTACATCATAATGGAATTTTACATTATGCCATCATAATGGAATGTTGCATTATGACATCATAATGGAATTTTGCATTATGACATCATAATGGAATGTTGCATTATGACATCATAATGGAATTTTGCATTATGACATCATAATGGAATTTTGCATTATGACATCATAATGGAATTTTTACATTATGACATCATAATGGAATTTTACATTATGACTAGGGATGAGCGAACGTGTCCGTTACGGACACATCCGCACCCGGACACCGGCTTTGCCGAACACTGCAGTGTTCGCGCGTAAGTGTCCGGGTGCCGCCGGGGGGCGGGGAGATGCGCGGCGGCGCGGGCGGCAGTAGCGGGGAACAGGGGGGAGCCCTCTCTCTCTCCCTCTCCCCCCCACTCCCCGCCGCACCCCCCCGCGCTGCCACGGCGGCCCCCGAACTTTTTCGCCCGAACACTGAAGTGTTCGCAAAGTTTGGTGTTCGGGCGAAAAAGGGGCGGAGCCGAACGTGTTCGCTCATCTCTAATTATGACATCATAATGGAATTTTGCATTATGACATCATAATGGAATGTTACATTATGACATCATAATGGAATGTTGCATTATGACATCATAATGGAATTTTGCATTATGACATCATAATGGAATTTTGCATTATGACATCATTATGGAATTTTGCATTATGACATCCTAATTGAATGTTACATTATGACATCATAATGGAATTTTGCATTATGACATCATAATGGAATGTTGCATTATGACATCATAATGGAATTTTACATAATGACATCATAATGGAATTTTGCATTATGACATCATAATGGAATTTTTACATTATGACATCATAATGGAATTTTGCATTATGACATCATAATGGAATTTTTACATTATGACATCATAATGGAATTTTGCATTATAACATCATAATGGCATTTTGCATTATGACATCATAATGGAATGTCGCATTATGACATCATAATGGAATTTTACATTATGACATCATAATGGAATGTTACATTATGACATCATAATGGAATGTTACCTTATGACATCACAATGGAATGTTGCATTATGACATCATAATGGAATGTTGCATTATGACATCATAATGGAATTTTACATTATGACATCATAATGGAATGTTGCATTATTACATCATAATGGAATTTTACATTATGCCATCATAATGGAATGTTGCATTATGACATCATAATGGAATTTTGCATTATGACATCATAATGGAATGTTGCATTATGACATCATAATGGAATTTTGAATTATGACATCATAATGGAATTTTGCATTATGACATCATAATGGAATTTTACATTATGACATCATAATGGAATTTTACATTATTACATCATAATGGAATTTTGCATTATGCCATCATAATGGAATTTTTACATTATGACATCATAATGGAATTTTGCATTATGCCATCATAATGGAATTTTTACATTATGACATCATAATGGAATGTTGCATTATTACATCATAATGGAATTTTACATTATGCCATCATAATGGAATGTTGCATTATGACATCATAATGGAATTTTGCATTATGACATCATAATGGAATGTTGCATTATGACATGATAATGGAATTTTGCATTATGACATCATAATGGAATGTTGCATTATGACATCATAATGGAATTTTACATTATGACATCATAATGGAATTTTACATTATGACATCATAATGGAATTTTGCATTATGCCATCATAATGGAATTTTTACATTTTGACATCATAATGGAATTTTGCATTATGACATCATAATGGAATTTTACATTATGACATCATAATGGAATTTTACATTATGACATCATAATGGAATTTTGCATTATGATATCATAATAAAATTTTTACATTATGACATCATAATGGAATTTTGCATTATGACATCATAATGGAATGTTCCATTATGACATCATAATGGAATTTTGCATTATGACATCATAATGGAATTTTGCATTATGACATCATAATGGAATTTTTACATTATGACATCATAATGGAATTTTACATTATGACATCATAATGGAATTTTGCATTATGACATCATAATGGAATGTTACATTATGACATCATAATGGAATGTCACCTTATGACATCATAATGGAATTTTGCATTATGACATCATAATGGAATGTTACATTATGACATCGTAATGGAATTTTACATTATGACATCATAATGGAATGTTGCATTATGACATCATAATGGAATTTTACATTATGACATCATAATGGAATTTTGCATTATGACATCATAATGGAATTTTACATTATGACATCATAATGGAATTTTGCATTATGACATTGTAATGGAATTTTTACATTATGACATCATAATGGAATTTTGCATTATGACATCGTAATGGAATTTTTACATTATGACGTCATAATGGAATTTTGCATTATGATATCATAATGGGATTTTGCATTATGACATCATAATGGAATGTTGCATTATGAAATCTTAATGGAATGTTGCATTATGACATCATAATGGAATGTTGCATTATGACATCATAATGGAATTTTACATTATGACATCATAATGGAATGTTGCATTATGACATCATAATGGAATTTTACATTATGACATCATAATGGAATGTTGCATTATGACATCATAATGGAATTTTACATTATGACATCATAATGGAATGTTGCATTACGACATCATAATGGAATTTTACATTATGACATCATAATGGAATGTTGCATTCCGACATCATAATGGAATTTTACATTATGACATCATAATGGAATGCTGCATTATGACATCATAATGGAATGTTGCATTATGACATCATAATGGAATTTTACATTATGACATCATAATGGAATTTTACATTATGCCATCATAATGGAATTTTGCATTATGACATCATAATGGAATTTTTACATTATGACATCATAATGGAATTTTGCATTATGACATCATAATGGAATTTTACATTATGACATCATAATGGAATTTTTACATTATGACATCATAATGGAATTTTGCATTATGACATCATAATGGAATTTTACATTATGACATCATAATGGAATTTTTACATTATGACATCATAATGGAATTTTGCATTATGACATCATAATGGAATTTTACATTATGACATCATAATGGAATTTTACATTATGACATCATAATGGAATTTTGCATTATGATATCATAATAAAATTTTTACATTATGACATCATAATGGAATTTTGCATTATGACATCATAATGGAATTTTGCATTATGACATCATAATGGAATTTTACATTATGACATCATAATGGAATTTTGCATTATGACATTGTAATGGAATTTTTACATTATGACGTCATAATGGAATTTTGCATTATGACATCATAATGGGATTTTGCATTATGACATCATAATGGAATGTTGCAATATGAAATCTTAATGGGATTTTACATTATGACATCATAATGGAATGTTGCATTATGACATCATAATGGAATTTTACATTATGACATCATAATGGAATGTTGCATTATGACATCATAATGGAATTTTACATTATGACATCATAAAGGAATTTTGCATTATGCCATCATAATGGAATTTTTACATTATGACATTATAATGGAATGTTGCATTATTACATCATAATGGAATTTTACATTATGCCATCATAATGGAATGTTGCATTATGACATCATAATGGAATTTTGCATTATGACATCATAATGGAATGTTGCATTATGACATGATAATGGAATTTTGCATTATGACATCATAATGGAATGTTGCATTATGACATCATAATGGAATTTTACATTATGACATCATAATGGAATTTTACATTATGACATCATAATGGAATTTTGCATTATGCCATCATAATGGAATTTTTACATTATGACATCATAATGGAATTTTGCATTATGACATCATAATGGAATTTTACATTATGACATCATAATGGAATTTTACATTATGACATCATAATGGAATTTTGCATTATGATATCATAATAAAATTTTTACATTATGACATCATAATGGAATTTTGCATTATGACATCATAATGGAATGTTGCATTATGACATCATAATGGAATTTTGCATTATGACATCATAATGGAATTTTTACATTATGACATCATAATGGAATTTTACATTATGACATCATAATGGAATTTTGCATTATGACATCATAATGGAATTTTACATTATGACATCATAATGGAATTTTTACATTATGACATCATAATGGAATTTTGCATTATGACATCATAATGGAATTTTACATTATGACATCATAATGGAATTTTACATTATGACATCATAATGGAATTTTGCATTATGATATCATAATAACATTTTTACATTATGACATCATAATGGAATTTTGCATTATGACATCATAATGGAATTTTGCATTATGACATCATAATGGAATTTTACATTATGACATCATAATGGAATTTTGTATTATGACATTGTAATGGAATTTTTACATTATGACGTCATAATGGAATTTTGCATTATGACATCATAATGGGATTTTGCATTATGACATCATAATGGAATGTTGCATTATGAAATCTTAATGGGATTTTACATTATGACATCATAATGGAATGTTGCATTATGACATCATAATGGAATTTTACATTATGACATCATAATGGAATGTTGCATTATGACATCATAATGGGATTTTTACATTATGACATCATAATGGAATGTTGCATTACGACATCATAATGGAATTTTACATTATGACATCATAATGGAATGTTGCATTACGACATCATAATGGAATTTTACATTATGACATCATAATGGAATGCTGCATTATGACATCATAATGGAATGTTACATTATGACATCATAATGGAATGTTACATTATGACATCATAATGGAATGTCACATTATGACATCATAATGGAATTTTGCATTATGACATCATAATGGAATGTTACATTATGACATCGTAATGGAATTTTACATTATGACATCATAATGGAATGTTGCATTATGACATCATAATGGAATTTTACACTATGACATCATAATGGAATTTTGCATTATGACATCATAATGGAATTTTACATTATGACATCATAATGGAATTTTGCATTATGACATTGTAATGGAATTTTTGCATTATGACATCGTAATGGAATTTTTACATTATGACGTCATAATGGAATTTTGCATTATGACATCATAATGGGATTTTGCATTATGACATCATAATGCAATGTTGCATTATGAAATCTTAATGGAATGTTGCATTATGACATCATAATGGAATGTTGCATTATGACATCATAATGGAATTTTACATTATGACATCATAATGGAATGTTGCATTATGACATCATAATGGAATTTTACATTATGACATCATAATGGAATGTTGCATTATGACATCATAATGGAATTTTACATTATGACATCATAATGGAATGTTGCATTACGACATCATAATGGAATTTTACATTATGACATCATAATGGAATGTTGCATTACGACATCATAATGGAATTTTACATTATGACATCATAATGGAATTTTACATTATGACATCATAATGGAATTTTGCATTATGATATCATAATAAAATTTTTACATTATGACATCATAATGGAATTTTGCATTATGACATCATAATGGAATTTTGCATTATGACTTCATAATGGAATTTTACATTATGACATTATAATGGAATTTTGCATTATGACATTGTAATGGAATTTTTACATTATGACATCATAATGGAATTTTGCATTATGACATCGTAATGGAATTTTTACATTATGACGTCATAATGGAATTTTGCATTATGACATCATAATGGGATTTTGCATTATGACATCATAATGGAATGTTGCATTATGAAATCTTAATGGGATTTTACATTATGACATCATAATGGAATGTTGCATTATGACATCATAATGGAATTTTACATTATGACATCATAATGGAATGTTGCATTATGACATCATAATGGAATTTTACATTATGACATCATAATGGAATGTTGCATTACGACATCATAATGGAATTTTACATTATGACATCATAATGGAATGCTGCATTATGACATCATAATGGAATGTTGCATTATGACATCATAATGGAATTTTACATTATGACATCATAATGGAATTTTACATTATGACATCATAATGGAATTTTGCATTATGCCATCATAATGGAATTTTTACATTATGACATCATAATGGAATTTTGCATTATGACATCATAATGGAATTTTACATTATGACATCATAATGGAATTTTACATTATGACATCATAATGGAATTTTGTATTATGATATCATAATAAATTTTTTACATTATGACATCATAATGGAATTTTGCATTATGACATCATAATGGAATGTTACATTATGACATCATAATGGAATGTTGCATTATGACATCATAATGGAATTTTACATTATGACATCATAATGGAATGTTGCATTATTACATCATAATGGAATTTTACATTAGCCATCATAATGGAATGTTGCATTATGACATCATAATGGAATTTTGCATTATGACATCATAATGGAATGTTGCATTATGACATCATAATGGAATTTTGCATTATGACATCATAATGGAATGTTACATTATGACATCATAATGGAATGTTGCATTACGACATCATAATGGAATTTTACATTATGACATCATAATGGAATGTTGCATTACGACATCATAATGGAATTTTACATTATGACATCATAATGGAATGCTGCATTATGACATCATAATGGAATGTTGCATTATGACATCATAATGGAATTTTGCATTATGACATCATAATGGAATGTTGCATTATGACATCATAATGGAATTTTGCATTATGACATCATAATGGAATTTTACATTATGACATCATAATGGAATGTTGCATTACGACATCATAATGGAATTTTACATTATGACATCATAATGGAATGTTGCATTACGACATCATAATGGAATTTTACATTATGACATCATAATGGAATGCTGCATTATGACATCATAATGGAATGTTGCATTATGACATCATAATGGAATTTTACATTATGACATCATAATGGAATTTTACATTATGACATCATAATGGAATTTTGCATTATGCCATCATAATGGAATTTTTACATTATGACATCATAATGGAATTTTGCATTATGACATCATAATGGAATTTTACATTATGACATCATAATGGAATTTTACATTATGACATCATAATGGAATTTTGTATTATGATATCATAATAAATTTTTTACATTATGACATCATAATGGAATTTTGCATTATGACATCATAATGGAATGTTACATTATGACATCATAATGGAATGTTGCATTATGACATCATAATGGAATTTTACATTATGACATCATAATGGAATGTTGCATTATTACATCATAATGGAATTTTACATTAGCCATCATAATGGAATGTTGCATTATGACATCATAATGGAATTTTGCATTATGACATCATAATGGAATGTTGCATTATGACATCATAATGGAATTTTGCATTATGACATCATAATGGAATTTTACATTATGACATCATAATGGAATTTTGCATTATGACATCATAATGGAATGTTACATTATGACATCATAATGGAATGTCACATTATGACATCATAATGGAATTTTGCATTATGACATCATATTGGAATGTTGCATCATGACATGATAATGGAATTTTGCATTATGACATAATGGAATGTTGCATTATGACATCATAATGGAATTTTACATTATGCCATAATAATGGAATTTTTACATAATGACATCAAAATGGAATTTTGCATTATGCCATAATAATGGAATTTTTACATTATGACATCATAATGAAATTTTGCATTATGCCATAATAATGGAATTTTTACATTATGACATCATAATGGAATTTTGCATTATGCCATCATAATGGAATGTTACATTATGACATCATAATGGAATGTTTACTTATGACATCATAATGGAATTTTGCATTATGACATCATAATGGAATGTTGCATTATGACATCATAATGGAATTTTGCATTATGACATCTTAATGGAATGTTGCATTATGACATCATAATGGAATTTTGCATTATGACATCATAATGGAATGTTGCATTATGACATCATAATGGAATTTTTACATTATGACATCATAATGGAATTTTGCATTATGACATCATAATGGAATGTTGCATTATGACATCATAATGGAATTTTGCATTATGACATCATAATGGAATTTTGCATTATGACATCATAATGGAATTTTTACATTATGACATCATAATGGAATTTTACATTATGACATCATAATGGAATTTTGCATTATGACATCATAATGGAATGTTACATTATGACATCATAATGGAATGTCACATTATGACATCATAATGGAATTTTGCATTATGACATCATAATGGAATGTTACATTATGACATCGTAATGGAATTTTACATTATGACATCATAATGGAATGTTGCATTATGACATCATAATGGAATTTTACATTATGACATCATAATGGAATGTTGCATTATTACATCATAATGGAATTTTACATTATGCCATCATAATGGAATGTTGCATTATGACATCATAATGGAATTTTGCATTATGACATCATAATGGAATGTTGCATTATGACATCATAATGGAATTTTGCATTATGACATCATAATGGAATGTTGCATTATGACATCATAATGGAATTTTACATTATGACATCATAATGGAATTTTACATTATGACATCATAATGGAATTTTGCATTATGCCATCATAATGGAATTTTTACATTATGACATCATAATGGAATTTTGCATTATGACATCATAATGGAATTTTACATTATGACATCATAATGGAATTTTACATTATGACATCATAATGGAATTTTGCATTATGATATCATAATAAAATGTTTACATTATGACATCATAATGGAATTTTGCATTATGACATCATAATGGAATGTTGCATTATGACATCATAATGGAATTTTGCATTATGACATCATAATGGAATTTTTACATTATGACATCATAATGGAATTTTACATTATGACATCATAATGGAATTTTGCATTATGACATCATAATGGAATTTTACATTATGACATCATAATGGAATTTTTACATTATGACATCATAATGGAATTTTGCATTATGACATCATAATGGAATTTTACATTATGACATCATAATGGAATTTTACATTATGACATCATAATGGAATTTTGCATTATGATATCATAATAAAATTTTTACATTATGACATCATAATGGAATTTTGCATTATGACATCATAATGGAATTTTGCATTATGACATCATAATGGAATTTTACATTATGACATCATAATGGAATTTTGCATTATGACATTGTAATGGAATTTTTACATTATGACGTCATAATGGAATTTTGCATTATGACATGATAATGGGATTTTGCATTATGACATCATAATGGAATGTTGCATTATGAAATCTTAATGGGATTTTACATTATGACATCATAATGGAATGTTGCATTATGACATCATAATGGAATTTTACATTATGACATCATAATGGAATGTTGCATTATGACATCATAATGGAATTTTACATTATGACATCATAATGGAATGTTGCATTACGACATCATAATGGAATTTTACATTATGACATCATAATGGAATGTTGCATTACGACATCATAATGGAATTTTACATTATGACATCATAATGGAATGCTGCATTATGACATCATAATGGAATGTTACATTATGACATCATAATGGAATGTCACATTATGACATCATAATGGAATTTTGCATTATGACATCATAATGGAATGTTACATTATGACATCGTAATGGAATTTTACATTATGACATCATAATGGAATGTTGCATTATGACATCATAATGGAATTTTACACTATGACATCATAATGGAATTTTGCATTATGACATCATAATGGAATTTTACATTATGACATCATAATGGAATTTTGCATTATGACATTGTAATGGAATTTTTACATTATGACATCATAATGGAATTTTGCATTATGACATCGTAATGGAATTTTTACATTATGACGTCATAATGGAATTTTGCATTATGACATCATAATTAGAGATGAGCGAACGTGTCCGTAACGGACACATCCGCACCCGGACACCGGCTTTAGCGAACACTGGAGTGTTCGCGCGTAAGTGTCCGGGTGCCGCCGGGGGGCGGGGAGATGCGCGGCGGCGCGGGCGGCAGTAGCGGGGAACAGGGGGGAGCCCTCTCTCTCTCCCTCTCCCCCCCGCTCCCCGCCGCACCCCCCCGCGCTGCCACGGCGGCCCCCGAACTTTTTCGCCCGAACACCGAGGTGTTCGCAAAGTTCGGTGTACGGGCGAAAAAGGGGCGGGGCCGAACGTGTTCGCTCATCTCTAATCATAATGGGATTTTGCATTATGACATCATAATGGAATGTTGCATTATGAAATCTTAATGGGATTTTACATTATGACATCATAATGGAATGTTGCATTATGACATCATAATGGAATTTTACATTATGACATCATAATGGAATGTTGCATTATGACATCATAATGGAATGTTGCATTACGACATCATAATGGAATTTTACATTATGACATCATAATGGAATGTTGCATTACGACATCATAATGGAATTTTACATTATGACATCATAATGGGATGCTGCATTATGACATCATAATGGAATGTTACATTATGACATCATAATGGAATGTCACATTATGACATCATAATGGAATTTTGCATTATGACATCATAATGGAATGTTACATTATGACATCGTAATGGAATTTTACATTATGACATCATAATGGAATTTTGCATTATGCCATCATAATGGAATTTTTACATTATGACATCATAATGGAATTTTGCATTATGACATCATAATGGAATTTTACATTATGACATCATAATGGAATTTTACATTATGACATCATAATGGAATTTTGCATTATGATATCATAATAAAATGTTTACATTATGACATCATAATGGAATTTTGCATTATGACATCATAATGGAATGTTGCATTATGACATCATAATGGAATTTTGCATTATGACATCATAATGGAATTTTTACATTATGACATCATAATGGAATTTTACATTATGACATCATAATGGAATTTTGCATTATGACATCATAATGGAATTTTACATTATGACATCATAATGGAATTTTTACATTATGACATCATAATGGAATTTTGCATTATGACATCATAATGGAATTTTACATTATGACATCATAATGGAATTTTACATTATGACATCATAATGGAATTTTGCATTATGATATCATAATAAAATTTTTACATTATGACATCATAATGGAATTTTGCATTATGACATCATAATGGAATTTTGCATTATGACATCATAATGGAATTTTACATTATGACATCATAATGGAATTTTGCATTATGACATTGTAATGGAATTTTTACATTATGACGTCATAATGGAATTTTGCATTATGACATGATAATGGGATTTTGCATTATGACATCATAATGGAATGTTGCATTATGAAATCTTAATGGGATTTTACATTATGACATCATAATGGAATGTTGCATTATGACATCATAATGGAATTTTACATTATGACATCATAATGGAATGTTGCATTATGACATCATAATGGAATTTTACATTATGACATCATAATGGAATGTTGCATTACGACATCATAATGGAATTTTACATTATGACATCATAATGGAATGTTGCATTACGACATCATAATGGAATTTTACATTATGACATCATAATGGAATGCTGCATTATGACATCATAATGGAATGTTACATTATGACATCATAATGGAATGTCACATTATGACATCATAATGGAATTTTGCATTATGACATCATAATGGAATGTTACATTATGACATCGTAATGGAATTTTACATTATGACATCATAATGGAATGTTGCATTATGACATCATAATGGAATTTTACACTATGACATCATAATGGAATTTTGCATTATGACATCATAATGGAATTTTACATTATGACATCATAATGGAATTTTGCATTATGACATTGTAATGGAATTTTTACATTATGACATCATAATGGAATTTTGCATTATGACATCGTAATGGAATTTTTACATTATGACGTCATAATGGAATTTTGCATTATGACATCATAATTAGAGATGAGCGAACGTGTCCGTAACGGACACATCCGCACCCGGACACCGGCTTTAGCGAACACCGGAGTGTTCGCGCGTAAGTGTCCGGGTGCCGCCGGGGGGCGGGGAGATGCGCGGCGGCGCGGGCGGCAGTAGCGGGGAACAGGGGGGAGCCCTCTCTCTCTCCCTCTCCCCCCCGCTCCCCGCCGCACCCCCCCGCGCTGCCACGGCGGCCCCCGAACTTTTTCGCCCGAACACCGAGGTGTTCGCAAAGTTCGGTGTACGGGCGAAAAAGGGGCGGGGCCGAACGTGTTCGCTCATCTCTAATCATAATGGGATTTTGCATTATGACATCATAATGGAATGTTGCATTATGAAATCTTAATGGGATTTTACATTATGACATCATAATGGAATGTTGCATTATGACATCATAATGGAATTTTACATTATGACATCATAATGGAATGTTGCATTATGACATCATAATGGAATTTTACATTATGACATCATAATGGAATGTTGCATTACGACATCATAATGGAATTTTACATTATGACATCATAATGGAATGTTGCATTACGACATCATAATGGAATTTTACATTATGACATCATAATGGGATGCTGCATTATGACATCATAATGGAATGTTACATTATGACATCATAATGGAATGTCACATTATGACATCATAATGGAATTTTGCATTATGACATCATAATGGAATGTTACATTATGACATCGTAATGGAATTTTACATTATGACATCATAATGGAATGTTGCATTATGACATCATAATGGAATTTTACACTATGACATCATAATGGAATTTTGCATTATGACATCATAATGGAATTTTGCATTATGACATCATAATGGAATTTTACACTATGACATCATAATGGAATTTTACATTATGACATCATAATGGAATTTTGCATTATGACATCATAATGGAATTTTTACATTAT
Organism: Eleutherodactylus coqui; assembly: GCF_035609145.1. NCBI lineage: Eukaryota > Metazoa > Chordata > Amphibia > Anura > Eleutherodactylidae > Eleutherodactylus > Eleutherodactylus coqui. Next base: position 111,676,676 of record NC_089842.1, on the reverse strand, counting down.
GACATCATAATGGAATTTTGCATTATGACATCATAATGGAATTTTTACATTATGACATCGTAATGGAATTTTGCATTATAACATAATAATGGCATTTTGCATTATGACATCATAATGGAATGTCGCATTATGACATCATAATGGAATGTCGCATTATGACATCATAATGGAATTTTGCATTATGACATCATAATGGAATTTTGAATTATGACATCATAATGGAATTTTGCATTATGACATCATAATGGAATTTTACATTATGACATCATAATGGAATTTTACATTATGACATCATAATGGAATTTTGCATTATGCCATCATAATGGAATTTTTACATTATGACATCATAATGGAATGTTGCATTATTACATCATAATGGAATTTTACATTATGCCATCATAATGGAATGTTGCATTATGACATCATAATGGAATTTTGCATTATGACATCATAATGGAATGTTGCATTATGACATGATAATGGAATTTTGCATTATGACATCATAATGGAATGTTGCATTATGACATCATAATGGAATTTTACATTATGACATCATAATGGAATTTTACATTATGACATCATAATGGAATTTTGCATTATGCCATCATAATGGAATTTTTACATTATGACATCATAATGGAATTTTGCATTATGACATCATAATGGAATTTTACATTATGACATCATAATGGAATTTTACATTATGACATCATAATGGAATTTTGCATTATGACATCATAATGGAATTTTGCATTATGACATCATAATGGAATGTTGCATTATGACATGATAATGGAATTTTGCATTATGACATCATAATGGAATGTTGCATTATGACATCATAATGGAATTTTGCATTATGACATCATAATGGAATTTTACATTATGACATCATAATGGAATTTTACATTATGATATCATAATAAAATTTTTACATTATGACATCATAATGGAATTTTGAATTATGACATCATAATGGAATGTTACATTATGACATCATAATGGAATGTTGCATTATGACATCATAATGGAATTTTACATTATGACATCATAATGGAATGTTGCATTATTACATCATAATGAAATTTTACATTATGCCATCATAATGGAATGTTGCATTATGACATCATAATGGGATTTTGCATTATGACATCATAATGGAATTTTGCATTATGACATCATAATGGAATTTTTACATTATGACATCATAATGGAATTTTACATTATGACATCATAATGGAATTTTGCATTATGACATCATAATGGAATGTTACATTATGACATCATAATGGAATGTCACATTATGACATCATAATGGAATGTTGCATTATGCCATCATAATGTAATTTTTACATTATGACATCATAATGGAATTTTGCATTATGACATCATAATGGAATTTTACATTATGACATCATAATGGAATTTTACATTATGACATCATAATGGAATTTTGCATTATGATATCATAATAATATTTTTACATTATGACATCATAATGGAATTTTGCATTATGACATCATAATGGAATGTTACATTATGACATCATAATGGAATGTTGCATTATGACATCATAATGGAATTTTACATTATGACATCATAATGGAATGTTGCATTATTACATCATAATGGAATTTTACATTATGCCATCATAATGGAATGTTGCATTATGACATCATAATGGAATTTTGCATTATGACATCATAATGGAATGTTGCATTATGACATCATAATGGAATTTTTACATTATGACATCATAATGGAATTTTGCATTATGACATCATAATGGAATGTTGCATTATGACATCATAATGGAATTTTGCATTATGACATCATAATGGAATTTTGCATTATGACATCATAATGGAATTTTTACATTATGACATCATAATGGAATTTTACATTATGACATCATAATGGAATTTTGCATTATGACATCATAATGGAATGTTACATTATGACATCATAATGGAATGTCACATTATGACATCATAATGGAATTTTGCATTATGACATCATAATGGAATGTTACATTATGACATCGTAATGGAATTTTACATTATGACATCATAATGGAATGTTGCATTATGACATCATAATGGAATTTTACATTATGACATCATAATGGAATGTTGCATTATTACATCATAATGGAATTTTACATTATGCCATCATAATGGAATGTTGCATTATGACATCATAATGGAATTTTGCATTATGACATCATAATGGAATGTTGCATTATGACATCATAATGGAATTTTGCATTATGACATCATAATGGAATGTTGCATTATGACATCATAATGGAATTTTACATTATGACATCATAATGGAATTTTACATTATGACATCATAATGGAATTTTGCATTATGCCATCATAATGGAATTTTTACATTATGACATCATAATGGAATTTTGCATTATGACATCATAATGGAATTTTACATTATGACATCATAATGGAATTTTACATTATGACATCATAATGGAATTTTGCATTATGATATCATAATAAAATGTTTACATTATGACATCATAATGGAATTTTGCATTATGACATCATAATGGAATGTTGCATTATGACATCATAATGGAATTTTGCATTATGACATCATAATGGAATTTTTACATTATGACATCATAATGGAATTTTACATTATGACATCATAATGGAATTTTGCATTATGACATCATAATGGAATTTTACATTATGACATCATAATGGAATTTTTACATTATGACATCATAATGGAATTTTGCATTATGACATCATAATGGAATTTTACATTATGACATCATAATGGAATTTTACATTATGACATCATAATGGAATTTTGCATTATGATATCATAATAAAATTTTTACATTATGACATCATAATGGAATTTTGCATTATGACATCATAATGGAATTTTGCATTATGACATCATAATGGAATTTTACATTATGACATCATAATGGAATTTTGCATTATGACATTGTAATGGAATTTTTACATTATGACGTCATAATGGAATTTTGCATTATGACATGATAATGGGATTTTGCATTATGACATCATAATGGAATGTTGCATTATGAAATCTTAATGGGATTTTACATTATGACATCATAATGGAATGTTGCATTATGACATCATAATGGAATTTTACATTATGACATCATAATGGAATGTTGCATTATGACATCATAATGGAATTTTACATTATGACATCATAATGGAATGTTGCATTACGACATCATAATGGAATTTTACATTATGACATCATAATGGAATGTTGCATTACGACATCATAATGGAATTTTACATTATGACATCATAATGGAATGCTGCATTATGACATCATAATGGAATGTTACATTATGACATCATAATGGAATGTCACATTATGACATCATAATGGAATTTTGCATTATGACATCATAATGGAATGTTACATTATGACATCGTAATGGAATTTTACATTATGACATCATAATGGAATGTTGCATTATGACATCATAATGGAATTTTACACTATGACATCATAATGGAATTTTGCATTATGACATCATAATGGAATTTTACATTATGACATCATAATGGAATTTTGCATTATGACATTGTAATGGAATTTTTACATTATGACATCATAATGGAATTTTGCATTATGACATCGTAATGGAATTTTTACATTATGACGTCATAATGGAATTTTGCATTATGACATCATAATTAGAGATGAGCGAACGTGTCCGTAACGGACACATCCGCACCCGGACACCGGCTTTAGCGAACACTGGAGTGTTCGCGCGTAAGTGTCCGGGTGCCGCCGGGGGGCGGGGAGATGCGCGGCGGCGCGGGCGGCAGTAGCGGGGAACAGGGGGGAGCCCTCTCTCTCTCCCTCTCCCCCCCGCTCCCCGCCGCACCCCCCCGCGCTGCCACGGCGGCCCCCGAACTTTTTCGCCCGAACACCGAGGTGTTCGCAAAGTTCGGTGTACGGGCGAAAAAGGGGCGGGGCCGAACGTGTTCGCTCATCTCTAATCATAATGGGATTTTGCATTATGACATCATAATGGAATGTTGCATTATGAAATCTTAATGGGATTTTACATTATGACATCATAATGGAATGTTGCATTATGACATCATAATGGAATTTTACATTATGACATCATAATGGAATGTTGCATTATGACATCATAATGGAATGTTGCATTACGACATCATAATGGAATTTTACATTATGACATCATAATGGAATGTTGCATTACGACATCATAATGGAATTTTACATTATGACATCATAATGGGATGCTGCATTATGACATCATAATGGAATGTTACATTATGACATCATAATGGAATGTCACATTATGACATCATAATGGAATTTTGCATTATGACATCATAATGGAATTTTGCATTATGCCATCATAATGGAATTTTTACATTATGACATCATAATGGAATTTTGCATTATGACATCATAATGGAATTTTACATTATGACATCATAATGGAATTTTACATTATGACATCATAATGGAATTTTGCATTATGATATCATAATAAAATGTTTACATTATGACATCATAATGGAATTTTGCATTATGACATCATAATGGAATGTTGCATTATGACATCATAATGGAATTTTGCATTATGACATCATAATGGAATTTTTACATTATGACATCATAATGGAATTTTACATTATGACATCATAATGGAATTTTGCATTATGACATCATAATGGAATTTTACATTATGACATCATAATGGAATTTTTACATTATGACATCATAATGGAATTTTGCATTATGACATCATAATGGAATTTTACATTATGACATCATAATGGAATTTTACATTATGACATCATAATGGAATTTTGCATTATGATATCATAATAAAATTTTTACATTATGACATCATAATGGAATTTTGCATTATGACATCATAATGGAATTTTGCATTATGACATCATAATGGAATTTTACATTATGACATCATAATGGAATTTTGCATTATGACATTGTAATGGAATTTTTACATTATGACGTCATAATGGAATTTTGCATTATGACATGATAATGGGATTTTGCATTATGACATCATAATGGAATGTTGCATTATGAAATCTTAATGGGATTTTACATTATGACATCATAATGGAATGTTGCATTATGACATCATAATGGAATTTTACATTATGACATCATAATGGAATGTTGCATTATGACATCATAATGGAATTTTACATTATGACATCATAATGGAATGTTGCATTACGACATCATAATGGAATTTTACATTATGACATCATAATGGAATGTTGCATTACGACATCATAATGGAATTTTACATTATGACATCATAATGGAATGCTGCATTATGACATCATAATGGAATGTTACATTATGACATCATAATGGAATGTCACATTATGACATCATAATGGAATTTTGCATTATGACATCATAATGGAATGTTACATTATGACATCGTAATGGAATTTTACATTATGACATCATAATGGAATGTTGCATTATGACATCATAATGGAATTTTACACTATGACATCATAATGGAATTTTGCATTATGACATCATAATGGAATTTTACATTATGACATCATAATGGAATTTTGCATTATGACATTGTAATGGAATTTTTACATTATGACATCATAATGGAATTTTGCATTATGACATCGTAATGGAATTTTTACATTATGACGTCATAATGGAATTTTGCATTATGACATCATAATTAGAGATGAGCGAACGTGTCCGTAACGGACACATCCGCACCCGGACACCGGCTTTAGCGAACACCGGAGTGTTCGCGCGTAAGTGTCCGGGTGCCGCCGGGGGGCGGGGAGATGCGCGGCGGCGCGGGCGGCAGTAGCGGGGAACAGGGGGGAGCCCTCTCTCTCTCCCTCTCCCCCCCGCTCCCCGCCGCACCCCCCCGCGCTGCCACGGCGGCCCCCGAACTTTTTCGCCCGAACACCGAGGTGTTCGCAAAGTTCGGTGTACGGGCGAAAAAGGGGCGGGGCCGAACGTGTTCGCTCATCTCTAATCATAATGGGATTTTGCATTATGACATCATAATGGAATGTTGCATTATGAAATCTTAATGGGATTTTACATTATGACATCATAATGGAATGTTGCATTATGACATCATAATGGAATTTTACATTATGACATCATAATGGAATGTTGCATTATGACATCATAATGGAATTTTACATTATGACATCATAATGGAATGTTGCATTACGACATCATAATGGAATTTTACATTATGACATCATAATGGAATGTTGCATTACGACATCATAATGGAATTTTACATTATGACATCATAATGGGATGCTGCATTATGACATCATAATGGAATGTTACATTATGACATCATAATGGAATGTCACATTATGACATCATAATGGAATTTTGCATTATGACATCATAATGGAATGTTACATTATGACATCGTAATGGAATTTTACATTATGACATCATAATGGAATGTTGCATTATGACATCATAATGGAATTTTACACTATGACATCATAATGGAATTTTGCATTATGACATCATAATGGAATTTTGCATTATGACATCATAATGGAATTTTACACTATGACATCATAATGGAATTTTACATTATGACATCATAATGGAATTTTGCATTATGACATCATAATGGAATTTTTACATTATGACATCATAATGGAATTTTGCATTATGACATCATAATGGAATTTTTACATTATGACATCGTAATGGAATTTTGCATTATAACATAATAATGGCATTTTGCATTATGACATGATAATGGAATGTCGCATTATGACATCATAATGGAATGTCGCATTATGACATCATAATGGAATTTTGCATTATGACATCATAATGGAATTTTGAATTATGACATCATAATGGAATTTTGCATTATGACATCATAATGGAATTTTACATTATGACATCATAATGGAATTTTACATTATGACATCATAATGGAATTTTGCATTATGCCATCATAATGGAATTTTTACATTATGACATCATAATGGAATGTTGCATTATTACATCATAATGGAATTTTACATTATGCCATCATAATGGAATGTTGCATTATGACATCATAATGGAATTTTGCATTATGACATCATAATGGAATGTTGCATTATGACATGATAATGGAATTTTGCATTATGACATCATAATGGAATGTTGCATTATGACATCATAATGGAATTTTACATTATGACATCATAATGGAATTTTACATTATGACATCATAATGGAATTTTGCATTATGCCATCATAATGGAATTTTTACATTATGACATCATAATGGAATTTTGCATTATGACATCATAATGGAATTTTACATTATGACATCATAATGGAATTTTACATTATGACATCATAATGGAATTTTGCATTATGACATCATAATGGAATTTTGCATTATGACATCATAATGGAATGTTGCATTATGACATGATAATGGAATTTTGCATTATGACATCATAATGGAATGTTGCATTATGACATCATAATGGAATTTTGCATTATGACATCATAATGGAATTTTACATTATGACATCATAATGGAATTTTACATTATGATATCATAATAAAATTTTTACATTATGACATCATAATGGAATTTTGAATTATGACATCATAATGGAATGTTACATTATGACATCATAATGGAATGTTGCATTATGACATCATAATGGAATTTTACATTATGACATCATAATGGAATGTTGCATTATTACATCATAATGAAATTTTACATTATGCCATCATAATGGAATGTTGCATTATGACATCATAATGGGATTTTGCATTATGACATCATAATGGAATTTTGCATTATGACATCATAATGGAATTTTTACATTATGACATCATAATGGAATTTTACATTATGACATCATAATGGAATTTTGCATTATGACATCATAATGGAATGTTACATTATGACATCATAATGGAATGTCACATTATGACATCATAATGGAATGTTGCATTATGCCATCATAATGTAATTTTTACATTATGACATCATAATGGAATTTTGCATTATGACATCATAATGGAATTTTACATTATGACATCATAATGGAATTTTACATTATGACATCATAATGGAATTTTGCATTATGATATCATAATAATATTTTTACATTATGACATCATAATGGAATTTTGCATTATGACATCATAATGGAATGTTACATTATGACATCATAATGGAATGTTGCATTATGACATCATAATGGAATTTTACATTATGACATCATAATGGAATGTTGCATTATTACATCATAATGGAATTTTACATTATGCCATCATAATGGAATGTTGCATTATGACATCATAATGGAATTTTGCATTATGACATCATAATGGAATTTTGCATTATGACATCATAATGGAATTTTGCATTATGACATCATAATGGAATTTTTACATTATGACATCATAATGGAATTTTACATTATGACATCATAATGGAATTTTGCATTATGACATCATAATAGAATGTTACATTATGACATCATAATGGAATGTCACATTATGACATCATAATGGAATTTTGCATTATGACATCATAATGGAATGTTGCATCATGACATGATAATGGAATTTTGCATTATGACATAATGGAATGTTGCATTATGACATCATAATGGAATTTTACATTATGACATCATAATGGATTGTTGCATTATTACATCATAATGGAATTTTACATTATGCCATCATAATGGAATGTTGCATTATGACATCATAATGGAATTTTGCATTATGACATCATAATGGAATGTTGCATTATGACATCATAATGGAATTTTGCATTATGACATCATAATGGAATTTTGCATTATGACATCATAATGGAATTTTTACATTATGACATCATAATGGAATTTTACATTATGACTAGGGATGAGCGAACGTGTCCGTTACGGACACATCCGCACCCGGACACCGGCTTTGCCGAACACTGCAGTGTTCGCGCGTAAGTGTCCGGGTGCCGCCGGGGGGCGGGGAGATGCGCGGCGGCGCGGGCGGCAGTAGCGGGGAACAGGGGGGAGCCCTCTCTCTCTCCCTCTCCCCCCCACTCCCCGCCGCACCCCCCCGCGCTGCCACGGCGGCCCCCGAACTTTTTCGCCCGAACACTGAAGTGTTCGCAAAGTTTGGTGTTCGGGCGAAAAAGGGGCGGAGCCGAACGTGTTCGCTCATCTCTAATTATGACATCATAATGGAATTTTGCATTATGACATCATAATGGAATGTTACATTATGACATCATAATGGAATGTTGCATTATGACATCATAATGGAATTTTGCATTATGACATCATAATGGAATTTTGCATTATGACATCATTATGGAATTTTGCATTATGACATCCTAATTGAATGTTACATTATGACATCATAATGGAATTTTGCATTATGACATCATAATGGAATGTTGCATTATGACATCATAATGGAATTTTACATAATGACATCATAATGGAATTTTGCATTATGACATCATAATGGAATTTTTACATTATGACATCATAATGGAATTTTGCATTATGACATCATAATGGAATTTTTACATTATGACATCATAATGGAATTTTGCATTATAACATCATAATGGCATTTTGCATTATGACATCATAATGGAATGTCGCATTATGACATCATAATGGAATTTTACATTATGACATCATAATGGAATGTTACATTATGACATCATAATGGAATGTTACCTTATGACATCACAATGGAATGTTGCATTATGACATCATAATGGAATGTTGCATTATGACATCATAATGGAATTTTACATTATGACATCATAATGGAATGTTGCATTATTACATCATAATGGAATTTTACATTATGCCATCATAATGGAATGTTGCATTATGACATCATAATGGAATTTTGCATTATGACATCATAATGGAATGTTGCATTATGACATCATAATGGAATTTTGAATTATGACATCATAATGGAATTTTGCATTATGACATCATAATGGAATTTTACATTATGACATCATAATGGAATTTTACATTATTACATCATAATGGAATTTTGCATTATGCCATCATAATGGAATTTTTACATTATGACATCATAATGGAATTTTGCATTATGCCATCATAATGGAATTTTTACATTATGACATCATAATGGAATGTTGCATTATTACATCATAATGGAATTTTACATTATGCCATCATAATGGAATGTTGCATTATGACATCATAATGGAATTTTGCATTATGACATCATAATGGAATGTTGCATTATGACATGATAATGGAATTTTGCATTATGACATCATAATGGAATGTTGCATTATGACATCATAATGGAATTTTACATTATGACATCATAATGGAATTTTACATTATGACATCATAATGGAATTTTGCATTATGCCATCATAATGGAATTTTTACATTATGACATCATAATGGAATTTTGCATTATGACATCATAATGGAATTTTACATTATGACATCATAATGGAATTTTACATTATGACATCATAATGGAATTTTGCATTATGATATCATAATAAAATTTTTACATTATGACATCATAATGGAATTTTGCATTATGACATCATAATGGAATGTTCCATTATGACATCATAATGGAATTTTGCATTATGACATCATAATGGAATTTTGCATTATGACATCATAATGGAATTTTTACATTATGACATCATAATGGAATTTTACATTATGACATCATAATGGAATTTTGCATTATGACATCATAATGGAATGTTACATTATGACATCATAATGGAATGTCACCTTATGACATCATAATGGAATTTTGCATTATGACATCATAATGGAATGTTACATTATGACATCGTAATGGAATTTTACATTATGACATCATAATGGAATGTTGCATTATGACATCATAATGGAATTTTACATTATGACATCATAATGGAATTTTGCATTATGACATCATAATGGAATTTTACATTATGACATCATAATGGAATTTTGCATTATGACATTGTAATGGAATTTTTACATTATGACATCATAATGGAATTTTGCATTATGACATCGTAATGGAATTTTTACATTATGACGTCATAATGGAATTTTGCATTATGATATCATAATGGGATTTTGCATTATGACATCATAATGGAATGTTGCATTATGAAATCTTAATGGAATGTTGCATTATGACATCATAATGGAATGTTGCATTATGACATCATAATGGAATTTTACATTATGACATCATAATGGAATGTTGCATTATGACATCATAATGGAATTTTACATTATGACATCATAATGGAATGTTGCATTATGACATCATAATGGAATTTTACATTATGACATCATAATGGAATGTTGCATTACGACATCATAATGGAATTTTACATTATGACATCATAATGGAATGTTGCATTCCGACATCATAATGGAATTTTACATTATGACATCATAATGGAATGCTGCATTATGACATCATAATGGAATGTTGCATTATGACATCATAATGGAATTTTACATTATGACATCATAATGGAATTTTACATTATGCCATCATAATGGAATTTTGCATTATGACATCATAATGGAATTTTTACATTATGACATCATAATGGAATTTTGCATTATGACATCATAATGGAATTTTACATTATGACATCATAATGGAATTTTTACATTATGACATCATAATGGAATTTTGCATTATGACATCATAATGGAATTTTACATTATGACATCATAATGGAATTTTTACATTATGACATCATAATGGAATTTTGCATTATGACATCATAATGGAATTTTACATTATGACATCATAATGGAATTTTACATTATGACATCATAATGGAATTTTGCATTATGATATCATAATAAAATTTTTACATTATGACATCATAATGGAATTTTGCATTATGACATCATAATGGAATTTTGCATTATGACATCATAATGGAATTTTACATTATGACATCATAATGGAATTTTGCATTATGACATTGTAATGGAATTTTTACATTATGACGTCATAATGGAATTTTGCATTATGACATCATAATGGGATTTTGCATTATGACATCATAATGGAATGTTGCAATATGAAATCTTAATGGGATTTTACATTATGACATCATAATGGAATGTTGCATTATGACATCATAATGGAATTTTACATTATGACATCATAATGGAATGTTGCATTATGACATCATAATGGAATTTTACATTATGACATCATAAAGGAATTTTGCATTATGCCATCATAATGGAATTTTTACATTATGACATTATAATGGAATGTTGCATTATTACATCATAATGGAATTTTACATTATGCCATCATAATGGAATGTTGCATTATGACATCATAATGGAATTTTGCATTATGACATCATAATGGAATGTTGCATTATGACATGATAATGGAATTTTGCATTATGACATCATAATGGAATGTTGCATTATGACATCATAATGGAATTTTACATTATGACATCATAATGGAATTTTACATTATGACATCATAATGGAATTTTGCATTATGCCATCATAATGGAATTTTTACATTATGACATCATAATGGAATTTTGCATTATGACATCATAATGGAATTTTACATTATGACATCATAATGGAATTTTACATTATGACATCATAATGGAATTTTGCATTATGATATCATAATAAAATTTTTACATTATGACATCATAATGGAATTTTGCATTATGACATCATAATGGAATGTTGCATTATGACATCATAATGGAATTTTGCATTATGACATCATAATGGAATTTTTACATTATGACATCATAATGGAATTTTACATTATGACATCATAATGGAATTTTGCATTATGACATCATAATGGAATTTTACATTATGACATCATAATGGAATTTTTACATTATGACATCATAATGGAATTTTGCATTATGACATCATAATGGAATTTTACATTATGACATCATAATGGAATTTTACATTATGACATCATAATGGAATTTTGCATTATGATATCATAATAACATTTTTACATTATGACATCATAATGGAATTTTGCATTATGACATCATAATGGAATTTTGCATTATGACATCATAATGGAATTTTACATTATGACATCATAATGGAATTTTGTATTATGACATTGTAATGGAATTTTTACATTATGACGTCATAATGGAATTTTGCATTATGACATCATAATGGGATTTTGCATTATGACATCATAATGGAATGTTGCATTATGAAATCTTAATGGGATTTTACATTATGACATCATAATGGAATGTTGCATTATGACATCATAATGGAATTTTACATTATGACATCATAATGGAATGTTGCATTATGACATCATAATGGGATTTTTACATTATGACATCATAATGGAATGTTGCATTACGACATCATAATGGAATTTTACATTATGACATCATAATGGAATGTTGCATTACGACATCATAATGGAATTTTACATTATGACATCATAATGGAATGCTGCATTATGACATCATAATGGAATGTTACATTATGACATCATAATGGAATGTTACATTATGACATCATAATGGAATGTCACATTATGACATCATAATGGAATTTTGCATTATGACATCATAATGGAATGTTACATTATGACATCGTAATGGAATTTTACATTATGACATCATAATGGAATGTTGCATTATGACATCATAATGGAATTTTACACTATGACATCATAATGGAATTTTGCATTATGACATCATAATGGAATTTTACATTATGACATCATAATGGAATTTTGCATTATGACATTGTAATGGAATTTTTGCATTATGACATCGTAATGGAATTTTTACATTATGACGTCATAATGGAATTTTGCATTATGACATCATAATGGGATTTTGCATTATGACATCATAATGCAATGTTGCATTATGAAATCTTAATGGAATGTTGCATTATGACATCATAATGGAATGTTGCATTATGACATCATAATGGAATTTTACATTATGACATCATAATGGAATGTTGCATTATGACATCATAATGGAATTTTACATTATGACATCATAATGGAATGTTGCATTATGACATCATAATGGAATTTTACATTATGACATCATAATGGAATGTTGCATTACGACATCATAATGGAATTTTACATTATGACATCATAATGGAATGTTGCATTACGACATCATAATGGAATTTTACATTATGACATCATAATGGAATTTTACATTATGACATCATAATGGAATTTTGCATTATGATATCATAATAAAATTTTTACATTATGACATCATAATGGAATTTTGCATTATGACATCATAATGGAATTTTGCATTATGACTTCATAATGGAATTTTACATTATGACATTATAATGGAATTTTGCATTATGACATTGTAATGGAATTTTTACATTATGACATCATAATGGAATTTTGCATTATGACATCGTAATGGAATTTTTACATTATGACGTCATAATGGAATTTTGCATTATGACATCATAATGGGATTTTGCATTATGACATCATAATGGAATGTTGCATTATGAAATCTTAATGGGATTTTACATTATGACATCATAATGGAATGTTGCATTATGACATCATAATGGAATTTTACATTATGACATCATAATGGAATGTTGCATTATGACATCATAATGGAATTTTACATTATGACATCATAATGGAATGTTGCATTACGACATCATAATGGAATTTTACATTATGACATCATAATGGAATGCTGCATTATGACATCATAATGGAATGTTGCATTATGACATCATAATGGAATTTTACATTATGACATCATAATGGAATTTTACATTATGACATCATAATGGAATTTTGCATTATGCCATCATAATGGAATTTTTACATTATGACATCATAATGGAATTTTGCATTATGACATCATAATGGAATTTTACATTATGACATCATAATGGAATTTTACATTATGACATCATAATGGAATTTTGTATTATGATATCATAATAAATTTTTTACATTATGACATCATAATGGAATTTTGCATTATGACATCATAATGGAATGTTACATTATGACATCATAATGGAATGTTGCATTATGACATCATAATGGAATTTTACATTATGACATCATAATGGAATGTTGCATTATTACATCATAATGGAATTTTACATTAGCCATCATAATGGAATGTTGCATTATGACATCATAATGGAATTTTGCATTATGACATCATAATGGAATGTTGCATTATGACATCATAATGGAATTTTGCATTATGACATCATAATGGAATGTTACATTATGACATCATAATGGAATGTTGCATTACGACATCATAATGGAATTTTACATTATGACATCATAATGGAATGTTGCATTACGACATCATAATGGAATTTTACATTATGACATCATAATGGAATGCTGCATTATGACATCATAATGGAATGTTGCATTATGACATCATAATGGAATTTTGCATTATGACATCATAATGGAATGTTGCATTATGACATCATAATGGAATTTTGCATTATGACATCATAATGGAATTTTACATTATGACATCATAATGGAATGTTGCATTACGACATCATAATGGAATTTTACATTATGACATCATAATGGAATGTTGCATTACGACATCATAATGGAATTTTACATTATGACATCATAATGGAATGCTGCATTATGACATCATAATGGAATGTTGCATTATGACATCATAATGGAATTTTACATTATGACATCATAATGGAATTTTACATTATGACATCATAATGGAATTTTGCATTATGCCATCATAATGGAATTTTTACATTATGACATCATAATGGAATTTTGCATTATGACATCATAATGGAATTTTACATTATGACATCATAATGGAATTTTACATTATGACATCATAATGGAATTTTGTATTATGATATCATAATAAATTTTTTACATTATGACATCATAATGGAATTTTGCATTATGACATCATAATGGAATGTTACATTATGACATCATAATGGAATGTTGCATTATGACATCATAATGGAATTTTACATTATGACATCATAATGGAATGTTGCATTATTACATCATAATGGAATTTTACATTAGCCATCATAATGGAATGTTGCATTATGACATCATAATGGAATTTTGCATTATGACATCATAATGGAATGTTGCATTATGACATCATAATGGAATTTTGCATTATGACATCATAATGGAATTTTACATTATGACATCATAATGGAATTTTGCATTATGACATCATAATGGAATGTTACATTATGACATCATAATGGAATGTCACATTATGACATCATAATGGAATTTTGCATTATGACATCATATTGGAATGTTGCATCATGACATGATAATGGAATTTTGCATTATGACATAATGGAATGTTGCATTATGACATCATAATGGAATTTTACATTATGCCATAATAATGGAATTTTTACATAATGACATCAAAATGGAATTTTGCATTATGCCATAATAATGGAATTTTTACATTATGACATCATAATGAAATTTTGCATTATGCCATAATAATGGAATTTTTACATTATGACATCATAATGGAATTTTGCATTATGCCATCATAATGGAATGTTACATTATGACATCATAATGGAATGTTTACTTATGACATCATAATGGAATTTTGCATTATGACATCATAATGGAATGTTGCATTATGACATCATAATGGAATTTTGCATTATGACATCTTAATGGAATGTTGCATTATGACATCATAATGGAATTTTGCATTATGACATCATAATGGAATGTTGCATTATGACATCATAATGGAATTTTTACATTATGACATCATAATGGAATTTTGCATTATGACATCATAATGGAATTTTGCATTATGACATCATAATGGAATGTTGCATTATGACATCATAATGGAATTTTGCATTATGACATCATAATGGAATTTTGCATTATGACATCATAATGGAATTTTTACATTATGACATCATAATGGAATTTTACATTATGACATCATAATGGAATTTTGCATTATGACATCATAATGGAATGTTACATTATGACATCATAATGGAATGTCACATTATGACATCATAATGGAATTTTGCATTATGACATCATAATGGAATGTTACATTATGACATCGTAATGGAATTTTACATTATGACATCATAATGGAATGTTGCATTATGACATCATAATGGAATTTTACATTATGACATCATAATGGAATGTTGCATTATTACATCATAATGGAATTTTACATTATGCCATCATAATGGAATGTTGCATTATGACATCATAATGGAATTTTGCATTATGACATCATAATGGAATGTTGCATTATGACATCATAATGGAATTTTGCATTATGACATCATAATGGAATGTTGCATTATGACATCATAATGGAATTTTACATTATGACATCATAATGGAATTTTACATTATGACATCATAATGGAATTTTGCATTATGCCATCATAATGGAATTTTTACATTATGACATCATAATGGAATTTTGCATTATGACATCATAATGGAATTTTACATTATGACATCATAATGGAATTTTACATTATGACATCATAATGGAATTTTGCATTATGATATCATAATAAAATGTTTACATTATGACATCATAATGGAATTTTGCATTATGACATCATAATGGAATGTTGCATTATGACATCATAATGGAATTTTGCATTATGACATCATAATGGAATTTTTACATTATGACATCATAATGGAATTTTACATTATGACATCATAATGGAATTTTGCATTATGACATCATAATGGAATTTTACATTATGACATCATAATGGAATTTTTACATTATGACATCATAATGGAATTTTGCATTATGACATCATAATGGAATTTTACATTATGACATCATAATGGAATTTTACATTATGACATCATAATGGAATTTTGCATTATGATATCATAATAAAATTTTTACATTATGACATCATAATGGAATTTTGCATTATGACATCATAATGGAATTTTGCATTATGACATCATAATGGAATTTTACATTATGACATCATAATGGAATTTTGCATTATGACATTGTAATGGAATTTTTACATTATGACGTCATAATGGAATTTTGCATTATGACATGATAATGGGATTTTGCATTATGACATCATAATGGAATGTTGCATTATGAAATCTTAATGGGATTTTACATTATGACATCATAATGGAATGTTGCATTATGACATCATAATGGAATTTTACATTATGACATCATAATGGAATGTTGCATTATGACATCATAATGGAATTTTACATTATGACATCATAATGGAATGTTGCATTACGACATCATAATGGAATTTTACATTATGACATCATAATGGAATGTTGCATTACGACATCATAATGGAATTTTACATTATGACATCATAATGGAATGCTGCATTATGACATCATAATGGAATGTTACATTATGACATCATAATGGAATGTCACATTATGACATCATAATGGAATTTTGCATTATGACATCATAATGGAATGTTACATTATGACATCGTAATGGAATTTTACATTATGACATCATAATGGAATGTTGCATTATGACATCATAATGGAATTTTACACTATGACATCATAATGGAATTTTGCATTATGACATCATAATGGAATTTTACATTATGACATCATAATGGAATTTTGCATTATGACATTGTAATGGAATTTTTACATTATGACATCATAATGGAATTTTGCATTATGACATCGTAATGGAATTTTTACATTATGACGTCATAATGGAATTTTGCATTATGACATCATAATTAGAGATGAGCGAACGTGTCCGTAACGGACACATCCGCACCCGGACACCGGCTTTAGCGAACACTGGAGTGTTCGCGCGTAAGTGTCCGGGTGCCGCCGGGGGGCGGGGAGATGCGCGGCGGCGCGGGCGGCAGTAGCGGGGAACAGGGGGGAGCCCTCTCTCTCTCCCTCTCCCCCCCGCTCCCCGCCGCACCCCCCCGCGCTGCCACGGCGGCCCCCGAACTTTTTCGCCCGAACACCGAGGTGTTCGCAAAGTTCGGTGTACGGGCGAAAAAGGGGCGGGGCCGAACGTGTTCGCTCATCTCTAATCATAATGGGATTTTGCATTATGACATCATAATGGAATGTTGCATTATGAAATCTTAATGGGATTTTACATTATGACATCATAATGGAATGTTGCATTATGACATCATAATGGAATTTTACATTATGACATCATAATGGAATGTTGCATTATGACATCATAATGGAATGTTGCATTACGACATCATAATGGAATTTTACATTATGACATCATAATGGAATGTTGCATTACGACATCATAATGGAATTTTACATTATGACATCATAATGGGATGCTGCATTATGACATCATAATGGAATGTTACATTATGACATCATAATGGAATGTCACATTATGACATCATAATGGAATTTTGCATTATGACATCATAATGGAATGTTACATTATGACATCGTAATGGAATTTTACATTATGACATCATAATGGAATTTTGCATTATGCCATCATAATGGAATTTTTACATTATGACATCATAATGGAATTTTGCATTATGACATCATAATGGAATTTTACATTATGACATCATAATGGAATTTTACATTATGACATCATAATGGAATTTTGCATTATGATATCATAATAAAATGTTTACATTATGACATCATAATGGAATTTTGCATTATGACATCATAATGGAATGTTGCATTATGACATCATAATGGAATTTTGCATTATGACATCATAATGGAATTTTTACATTATGACATCATAATGGAATTTTACATTATGACATCATAATGGAATTTTGCATTATGACATCATAATGGAATTTTACATTATGACATCATAATGGAATTTTTACATTATGACATCATAATGGAATTTTGCATTATGACATCATAATGGAATTTTACATTATGACATCATAATGGAATTTTACATTATGACATCATAATGGAATTTTGCATTATGATATCATAATAAAATTTTTACATTATGACATCATAATGGAATTTTGCATTATGACATCATAATGGAATTTTGCATTATGACATCATAATGGAATTTTACATTATGACATCATAATGGAATTTTGCATTATGACATTGTAATGGAATTTTTACATTATGACGTCATAATGGAATTTTGCATTATGACATGATAATGGGATTTTGCATTATGACATCATAATGGAATGTTGCATTATGAAATCTTAATGGGATTTTACATTATGACATCATAATGGAATGTTGCATTATGACATCATAATGGAATTTTACATTATGACATCATAATGGAATGTTGCATTATGACATCATAATGGAATTTTACATTATGACATCATAATGGAATGTTGCATTACGACATCATAATGGAATTTTACATTATGACATCATAATGGAATGTTGCATTACGACATCATAATGGAATTTTACATTATGACATCATAATGGAATGCTGCATTATGACATCATAATGGAATGTTACATTATGACATCATAATGGAATGTCACATTATGACATCATAATGGAATTTTGCATTATGACATCATAATGGAATGTTACATTATGACATCGTAATGGAATTTTACATTATGACATCATAATGGAATGTTGCATTATGACATCATAATGGAATTTTACACTATGACATCATAATGGAATTTTGCATTATGACATCATAATGGAATTTTACATTATGACATCATAATGGAATTTTGCATTATGACATTGTAATGGAATTTTTACATTATGACATCATAATGGAATTTTGCATTATGACATCGTAATGGAATTTTTACATTATGACGTCATAATGGAATTTTGCATTATGACATCATAATTAGAGATGAGCGAACGTGTCCGTAACGGACACATCCGCACCCGGACACCGGCTTTAGCGAACACTGGAGTGTTCGCGCGTAAGTGTCCGGGTGCCGCCGGGGGGCGGGGAGATGCGCGGCGGCGCGGGCGGCAGTAGCGGGGAACAGGGGGGAGCCCTCTCTCTCTCCCTCTCCCCCCCGCTCCCCGCCGCACCCCCCCGCGCTGCCACGGCGGCCCCCGAACTTTTTCGCCCGAACACCGAGGTGTTCGCAAAGTTCGGTGTACGGGCGAAAAAGGGGCGGGGCCGAACGTGTTCGCTCATCTCTAATCATAATGGGATTTTGCATTATGACATCATAATGGAATGTTGCATTATGAAATCTTAATGGGATTTTACATTATGACATCATAATGGAATGTTGCATTATGACATCATAATGGAATTTTACATTATGACATCATAATGGAATGTTGCATTATGACATCATAATGGAATTTTACATTATGACATCATAATGGAATGTTGCATTACGACATCATAATGGAATTTTACATTATGACATCATAATGGAATGTTGCATTACGACATCATAATGGAATTTTACATTATGACATCATAATGGGATGCTGCATTATGACATCATAATGGAATGTTACATTATGACATCATAATGGAATGTCACATTATGACATCATAATGGAATTTTGCATTATGACATCATAATGGAATGTTACATTATGACATCGTAATGGAATTTTACATTATGACATCATAATGGAATGTTGCATTATGACATCATAATGGAATTTTACACTATGACATCATAATGGAATTTTGCATTATGACATCATAATGGAATTTTACATTATGACATCATAATGGAATTTTGCATTATGACATTGTAATGGAATTTTTACATTATGACATCATAATGGAATTTTGCATTATGACATCGTAATGGAATTTTTACATTATGACGTCATAATGGAATTTTGCATTATGACATCATAATGGGATTTTGCATTATGACATCATAATGGAATGTTGCATTATGAAATCTTAATGGAATGTTGCATTATGACATCATAATGGAATGTTGCATTATGACATCATAATGGAATTTTACATTATGACATCATAATGGAATGTTGCATTATGACATCATAATGGAATTTTACATTATGACATCATAATGGAATGTTGCATTATGACATCATAATGGAATTTTACATTATGACATCATAATGGAATGTTGCATTACGACATCATAATGGAATTTTACATTATGACATCATAATGGAATGTTGCATTACGACATCATAATGGAATTTTACATTATGACATCATAATGGAATGCTGCATTATGACATCATAATGGAATGTTGCATTATGACATCATAATGGAATTTTACATTATGACATCATAATGGAATTTTTACATTATGACATCATAATGGAATTTTGCATTATGACATCATAATGGAATTTTACATTATGACATCATAATGGAATTTTTACAGTATGACATCATAATGGAATTTTGCATTATGACATCATAATGGAATTTTACATTATGACATCATAATGGAATTTTACATTATGACATCATAATGGAATTTTGCATTATATCATAATAAAATTTTTACATTATGACATCATAATGGAATTTTGCATTATGACATCATAATGGAATTTTGCATTATGACATCATAATGGAATTTTACATTATGACATCATAATGGAATTTTGCATTATGACATTGTAATGGAATTTTTACATTATGACATCATAATGGAATTTTGCATTATGACATCGTAATGGAATTTTTACATTATGACGTCATAATGGAATTTTGCATTATGACATCATAATGGGATTTTGCATTATGACATCATAATGGAATGTTGCATTATGAAATCTTAATGGGATTTTACATTATGACATCATAATGGAATGTTGCATTATGACATCATAATGGAATTTTACATTATGACATCATAATGGAATGTTGCATTATGACATCATAATGGAATTTTACATTATGACATCATAATGGAATGTTGCATTACGACATCATAATGGAATTTTACATTATGACATCATAATGGAATGTTGCATTACGACATCATAATGGAATTTTACATTATGACATCATAATGGAATTTTACATTATGACATCATAATGGAATTTTACATTATGACATCATAATGGAATTTTGCATTATGCCATCATAATGGAATTTTTACATTATGACATCATAATGGAATTTTGCATTATGACATCATAATGGAATTTTACATTATGACATCATAATGGAATTTTACATTATGACATCATAATGGAATTTTGTATTATGATATCATAATAATTTTTTTACATTATGACATCATAATGGAATTTTGCATTATGACATCATAATGGAATGTTACATTATGACATCATAATGGAATGTTGCATTATGACATCATAATGGAATTTTACATTATGACATCATAATGGAATGTTGCATTATTACATCATAATGGAATTTTACATTAGCCATCATAATGGAATGTTGCATTATGACATCATAATGGAATTTTGCATTATGACATCATAATGGAATGTTGCATTATGACATCATAATGGAATTTTGCATTATGACATCATAATGGAATTTTACATTATGACATCATAATGGAATTTTGCATTATGACATCATAATGGAATGTTACATTATGACATCATAATGGAATGTCACATTATGACATCATAATGGAATTTTGCATTATGACATCATATTGGAATGTTGCATCATGACATGATAATGGAATTTTGCATTATGACATAATGGAATGTTGCATTATGACATCATAATGGAATTTTACATTATGCCATAATAATGGAATTTTTACATAATGACATCAAAATGGAATTTTGCATTATGCCATAATAATGGAATTTTTACATTATGACATCATAATGAAATTTTGCATTATGCCATAATAATGGAATTTTTACATTATGACATCATAATGGAATTTTGCATTATGCCATCATAATGGAATGTTACATTATGACATCATAATGGAATGTTTACTTATGACATCATAATGGAATTTTGCATTATGACATCATAATGGAATGTTGCATTATGACATCATAATGGAATTTTGCATTATGACATCTTAATGGAATGTTGCATTATGACATCATAATGGAATTTTGCATTATGACATCATAATGGAATGTTGCATTATGACATCATAATGGAATTTTTACATTATGACATCATAATGGAATTTTGCATTATGACATCATAATGGAATGTTGCATTATGACATCATAATGGAATTTTGCATTATGACATCATAATGGAATTTTGCATTATGACATCATAATGGAATTTTTACATTATGACATCATAATGGAATTTTACATTATGACATCATAATGGAATTTTGCATTATGACATCATAATGGAATGTTACATTATGACATCATAATGGAATGTCACATTATGACATCATAATGGAATTTTGCATTATGACATCATAATGGAATGTTACATTATGACATCGTAATGGAATTTTACATTATGACATCATAATGGAATTTTGCATTATGACATCATACTGGAATTTTACATTATGACATCATAATGGAATTTTGCATTATGACATCATAATGGAATTTTACATTATGACATCATAATGGAATTTTGCATTATGATATCATAATAAAATTTTTACATTATGACATCATAATGGAATTTTGCATTATGACATAATGGAATGTTGCATTATGACATCATAATGGAATTTTACATTATGCCATAATAATGGAATTTTTACATAATGACATCAAAATGGAATTTTGCATTATGCCATAATAATGGAATTTTTACATTATGACATCATAATGAAATTTTGCATTATGCCATAATAATGGAATTTTTACATTATGACATCATAATGGAATTTTGCATTATGCCATCATAATGGAATGTTACATTATGACATCATAATGGAATTTTGCATTATGACATTGTAATGGAATTTTTACATTATGACATCATAATGGAATTTTGCATTATGACATCGTAATGGAATTTTTACATTATGACGTCATAATGGAATTTTGCACAATGACATCATAATGGGATTTTGCATTATGACATCATAATGGAATGTTGCATTATGAAATCTTAATGGGATTTTACATTATGACATCATAATGGAATGTTGCATTATGACATCATAATGGAATTTTACATTATGACATCATAATGGAATGTTGCATTATGACATCATAATGGAATTTTACATTATGACATCATAATGGAATGTTGCATTACGACATCATAATGGAATTTTACATTATGACATCATAATGGAATGTTGCATTACGACATCATAATGGAATTTTACATTATGACATCATAATGGAATGCTGCATTATGACATCATAATGGAATGTTGCATTATGACATCATAATGGAATTTTGCATTAGGACATCATAATGGAATGTTACATTATGACATCATAATGGAATTTTGCATTATGACATCATAATTCAATTTTTACATTATGACATCATAATGGCATTTTGCATTATGACATCATAATTCAATTTTTACATTATGACATCATAATGGAATTTTGCATTATGACATCATAATTCAATTTTTACATTATGACATCATAATGGAATTTTGCATTATGACATCATAATGGAATTTTTACATTATGACATCATAATAAAATTTTGCATTATGACATCATTATGGAATTTTGCATTATGACATCCTAATTGAATGTTACATTATGACATCATAATGGAATTTTGCATTATGACATCATAATGGAATGTTGCATTATGACATCATAATGGAATTTTACATTATGACATCATAATGGAATTTTGCATTATGACATCATAATGGAATTTTTACATTATGACATCATAATGGAATTTTGCATTATGACATCATAATGGAATTTTTACATTATGACATCATAATGGAATTTTGCATTATAACATCATAATGGCATTTTGCATTATGACATCATAATGGAATGTCGCATTATGACATCATAATGGAATTTTACATTATGACATCATAATGGAATGTTACATTATGACATCATAATGGAATGTTACCTTATGACATCATAATGGAATGTTGCATTATGACATCATAATGGAATGTTGCATTATTACATCATAATGGAATTTTACATTATGACATCATAATGGAATGTTGCATTATTACATCATAATGGAATTTTACATTATGCCATCATAATGGAATGTTGCATTATGACATCATAATGGAATTTTGCATTATGACATCATAATGGAATGTTGCATTATGACATCATAATGGAATTTTGAATTATGACATCATAATGGAATGTTGCATTATTACATCATAATGGAATGTTACATTATGCCATCATAATGCAATGTTGCATTATGACATCATAATGGAATTTTGCATTATGACATCATAATGGAATGTTGCATTATGACATGATAATGGAATTTTGCATTATGACATCATAATGGAATGTTGCATTATGACATCATAATGGAATTTTACATTATGACATCATAATGGAATTTTACATTATGACATCATAATGGAATTTTGCATTATGATATCATAATAAAATTTTTACATTATGACATCATAATGGAATTTTGCATTATGACATCATAATGGAATGTTGCATTATGACATCATAATGGAATGTTGCATTATGACATCATAATGGAATTTTTTCATTATGACATCATAATGGAATTTTACATTATGACATCATAATGGAATTTTGCATTATGACATCATAATGGAATGTTACATTATGACATCATAATGGAATGTCACATTATGACATCATAATGGAATGTCACATTATGACATCATAATGGAATGTCACATTATGACATCATAATGGAATGTTACATTATGACATCGTAATGGAATTTTACATTATGACATCATAATGGAATTTTGCATTATGACATCATAATGGAATTTTACATTATGACATCATAATGGAATTTTGCATTATGACATCATAATGGAATTTTACATTATGACATAATAATGGAATTTTGCATTATGACATTGTAATGGAATTTTTACATTATGACATCATAATGGAATTTTGCATTATGACATCGTAATGGAATTTTTACATTATGACGTCATAATGGAATTTTGCATTATGACATCATAATGGGATTTTGCATTATGACATCATAATGGAATGTTGCATTATGAAATCTTAATGGAATGTTGCATTATGACATCATAATGGAATGTTGCATTATGACATCATAATGGAATTTTACATTATGACATCATAATGGAATGTTGCATTATGACATCATAATGGAATTTTACATTATGACATCATAATGGAATGTTGCATTACGACATCATAATGGAATTTTACATTATGACATCATAATGGAATGTTGCATTACGACATCATAATGGAATTTTAGATTATGACATCATAATGGAATGTTGCATTACGACATCATAATGGAATTTTACATTATGACATCATAATGGAATGCTGCAATATGACATCATAATGGAATGTTGCATTATGACATCATAATGGAATTTTACATTATGACATCATAATGGAATTTTACATTATGACATCATAATGGAATTTTGCATTATGCCATCATAATGGAATTTTTACATTATGACATCATAATGAAATTTTGCATTATGACATCATAATGGAATTTTACATTATGACATCATAATGGAATTTTACATTATGACATCATAATGGAATTTTGCATTATGATATCATAATAAAATTTTTACATTATGACATCATAATGGAATTTTGCATTATGACATCATAATGGAATGTTACATTATGACATCATAATGGAATTTTACATTATGCCATCATAATGGAATGTTGCATTATGACATCATAATGGAATTTTGCATTATGACATCATAATGGAAAGTTGCATTATGACATCATAATGGAATTTTGCATTATGACATCATAATGGAATGTTGCATTATGACATCATAATGGAATTTTGAATTATGACATCATAATGGAATGTTGCATTATTACATCATAATGGAATTTTACATTATGCCATCATAATGGAATGTTGCATTATGACATCATAATGGAATTTTGCATTATGACATCATAATGGAATGTTGCATTATGACATCATAATGGAATTTTGCATTATGACATCATAATGGAATGTTGCATTATGACATCATAATGGAATTTTACATTATGACATCATAATGGAATTTTACATTATGACATCATAATGGAATTTTGCATTATGCCATCATAATGGAATTTTTACATTATGACATCATAATGGAATTTTACATTATGACATCATAATGGAATTTTACATTATGACATCATAATGGAATTTTGCATTATGATATCATAATAAAATTTTTACATTATGACATCATAATGGAATTTTGCATTATGACATCATAATGGAATGTTGCATTATGACATCATAATGGAATTTTGCATTATGACATCATAATGGAATTTTGCATTATGACATCATAATGGAATTTTACATTATGACATCATAATGGAATTTTGCATTATGACATTGTAATGGAATTTTTACATTATGACATCATAATGGAATTTTGCATTATGACATCGTAATGGAATTTTTACATTATGACGTCATAATGGAATTTTGCATTATGACATCATAATGGGATTTTGCATTATGACATCATAATGGAATGTTGCATTATGAAATCTTAATGGAATGTTGCATTATGACATCATAATGGAATGTTGCATTATGACATCATAATGGAATTTTACATTATGACATCATAATGGAATGTTGCATTATGACATCATAATGGAATTTTACATTATGACATCATAATGGAATGTTGCATTATGACATCATAATGCAATTTTACATTATGACATCATAATGGAATGTTGCATTACGACATCATAATGGAATTTTACATTATGACATCATAATGGAATGTTGCATTACGACATCATAATGGAATTTTACATTATGACATCATAATGGAATGCTGCAATATGACATCATAATGGAATGTTGCATTATGACATCATAATGGAATTTTACATTATGACATCATAATGGAATTTTACATTATGACATCATAATGGAATTTTTACATTATGACATCATAATGGAATTTTGCATTATGACATCATAATGGAATTTTTACATTATGACATCATAATGGAATTTTGCATTATAACATCATAATGGCATTTTGCATTATGACATCATAATGGAATGTCGCATTATGACATCATAATGGAATTTTACATTATGACATCATAATGGAATGTTACATTATGACATCATAATGGAATGTTACCTTATGACATCATAATGGAATGTTGCATTATGACATCATAATGGAATGTTGCAAAATGACATCATAATGGAATTTTACATTATGACATCATAATGGAATGTTGCATTATTACATCATAATGGAATTTTACATTATGCCATCATAATGGAATGTTGCATTATGACATCATAATGGAATTTTGCATTATGGCATCATAATGGAATGTTGCATTATGACATCATAATGGAATTTTGAATTATGACATCATAATGGAATGTTGCATTATTACATCATAATGGAATGTTACATTATGCCATCATAATGGAATGTTGCATTATGACATCATAATGGAATTTTGCATTATGACATCATAATGGAATGTTGCATTATGACATGATAATGGAATTTTGCATTATGACATCATAATGGAATGTTGCATTATGACATCATAATGGAATTTTACATTATGACATCATAATGGAATTTTACATTATGACATCATAATGGAATTTTGCATTATGCCATCATAATGGAATTTTTACATTATGACATCATAATGGAATTTTACATTATGACATCATAATGGAATTTTACATTATGACATCATAATGGAATTTTGCATTATGATATCATAATAAAATTTTTACATTATGACATCATAATGGAATTTTGCATTATGACATCATAATGGAATGTTGCATTATGACATCATAATGGAATGTTGCATTATGACATCATAATGGAATTTTTTCATTATGACATCATAATGGAATTTTACATTATGACATCATAATGGAATTTTGCATTATGACATCATAATGGAATGTTACATTATGACATCATAATGGAATGTCACATTATGACATCATAATGGAATGTCACATTATGACATCATAATGGAATGTCACATTATGACATCATAATGGAATGTTACATTATGACATCGTAATGGAATTTTACATTATGACATCATAATGGAATTTTGCATTATGACATCATAATGGAATTTTACATTATGACATCATAATGGAATTTTGCATTATGACATCATAATGGAATTTTTGCATTATGACATAATAATGGAATTTTGCATTATGACATTGTAATGGAATTTTTACATTATGACATCATAATGGAATTTTGCATTATGACATCGTAATGGAATTTTTACATTATGACGTCATAATGGAATTTTGCATTATGACATCATAATGGGATTTTGCATTATGACATCATAATGGAATGTTGCATTATGAAATCTTAATGGAATGTTGCATTATGACATCATAATGGAATGTTGCATTATGACATCATAATGGAATTTTACATTATGACATCATAATGGAATGTTGCATTATGACATCATAATGGAATTTTACATTATGACATCATAATGGAATGTTGCATTATGACATCATAATGGAATTTTACATTATGACATCATAATGGAATGTTGCATTACGACATCATAATGGAATTTTAGATTATGACATCATAATGGAATGTTGCATTACGACATCATAATGGAATTTTACATTATGACATCATAATGGAATGCTGCAATATGACATCATAATGGAATGTTGCATTATGACATCATAATGGAATTTTACATTATGACATCATAATGGAATTTTACATTATGACATCATAATGGAATTTTGCATTATGCCATCATAATGGAATTTTTACATTATGACATCATAATGAAATTTTGCATTATGACATCATAATGGAATTTTACATTATGACATCATAATGGAATTTTACATTATGACATCATAATGGAATTTTGCATTATGATATCATAATAAAATTTTTACATTATGACATCATAATGGAATTTTGCATTATGACATCATAATGGAATGTTACATTATGACATCATAATGGAATTTTACATTATGCCATCATAATGGAATGTTGCATTATGACATCATAATGGAATTTTGCATTATGACATCATAATGGAAAGTTGCATTATGACATCATAATGGAATTTTGCATTATGACATCATAATGGAATGTTGCATTATGACATCATAATGGAATTTTGAATTATGACATCATAATGGAATGTTGCATTATTACATCATAATGGAATTTTACATTATGCCATCATAATGGAATGTTGCATTATGACATCATAATGGAATTTTGCATTATGACATCATAATGGAATGTTGCATTATGACATCATAATGGAATTTTGCATTATGACATCATAATGGAATGTTGCATTATGACATCATAATGGAATTTTACATTATGACATCATAATGGAATTTTACATTATGACATCATAATGGAATTTTGCATTATGCCATCATAATGGAATTTTTACATTATGACATCATAATGGAATTTTACATTATGACATCATAATGGAATTTTACATTATGACATCATAATGGAATTTTGCATTATGATATCATAATAAAATTTTTACATTATGACATCATAATGGAATTTTGCATTATGACATCATAATGGAATTTTGCATTATGACATCATAATGGAATTTTGCATTATGACATCATAATGGAATTTTGCATTATGACATCATAATGGAATGTTACATTATGACATCGTAATGGAATTTTACATTATGACATCATAATGGAATTTTGCATTATGACATCATACTGGAATTTTACATTATGACATCATAATGGAATTTTGCATTATGACATCATAATGGAATTTTACATTATGACATCATAATGGAATTTTGCATTATGACATTGTAATGGAATTTTTACATTATGACATCATAATGGAATTTTGCATTATGACATCGTAATGGAATTTTTACATTATGACGTCATAATGGAATTTTGCATTATGACATCATAATGGGATTTTGCATTATGACATCATAATGTAATGTTGCATTATGAAATCTTAATGGAATGTTGCATTATGATATCATAATGGAATGTTGCATTATGACATCATAATGGAATTTTACATTATGACATCATAATGGAATGTTGCATTATGACATCATAATGGAATTTTACATTATGACATCATAATGGAATGTTGCATTATGACATCATAATGCAATTTTACATTATGACATCATAATGGAATGTTGCATTACGACATCATAATGGAATTTTACATTATGACATCATAATGGAATGTTGCATTACGACATCATAATGGAATTTTACATTATGACATCATAATGGAATGCTGCAATATGACATCATAATGGAATGTTGCATTATGACATCATAATGGAATTTTACATTATGACATCATAATGGAATTTTACATTATGACATCATATTGGAATTTTGCATTATACCATCATAATGGAATTTTTACATTATGACATCATAATGAACTTTTGCATTATGACATCATAATGGAATTTTACATTATGACATCATAATGGAATTTTACATTATGACATCATAATGGAATTTTGCATTATGATATCATAATAAAATTTTTACATTATGACATCATAATGGAATTTTGCATTATGACATCATAATGGAATGTTGCATTATGACATCTTAATGGAATGTTGCATTATTACATCATAATGGAATTTTACATTATGCCATCATAATGGAATGTTGCATTATGACATCATAATGGAATTTTGCATTATGACATCATAATGGAATTTTGCATTATGACATCATAATGGAATTTTGCATTATGACATCGTAATTTAATTTTTACATTATGACATCATAATGGAATTTTGCATTATGACATCGTAATGGAATTTTTACATTATGACATCATAATGGAATTTTGCACTATGACTAGAGATGAGCGAACGTGTTCTTAACGAACACTTACGCACCCGGACACCGGCTTTACCGAGGACTTCAGTGTCCGCGCGTAAAGATTCGGGGGGCGCCGGGGGGCGGGGAGAGGCACGGCAGCGTGGGCGGCAGCAGCGGGGAACAAGGGGAGCCCTCTCTCTCTCCCTCTCCCCCCCCCCACTCCCCGCCGCACCCCCCCCGCGCTGCCACGGCGACCCCCGAACTTTTTTCGCCCTAGCACGGAATTGCTCGCAAAGTTCGGTGTTCGGGCGAAAAGGGGCGGAGCCGAAAACGTTCGCTCATCTTTAATTATGACATCATAATGGGATTTTGCATTATGACATCATAATGGAATGTTGCATTATGACATCTTAATGGAATGTTGCATTATGACATCATAATGGAATGTTGCATTATGACATCATAATGGAATTTTACATTATGACATCATAATGGAATGTTGCATTTTGACATCATAATGGAATTTTACATTATGACATCATAATGGAATGTTGCATTACGACATCATAATGGAATGTTGCATTATGACATCATAATGGAATTTTACATTATGACATCATAATGGAATGTTGCATTATGACATCATAATGGAATTTTACATTATGACATCATAATGGAATTTTACATTATGACATCATAATGGAATGTTGCATTATGACATCATAATGGAATTTTACATTATGACATAATAATGGAATGTTGCATTATGACATCATAATGGAATTTAACATTATGACATTATAATGGAATGTTGCATTATGACATCATAATGGAATTTTTACATTATGACATCATAATGGAATGTTACATTATGACATCATAATGGAATTTTTACATTATGACATCATAATGGAATTTTTACATTATGACATCATAATGGAATTTTGCATTATGACATCATAATGGAATGTAGCATTATGACATCATAATGGAATTTTACATTATGACATCATAATAGAATTTTTACATTATGACAGCATAATGGAATTTTGCATTATGACATCATAATGGAATTTTTACATTATGACATCATAATGGAATTTTGCATTATGACATCATAATGGAATTTTACATTATGACATCATAATAGAATGTTGCATTATGACATCATAATGGAATTTTACATTATGACATCATAATGGAATGTTGCATTATGACATCATAATGGAATTTTACATTATGACATCATAATGGAATTTTGCATTATGACATCGTAATGGAATTTTTACATTATGACATCATAATGGAATTTTGCACTATGACTAGAGATGAGCGAACGTGTTCTTAACGAACACTTACGCACCCGGACACCGGCTTTACCGAGGACTTCAGTGTCCGCGCGTAAAGATTCGGGGGG
Source organism: Eleutherodactylus coqui (assembly GCF_035609145.1). Taxonomy (NCBI): domain Eukaryota; kingdom Metazoa; phylum Chordata; class Amphibia; order Anura; family Eleutherodactylidae; genus Eleutherodactylus; species Eleutherodactylus coqui. The sequence continues at coordinate 111,642,135 of NC_089842.1, read as the reverse complement.
CGCCGGGGGGCGGGGAGAGGCACGGCAGCGTGGGCGGCAGCAGCGGGGAACAAGGGGAGCCCTCTCTCTCTCCCTCTCCCCCCCCCCACTCCCCGCCGCACCCCCCCCGCGCTGCCACGGCGACCCCCGAACTTTTTTCGCCCTAGCACGGAATTGCTCGCAAAGTTCGGTGTTCGGGCGAAAAGGGGCGGAGCCGAAAACGTTCGCTCATCTTTAATTATGACATCATAATGGGATTTTGCATTATGACATCATAATGGAATGTTGCATTATGACATCTTAATGGAATGTTGCATTATGACATCATAATGGAATGTTGCATTATGACATCATAATGGAATTTTACATTATGACATCATAATGGAATGTTGCATTTTGACATCATAATGGAATTTTACATTATGACATCATAATGGAATGTTGCATTACGACATCATAATGGAATGTTGCATTATGACATCATAATGGAATTTTACATTATGACATCATAATGGAATGTTGCATTATGACATCATAATGGAATTTTACATTATGACATCATAATGGAATTTTACATTATGACATCATAATGGAATGTTGCATTATGACATCATAATGGAATTTTACATTATGACATAATAATGGAATGTTGCATTATGACATCATAATGGAATTTAACATTATGACATTATAATGGAATGTTGCATTATGACATCATAATGGAATTTTTACATTATGACATCATAATGGAATGTTACATTATGACATCATAATGGAATTTTTACATTATGACATCATAATGGAATTTTTACATTATGACATCATAATGGAATTTTGCATTATGACATCATAATGGAATGTAGCATTATGACATCATAATGGAATTTTACATTATGACATCATAATAGAATTTTTACATTATGACAGCATAATGGAATTTTGCATTATGACATCATAATGGAATTTTTACATTATGACATCATAATGGAATTTTGCATTATGACATCATAATGGAATTTTACATTATGACATCATAATAGAATGTTGCATTATGACATCATAATGGAATTTTACATTATGACATCATAATGGAATGTTGCATTATGACATCATAATGGAATTTTACATTATGACATCATAATGGAATTTTGCATTATGACATCGTAATGGAATTTTTACATTATGACATCATAATGGAATTTTGCACTATGACTAGAGATGAGCGAACGTGTTCTTAACGAACACTTACGCACCCGGACACCGGCTTTACCGAGGACTTCAGTGTCCGCGCGTAAAGATTCGGGGGGCGCCGGGGGGCGGGGAGAGGCACGGCAGCGTGGGCGGCAACAGCGGGGAACAAGGGGAGCCCTCTCTCTCTCCCTCTCCCCCCCCCACTCCCCGCCGCACCCCCCCCGCGCTGCCACGGCGACCCCCGAACTTTTTTCGCCCTAGCACGGAATTGCTCGCAAAGTTCGGTGTTCGGGCGAAAAGGGGCGGAGCCGAAAACGTTCGCTCATCTTTAATTATGACATCATAATGGGATTTTGCATTATGACATCATAATGGAATGTTGCATTATGACATCTTAATGGAATGTTGCATTATGACATCATAATGGAATGTTGCATTATGACATCATAATGGAATTTTACATTATGACATCATAATGGAATGTTGCATTTTGACATCATAATGGAATTTTACATTATGACATCATAATGGAATGTTGCATTACGACATCATAATGGAATGTTGCATTATGACATCATAATGGAATTTTACATTATGACATCATAATGGAATGTTGCATTATGACATCATAATGGAATTTTACATTATGACATCATAATGGAATGTTGCATTATGACATCATAATGGAATTTTACATTATGACATCATAATAGAATTTTTACATTATGACAGCATAATGGAATTTTGCATTATGACATCATAATGGAATTTTTACATTATGACATCATAATGGAATTTTGCATTATGACATCATAATGGAATTTTACATTATGACATCATAATAGAATGTTGCATTATGACATCATAATGGAATTTTACATTATGACATCATAATGGAATGTTGCATTATGACATCATAATGGAATTTAACATTATGACATTATAATGGAATGTTGCATTATGACATCATAATGGAATTTTTACATTATGACATCATAATGGAATGTTACATTATGACATCATAATGGAATTTTTACATTATGACATCATAATGGAATTTTTACATTATGACATCATAATGGAATTTTGCATTATGACATCATAATGGAATGTAGCATTATGACATCATAATGGAATTTTACATTATGACATCATAATAGAATTTTTACATTATGACAGCATAATGGAATTTTGCATTATGACATCATAATGGAATTTTTACATTATGACATCATAATGGAATTTTGCATTATGACATCATAATGGAATTTTACATTATGACATCATAATAGAATGTTGCATTATGACATCATAATGGAATTTTACATTATGACATCATAATGGAATGTTGCATTATGACATCATAATGGAATTTTACATTATGACATCATAATGGAATTTTTACATTATGACATCATAATGGAATTTTGCATTATGACATCATAATGGAATTTTTACATTATGACATCATAATGGAATTTTGCATTGTGACATCATAATGTAATGTTGCATTATGACATCATAATGGAATTTTGCATTATGACATCATAATGGAATTTTGCATTAGGACATCATAATGGAATGTTACATTATGACATCATAATGGAATTTTGCATTATGACATCATAATTCAATTTTTACATTATGACATCATAATGGCATTTTGCATTATGACATCATAATTCAATTTTTACATTATGACATCATAATGGAATTTTGCATTATGACATCATAATGGAATTTTTACATTATGACATCATAATAAAATTTTGCATTATGACATCATTATGGAATTTTGCATTATGACATCCTAATTGAATGTTACATTATGACATCATAATGGAATTTTGCATTATGACATCATAATGGAATGTTGCATTATGACATCATAATGGAATTTTACATTATGACATCATAATGGAATTTTGCATTATGACATCATAATGGAATTTTACATTATGACATCATAATGGAATGTTGCATTACGACATCATAATGGAATGTTGCATTATGACATCATAATGGAATTTTACATTATGACATCATAATGGAATGTTGCATTATGACATCATAATGGAATTTTACATTATGACATCATAATGGAATTTTACATTATGACATCATAATGGAATGTTGCATTATGACATCATAATGGAATTTTACATTATGACATAATAATGGAATGTTGCATTATGACATCATAATGGAATTTAACATTATGACATTATAATGGAATGTTGCATTATGACATCATAATGGAATTTTTACATTATGACATCATAATGGAATGTTACATTATGACATCATAATGGAATTTTTACATTATGACATCATAATGGAATTTTTACATTATGACATCATAATGGAATTTTGCATTATGACATCATAATGGAATGTAGCATTATGACATCATAATGGAATTTTACATTATGACATCATAATAGAATTTTTACATTATGACAGCATAATGGAATTTTGCATTATGACATCATAATGGAATGTTACATTATGACATCATAATGGAATTTTTACATTATGACATCATAATGGAATTTTTACATTATGACATCATAATGGAATTTTGCATTATGACATCATAATGGAATTTTACATTATGACATCATAATAGAATGTTGCATTATGACATCATAATAGAATTTTACATTATGACATCATAATGGAATGTTGCATTATGACATCATAATGGAATTTTACATTATGACATCATAATGGAATTTTGCATTATGACATCATAATGGAATTTTTACATTATGACATCATAATGGAATTTTGCATTATGACATCATAATGGAATTTTTACATTATGACATCATAATGGAATTTTGCATTGTGACATCATAATGTAATGTTGCATTATGACATCATAATGGAATTTTGCATTATGACATCATAATGGAATTTTGCATTAGGACATCATAATGGAATGTTACATTATGACATCATAATGGAATTTTGCATTATGACATCATAATTCAATTTTTACATTATGACATCATAATGGCATTTTGCATTATGACATCATAATTCAATTTTTACATTATGACATCATAATGGAATTTTGCATTATGACATCATAATTGAATTTTTACATTATGACATCATAATGGAATGTTGCATTATGACATCATAATGGAATTTTACATTATGACATCATAATGGAATGTTGCATTATTACATCATAATGGAATTTTACATTATGCCATCATAATGGAATGTTGCATTATGACATCATAATGGAATTTTGCATTATGACATCATAATGGAATGTTGCATTATGACATCATAATGGAATTTTGAATTATGACATCATAATGGAATGTTGCATTATTACATCATAATGGAATGTTACATTATGCCATCATAATGGAATGTTGCATTATGACATCATAATGGAATTTTGCATTATGACATCATAATGGAATGTTGCATTATGACATGATAATGGAATTTTGCATTATGACATCATAATGGAATGTTGCATTATGACATCATAATGGAATTTTACATTATGACATCATAATGGAATTTTACATTATGACATCATAATGGAATTTTGCATTATGCCATCATAATGGAATTTTTACATTATGACATCATAATGGAATTTTACATTATGACATCATAATGGAATTTTACATTATGACATCATAATGGAATTTTGCATTATGATATCATAATAAAATTTTTACATTATGACATCATAATGGAATTTTGCATTATGACATCATAATGGAATGTTGCATTATGACATCATAATGGATTTTTTTCATTATGACATCATAATGGAATTTTTCATTATGACATCATAATGGAATTTTGCATTATGACATCATAATGGAATGTTACATTATGACATCATAATGGAATGTCACATTATGACATCATAATGGAATTTTGCATTATGACATCATAATGGAATGTTACATTATGACATCGTAATGGAATTTTACATTATGACATCATAATGGAATTTTGCATTATGACATCATAATGGAATTTTACATTATGACATCATAATGGAATTTTGCATTATGACATCATAATGGAATTTTACATTATGACATAATAATGGAATTTTGCATTATGACATTGTAATTGAATTTTTACATTATGACATCATAATGGAATTTTGCATTATGACATCGTAATGGAATTTTTACATTATGACGTCATAATGGAATTTTGCATTATGACATCATAATGGGATTTTGCATTATGACATCATAATGGAATGTTGCATTATGAAATCTTAATGGAATGTTGCATTATGACATCATAATGGAATGTTGCATTATGACATCATAATGGAATGTTACATTATGACATCATAATGGAATGTTGCATTACGACATCATAATGGAATTTTAGATTATGACATCATAATGGAATGTTGCATTACGACATCATAATGGAATTTTACATTATGACATCATAATGGAATGCTGCAATATGACATCATAATGGAATGTTGCATTATGACATCATAATGGAATTTTACATTATGACATCATAATGGAATTTTACATTATGACATCATAATGGAATTTTGCATTATGCCATCATAATGGAATTTTTACATTATGACATCATAATGAAATTTTGCATTATGACATCATAATGGAATTTTACATTATGACATCATAATGGAATTTTACATTATGACATCATAATGGAATTTTGCATTATGATATCATAATAAAATTTTTACATTATGACATCATAATGGAATTTTGCATTATGACATCATAATGGAATGTTACATTATGACATCATAATGGAATTTTACATTATGCCATCATAATGGAATGTTGCATTATGACATCATAATGGAATTTTGCATTATGACATCATAATGGAAAGTTGCATTATGACATCATAATGGAATTTTGCATTATGACATCATAATGGAATGTTGCATTATGACATCATAATGGAATTTTGAATTATGACATCATAATGGAATGTTGCATTATTACATCATAATGGAATTTTACATTATGCCATCATAATGGAATGTTGCATTATGACATCATAATGGAATTTTGCATTATGACATCATAATGGAATGTTGCATTATGACATCATAATGGAATTTTGCATTATGACATCATAATGGAATGTTGCATTATGACATCATAATGGAATTTTACATTATGACATCATAATGGAATTTTACATTATGACATCATAATGGAATTTTGCATTATGCCATCATAATGGAATTTTTACATTATGACATCATAATGGAATTTTACATTATGACATCATAATGGAATTTTACATTATGACATCATAATGGAATTTTGCATTATGATATCATAATAATTTTTACATTATGACATCATAATGGAATTTTGCATTATGACATCATAATGGAATGTTGCATTATGACATCATAATGGAATTTTGCATTATGACATCATAATGGAATTTTGCATTATGACATCATAATGGAATTTTGCATTATGACATCATAATGGAATGTTACATTATGACATCATAATGGAATGTCACATTATGACATCATAATGGAATTTTGCATTATGACATCATAATGGAATGTTACATTATGACATCGTAATGGAATTTTACATTATGACATCATAATGGAATTTTGCATTATGACATCATACTGGAATTTTACATTATGACATCATAATGGAATTTTGCATTATGACATCATAATGGAATTTTGCATTATGACATTGTAATGGAATTTTTACATTATGACATCATAATGGAATTTTGCATTATGACATCGTAATGGAATTTTTACATTATGACGTCATAATGGAATTTTGCATTATGACATCATAATGGGATTTTGCATTATGACATCATAATGGAATGTTGCATTATGAAATCTTAATGGAATGTTGCATTATGACATCATAATGGAATGTTGCATTATGACATCATAATGGAATTTTACATTATGACATCATAATGGAATGTTGCATTATGACATCATAATGGAATTTTACATTATGACATCATAATGGAATGTTGCATTATGACATCATAATGGCATTTTGCATTATGACATCATAATGGAATGTCGCATTATGACATCATAATGGAATTTTACATTATGACATCATAATGGAATGTTACATTATGACATCATAATGGAATGTTACCTTATGACATCATAATGGAATGTTGCATTATGACATCATAATGGAATGTTGCATTATGACATCATAATGGAATTTTACATTATGACATCATAATGGAATGTTGCATTATTACATCATAATGGAATTTTACATTATGCCATCATAATGGAATGTTGCATTATGACATCATAATGGAATTTTGCATTATGACATCATAAATGAATGTTGCATTATGACATCATAATGGAATTTTGAATTATGACATCATAATGGAATGTTGCATTATTACATCATAATGGAATGTTACATTATGCCATCATAATGGAATGTTGCATTATGACATCATAATGGAATTTTGCATTATGACATCATAATGGAATGTTGCATTATGACATGATAATGGAATTTTGCATTATGACATCATAATGGAATGTTGCATTATGACATCATAATGGAATTTTACATTATGACATCATAATGGAATTTTACATTATGACATCATAATGGAATTTTGCATTATGCCATCATAATGGAATTTTTACATTATGACATCATAATGGAATTTTACATTATGACATCATAATGGAATTTTACATTATGACATCATAATGGAATTTTGCATTATGATATCATAATAAAATTTTTACATTATGACATCATAATGGAATTTTGCATTATGACATCATAATGGAATGTTGCATTATGACATCATAATGGATTTTTTTCATTATGACATCATAATGGAATTTTTCATTATGACATCATAATGGAATTTTGCATTATGACATCATAATGGAATGTTACATTATGACATCATAATGGAATGTCACATTATGACATCATAATGGAATTTTGCATTATGACATCATAATGGAATGTTACATTATGACATCGTAATGGAATTTTACATTATGACATCATAATGGAATTTTGCATTATGACATCATAATGGAATTTTACATTATGACATCATAATGGAATTTTGCATTATGACATCATAATGGAATTTTACATTATGACATAATAATGGAATTTTGCATTATGACATTGTAATGGAATTTTTACATTATGACATCATAATGGAATTTTGCATTATGACATCGTAATGGAATTTTTACATTATGACGTCATAATGGAATGTTACATTATGACATCATAATGGAATGTCACATTATGACATCATAATGGAATTTTGCATTATGACATCATAATGGAATGTTACATTATGACATCGTAATGGAATTTTACATTATGACATCATAATGGAATTTTGCATTATGACATCATAATGGAATTTTACATTATGACATCATAATGGAATTTTGCATTATGACATCATAATGGAATTTTACATTATGACATAATAATGGAATTTTGCATTATGACATTGTAATGGAATTTTTACATTATGACATCATAATGGAATTTTGCATTATGACATCGTAATGGAATTTTTACATTATGACGTCATAATGGAATTTTGCATTATGACATCATAATGGGATTTTGCATTATGACATCATAATGGAATGTTGCATTATGAAATCTTAATGGAATGTTGCATTATGACATCATAATGGAATGTTGCATTATGACATCATAATGGAATTTTACATTATGACATCATAATGGAATGTTGCATTATGACATCATAATGGAATTGTACATTATGACATCATAATGGAATGTTGCATTACGACATCATAATGGAATTTTAGATTATGACATCATAATGGAATGTTGCATTACGACATCATAATGGAATTTTACATTATGACATCATAATGGAATGCTGCAATATGACATCATAATGGAATGTTGCATTATGACATCATAATGGAATTTTACATTATGACATCATAATGGAATTTTACATTATGACATCATAATGGAATTTTGCATTATGCCATCATAATGGAATTTTTACATTATGACATCATAATGAAATTTTGCATTATGACATCATAATGGAATTTTACATTATGACATCATAATGGAATTTTACATTATGACATCATAATGGAATGTCACATTATGACATCATAATGGAATTTTGCATTATGACATCATAATGGAATGTTACATTATGACATCATAATGGAATGTCACATTATGACATCATAATGGAATTTTGCATTATGACATCATAATGGAATGTTACATTATGACATCGTAATGGAATTTTACATTATGACATCATAATGGAATTTTGCATTATGACATCATACTGGAATTTTACATTATGACATCATAATGGAATTTTGCATTATGACATCATAATGGAATTTTGCATTATGACATTGTAATGGAATTTTTACATTATGACATCATAATGGAATTTTGCATTATGACATCGTAATGGAATTTTTACATTATGACGTCATAATGGAATTTTGCATTATGACATCATAATGGGATTTTGTATTATGACATCATAATGGAATGTTGCATTATGAAATCTTAATGGAATGTTGCATTATGACATCATAATGGAATGTTGCATTATGACATCATAATGGAATTTTACATTATGACATCATAATGGAATGTTGCATTATGACATCATAATGGAATTTTACATTATGACATCATAATGGAATGTTGCATTATGACATCATAATGGCATTTTGCATTATGACATCATAATGGAATGTCGCATTATGACATCATAATGGAATTTTACATTATGACATCATAATGGAATGTTACATTATGACATCATAATGGAATGTTACCTTATGACATCATAATGGAATGTTGCATTATGACATCATAATGGAATGTTGCATTATGACATCATAATGGAATTTTACATTATGACATCATAATGGAATGTTGCATTATTACATCATAATGGAATTTTACATTATGCCATCATAATGGAATGTTGCATTATGACATCATAATGGAATTTTGCATTATGACATCATAATGGAATGTTGCATTATGACATCATAATGGAATTTTGAATTATGACATCATAATGGAATGTTGCATTATTACATCATAATGGAATGTTACATTATGCCATCATAATGGAATGTTGCATTATGACATCATAATGGAATTTTGCATTATGACATCATAATGGAATGTTGCATTATGACATGATAATGGAATTTTGCATTATGACATCATAATGGAATGTTGCATTATGACATCATAATGGAATTTTACATTATGACATCATAATGGAATTTTACATTATGACATCATAATGGAATTTTGCATTATGCCATCATAATGGAATTTTTACATTATGACATCATAATGGAATTTTACATTATGACATCATAATGGAATTTTACATTATGACATCATAATGGAATTTTGCATTATGATATCATAATAAAATTTTTACATTATGACATCATAATGGAATTTTGCATTATGACATCATAATGGAATGTTGCATTATGACATCATAATGGATTTTTTTCATTATGACATCATAATGGAATTTTTCATTATGACATCATAATGGAATTTTGCATTATGACATCATAATGGAATGTTACATTATGACATCATAATGGAATGTCACATTATGACATCATAATGGAATTTTGCATTATGACATCATAATGGAATGTTACATTATGACATCGTAATGGAATTTTACATTATGACATCATAATGGAATTTTGCATTATGACATCATAATGGAATTTTACATTATGACATCATAATGGAATTTTGCATTATGACATCATAATGGAATTTTACATTATGACATAATAATGGAATTTTGCATTATGACATTGTAAAGGAATTTTTACATTATGACATCATAATGGAATTTTGCTTTATGACATCGTAATGGAATTTTTACATTATGACGTCATAATGGAATTTTGCATTATGACATCATAATGGGATTTTGCATTATGACATCATAATGGAATGTTGCATTATGACATCATAATGGAATTTTACATTATGACATCATAATGGAATGCTGCAATATGACATCATAATGGAATGTTGCATTATGACATCATAATGGAATTTTACATTATGACATCATAATGGAATTTTACATTATGACATCATAATGGAATTTTGCATTATGCCATCATAATGGAATTTTTACATTATGACATCATAATGAAATTTTGCATTATGACATCATAATGGAATTTTACATTATGACATCATAATGGAATTTTACATTATGACATCATAATGGAATTTTGCATTATGATATCATAATAAAATTTTTACATTATGACATCATAATGGAATTTTGCATTATGACATCATAATGGAATGTTACATTATGACATCATAATGGAATTTTACATTATGCCATCATAATGGAATGTTGCATTATGACATCATAATGGAATTTTGCATTATGACATCATAATGGAAAGTTGCATTATGACATCATAATGGAATTTTGCATTATGACATCATAATGGAATGTTGCATTATGACATCATAATGGAATTTTGAATTATGACATCATAATGGAATGTTGCATTATTACATCATAATGGAATTTTACATTATGCCATCATAATGGAATGTTGCATTATGACATCATAATGGAATTTTGCATTATGACATCATAATGGAATGTTGCATTATGACATCATAATGGAATTTTGCATTATGACATCATAATGGAATGTTGCATTATGACATCATAATGGAATTTTACATTATGACATCATAATGGAATTTTACATTATGACATCATAATGGAATTTTGCATTATGCCATCATAATGGAATTTTTACATTATGACATCATAATGGAATTTTACATTATGACATCATAATGGAATTTTACATTATGACATCATAATGGAATTTTGCATTATGATATCATAATAAAATTTTTACATTATGACATCATAATGGAATTTTGCATTATGACATCATAATGGAATGTTGCATTATGACATCATAATGGAATTTTGCATTATGACATCATAATGGAATTTTGCATTATGACATCATAATGGAATTTTGCATTATGACATCATAATGGAATGTTACATTATGACATCATAATGGAATGTCACATTATGACATCATAATGGAATTTTGCATTATGACATCATAATGGAATGTTACATTATGACATCGTAATGGAATTTTACATTATGACATCATAATGGAATTTTGCATTACGACATCATAATGGAATTTTACATTATGACATCATAATGGAATTTTACATTATGACATCATAATGGAATTTTGCATTATGCCATCATAATGGAATTTTTACATTATGACATCATAATGGAATTTTACATTATGACATCATAATGGAATTTTACATTATGACATCATAATGGAATTTTGCATTATGATATCATAATAAAATTTTTACATTATGACATCATAATGGAATTTTGCATTATGACATCATAATGGAATGTTGCATTATGACATCATAATGGATTTTTTTCATTATGACATCATAATGGAATTTTTCATTATGACATCATAATGGAATTTTGCATTATGACATCATAATGGAATGTTACATTATGACATCATAATGGAATGTCACATTATGACATCATAATGGAATTTTGCATTATGACATCATAATGGAATGTTACATTATGACATCGTAATGGAATTTTACATTATGACATCATAATGGAATTTTGCATTATGACATCATAATGGAATTTTACATTATGACATCATAATGGAATTTTGCATTATGACATCATAATGGAATTTTACATTATGACATAATAATGGAATTTTGCATTATGACATTGTAAAGGAATTTTTACATTATGACATCATAATGGAATTTTGCTTTATGACATCGTAATGGAATTTTTACATTATGACGTCATAATGGAATTTTGCATTATGACATCATAATGGGATTTTGCATTATGACATCATAATGGAATGTTGCATTATGAAATCTTAATGGAATGTTGCATTATGACATCATAATGGAATGTTGCATTATGACATCATAATGGAATTTTACATTATGACATCATAATGGAATGTTGCATTATGACATCATAATGGAATTGTACATTATGACATCATAATGGAATGTTGCATTATGACATCATAATGGAATTTTACATTATGACATCATAATGGAATGTTGCATTACGACATCATAATGGAATTTTAGATTATGACATCATAATGGAATGTTGCATTACGACATCATAATGGAATTTTACATTATGACATCATAATGGAATGCTGCAATATGACATCATAATGGAATGTTGCATTATGACATCATAATGGAATTTTACATTATGACATCATAATGGAATTTTACATTATGACATCATAATGGAATTTTGCATTATGCCATCATAATGGAATTTTTACATTATGACATCATAATGAAATTTTGCATTATGACATCATAATGGAATTTTACATTATGACATCATAATGGAATTTTACATTATGACATCATAATGGAATTTTGCATTATGATATCATAATAAAATTTTTACATTATGACATCATAATGGAATTTTGCATTATGACATCATAATGGAATGTTACATTATGACATCATAATGGAATTTTACATTATGCCATCATAATGGAATGTTGCATTATGACATCATAATGGAATTTTGCATTATGACATCATAATGGAAAGTTGCATTATGACATCATAATGGAATTTTGCATTATGACATCATAATGGAATGTTGCATTATGACATCATAATGGAATTTTGAATTATGACATCATAATGGAATGTTGCATTATTACATCATAATGGAATTTTACATTATGCCATCATAATGGAATGTTGCATTATGACATCATAATGGAATTTTGCATTATGACATCATAATGGAATGTTGCATTATGACATCATAATGGAATTTTGCATTATGACATCATAATGGAATGTTGCATTATGACATCATAATGGAATTTTACATTATGACATCATAATGGAATTTTACATTATGACATCATAATGGAATTTTGCATTATGCCATCATAATGGAATTTTTACATTATGACATCATAATGGAATTTTACATTATGACATCATAATGGAATTTTACATTATGACATCATAATGGAATTTTGCATTATGATATCATAATAAAATTTTTACATTATGACATCATAATGGAATTTTGCATTATGACATCATAATGGAATGTTGCATTATGACATCATAATGGAATTTTGCATTATGACATCATAATGGAATTTTGCATTATGACATCATAATGGAATTTTGCATTATGACATCATAATGGAATGTTACATTATGACATCATAATGGAATGTCACATTATGACATCATAATGGAATTTTGCATTATGACATCATAATGGAATGTTACATTATGACATCGTAATGGAATTTTACATTATGACATCATAATGGAATTTTGCATTACGACATCATAATGGAATTTTACATTATGACATCATAATGGAATGTTGCGTTACGACATCATAATGGAATTTTACATTATGACATCATAATGGAATGCTGCAATATGACATCATAATGGAATGTTGCATTATGACATCATAATGGAATTTTACATTATGACATCATAATGGAATTTTACATTATGACATCATAATGGAATTTTGCATTATGACATCATAATGGAATTTTGCATTATGACATTGTAATGGAATTTTTACATTATGACGTCATAATGGAATTTTGCATTATGACATCGTAATGGAATTTTTACATTATGACGTCATAATGGAATTTTGCATTATGACATCATAATGGGATTTTGCATTATGACATCATAATGGAATGTTGCATTATGAAATCTTAATGGAATGTTGCATTATGACATCATAATGGAATTTTACATTATGACATCATAATGGAATGTTGCATTATGACATCATAATGGAATTTTACATTATGACATCATAATGGAATGTTGCATTATGACATCATAATGCAATTTTACATTATGACATCATAATGGAATGTTGCATTACGACATCATAATGGAATTTTACATTATGACATCATAATGGAATGTTGCGTTACGACATCATAATGGAATTTTACATTATGACATCATAATGGAATGCTGCAATATGACATCATAATGGAATGTTGCATTATGACATCATAATGGAATTTTACATTATGACATCATAATGGAATTTTACATTATGACATCATAATGGAATTTTGCATTATACCATCATAATGGAATTTTTACATTATGACATCATAATGAACTTTTGCATTATGACATCATAATGGAATTTTACATTATGACATCATAATGGAATTTTGCATTATGATATAATAAAATTTTTACATTATGACATCATAATGGAATTTTGCATTATGACATCATAATGGAATGTTACATTATGACATCATAATGGAATTTTACATTATGACATCATAATGGAATGTTGCATTATTACATCATAATGGAATTTTACATTATGCCATCATAATGGAATGTTGCATTATGACATCATAATGGAATTTTGCATTATGACATCATAATGGAATGTTGCATTATGACATCATAATGGAATTTTGAATTATGACATCATAATGGAATTTTGCATTATGACATCATAATGGAATTTTACATTATGACATCATAATGGAATTTTACATTATGACATCATAATGGAATTTTGCATTATGCCATCATAATGGAATTTTTACATTATGACATCATAATGGAATGTTGCATTATTACATCATAATGGAATTTTACATTATGCCATCATAATGGAATGTTGCATTATGACATCATAATGGAATTTTGCATTATGACATCATAATGGAATGTTGCATTATGACATGATAATGGAATTTTACATTATGACATCATAATGGAATTTTACATTATGACATCATAATGGAATTTTGCATTATGCCATCATAATGGAATTTTTACATTATGACATCATAATGGAATTTTACATTATGACATCATAATGGAATTTTACATTATGACATCATAATGGAATTTTGCATTATGATATCATAATAAAATTTTTACATTATGACATCATAATGGAATTTTGCATTATGACATCATAATGGAATGTTGCATTATGACATCATAATGGAATTTTGCATTATGACATCATAATGGAATTTTTACATTATGACATCATAATGGAATTTTACATTATGACATCATAATGGAATTTTGCATTATGACATCATAATGGAATGTTACATTATGACATCGTAATGGAATTTTACATTATGATATCATAATGGAATTTTGCATTATGACATCATAATGGAATTTTACATTATGACATCATAATGGAATGTTGCATTATTACATCATAATGGAATTTTACATTATGCCATCATAATGGAATGTTGCATTATGACATCATAATGGAATTTTGCATTATGACATCATAATGGAATGTTGCATTATGACATCATAATGGAATTTTGAATTATGACATCATAATGGAATTTTGCATTATGACATCATAATGGAATTTTACATTATGACATCATAATGGAATTTTACATTATGACATCATAATGGAATTTTGCATTATGCCATCATAATGGAATTTTTACATTATGACATCATAATGGAATGTTGCATTATTACATCATAATGGAATTTTACATTATGCCATCATAATGGAATGTTGCATTATGACATCATAATGGAATTTTGCATTATGACATCATAATGGAATGTTGCATTATGACATCATAATGGAATTTTACATTATGACATCATAATGGAATTTTACATTATGACATCATAATGGAATTTTGCATTATGCCATCATAATGGAATTTTTACATTATGACATCATAATGGAATTTTGCATTATGACATCATAATGGAATTTTACATTATGACATCATAATGGAATTTTACATTATGACATCATAATGGAATTTTGCATTATGATATCATAATAAAATTTTTACATTATGACATCATAATGGAATTTTGCATTATGACATCATAATGGAATGTTGCATTATGACATCATAATGGAATTTTGCATTATGACATCATAATGGAATTTTTACATTATGACATCATAATGGAATTTTACATTATGACATCATAATGGAATTTTGCATTATGACATCATAATGGAATGTTACATTATGACATCGTAATGGAATTTTACATTATGATATCATAATGGAATTTTGCATTATGACATCATAATGGAATTTTACATTATGACATCATAATGAAATTTTGCATTATGACATCATAATGGAATTTTACATTATGACATCATAATGGAATTTTGCATTATGACATTGTAATGGAATTTTTACATTATGACATCATAATGGAATTTTGCATTATGACATCGTAATGGAATTTTTACATTATGACGTCATAATGTAATTTTGCATTATGACATCATAATGGGATTTTGCATTATGGCATCATAATGGGATGTTGCATTATGAAATCTTAATGGAATGTTGCATTATGACATCATAATGGAATTTTACATTATGACATCATAATGGAATGTTGCATTATGACATCATAATGGAATTTTACATTATGACATCATAATGGAATGTTGCATTATGACATCATAATGGAATTTTACATTATGACATCATAATGGAATGTTGCATTACGACATCATAATGGAATTTTACATTATGACATCATAATGGAATGTTGCATTACGACATCATAATGGAATTTTACATTATGACATCATAATGGAATGCTGCAATATGACATCATAATAGAATGTTGCATTATGACATCATAATGGAATTTTACATTATGACATCATAATGGAATTTTACATTATGACATCATAATGGAATTTTGCATTATGCCATCATAATGGAATTTTTACATTATGACATCATAATGGAATTTTGCATTATGACATCATAATGGAATTTTGCATTATGACATCATAATGGAATTTTACATTATGACATCATAATGGAATTTTACATTATGACATCATAATGGAATTTTGCATTATGATATCATAATAAAATTTTTACATTATGACATCATAATGGAATTTTCCATATTACATCATAATGGAATGTTGCATTATGACATCATAATGGAATTTTACATTATGACATCATAATGGAATGTTGCATTATTACATCATAATGGAATTTTACATTAGGCATCATAATGGAATGTTGCATTATGACATCATAATGGAATTTTGCATTATGACATCATAATGGAATTTTGCATTATGACATCATAATGGATTTTTTACATAATGACATCATAATGGAATTTTGCATTATGCCATAATAATGGAATTTTTACATTATGACTTCATAATGGAATTTTGCATTATGACATCATAATGGAATGTTACATTATGACATCGTAATGGAATTTTACATTATGACATCATAATGGAATTTTGCATTATGACATCATAATGGAATTTTACATTATGACATCATAATGGAATTTTGCATTATGACATCATAATGGAATTTTACATTATGACATCATAATGGGATTTTGCATTATGACATCGTAATGGAATTTTTACATTATGACATCATAATGGAATTTTGCATTATTTACATCATAATGGCATTTTGCATTATGACATCATAATGGAATTTTTACATTATGACATCATAATGGAATTTTGCATTATGACAGCATTATGGAATTTTGCATTATGACATCATAATGGAATTTTTACATTATGACATCATAATGGAATTTTGCATTATGACATCATAATAGAATTTTTACATTATGACATCATAATGGAATTTTGCATTAAGACATCATAATGGAATTTTTACATTATGACATCATAATGGAATTTTGCATTATGACATCATAATGGAATTTTTACATTATGACATCATAATGGAATTTTGCATTATGACATCATAATGGAATTTTTACATTATGACATCATAATGGAATGTTGCAGTATGACATCATTATGGAATGTTACATTATGACATCATAATGAAATTTTGCATTATGACATCATAATTCAATTTTTACATTATGACATCATAATGGCATTTTGCATTATGACATCATAATGGAATTTTGCATTATGACATCATAATGGAATGTTGCATTATGACATCATAATGGAATTTTGCATTATGACATCATAATGGAATTTTGCATTATGACATCATAATGGAATGTTGCATTATGACATCATAATGGAATGTTGCATTATGACATCATAATGGAATTTCGCATTATGACATCATAATGGAATTTTTACATTATGACATCATAATGGAATGTTGCATTATGACATCATAATGGAATGTTGCATTATGACATCATAATGGAATTTTTACATTATGACATCATAATGGAATTTTGCATTATGACATCATAATGGAATGCTGCATTATGACATCATAATGGCATGTTGCATTATGACATCATAATGGAATTTCGCATTATGACATCATAATGGAATTTTACATTATGACATCAAAATTGAATTTTGCATTATGACATCATAATGTAATTTTTACATTATGACATCATAATGGAATGTTGCATTATGACATCATAATGGAATTTTTACATTATGACATCATAATGGAATGTTGCATTATGACATCATAATGGAATGTTGCATTATGACATCATAATGGAATTTTGCATTATGACATCATAATGGAATGTTGCATTATGACATCATAATGGAATGTTGCATTATGACATCATAATGGAATGTTGCATTATGACATCATAATGGAATGTTACATTATGACATCATAATGGAATTTTGAATTATGACATCATAATGGAATGTTACATTATGACATCACAATGGCATTTTGCATTATGACATCATAATGGAATTTTACATTATGACATCATAATGGAATTTTGCATTATGACATTGTAATGGAATTTTTACATTATGACATCATAATGGAATTTTGCATTATGACATCGTAATGGAATTTTTACATTATGACGTCATAATGTAATTTTGCATTATGACATCATAATGGGATTTTGCATTATGGCATCATAATGGGATGTTGCATTATGAAATCTTAATGGAATGTTGCATTATGACATCATAATGGAATTTTACATTATGACATCATAATGGAATGTTGCATTATGACATCATAATGGAATTTTACATTATGACATCATAATGGAATGTTGCATTATGACATCATAATGGAATTTTACATTATGACATCATAATGGAATGTTGCATTACGACATCATAATGGAATTTTACATTATGACATCATAATGGAATGTTGCATTACGACATCATAATGGAATTTTACATTATGACATCATAATGGAATGCTGCAATATGACATCATAATAGAATGTTGCATTATGACATCATAATGGAATTTTACATTATGACATCATAATGGAATTTTACATTATGACATCATAATGGAATTTTGCATTATGCCATCATAATGGAATTTTTACATTATGACATCATAATGGAATTTTGCATTATGACATCATAATGGAATTTTGCATTATGACATCATAATGGAATTTTACATTATGACATCATAATGGAATTTTACATTATGACATCATAATGGAATTTTACATTATGATATCATAATAAAATTTTTACATTATGACATCATAATGGAATTTTCCATATTACATCATAATGGAATGTTGCATTATGACATCATAATGGAATTTTACATTATGACATCATAATGGAATGTTGCATTATTACATCATAATGGAATTTTACATTAGGCATCATAATGGAATGTTGCATTATGACATCATAATGGAATTTTGCATTATGACATCATAATGGAATTTTGCATTATGACATCATAATGGATTTTTTACATAATGACATCATAATGGAATTTTGCATTATGCCATAATAATGGAATTTTTACATTATGACTTCATAATGGAATTTTGCATTATGACATCATAATGGAATGTTACATTATGACATCGTAATGGAATTTTACATTATGACATCATAATGGAATTTTGCATTATGACATCATAATGGAATTTTACATTATGACATCATAATGGAATTTTGCATTATGACATCATAATGGAATTTTACATTATGACATCATAATGGGATTTTGCATTATGACATCGTAATGGAATTTTTACATTATGACATCATAATGGAATTTTGCATTATTTACATCATAATGGCATTTTGCATTATGACATCATAATGGAATTTTTACATTATGACATCATAATGGAATTTTGCATTATGACAGCATTATGGAATTTTGCATTATGACATCATAATGGAATTTTTACATTATGACATCATAATGGAATTTTGCATTATGACATCATAATAGAATTTTTACATTATGACATCATAATGGAATTTTGCATTAAGACATCATAATGGAATTTTTACATTATGACATCATAATGGAATTTTGCATTATGACATCATAATGGAATTTTTACATTATGACATCATAATGGAATTTTGCATTATGACATCATAATGGAATTTTTACATTATGACATCATAATGGAATGTTGCAGTATGACATCATTATGGAATGTTACATTATGACATCATAATGAAATTTTGCATTATGACATCATAATTCAATTTTTACATTATGACATCATAATGGCATTTTGCATTATGACATCATAATGGAATTTTGCATTATGACATCATAATGGAATGTTGCATTATGACATCATAATGGAATTTTGCATTATGACATCATAATGGAATTTTGCATTATGACATCATAATGGAATGTTGCATTATGACATCATAATGGAATGTTGCATTATGACATCATAATGGAATTTCGCATTATGACATCATAATGGAATTTTTACATTATGACATCATAATGGAATGTTGCATTATGACATCATAATGGAATGTTGCATTATGACATCATAATGGAATTTTTACATTATGACATCATAATGGAATTTTGCATTATGACATCATAATGGAATGCTGCATTATGACATCATAATGGCATGTTGCATTATGACATCATAATGGAATTTCGCATTATGACATCATAATGGAATTTTACATTATGACATCAAAATTGAATTTTGCATTATGACATCATAATGTAATTTTTACATTATGACATCATAATGGAATGTTGCATTATGACATCTTAATGGAATGTTGCATTATGACATCATAATGGAATGTTGCATTATGACATCATAATGGAATTTTACATTATGACATCATAATTGAATGTTGCATTATGACATCATAATGGAATTTTACATTATGACATCATAATGGAATGTTGCATTACGACATCATAATGGAATTTTACATTATGACATCATAATGGAATGTTGCATTACGACATCATAATGGAATTTTACATTATGACATCATAATGGAATGCTGCATTATGACATCATAATGGAATGTTGCATTATGACATCATAATGGAATTTTACATTATGACATCATAATGGAATTTTACATTATGACATCATAATGGAATTTTGCATTATGCCATCATAATGGAATTTTTACATTATGACATCATAATGGAATTTTGCATTATGACATCATAATGGAATTTTACATTATGACATCATAATGGAATTTTACATTATGACATCATAATGGAATTTTGCATTATGATATCATAATAAAAGTTTTACATTATGACATCATAATGGAATGTTGCATTACGACATCATAATGGAATTTTACATTATGACATCATAATGGAATGTTGCATTATTACATCATAATGGAATTTTACATTATGCCATCATAATGGAATGTTGCATTATGACATCATAATGGAATTTTGCATTATGACATCATAATGGAATGTTGCATTATGACATCATAATGGAATTTTTCATTATGACATCATAATGGAATTTTGCATTATGACATCATAATGGAATTTTTACATTATGACATCATAATGGAATTTTACATTATGACATCATAATGGAATTTTGCATTATGACATCATAATGGAATGTTACATTATGACATCATAATGGAATGTCACATTATGACATCATAATGGAATTTTGCATTATGACATCATAATGGAATGTTGCATCATGACATGATAATGGAATTTTGCATTATGACATAATGGAATGTTGCATTATGACATCATAATGGAATGTCACATTATGACATCATAATGGAATTTTGCATTATGACATCATAATGGAATGTTACATTATGACATCGTAAAGGAATTTTACATTATGACATCATAATGGAATTTTGCATTATGACATCATAATGGAATTTTACATTGTGACATCATAATGGAATTTTGCATTATGACATCATAATGGAATTTTACATTATGACATCATAATGGAATTTTGCATTATGACATTGTAATGGAATTTTTACATTATGACATCATAATGGAATTTTGCATTATGACATCGTAATGGAATTTTTACATTATGACGTCATAATGGAATTTTGCATTATGACATCATAATGGGATTTTGCATTATGACATCATAATGGAATGTTGCATTATGAAATCTTAATGGAATGTTGCATTATGACATCATAATGGAATGTTGCATTATGACATCATAATGGAATTTTACATTATGACATCATAATGGAATGTTGCATTATGACATCATAATGGAATTTTACATTATGACATCATAATGGAATGTTGCATTACGACATCATAATGGAATTTTACATTATGACATCATAATGGAATGTTGCATTACGACATCATAATGGAATTTTACATTATGACATCATAATGGAATGCTGCAATATGACATCATAATGGAATGTTGCATTATGACATCATAATGGAATTTTACATTATGACATCATAATGGAATTTTACATTATGACATCATAATGGAATTTTGCATTATGCCATCATAATGGAATTTTTACATTATGACATCATAATGGAATTTTGCATTATGACATCATAATGGAATTTTACATTATGACATCATAATGGAATTTTACATTATGACATCATAATGGAATTTTGCATTATGATATCATAATAAAATTTTTACATTATGACATTATAATGGAATTTTGCATTATGACATCATAATGGAATGTTACATTATGACATGATAATGGAATGTTGCATTATGACATCATAATGGAATTTTACATTATGACATCATAATGGAATGTTGCATTATTACATCATAATGGAATTTTACATTAGCCATCATAATGGAATGTTGCATTATGACATCATAATGGAATTTTGCATTATGACATCATAATGGAATTTTGCATTATGACATCATAATGGAATTTTTACATTATGACATCATAATGGAATTTTGCATTATGCCATAATAATGGAATTTTTACATTATGACATCATAATGGAATTTTGCATTATGACATCATAATGGAATGTTACATTATGACATCGTAATGGAATTTTACATTATGACATCATAATGGAATTTTGCATTATGACATCATAATGGAATTTTACATTATGACATCATAATGGAGTTTTGCATTATGACATCATAATGGAATTTTACATTATGACATCATAATGGAATTTTGCATTATGACATTGTAATGGAATTTTTACATTATGACATCATAATGGAATGTTGCATTATGACATCATAATGGAATGTTACATTATGACATCATAATGGAATGTCACATTATGACATCATAATGGAATTTTGCATTATGACATCATAATGGAATGTTACATTATGACATCGTAATGGAATTTTACATTATGACATCATAATGGAATTTTGCATTATGACATCATACTGGAATTTTACATTATGACATCATAATGGAATTTTGCATTATGACATCATAATGGAATTTTACATTATGACATCATAATGGAATTTTGCATTATGACATTGTAATGGAATTTTTACATTATGACATCATAATGGAATTTTGCATTATGACATCGTAATGGAATTTTTACATTATGACGTCATAATGGAATTTTGCATTATGACGTCATAATGGGATTTTGCATTATGACATCATAATGGAATGTTGCATTATGAAATCTTAATGGAATGTTGCATTATGACATCATAATGGAATGTTGCATTATGACATCATAATGGAATTTTACATTATGACATCATAATGGAATGTTGCATTATGACATCATAATGCAATTTTACATTATGACATCATAATGGAATGTTGCATTATGACATCATAATGCAATTTTACATTATGACATCATAATGGAATGTTGCATTACGACATCATAATGGAATTTTACATTATGACATCATAATGGAATGTTGCATTACGACATCATAATGGAATGCTGCAATATGACATCATAATGGAATGTTGCATTATGACATCATAATGGAATTTTACATTATGACATCATAATGGAATTTTACATTATGACATCATAATGGAATTTTGCATTATACCATCATAATGGAATTTTTACATTATGACATCATAATGAACTTTTGCATTATGACATCATAATGGAATTTTACATTATGACATCATAATGGAATTTTACATTATGACATCATAATGGAATTTTGCATTATGATATCATAATAAAATTTTTACATTATGACATCATAATGGAATTTTGCATTATGACATCATAATGGAATGTTACATTATGACATCATAATGGAATTTTACATTATGACATCATAATGGAATGTTGCATTATTACATCATAATGGAATTTTACATTATGACATCATAATGGAATTTTGCATTATGACATTGTAATGGAATTTTTACATTATGACATCATAATGGAATTTTGCATTATGACATCGTAATGGAATTTTTACATTATGACATCATAATGTAATTTTGCATTATGACATCATAATGGGATTTTGCATTATGACATCATAATGGAATGTTGCATTATGACATCTTAATGGAATGTTGCATTATGACATCATAATGGAATGTTGCATTATGACATCATAATGGAATTTTACATTATGACATCATAATTGAATGTTGCATTATGACATCATAATGGAATTTTACATTATGACATCATAATGGAATGTTGCATTACGACATCATAATGGAATTTTACATTATGACATCATAATGGAATGTTGCATTACGGCATCATAATGGAATTTTACATTATGACATCATAATGGAATGCTGCATTATGACATCATAATGGAATGTTGCATTATGACATCATAATGGAATTTTACATTATGACATCATAATGGAATTTTACATTATGACATCATAATGGAATTTTGCATTATGCCATCATAATGGCATTTTTACATTATGACATCATAATGGAATTTTGCATTATGACATCATAATGGAATTTTACATTATGACATCATAATGGAATTTTACATTATGACATCATAATGGAATTTTGCATTATGATATCATAATAAAAGTTTTACATTATGACATCATAATGGAATTTTGCATTATGACATCATAATGGAATGTTACATTATGACATGATAATGGAATGTTGCATTACGACATCATAATGGAATTTTACATTATGACATCATAATGGAATGTTGCATTATTACATCATAATGGAATTTTACATTATGCCATCATAATGGAATGTTGCATTATGACATCATAATGGAATTTTGCATTATGACATCATAATGGAATGTTGCATTATGACATCATAATGGAATTTTTCATTATGACATCATAATGGAATTTTGCATTATGACATCATAATGGAATTTTTACATTATGACATCATAATGGAATTTTACATTATGACATCATAATGGAATTTTGCATTATGACATCATAATGGAATGTTACATTATGACATCATAATGGAATGTCACATTATGACATCATAATGGAATTTTGCATTATGACATCATAATGGAATGTTGCATCATGACATGATAATGGAATTTTGCATTATGACATAATGGAATGTTGCATTATGACATCATAATGGAATGTCACATTATGACATCATAATGGAATTTTGCATTATGACATCATAATGGAATGTTACATTATGACATCGTAAAGGAATTTTACATTATGACATCATAATGGAATTTTGCATTATGACATCATAATGGAATTTTACATTATGACATCATAATCGAATTTTGCATTATGACATCATAATGGAATTTTACATTATGACATCATAATGGAATTTTGCATTATGACATTGTAATGGAATTTTTACATTATGACATCATAATGGAATTTTGCATTATGACATCGTAATGGAATTTTTACATTATGACATCATAATGGAATTTTGCATTATGACATCATAATGGGATTTTGCATTATGACATCATAATGGAATGTTGCATTATGAAATCTTAATGGAATGTTGCATTATGACATCATAATGGAATGTTGCATTATGACATCATAATGGAATTTTACATTATGACATCATAATGGAATGTTGCATTACGACATCATAATGGAATTTTACATTATGACATCATAATGGAATGTTGCATTACGACATCATAATGGAATTTTACATTATGACATCATAATGGAATGTTGCATTACGACATCATAATGGAATTTTACATTATGACATCATAATGGAATGCTGCAATATGACATCATAATGGAATGTTGCATTATGACATCATAATGGAATTTTACATTATGACATCATAATGGAATTTTACATTATGACATCATAATGGAATTTTGCATTATGCCATCATAATGGAATTTTTACATTATGACATCATAATGGAATTTTGCATTATGACATCATAATGGAATTTTACATTATGACATCATAATGGAATTTTACATTATGACATCATAATGGAATTTTGCATTATGATATCATAATAAAATTTTTACATTATGACATTATAATGGAATTTTGCATTATGACATCATAATGGAATGTTACATTATGACATGATAATGGAATGTTGCATTATGACATCATAATGGAATTTTACATTATGACATCATAATGGAATGTTGCATTATTACATCATAATGGAATTTTACATTAGCCATCATAATGGAATGTTGCATTATAACATCATAATGGAATTTTGCATTATGACATCATAATGGAATTTTGCATTATGACATCATAATGGAATTTTTACATTATGACATCATAATGGAATTTTGCATTATGCCATAATAATGGAATTTTTACATTATGACATCATAATGGAATTTTGCATTATGACATCATAATGGAATGTTACATTATGACATCGTAATGGAATTTTACATTATGACATCATAATGGAATTTTGCATTATGACATCATAATGGAATTTTACATTATGACATCATAATGGAGTTTTGCATTATGACATCATAATGGAATTTTACATTATGACATCATAATGGAATTTTGCATTATGACATTGTAATGGAATTTTTACATTATGACATCATAATGGAATGTTGCATTATGACATCATAATGGAATGTTACATTATGACATCATAATGGAATGTCACATTATGACATCATAATGGAATTTTGCATTATGACATCATAATGGAATGTTACATTATGACATCGTAATGGAATTTTACATTATGACATCATAATGGAATTTTGCATTATGACATCATACTGGAATTTTACATTATGACATCATAATGGAATTTTGCATTATGACATCATAATGGAATTTTACATTATGACATCATAATGGAATTTTGCATTATAACATTGTAATGGAATTTTTACATTATGACATCATAATGGAATTTTGCATTATGACATCGTAATGGAATTTTTACATTATGACGTCATAATGGAATTTTGCATTATGACATCATAATGGGATTTTGCATTATGACATCATAATGGAATGTTGCATTATGAAATCTTTATGGAATGTTGCATTATGACATCATAATGGAATGTTGCATTATGACATCATAATGGAATTTTACATTATGACATCATAATGGAATGTTGCATTATGACATCATAATGGAATTTTACATTATGACATCATAATGGAATGTTGCATTATGACATCATAATGCAATTTTACATTATGACATCATAATGGAATGTTGCATTACGACATCATAATGGAATTTTACATTATGACATCATAATGGAATGTTGCATTACGACATCATAATGGAATTTTACATTATGACATCATAATGGAATGCTGCAATATGACATCATAATGGAATGTTGCATTATGACATCATAATGGAATTTTACATTATGACATCATAATGGAATTTTACATTATGACATCATAATGGAATTTTGCATTATACCATCATAATGGAATTTTTACATTATGACATCATAATGAACTTTTGCATTATGACATCATAATGGAATTTTACATTATGACATCATAATGGAATTTTACATTATGACATCATAATGGAATTTTGCATTATGATATCATAATAAAATTTTTACATTATGACATCATAATGGAATTTTGCATTATGACATCATAATGGAATGTTACATTATGACATCATAATGGAATTTTACATTATGACATCATAATGGAATGTTGCATTATTACATCATAATGGAATTTTACATTATGCCATCATAATGGAATGTTGCATTATGACATCATAATGGAATTTTGCATTATGACATCATAATGGAATGTTGCATTATGACATCATAATGGAATTTTGAATTATGACATCATAATGGAATTTTGCATTATGACATCATAATGGAATTTTACATTATGACATCATAATGGAATTTTACATTATGACATCATAATGGAATTTTGCATTATGCCATCATAATGGAATTTTTACATTATGACATCATAATGGAATGTTGCATTATTACATCATAATGGAATTTTACATTATGCCATCATAATGGAATGTTGCATTATGACATCATAATGGAATTTTGCATTATGACATCATAATGGAATGTTGCATTATGACATGATAATGGAATTTTGCATTATGACATCATAATGGAATGTTGCATTATGACATCATAATGGAATTTTACATTATGACATCATAATGGAATTTTACATTATGACATCATAATGGAATTTTGCATTATGCCATCATAATGGAATTTTTACATTATGACATCATAATGGAATTTTGCATTATGACATCATAATGGAATTTTACATTATGACATCATAATGGAATTTTACATTATGACATCATAATGGAATTTTGCATTATGATATCATAATAAAATTTTTACATTATGACATCATAATGGAATTTTGCATTATGACATCATAATGGAATGTTGCATTATGACATCATAATGGAATTTTGCATTATGACATCATAATGGAATTTTTACATTATGACATCATAATGGAATTTTACATTATGACATCATAATGGAATTTTACATTATGACATCATAATGGAATTTTGCATTATGACATTGTAATGGAATTTTTACATTATGACATCATAATGGAATTTTGCATTATGACATCGTAATGGAATTTTTACATTATGACGTCATAATGTAATTTTGCATTATGACATCATAATGGGAATTTGCATTATTGCATCATAATGAGATGTTGCATTATGAAATCTTAATGGAATGTTGCATTATGACATCATAATGGAATTTTACATTATGACATCATAATGGAATGTTGCATTATGACATCATAATGGAATTTTACATTATGACATCATAATGGAATGTTGCATTATGACATCATAATGGAATTTTACATTATGACATCATAATGGAATGTTGCATTACGACATCATAATGGAATTTTACATTATGACATCATAATGGAATGTTGCATTACGACATCATAATGGAATTTTACATTATGACATCATAATGGAATGCTGCAATATGACATCATAATAGAATGTTGCATTATGACATCATAATGGAATTTTACATTATGACATCATAATGGAATTTTACATTATGACATCATAATGGAATTTTGCATTATGCCATCATAATGGAATTTTTACATTATGACATCATAATGGAATTTTGCATTATGACATCATAATGGAATTTTACATTATGACATCATAATGGAATTTTACATTATGACATCATAATGGAATTTTGCATTATGATATCATAATAAAATTTTTACATTATGACATTATAATGGAATTTTCCATATTACATCATAATGGAATGTTGCATTATGACATCATAATGGAATTTTACATTATGACATCATAATGGAATGTTGCATTATTACATCATAATGGAATTTTACATTAGGCATCATAATGGAATGTTGCATTATGACATCATAATGGAATTTTGCATTATGACATCATAATGGAATTTTTACATAATGACATCATAATGGAATTTTGCATTATGCCATAATAATGGAATTTTTACATTATGACTTCATAATGGAATTTTGCATTATGACATCATAATGGAATGTTACATTATGACATCGTAATGGAATTTTACATTATGACATCATAATGGAATTTTGCATTATGACATCATAATGGAATTTTACATTATGACATCATAATGGAATTTTGCATTATGACATCATAATGGAATTTTACATTATGACATCATAATGGAATTTTGCATTATGACATTGTAATGGAATTTTTACATTATGACATCATAATGGAATGTTGCATTATGACATCGTAATGGAATTTTTACATTATGACATCATAATGGAATTTTGCATTATGACATCATAATGGGATTTTGCATTATGACATCATAATGGAATGTTGCATTATGACATCATAATGGAATGTTGCATTATGACATCATAATGGAATGTTGCATTATGACATCATAATGGAATTTTACATTATGACATCATAATGGAATGTTGCATTATGACATCATAATGGAATTTTACATTATGACATCATAATGGAATGTTGCATTACGACATCATAATGGAATTTTACATTATGACATCATAATGGAATGCTGCATTATGACATCATAATGGAATGTTGCATTATGACATCATAATAGAATTTTACATTATGACATCATAATGGAATTTTACATTATGACATCATAATGGAATTTTGCATTATGCCATCATAATGGAATTTTTACATTATGACATCATAATGGAATTTTGCATTATGACATCATAATGGAATTTTACATTATGACATCATAATGGAATTTTACATTATGACATCATAATGGAATTTTGCATTATGATATCATAATAAAATTTTTACATTATGACATCATAATGGAATTTTGCATTATGACATCATAATGGAATGTTACA
This sequence comes from Eleutherodactylus coqui, assembly GCF_035609145.1. Lineage (NCBI taxonomy): Eukaryota > Metazoa > Chordata > Amphibia > Anura > Eleutherodactylidae > Eleutherodactylus > Eleutherodactylus coqui. The sequence goes on along the minus strand of NC_089842.1, from coordinate 111,609,635 downwards.
TTATGACATGATAATGGAATGTTGCATTATGACATCATAATGGAATTTTACATTATGACATCATAATGGAATGTTGCATTATGACATCATAATGGAATTTTTACATTATGACATCATAATGGAATTTTACATTATGCCATCATAATGGAATTTTGCATTATGACATCATAATGGAATTTTACATTATGCCATCATAATGGAATGTTGCATTATGACATCATAATGGAATTTTGCATTATGACATCATAATGGAATGTTGCATTATGACATCATAATGGAATTTTTCATTATGACATCATAATGGAATTTTGCATTATGACATCATAATGGAATTTTTACATTATGACATCATAATGGAATTTTACATTATGACATCATAATGGAATTTTGCATTATGACATCATAATGGAATGTTACATTATGACATCATAATGGAATGTCACATTATGACATCATAATGGAATTTTGCATTATGACATCATAATGGAATGTTGCATCATGACATGATAATGGAATTTTGCATTATGACATAATGGAATGTTGCATTATGACATCATAATGGAATTTTACATTATGCCATAATAATGGAATTTTTACATTATGACATCATAATGGAGTTTTGCATTATGCCATAATAATGGAATTTTTACATTATGACTTCATAATGGAATTTTGCATTATGACATCATAATGGAATGTTACATTATGACATCGTAATGGAATTTTACATTATGACATCATAATGGAATTTTGCATTATGACATCATAATGGAATTTTACATTATGACATCATAATGGAATTTTGCATTATGACATCATAATGGAATTTTACATTATGACATCATAATGGAATTTTGCATTATGACATTGTAATGGAATTTTTACATTATGACATCATAATGGAATGTTGCATTATGACATCGTAATGGAATTTTTACATTATGACATCATAATGGAATTTTGCATTATGACATCATAATGGGATTTTGCATTATGACATCATAATGGAATGTTGCATTATGACATCATAATGGAATGTTGCATTATGACATCATAATGGAATGTTGCATTATGACATCATAATGGAATTTTACATTATGACATCATAATGGAATGTTGCATTATGACATCATAATGGAATTTTACATTATGACATCATAATGGAATGTTGCATTACGACATCATAATGGAATTTTACATTATGACATCATAATGGAATGCTGCATTATGACATCATAATGGAATGTTGCATTATGACATCATAATAGAATTTTACATTATGACATCATAATGGAATTTTACATTATGACATCATAATGGAATTTTGCATTATGCCATCATAATGGAATTTTTACATTATGACATCATAATGGAATTTTGCATTATGACATCATAATGGAATTTTACATTATGACATCATAATGGAATTTTACATTATGACATCATAATGGAATTTTGCATTATGATATCATAATAAAATTTTTACATTATGACATCATAATGGAATTTTGCATTATGACATCATAATGGAATGTTACATTATGACATGATAATGGAATGTTGCATTATGACATCATAATGGAATTTTACATTATGACATCATAATGGAATGTTGCATTATGACATCATAATGGAATTTTTACATTATGACATCATAATGGAATTTTACATTATGACATCATAATGGAATTTTGCATTATGACATCATAATGGAATTTTACATTATGCCATCATAATGGAATGTTGCATTATGACATCATAATGGAATTTTGCATTATGACATCATAATGGAATGTTGCATTATGACATCATAATGGAATTTTTCATTATGACATCATAATGGAATTTTGCATTATGACATCATAATGGAATTTTTACATTATGACATCATAATGGAATTTTACATTATGACATCATAATGGAATTTTGCATTATGACATCATAATGGAATGTTACATTATGACATCATAATGGAATGTCACATTATGACATCATAATGGAATTTTGCATTATGACATCATAATGGAATGTTGCATCATGACATGATAATGGAATTTTGCATTATGACATAATGGAATGTTGCATTATGACATCATAATGGAATTTTACATTATGCCATAATAATGGAATTTTTACATTATGACATCATAATGGAGTTTTGCATTATGCCATAATAATGGAATTTTTACATTATGACATCATAATGGAATTTTGCATTATGCCATAATAATGGAATTTTTACATTATGACATCATAATGGAATTTTGCATTATGCCATCATAATGGAATGTTACATTATGACATCATAATAGAATTTTACATTATGACATCATAATGGAATTTTGCATTATGACATCATAATGGAATTTTACATTATGACATCATAATGGAATTTTGCATTATGACATTGTAATGGAATTTTTACATTATGACATCATAATGGAATTTTGCATTATGACATCGTAATGGAATTTTTACATTATGACATCATTATGTAGTTTTGCATTATGACATCATAATGGGATTTTGCATTATGACATCATAATGGAATGTTGCATTATGACATCTTAATGGAATGTTGCATTATGACATCATAATGGAATGTTGCATTATGACATCATAATGGAATTTTACATTATGACATCATAATTGAATGTTGCATTATGACATCATAATGGAATTTTACATTATGACATCATAATGGAATGTTGCATTACGACATCATAATGGAATTTTACATTATGACATCATAATGGAATGTTGCATTACGACATCATAATGGAATTTTACATTATGACATCATAATGGAATGCTGCATTATGACATCATAATGGAATGTTGCATTATGACATCATAATGGAATTTTACATTATGACATCATAATGGAATTTTACATTATGACATCATAATGGAATTTTGCATTATGCCATCATAATGGAATTTTTACATTATGACATCATAATGGAATTTTGCATTATGACATTATAATGGAATTTTACATTATGACATCATAATGGAATTTTACATTATGACATCATAATGGAATTTTGCATTATGATATCATAATAAAAGTTTTACATTATGACATCATAATGGAATTTTGCATTATGACATCATAATGGAATGTTACATTATGACATGATAATGGAATGTTGCATTACGACATCATAATGGAATTTTACATTATGACATCATAATGGAATGTTGCATTATTACATCATAATGGAATTTTACATTATGCCATCATAATGGAATGTTGCATTATGACATCATAATGGAATTTTGCATTATGACATCATAATGGAATGTTGCATTTTGACATCATAATGGAATTTTTCATTATGACATCATAATGGAATTTTGCATTATGACATCATAATGGAATTTTTACATTATGACATCATAATGGAATTTTACATTATGACATCATAATGGAATTTTGCATTATGACATCATAATGGAATGTTACATTATGACATCATAATGGAATGTCACATTATGACATCATAATGGAATTTTGCATTATGACATCATAATGGAATGTTGCATCATGACATGATAATGGAATTTTGCATTATGACATAATGGAATGTTGCATTATGACATCATAATGGAATGTCACATTATGACATCATAATGGAATTTTGCATAATGACATCATAATGGAATGTTACATTATGACATCGTAAAGGAATTTTACATTATGACATCATAATGGAATTTTGCATTATGACATCATAATGGAATTTTACATTATGACATCATAATGGAATTTTGCATTATGACATCATAATGGAATTTTACATTATGACATCATAATGGAATTTTGCATTATGACATTGTAATGGAATTTTTACATTATGACATCATAATGGAATTTTGCATTATGACATCGTAATGGAATTTTTACATTATGACGTCATAATGGAATTTTGCATTATGACATCATAATGGGATTTTGCATTATGACATCATAATGGAATGTTGCATTATGAAATCTTAATGGAATGTTGCATTATGATATCATAATGGAATGTTGCATTATGACATCATAATGGAATTTTACATTATGACATCATAATGGAATGTTGCATTATGACATCATAATGGAATTTTACATTATGACATCATAATGGAATGTTGCATTACAACATCATAATGGAATTTTACATTATGACATCATAATGGAATGTTGCATTACGACATCATAATGGAATTTTACATTATGACATCATAATGGAATGCTGCAATATGACATCATAATGGAATGTTGCATTATGACATCATAATGGAATTTTACATTATGACATCATAATGGAATTTTACATTATGACATCATAATGGAATTTTGCATTATGCCATCATAATGGATTTTTTACATTATGACATCATAATGGAATTTTGCATTATGACATCATAATGGAATTTTACATTATGACATCATAATGGAATTTTACATTATGACATCATAATGGAATTTTGCATTATGATATCATAATAAAATTTTTACATTATGACATTATAATGGAATTTTGCATTATGACATCATAATGGAATGTTACATTATGACATGATAATGGAATGTTGCATTATGACATCATAATGGAATTTTACATTATGACATCATAATGGAATGTTGCATTATTACATCATAATGGAATTTTACATTAGCCATCATAATGGAATGTTGCATTATGACATCATAATGGAATTTTGCATTATGACATCATAATGGAATTTTGCATTATGACATCATAATGGAATTTTTACATTATGACATCATAATGGAATTTTGCATTATGCCATAATAATGGAATGTCACATTATGACATCATAATGGAATTTTGCATTATGACATCATAATGGAATGTTACATTATGACATTGTAATGGAATTTTACATTATGACATCATAATGGAATTTTGCATTATGACATCATAATGGAATTTTACATTATGACATCATAATGGAATTTTGCATTATGACATCATAATGGAATTTTACATTATGACATAATAATGGAATTTTGCATTATGACATTGTAATGGAATTTTTACATTATGACATCATAATGGAATTTTGCATTATGACATCGTAATGGAATTTTTACATTATGACGTCATAATGGAATTTTGCATTATGACATCATAATGGGATTTTGCATTATGACATCATAATGGAATGTTGCATTATGAAATCTTAATGGAATGTTGCATTATGACATCATAATGGAATGTTGCATTATGACATCATAATGGAATTTTACATTATGACATCATAATGGAATGTTGCATTATGACATCATAATGGAATTTTACATTATGACATCATAATGGAATGTTGCATTATGACATCATAATGGAATTTTACATTATGACATCATAATGGAATGTTGCATTACGACATCATAATGGAATTTTAGATTATGACATCATAATGGAATGTTGCATTACGACATCATAATGGAATTTTACATTATGACATCATAATGGAATGCTGCAATATGACATCATAATGGAATGTTGCATTATGACATCATAATGGAATTTTACATTATGACATCATAATGGAATTTTACATTATGACATCATAATGGAATTTTGCATTATGCCATCATAATGGAATTTTTACATTATGACATCATAATGAAATTTTGCATTATGACATCATAATGGAATTTTACATTATGACATCATAATGGAATTTTACATTATGACATCATAATGGAATTTTGCATTATGATATCATAATAAAATTTTTACATTATGACATCATAATGGAATTTTGCATTATGACATCATAATGGAAAGTTGCATTATGACATCATAATGGAATTTTGCATTATGACATCATAATGGAATGTTGCATTATGACATCATAATGGAATTTTGAATTATGACATCATAATGGAATGTTGCATTATTACATCATAATGGAATTTTACATTATGCCATCATAATGGAATGTTGCATTATGACATCATAATGGAATTTTGCATTATGACATCATAATGGAATGTTGCATTATGACATCATAATGGAATTTTGCATTATGACATCATAATGGAATGTTGCATTATGACATCATAATGGAATTTTACATTATGACATCATAATGGAATTTTACATTATGACATCATAATGGAATTTTACATTATGACATCATAATGGAATTTTGCATTATGATATCATAATAAAATTTTTACATTATGACATCATAATGGAATTTTGCATTATGACATCATAATGGAATGTTGCATTATGACATCATAATGGAATTTTGCATTATGACATCATAATGGAATTTTGCATTATGACATCATAATGGAATGTTACATTATGACATCATAATGGAATGTCACATTATGACATCATAATGGAATTTTGCATTATGACATCATAATGGAATGTTACATTATGACATCGTAATGGAATTTTACATTATGACATCATAATGGAATTTTGCATTATGACATCATACTGGAATTTTACATTATGACATCATAATGGAATTTTGCATTATGACATCATAATGGAATTTTACATTATGACATCATAATGGAATTTTGCATTATGACATTGTAATGGAATTTTTACATTATGACATCATAATGGAATTTTGCATTATGACATCGTAATGGAATTTTTACATTATGACGTCATAATGGAATTTTGCATTATGACATCATAATGGGATTTTGCATTATGACATCATAATGGAATGTTGCATTATGAAATCTTAATGGAATGTTGCATTATGACATCATAATGGAATGTTGCATTATGACATCATAATGGAATTTTACATTATGACATCATAATGGAATGTTGCATTATGACATCATAATGGAATTTTACATTATGACATCATAATGGAATGTTGCATTATGACATCATAATGCAATTTTACATTATGACATCATAATGGAATGTTGCATTACGACATCATAATGGAATTTTACATTATGACATCATAATGGAATGTTGCATTACGACATCATAATGGAATTTTACATTATGACATCATAATGGAATGCTGCAATATGACATCATAATGGAATGTTGCATTATGACATCATAATGGAATTTTACATTATGACATCATAATGGAATTTTACATTATGACATCATAATGGAATTTTACATTATGACATCATAATGGAATTTTGCATTATACCATCATAATGGAATTTTTACATTATGACATCATAATGAACTTTTGCATTATGACATCATAATGGAATTTTACATTATGACATCATAATGGAATTTTACATTATGACATCATAATGGAATTTTGCATTATGATATCATAATAAAATTTTTACATTATGACATCATAATGGAATTTTGCATTATGACATCATAATGGAATGTTACATTATGACATCATAATGGAATTTTACATTATGACATCATAATGGAATGTTGCATTATTACATCATAATGGAATTTTACATTATGCCATCATAATGGAATGTTGCATTATGACATCATAATGGAATTTTGCATTATGACATCATAATGGAATTTTGCATTATGACATCATAATGGAATTTTACATTATGACATCATAATGGAATTTTACATTATTACATCATAATGGAATTTTGCATTATGCCATCATAATGGAATTTTTACATTATGACATCATAATGGAATGTTGCATTATTACATCATAATGGAATTTTACATTATGCCATCATAATGGAATGTTGCATTATGACATCATAATGGAATTTTGCATTATGACATCATAATGGAATGTTGCATTATGACATGATAATGGAATTTTGCATTATGACATCATAATGGAATGTTGCATTATGACATCATAATGGAATTTTACATTATGACATCATAATGGAATTTTGCATTATGCCATCATAATGGAATTTTTACATTATGACATCATAATGGAATTTTGCATTATGACATCATAATGGAATTTTACATTATGACATCATAATGGAATTTTACATTATGACATCATAATGGAATTTTGCATTATGATATCATAATAAAATTTTTACATTATGACATCATAATGGAATTTTGCATTATGACATCATAATGGAATGTTGCATTATGACATCATAATGGAATTTTGCATTATGACATCATAATGGAATTTTTACATTATGACATCATAATGGAATTTTGCATTATGACATCATAATGGAATTTTACATTATGACATCATAATGGAATTTTACATTATGACATCATAATGGAATTTTGCATTATGATATCATAATAAAATTTTTACATTATGACATCATAATGGAATGTTGCATTATGACATCATAATGGAATTTTACATTATGACATCATAATGGAATGTTGCATTATGACATCATAATGGAATTTTTACATTATGACATCATAATGGAATTTTACATTATGCCATCATAATGGAATTTTGCATTATGACATCATAATGGAATTTTACATTATGCCATCATAATGGAATGTTGCATTATGACATCATAATGGAATTTTGCATTATGACATCATAATGGAATGTTGCATTATGACATCATAATGGAATTTTTCATTATGACATCATAATGGAATTTTGCATTATGACATCATAATGGAATTTTTACATTATGACATCATAATGGAATTTTACATTATGACATCATAATGGAATTTTGCATTATGACATCATAATGGAATGTTACATTATGACATCATAATGGAATGTCACATTATGACATCATAATGGAATTTTGCATTATGACATCATAATGGAATGTTGCATCATGACATGATAATGGAATTTTGCATTATGACATAATGGAATGTTGCATTATGACATCATAATGGAATTTTACATTATGCCATAATAATGGAATTTTTACATTATGACATCATAATGGAGTTTTGCATTATGCCATAATAATGGAATTTTTACATTATGACTTCATAATGGAATTTTGCATTATGACATCATAATGGAATGTTACATTATGACATCGTAATGGAATTTTACATTATGACATCATAATGGAATTTTGCATTATGACATCATAATGGAATTTTACATTATGACATCATAATGGAATTTTGCATTATGACATCATAATGGAATTTTACATTATGACATCATAATGGAATTTTGCATTATGACATTGTAATGGAATTTTTACATTATGACATCATAATGGAATGTTGCATTATGACATCGTAATGGAATTTTTACATTATGACATCATAATGGAATTTTGCATTATGACATCATAATGGGATTTTGCATTATGACATCATAATGGAATGTTGCATTATGACATCATAATGGAATGTTGCATTATGACATCATAATGGAATGTTGCATTATGACATCATAATGGAATTTTACATTATGACATCATAATGGAATGTTGCATTATGACATCATAATGGAATTTTACATTATGACATCATAATGGAATGTTGCATTACGACATCATAATGGAATTTTACATTATGACATCATAATGGAATTTTACATTATGACATCATAATGGAATTTTGCATTATGATATCATAATAAAATTTTTACATTATGACATCATAATGGAATTTTGCATTATGACATCATAATGGAATGTTGCATTATGACATCATAATGGAATTTTGCATTATGACATCATAATGGAATTTTTACATTATGACATCATAATGGAATTTTGCATTATGACATCATAATGGAATTTTACATTATGACATCATAATGGAATTTTACATTATGACATCATAATGGAATTTTGCATTATGATATCATAATAAAATTTTTACATTATGACATCATAATGGAATGTTGCATTATGACATCATAATGGAATTTTACATTATGACATCATAATGGAATGTTGCATTATGACATCATAATGGAATTTTTACATTATGACATCATAATGGAATTTTACATTATGCCATCATAATGGAATTTTGCATTATGACATCATAATGGAATTTTACATTATGCCATCATAATGGAATGTTGCATTATGACATCATAATGGAATTTTGCATTATGACATCATAATGGAATGTTGCATTATGACATCATAATGGAATTTTTCATTATGACATCATAATGGAATTTTGCATTATGACATCATAATGGAATTTTTACATTATGACATCATAATGGAATTTTACATTATGACATCATAATGGAATTTTGCATTATGACATCATAATGGAATGTTACATTATGACATCATAATGGAATGTCACATTATGACATCATAATGGAATTTTGCATTATGACATCATAATGGAATGTTGCATCATGACATGATAATGGAATTTTGCATTATGACATAATGGAATGTTGCATTATGACATCATAATGGAATTTTACATTATGCCATAATAATGGAATTTTTACATTATGACATCATAATGGAGTTTTGCATTATGCCATAATAATGGAATTTTTACATTATGACTTCATAATGGAATTTTGCATTATGACATCATAATGGAATGTTACATTATGACATCGTAATGGAATTTTACATTATGACATCATAATGGAATTTTGCATTATGACATCATAATGGAATTTTACATTATGACATCATAATGGAATTTTGCATTATGACATCATAATGGAATTTTACATTATGACATCATAATGGAATTTTGCATTATGACATTGTAATGGAATTTTTACATTATGACATCATAATGGAATGTTGCATTATGACATCGTAATGGAATTTTGCATTATGACATCATAATGGGATTTTGCATTATGACATCATAATGGAATGTTGCATTATGACATCATAATGGAATGTTGCATTATGACATCATAATGGAATGTTGCATTATGACATCATAATGGAATTTTACATTATGACATCATAATGGAATGTTGCATTATGACATCATAATGGAATTTTACATTATGACATCATAATGGAATGTTGCATTACGACATCATAATGGAATTTTACATTATGACATCATAATGGAATGCTGCATTATGACATCATAATGGAATGTTGCATTATGACATCATAATAGAATTTTACATTATGACATCATAATGGAATTTTACATTATGACATCATAATGGAATTTTGCATTATGCCATCATAATGGAATTTTTACATTATGACATCATAATGGAATTTTGCATTATGACATCATAATGGAATTTTACATTATGACATCATAATGGAATTTTACATTATGACATCATAATGGAATTTTGCATTATGATATCATAATAAAATTTTTACATTATGACATCATAATGGAATTTTGCATTATGACATCATAATGGAATGTTACATTATGACATGATAATGGAATGTTGCATTATGACATCATAATGGAATTTTACATTATGACATCATAATGGAATGTTGCATTATGACATCATAATGGAATTTTTACATTATGACATCATAATGGAATTTTACATTATGACATCATAATGGAATTTTGCATTATGACATCATAATGGAATTTTACATTATGCCATCATAATGGAATGTTGCATTATGACATCATAATGGAATTTTGCATTATGACATCATAATGGAATGTTGCATTATGACATCATAATGGAATTTTTCATTATGACATCATAATGGAATTTTGCATTATGACATCATAATGGAATTTTTACATTATGACATCATAATGGAATTTTACATTATGACATCATAATGGAATTTTGCATTATGACATCATAATGGAATGTTACATTATGACATCATAATGGAATGTCACATTATGACATCATAATGGAATTTTGCATTATGACATCATAATGGAATGTTGCATCATGACATGATAATGGAATTTTGCATTATGACATAATGGAATGTTGCATTATGACATCATAATGGAATTTTACATTATGCCATAATAATGGAATTTTTACATTATGACATCATAATGGAGTTTTGCATTATGCCATAATAATGGAATTTTTACATTATGACATCATAATGGAATTTTGCATTATGCCATAATAATGGAATTTTTACATTATGACATCATAATGGAATTTTGCATTATGCCATCATAATGGAATGTTACATTATGACATCATAATAGAATTTTACATTATGACATCATAATGGAATTTTGCATTATGACATCATAATGGAATTTTACATTATGACATCATAATGGAATTTTGCATTATGACATTGTAATGGAATTTTTACATTATGACATCATAATGGAATTTTGCATTATGACATCGTAATGGAATTTTTACATTATGACATCATTATGTAGTTTTGCATTATGACATCATAATGGGATTTTGCATTATGACATCATAATGGAATGTTGCATTATGACATCTTAATGGAATGTTGCATTATGACATCATAATGGAATGTTGCATTATGACATCATAATGGAATTTTACATTATGACATCATAATTGAATGTTGCATTATGACATCATAATGGAATTTTACATTATGACATCATAATGGAATGTTGCATTACGACATCATAATGGAATTTTACATTATGACATCATAATGGAATGTTGCATTACGACATCATAATGGAATTTTACATTATGACATCATAATGGAATGCTGCATTATGACATCATAATGGAATGTTGCATTATGACATCATAATGGAATTTTACATTATGACATCATAATGGAATTTTACATTATGACATCATAATGGAATTTTGCATTATGCCATCATAATGGAATTTTTACATTATGACATCATAATGGAATTTTGCATTATGACATTATAATGGAATTTTACATTATGACATCATAATGGAATTTTACATTATGACATCATAATGGAATTTTGCATTATGATATCATAATAAAAGTTTTACATTATGACATCATAATGGAATTTTGCATTATGACATCATAATGGAATGTTACATTATGACATGATAATGGAATGTTGCATTACGACATCATAATGGAATTTTACATTATGACATCATAATGGAATGTTGCATTATTACATCATAATGGAATTTTACATTATGCCATCATAATGGAATGTTGCATTATGACATCATAATGGAATTTTGCATTATGACATCATAATGGAATGTTGCATTTTGACATCATAATGGAATTTTTCATTATGACATCATAATGGAATTTTGCATTATGACATCATAATGGAATTTTTACATTATGACATCATAATGGAATTTTACATTATGACATCATAATGGAATTTTGCATTATGACATCATAATGGAATGTTACATTATGACATCATAATGGAATGTCACATTATGACATCATAATGGAATTTTGCATTATGACATCATAATGGAATGTTGCATCATGACATGATAATGGAATTTTGCATTATGACATAATGGAATGTTGCATTATGACATCATAATGGAATGTCACATTATGACATCATAATGGAATTTTGCATTATGACATCATAATGGAATGTTACATTATGACATCGTAAAGGAATTTTACATTATGACATCATAATGGAATTTTGCATTATGACATCATAATGGAATTTTACATTATGACATCATAATGGAATTTTGCATTATGACATCATAATGGAATTTTACATTATGACATCATAATGGAATTTTGCATTATGACATTGTAATGGAATTTTTACATTATGACATCATAATGGAATTTTGCATTATGACATCGTAATGGAATTTTTACATTATGACGTCATAATGGAATTTTGCATTATGACATCATAATGGGATTTTGCATTATGACATCATAATGGAATGTTGCATTATGAAATCTTAATGGAATGTTGCATTATGATATCATAATGGAATGTTGCATTATGACATCATAATGGAATTTTACATTATGACATCATAATGGAATGTTGCATTATGACATCATAATGGAATTTTACATTATGACATCATAATGGAATGTTGCATTACAACATCATAATGGAATTTTACATTATGACATCATAATGGAATGTTGCATTACGACATCATAATGGAATTTTACATTATGACATCATAATGGAATGCTGCAATATGACATCATAATGGAATGTTGCATTATGACATCATAATGGAATTTTACATTATGACATCATAATGGAATTTTACATTATGACATCATAATGGAATTTTGCATTATGCCATCATAATGGATTTTTTACATTATGACATCATAATGGAATTTTGCATTATGACATCATAATGGAATTTTACATTATGACATCATAATGGAATTTTACATTATGACATCATAATGGAATTTTGCATTATGATATCATAATAAAATTTTTACATTATGACATTATAATGGAATTTTGCATTATGACATCATAATGGAATGTTACATTATGACATGATAATGGAATGTTGCATTATGACATCATAATGGAATTTTACATTATGACATCATAATGGAATGTTGCATTATTACATCATAATGGAATTTTACATTAGCCATCATAATGGAATGTTGCATTATGACATCATAATGGAATTTTGCATTATGACATCATAATGGAATTTTGCATTATGACATCATAATGGAATTTTTACATTATGACATCATAATGGAATTTTGCATTATGCCATAATAATGGAATGTCACATTATGACATCATAATGGAATTTTGCATTATGACATCATAATGGAATGTTACATTATGACATTGTAATGGAATTTTACATTATGACATCATAATGGAATTTTGCATTATGACATCATAATGGAATTTTACATTATGACATCATAATGGAATTTTGCATTATGACATCATAATGGAATTTTACATTATGACATAATAATGGAATTTTGCATTATGACATTGTAATGGAATTTTTACATTATGACATCATAATGGAATTTTGCATTATGACATCGTAATGGAATTTTTACATTATGACGTCATAATGGAATTTTGCATTATGACATCATAATGGGATTTTGCATTATGACATCATAATGGAATGTTGCATTATGAAATCTTAATGGAATGTTGCATTATGACATCATAATGGAATGTTGCATTATGACATCATAATGGAATTTTACATTATGACATCATAATGGAATGTTGCATTATGACATCATAATGGAATTTTACATTATGACATCATAATGGAATGTTGCATTATGACATCATAATGGAATTTTACATTATGACATCATAATGGAATGTTGCATTACGACATCATAATGGAATTTTAGATTATGACATCATAATGGAATGTTGCATTACGACATCATAATGGAATTTTACATTATGACATCATAATGGAATGCTGCAATATGACATCATAATGGAATGTTGCATTATGACATCATAATGGAATTTTACATTATGACATCATAATGGAATTTTACATTATGACATCATAATGGAATTTTGCATTATGCCATCATAATGGAATTTTTACATTATGACATCATAATGAAATTTTGCATTATGACATCATAATGGAATTTTACATTATGACATCATAATGGAATTTTGCATTATGATATCATAATAAAATTTTTACATTATGACATCATAATGGAATTTTGCATTATGACATCATAATGGAATGTTACATTATGACATCATAATGGAATTTTACATTATGCCATCATAATGGAATGTTGCATTATGACATCATAATGGAATTTTGCATTATGACATCATAATGGAAAGTTGCATTATGACATCATAATGGAATTTTGCATTATGACATCATAATGGAATGTTGCATTATGACATCATAATGGAATTTTGAATTATGACATCATAATGGAATGTTGCATTATTACATCATAATGGAATTTTACATTATGCCATCATAATGGAATGTTGCATTATGACATCATAATGGAATTTTGCATTATGACATCATAATGGAATGTTGCATTATGACATCATAATGGAATTTTGCATTATGACATCATAATGGAATGTTGCATTATGACATCATAATGGAATTTTACATTATGACATCATAATGGAATTTTACATTATGACATCATAATGGAATTTTGCATTATGCCATCATAATGGAATTTTTACATTATGACATCATAATGGAATTTTACATTATGACATCATAATGGAATTTTACATTATGACATCATAATGGAATTTTGCATTATGATATCATAATAAAATTTTTACATTATGACATCATAATGGAATTTTGCATTATGACATCATAATGGAATGTTGCATTATGACATCATAATGGAATTTTGCATTATGACATCATAATGGAATTTTGCATTATGACATCATAATGGAATGTTACATTATGACATCATAATGGAATGTCACATTATGACATCATAATGGAATTTTGCATTATGACATCATAATGGAATGTTACATTATGACATCGTAATGGAATTTTACATTATGACATCATAATGGAATTTTGCATTATGACATCATACTGGAATTTTACATTATGACATCATAATGGAATTTTGCATTATGACATCATAATGGAATTTTACATTATGACATCATAATGGAATTTTGCATTATGACATTGTAATGGAATTTTTACATTATGACATCATAATGGAATTTTGCATTATGACATCGTAATGGAATTTTTACATTATGACGTCATAATGGAATTTTGCATTATGACATCATAATGGGATTTTGCATTATGACATCATAATGGAATGTTGCATTATGAAATCTTAATGGAATGTTGCATTATGACATCATAATGGAATGTTGCATTATGACATCATAATGGAATTTTACATTATGACATCATAATGGAATGTTGCATTATGACATCATAATGGAATTTTACATTATGACATCATAATGGAATGTTGCATTATGACATCATAATGCAATTTTACATTATGACATCATAATGGAATGTTGCATTACGACATCATAATGGAATTTTACATTATGACATCATAATGGAATGTTGCATTACGACATCATAATGGAATTTTACATTATGACATCATAATGGAATGCTGCAATATGACATCATAATGGAATGTTGCATTATGACATCATAATGGAATTTTACATTATGACATCATAATGGAATTTTACATTATGACATCATAATGGAATTTTGCATTATACCATCATAATGGAATTTTTACATTATGACATCATAATGAACTTTTGCATTATGACATCATAATGGAATTTTACATTATGACATCATAATGGAATTTTACATTATGACATCATAATGGAATTTTGCATTATGATATCATAATAAAATTTTTACATTATGACATCATAATGGAATTTTGCATTATGACATCATAATGGAATGTTACATTATGACATCATAATGGAATTTTACATTATGACATCATAATGGAATGTTGCATTATTACATCATAATGGAATTTTACATTATGCCATCATAATGGAATGTTGCATTATGACATCATAATGGAATTTTGCATTATGACATCATAATGGAATGTTGCATTATGACATCATAATGGAATTTTGAATTATGACATCATAATGGAATTTTGCATTATGACATCATAATGGAATTTTACATTATGACATCATAATGGAATTTTACATTATGACATCATAATGGAATTTTGCATTATGCCATCATAATGGAATTTTTACATTATGACATCATAATGGAATGTTGCATTATTACATCATAATGGAATTTTACATTATGCCATCATAATGGAATGTTGCATTATGACATCATAATGGAATTTTGCATTATGACATCATAATGGAATGTTGCATTATGACATGATAATGGAATTTTGCATTATGACATCATAATGGAATGTTGCATTATGACATCATAATGGAATTTTACATTATGACATCATAATGGAATTTTGCATTATGCCATCATAATGGAATTTTTACATTATGACATCATAATGGAATTTTGCATTATGACATCATAATGGAATTTTACATTATGACATCATAATGGAATTTTACATTATGACATCATAATGGAATTTTGCATTATGATATCATAATAAAATTTTTACATTATGACATCATAATGGAATTTTGCATTATGACATCATAATGGAATGTTGCATTATGACATCATAATGGAATTTTGCATTATGACATCATAATGGAATTTTTACATTATGACATCATAATGGAATTTTACATTATGACATCATAATGGAATTTTACATTATGACATCATAATGGAATTTTACATTATGACATCATAATGGAATTTTGCATTATGATATCATAATAAAATTTTTACATTATGACATTATAATGGAATTTTGCATTATGACATCATAATGGAATGTTACATTATGACATGATAATGGAATGTTGCATTATGACATCATAATGGAATTTTACATTATGACATCATAATGGAATGTTGCATTATTACATCATAATGGAATTTTACATTAGCCATCATAATGGAATGTTGCATTATGACATCATAATGGAATTTTGCATTATGACATCATAATGGAATGTTACATTATGACTTCATAATAGAATGTTGCATTATGACATCATAATGGAATTTTGCATTATGACATCATAATGGAATTTTGCATTATGACATCATAATGGAATTTTGCATTATGACATCATAATGGAATGTTACATTATGACATTGTAATGGAATTTTACATTATGACATCATAATGGTATTTTGCATTATGACATCATAATGGAATTTTACATTATGACATCATAATGGAATTTTGCATTATGACATCATAATGGAATTTTACATTATGACATAATAATGGAATTTTGCATTATGACATTGTAATGGCATTTTTACATTATGACATCATAATGGAATGTTGCATTATGACATCATAATGGAATGTTGCATTATGACATCATAATGGAATTTTGCATTATGACATCATAATGGAATGTTACATTATGATTTCATAATAGAATGTTGCATTATGACATCATAATGGAATGTTGCATTATGACATCATAATGGAATTTTTACATTATGATATCATAATGGAATGTTGCATTATGACATCATAATGGAATTTTACATTATGACATCATAATGGAATGTTGCATTATGACATCATAATGGAATTTTACATTATGACATCATAGTGGAATTTTGCATTATGACATCATAATGGAATTTTTACATTATGACATCATAATGGAATTTTGCATTATGACATCATAATGGAATGTTGCATTATGACATCATAATGGAATTTTGCATTATGACATCATAATGGAATTTTGCATTAGGCCATCATAATGGAATGTTACATTATTTCATCATAATTCAATTTTTACATTATGACATCTCAATGGCATTTTGCATTATGACATCATAATTGAATTTTTACATTATGACATCATAATGGAATTTTGCATTATGACATCATAATAGAATTTTTACATTATGACATCATAATGGAATTTTGCATTATGACATCATAATGGAATTTTTACATTATGTCATCATAATGGAATTTTGCATTATGACATCATAATGGAATTTTTACATTATGACATCATAATGGAATTTTGCATTATGACATCATAATGGAATGTTGCATTATGACATCATAATGGAATTTTGCATTATGACATCATAATGGAATTTTGCATTATGACATCATAATGGAATGTTACATTATGACATCATAATGGAATTTTGCATTATGACATCATAATTCAATTTTTACATTATAACATCATAATGGCATTTTGCATTATGACATCATAACTGAATTTTTACATTATGACATCATAATAGAATTTTTACATTATGACATCATAACGGAATGTTGCATTATGACATCATAATGGCATTTTTACATTATGACATCATAATGGAATGTTGCATTATGACATCATAATGGAATGTTGCATTATGACATCATAATGGAATTTTGCATTATGACATCATAATGGAATGTTACATTATGACTTCATAATAGAATGTTGCATTATGACATCATAATGGAATTTTGCATTATGACATCATAATGGAATTTTGCATTATGACATCATAATGGAATGTTACATTATGACATCATAATGGAATTTTACATTATGACATCATAATGGAATGTTGCATTATTACATCATAATGGAATTTTACATTATGCCATCATAATGGAATGTTGCATTATGACATCATAATGGAATTTTGCATTATGACATCATAATGGAATGTTGCATTATGACATCATAATGGAATTTTGAATTATGACATCATAATGGAATTTTGCATTATGACATCATAATGGAATTTTACATTATGACATCATAATGGAATTTTACATTATGACATCATAATGGAATTTTGCATTATGCCATCATAATGGAATTTTTACATTATGACATCATAATGGAATGTTGCATTATTACATCATAATGGAATTTTACATTATGCCATCATAATGGAATGTTGCATTATGACATCATAATGGAATTTTGCATTATGACATCATAATGGAATGTTGCATTATGACATGATAATGGAATTTTGCATTATGACATCATAATGGAATGTTGCATTATGACATCATAATGGAATTTTACATTATGACATCATAATGGAATTTTGCATTATGCCATCATAATGGAATTTTTACATTATGACATCATAATGGAATTTTGCATTATGACATCATAATGGAATTTTACATTATGACATCATAATGGAATTTTACATTATGACATCATAATGGAATTTTGCATTATGATATCATAATAAAATTTTTACATTATGACATCATAATGGAATTTTGCATTATGACATCATAATGGAATGTTGCATTATGACATCATAATGGAATTTTGCATTATGACATCATAATGGAATTTTTACATTATGACATCATAATGGAATTTTACATTATGACATCATAATGGAATTTTACATTATGACATCATAATGGAATTTTACATTATGACATCATAATGGAATTTTGCATTATGATATCATAATAAAATTTTTACATTATGACATTATAATGGAATTTTGCATTATGACATCATAATGGAATGTTACATTATGACATGATAATGGAATGTTGCATTATGACATCATAATGGAATTTTACATTATGACATCATAATGGAATGTTGCATTATTACATCATAATGGAATTTTACATTAGCCATCATAATGGAATGTTGCATTATGACATCATAATGGAATTTTGCATTATGACATCATAATGGAATTTTGCATTATGACATTATAATGGAATTTTTACATTATGACATCATAATGGAATTTTGCATTATGCCATAATAATGGAATGTCACATTATGACATCATAATGGAATTTTGCATTATGACATCATAATGGAATGTTACATTATGACATTGTAATGGAATTTTACATTATGACATCATAATGGTATTTTGCATTATGACATCATAATGGAATTTTACATTATGACATCATAATGGAATTTTGCATTATGACATCATAATGGAATTTTACATTATGACATAATAATGGAATGTTGCATTATGACATTGTAATGGCATTTTTACATTATGACATCATAATGGAATGTTGCATTATGACATCATAATGGAATGTTGCATTATGACATCATAATGGAATTTTGCATTATGACATCATAATGGAATGTTACATTATGATTTCATAATAGAATGTTGCATTATGACATCATAATGGAATGTTGCATTATGACATCATAATGGAATTTTTACATTATGATATCATAATGGAATGTTGCATTATGACATCATAATGGAATTTTACATTATGACATCATAATGGAATGTTGCATTATGACATCATAATGGAATTTTACATTATGACATCATAGTGGAATTTTGCATTATGACATCATAATGGAATTTTTACATTATGACATCATAATGGAATTTTGCATTATGACATCATAATGGAATGTTGCATTATGACATCATAATGGAATTTTGCATTATGAC
Source organism: Eleutherodactylus coqui (assembly GCF_035609145.1). Taxonomy (NCBI): domain Eukaryota; kingdom Metazoa; phylum Chordata; class Amphibia; order Anura; family Eleutherodactylidae; genus Eleutherodactylus; species Eleutherodactylus coqui. The sequence continues at coordinate 111,587,735 of NC_089842.1, read as the reverse complement.
ATCATAATGGAATTTTGCATTAGGCCATCATAATGGAATGTTACATTATTTCATCATAATTCAATTTTTACATTATGACATCTCAATGGCATTTTGCATTATGACATCATAATTGAATTTTTACATTATGACATCATAATGGAATTTTGCATTATGACATCATAATAGAATTTTTACATTATGACATCATAATGGAATTTTGCATTATGACATCATAATGGAATTTTTACATTATGTCATCATAATGGAATTTTGCATTATGACATCATAATGGAATTTTTACATTATGACATCATAATGGAATTTTGCATTATGACATCATAATGGAATGTTGCATTATGACATCATAATGGAATTTTGCATTATGACATCATAATGGAATTTTGCATTATGACATCATAATGGAATGTTACATTATGACATCATAATGGAATTTTGCATTATGACATCATAATTCAATTTTTACATTATAACATCATAATGGCATTTTGCATTATGACATCATAACTGAATTTTTACATTATGACATCATAATAGAATTTTTACATTATGACATCATAACGGAATGTTGCATTATGACATCATAATGGCATTTTTACATTATGACATCATAATGGAATGTTGCATTATGACATCATAATGGAATGTTGCATTATGACATCATAATGGAATTTTGCATTATGACATCATAATGGAATGTTACATTATGACTTCATAATAGAATGTTGCATTATGACATCATAATGGAATTTTGCATTATGACATCATAATGGAATTTTGCATTATGACATCATAATGGAATTTTGCATTATGACATCATAATGGAATGTTACATTATGACATTGTAATGGAATTTTACATTATGACATCATAATGGTATTTTGCATTATGACATCATAATGGAATTTTACATTATGACATCATAATGGAATTTTGCATTATGACATCATAATGGAATTTTACATTATGACATAATAATGGAATTTTGCATTATGACATTGTAATGGCATTTTTACATTATGACATCATAATGGAATGTTGCATTATGACATCATAATGGAATGTTGCATTATGACATCATAATGGAATTTTGCATTATGACATCATAATGGAATGTTACATTATGATTTCATAATAGAATGTTGCATTATGACATCATAATGGAATGTTGCATTATGACATCATAATGGAATTTTTACATTATGATATCATAATGGAATGTTGCATTATGACATCATAATGGAATTTTACATTATGACATCATAATGGAATGTTGCATTATGACATCATAATGGAATTTTACATTATGACATCATAGTGGAATTTTGCATTATGACATCATAATGGAATTTTTACATTATGACATCATAATGGAATTTTGCATTATGACATCATAATGGAATGTTGCATTATGACATCATAATGGAATTTTGCATTATGACATCATAATGGAATTTTGCATTAGGCCATCATAATGGAATGTTACATTATTTCATCATAATTCAATTTTTACATTATGACATCTCAATGGCATTTTGCATTATGACATCATAATTGAATTTTTACATTATGACATCATAATGGAATTTTGCATTATGACATCATAATAGAATTTTTACATTATGACATCATAATGGAATTTTGCATTATGACATCATAATGGAATTTTTACATTATGTCATCATAATGGAATTTTGCATTATGACATCATAATGGAATTTTTACATTATGACATCATAATGGAATTTTGCATTATGACATCATAATGGAATGTTGCATTATGACATCATAATGGAATTTTGCATTATGACATCATAATGGAATTTTGCATTATGACATCATAATGGAATTTTTACATTATGTCATCATAATGGAATTTTGCATTATGACATCATAATGGAATTTTTACATTATGACATCATAATGGAATTTTGCATTATGACATCATAATGGAATGTTGCATTATGACATCATAATGGAATTTTGCATTATGACATCGTAATGGAATTTTTTACATTATGACGTCATAATGGAATTTTGCATTATGACATCATAATGGGATTTTGCATTATGACATCATAATGGAATGTTGCATTATGAAATCTTAATGGAATGTTGCATTATGACATCATAATGGAATGTTGCATTATGACATCATAATGGAATTTTACATTATGACATCATAATGGAATGTTGCATTATGACATCATAATGGAATTTTACATTATGACATCATAATGGAATGTTGCATTATGACATCATAATGGAATTTTACATTATGACATCATAATGGAATGTTGCATTACGACATCATAATGGAATTTTAGATTATGACATCATAATGGAATGTTGCATTACGACATCATAATGGAATTTTACATTATGACATCATAATGGAATGCTGCAATATGACATCATAATGGAATGTTGCATTATGACATCATAATGGAATTTTACATTATGACATCATAATGGAATTTTACATTATGACATCATAATGGAATTTTGCATTATGCCATCATAATGGAATTTTTACATTATGACATCATAATGAAATTTTGCATTATGACATCATAATGGAATTTTACATTATGACATCATAATGGAATTTTACATTATGACATCATAATGGAATTTTGCATTATGATATCATAATAAAATTTTTACATTATGACATCATAATGGAATTTTGCATTATGACATCATAATGGAATGTTACATTATGACATCATAATGGAATTTTACATTATGCCATCATAATGGAATGTTGCATTATGACATCATAATGGAATTTTGCATTATGACATCATAATGGAAAGTTGCATTATGACATCATAATGGAATTTTGCATTATGACATCATAATGGAATGTTGCATTATGACATCATAATGGAATTTTGAATTATGACATCATAATGGAATGTTGCATTATTACATCATAATGGAATTTTACATTATGCCATCATAATGGAATGTTGCATTATGACATCATAATGGAATTTTGCATTATGACATCATAATGGAATGTTGCATTATGACATCATAATGGAATTTTGCATTATGACATCATAATGGAATGTTGCATTATGACATCATAATGGAATTTTACATTATGACATCATAATGGAATTTTACATTATGACATCATAATGGAATTTTGCATTATGCCATCATAATGGAATTTTTACATTATGACATCATAATGGAATTTTACATTATGACATCATAATCGAATTTTACATTATGACATCATAATGGAATTTTGCATTATGATATCATAATAAAATTTTTACATTATGACATCATAATGGAATTTTGCATTATGACATCATAATGGAATGTTGCATTATGACATCATAATGGAATTTTGCATTATGACATCATAATGGAATTTTGCATTATGACATCATAATGGAATGTTACATTATGACATCATAATGGAATGTCACATTATGACATCATAATGGAATTTTGCATTATGACATCATAATGGAATGTTACATTATGACATCGTAATGGAATTTTACATTATGACATCATAATGGAATTTTGCATTATGACATCATACTGGAATTTTACATTATGACATCATAATGGAATTTTGCATTATGACATCATAATGGAATTTTACATTATGACATCATAATGGAATTTTGCATTATGACATTGTAATGGAATTTTTACATTATGACATCATAATGGAATTTTGCATTATGACATCGTAATGGAATTTTTACATTATGACGTCATAATGGAATTTTGCATTATGACATCATAATGGGATTTTGCATTATGACATCATAATGGAATGTTGCATTATGAAATCTTAATGGAATGTTGCATTATGACATCATAATGGAATGTTGCATTATGACATCATAATGGAATTTTACATTATGACATCATAATGGAATGTTGCATTATGACATCATAATGGAATTTTACATTATGACATCATAATGGAATGTTGCATTATGACATCATAATGCAATTTTACATTATGACATCATAATGGAATGTTGCATTACGACATCATAATGGAATTTTACATTATGACATCATAATGGAATGTTGCATTACGACATCATAATGGAATTTTACATTATGACATCATAATGGAATGCTGCAATATGACATCATAATGGAATGTTGCATTATGACATCATAATGGAATTTTACATTATGACATCATAATGGAATTTTACATTATGACATCATAATGGAATTTTGCATTATACCATCATAATGGAATTTTTACATTATGACATCATAATGAACTTTTGCATTATGACATCATAATGGAATTTTACATTATGACATCATAATGGAATTTTACATTATGACATCATAATGGAATTTTGCATTATGATATCATAATAAAATTTTTACATTATGACATCATAATGGAATTTTGCATTATGACATCATAATGGAATGTTACATTATGACATCATAATGGAATTTTACATTATGACATCATAATGGAATGTTGCATTATTACATCATAATGGAATTTTACATTATGCCATCATAATGGAATGTTGCATTATGACATCATAATGGAATTTTGCATTATGACATCATAATGGAATGTTGCATTATGACATCATAATGGAATTTTGAATTATGACATCATAATGGAATTTTGCATTATGACATCATAATGGAATTTTACATTATGACATCATAATGGAATTTTACATTATGACATCATAATGGAATTTTGCATTATGCCATCATAATGGAATTTTTACATTATGACATCATAATGGAATGTTGCATTATTACATCATAATGGAATTTTACATTATGCCATCATAATGGAATGTTGCATTATGACATCATAATGGAATTTTGCATTATGACATCATAATGGAATTTTGCATTATGACATCATAATGGAATTTTGCATTATGACATCATAATGGAATGTTACATTATGACATCATAATGGAATGTCACATTATGACATCATAATGGAATTTTGCATTATGCCATCATAATGGAATTTTTACATTATGACATCATAATGGAATTTTGCATTATGACATCATAATGGAATTTTACATTATGACATCATAATGGAATTTTACATTATGACATCATAATGGAATTTTGCATTATGATATCATAATAAAATTTTTACATTATGACATCATAATGGAATTTTGCATTATGACATCATAATGGAATGTTGCATTATGACATCATAATGGAATTTTGCATTATGACATCATAATGGAATTTTTACATTATGACATCATAATGGAATTTTACATTATGACATCATAATGGAATTTTGCATTATGACATCATAATGGAATGTTACATTATGACATCGTAATGGAATTTTACATTATGATATCATAATGGAATTTTGCATTATGACATCATAATGGAATTTTACATTATGACATCATAATGAAATTTTGCATTATGACATCATAATGGAATTTTACATTATGACATCATAATGGAATTTTGCATTATGACATTGTAATGGAATTTTTACATTATGACATCATAATGGAATTTTGCATTATGACATCGTAATGGAATTTTTACATTATGACGTCATAATGTAATTTTGCATTATGACATCATAATGGGATTTTGCATTATGGCATCATAATGGGATGTTGCATTATGAAATCTTAATGGAATGTTGCATTATGACATCATAATGGAATTTTACATTATGACATCATAATGGAATGTTGCATTATGACATCATAATGGAATTTTACATTATGACATCATAATGGAATGTTGCATTATGACATCATAATGGAATTTTACATTATGACATCATAATGGAATGTTGCATTACGACATCATAATGGAATTTTACATTATGACATCATAATGGAATGTTGCATTACGACATCATAATGGAATTTTACATTATGACATCATAATGGAATGCTGCAATATGACATCATAATAGAATGTTGCATTATGACATCATAATGGAATTTTACATTATGACATCATAATGGAATTTTGCATTATGCCATCATAATGGAATTTTTACATTATGACATCATAATGGAATTTTGCATTATGACATCATAATGGAATTTTGCATTATGACATTGTAATGGAATTTTTACATTATGACATCATAATGGAATTTTGCATTATGACATCGTAATGGAATTTTTACATTATGACGTCATAATGGAATTTTGCATTATGACATCATAATGGGATTTTGCATTATGACATCATAATGGAATGTTGCATTATGAAATCTTAATGGAATGTTGCATTATGACATCATAATGGAATGTTGCATTATGACATCATAATGGAATTTTACATTATGACATCATAATGGAATGTTGCATTATGACATCATAATGGAATTTTACATTATGACATCATAATGGAATGTTGCATTATGACATCATAATGCAATTTTACATTATGACATCATAATGGAATGTTGCATTACGACATCATAATGGAATTTTACATTATGACATCATAATGGAATGTTGCATTACGACATCATAATGGAATTTTACATTATGACATCATAATGGAATGCTGCAATATGACATCATAATGGAATGTTGCATTATGACATCATAATGGAATTTTACATTATGACATCATAATGGAATTTTACATTATGACATCATAATGGAATTTTGCATTATACCATCATAATGGAATTTTTACATTATGACATCATAATGAACTTTTGCATTATGACATCATAATGGAATTTTACATTATGACATCATAATGGAATTTTACATTATGACATCATAATGGAATTTTGCATTATGATATCATAATAAAATTTTTACATTATGACATCATAATGGAATTTTGCATTATGACATCATAATGGAATGTTACATTATGACATCATAATGGAATTTTACATTATGACATCATAATGGAATGTTGCATTATTACATCATAATGGAATTTTACATTATGCCATCATAATGGAATGTTGCATTATGACATCATAATGGAATTTTGCATTATGACATCATAATGGAATGTTGCATTATGACATCATAATGGAATTTTGAATTATGACATCATAATGGAATTTTGCATTATGACATCATAATGGAATTTTACATTATGACATCATAATGGAATTTTACATTATGACATCATAATGGAATTTTGCATTATGCCATCATAATGGAATTTTTACATTATGACATCATAATGGAATGTTGCATTATTACATCATAATGGAATTTTACATTATGCCATCATAATGGAATGTTGCATTATGACATCATAATGGAATTTTGCATTATGACATCATAATGGAATTTTGCATTATGACATCATAATGGAATTTTGCATTATGACATCATAATGGAATGTTACATTATGACATCATAATGGAATGTCACATTATGACATCATAATGGAATTTTGCATTATGCCATCATAATGGAATTTTTACATTATGACATCATAATGGAATTTTGCATTATGACATCATAATGGAATTTTACATTATGACATCATAATGGAATTTTACATTATGACATCATAATGGAATTTTGCATTATGATATCATAATAAAATTTTTACATTATGACATCATAATGGAATTTTGCATTATGACATCATAATGGAATGTTGCATTATGACATCATAATGGAATTTTGCATTATGACATCATAATGGAATTTTTACATTATGACATCATAATGGAATTTTACATTATGACATCATAATGGAATTTTGCATTATGACATCATAATGGAATGTTACATTATGACATCGTAATGGAATTTTACATTATGATATCATAATGGAATTTTGCATTATGACATCATAATGGAATTTTACATTATGACATCATAATGAAATTTTGCATTATGACATCATAATGGAATTTTACATTATGACATCATAATGGAATTTTGCATTATGACATTGTAATGGAATTTTTACATTATGACATCATAATGGAATTTTGCATTATGACATCGTAATGGAATTTTTACATTATGACGTCATAATGTAATTTTGCATTATGACATCATAATGGGATTTTGCATTATGGCATCATAATGGGATGTTGCATTATGAAATCTTAATGGAATGTTGCATTATGACATCATAATGGAATTTTACATTATGACATCATAATGGAATGTTGCATTATGACATCATAATGGAATTTTACATTATGACATCATAATGGAATGTTGCATTATGACATCATAATGGAATTTTACATTATGACATCATAATGGAATGTTGCATTACGACATCATAATGGAATTTTACATTATGACATCATAATGGAATGTTGCATTACGACATCATAATGGAATTTTACATTATGACATCATAATGGAATGCTGCAATATGACATCATAATAGAATGTTGCATTATGACATCATAATGGAATTTTACATTATGACATCATAATGGAATTTTGCATTATGCCATCATAATGGAATTTTTACATTATGACATCATAATGGAATTTTGCATTATGACATCATAATGGAATTTTACATTATGACATCATAATGGAATTTTACATTATGACATCATAATGGAATTTTGCATTATGATATCATAATAAAATTTTTACATTATGACATCATAATGGAATTTTCCATATTACATCATAATGGAATGTTGCATTATGACATCATAATGGAATTTTACATTATGACATCATAATGGAATGTTGCATTATTACATCATAATGGAATTTTACATTAGGCATCATAATGGAATGTTGCATTATGACATCATAATGGAATTTTGCATTATGACATCATAATGGAATTTTGCATTATGACATCATAATGGAATTTTTACATAATGACATCATAATGGAATTTTGCATTATGCCATAATAATGGAATTTTTACATTATGACTTCATAATGGAATTTTGCATTATGACATCATAATGGAATGTTACATTATGACATCGTAATGGAATTTTACATTATGACATCATAATGGAATTTTGCATTATGACATCATAATGGAATTTTACATTATGACATCATAATGGAATTTTGCATTATGACATCATAATGGAATTTTACATTATGACATCATAATGGAATTTTGCATTATGACATTGTAATGGAATTTTTACATTATGACATCATAATGGAATTTTGCATTATGACATCGTAATGGAATTTTTACATTATGACATCATAATGTAATTTTGCATTATGACATCATAATGGGATTTTGCATTATGACATCATAATGGAATGTTGCATTATGACATCTTAATGGAATGTTGCATTATGACATCATAATGGAATGTTGCATTATGACATCATAATGGAATTTTACATTATGACATCATAATGGAATGTTGCATTACGACATCATAATGGAATTTTACATTATGACATCATAATGGAATGCTGCATTATGACATCATAATGGAATTTTACATTATGACATCATAATGGAATGTTGCATTACGACATCATAATGGAATTTTACATTATGACATCATAATGGAATGCTGCATTATGACATCATAATGGAATGTTGCATTATGACATCATAATGGAATTTTACATTATGACATCATAATGGAATTTTACATTATGACATCATAATGGAATTTTGCATTATGCCATCATAATGGAATTTTTACATTATGACATCATAATGGAATTTTGCATTATGACATCATAATGGAATTTTACATTATGACATCATAATGGAATTTTACATTATGACATCATAATGGAATTTTGCATTATGACATCATAATGGAATGTTACATTATGACATGATAATGGAATGTTGCATTACGACATCATAATGGAATTTTACATTATGACATCATAATGGAATGTTGCATTATTACATCATAATGGAATTTTACATTATGCCATCATAATGGAATGTTGCATTATGACATCATAATGGAATTTTGCATTATGACATCATAATGGAATGTTGCATTATGACATCATAATGGAATTTTTCATTATGACATCATAATGGAATTTTGCATTATGACATCATAATGGAATTTTTACATTATGACATCATAATGGAATTTTACATTATGACATCATAATGGAATTTTGCATTATGACATCATAATGGAATGTTACATTATGACATCATAATGGATTGTCACATTATGACATCATAATGGAATTTTGCATTATGACATCATAATGGAATGTTGCATCATGACATGATAATGGAATTTTGCATTATGACATAATGGAATGTTGCATTATGACATCATAATGGAATGTCACATTATGACATCATAATGGAATTTTGCATTATGACATCATAATGGAATGTCACATTATGACATCATAATGGAATTTTGCATTATGACATCATAATGGAATTTTACATTATGACATCATAATGGAATTTTGCATTATGACATCATAATGGAATTTTACATTATGACATCATAATGGAATTTTGCATTATGACATTGTAATGGAATTTTTACATTATGACATCATAATGGAATTTTGCATTATGACATCGTAATGGAATTTTTACATTATGACGTCATAATGGAATTTTGCATTATGACATCATAATGGGATTTTGCATTATGACATCATAATGGAATGTTGCATTATGAAATCTTAATGGAATGTTGCATTATGACATCATAATGGAATGTTGCATTATGACATCATAATGGAATTTTACATTATGACATCATAATGGAATGTTGCATTATGACATCATAATGGAATTTTACATTATGACATCATAATGGAATGTTGCATTACGACATCATAATGGAATTTTACATTATGACATCATAATGGAATGTTGCATTACGACATCATAATGGAATTTTACATTATGACATCATAATGGAATGCTGCAATATGACATCATAATGGAATGTTGCATTATGACATCATAATGGAATTTTACATTATGACATCATAATGGAATTTTACATTATGACATCATAATGGAATTTTGCATTATGCCATCATAATGGAATTTTTACATTATGACATCATAATGGAATTTTGCATTATGACATCATAATGGAATTTTACATTATGACATCATAATGGAATTTTACATTATGACATCATAATGGAATTTTGCATTATGATATCATAATAAAATTTTTACATTATGACATTATAATGGAATTTTGCATTATGACATCATAATGGAATGTTACATTATGACATGATAATGGAATGTTGCATTATGACATCATAATGGAATTTTACATTATGACATCATAATGGAATGTTGCATTATTACATCATAATGGAATTTTACATTAGCCATCATAATGGAATGTTGCATTATGACATCATAATGGAATTTTGCATTATGACATCATAATGGAATTTTGCATTATGACATCATAATTGAATTTTTACATTATGACATCATAATGGAATTTTGCATTATGCCATAATAATGGAATTTTTACATTATGACATCATAATGGAATTTTGCATTATGACATCATAATGGAATGTTACATTATGACATCGTAATGGAATTTTACATTATGACATCATAATGGAATTTTGCATTATGACATCATAATGGAATTTTACATTATGACATCATAATGGAGTTTTGCATTATGACATCATAATGGAATTTTACATTATGACATCATAATGGAATTTTGCATTATGACATCATAATGGAATGTTGCATTATGACATCATAATGGAATGTTGCATTATGACATCATAATGGAATTTTACATTATGACATCATAATGGAATGTTGCATTATGACATCATAATGGAATTTTACATTATGACATCATAATGGAATTTTACATTATGACATCATAATGGAATTTTGCATTATGACATCATAATGGAATTTTACATTATGACATCATAATGGAATGTTGCATTATGACATCATAATGGAATTTTTACATTATGACATCATAATGGAATTTTACATTATGACATCATAATGGAATTTTGCATTATGACATCATAATGGAATTTTACATTATGCCATCATAATGGAATGTTGCATTATGACATCATAATGGAATGTTGCATTATGACATCATAATGGAATTTTTCATTATGACATCATAATGGAATTTTGCATTATGACATCATAATGGAATTTTTACATTATGACATCATAATGGAATTTTACATTATGACATCATAATGGAATTTTGCATTATGACATCATAATGGAATGTTACATTATGACATCATATTGGAATGTCACATTATGACATCATAATGGAATGTCGCATCATGACATGATAATGGAATTTTGCATTATGACATAATGGAATGTTGCATTATGACATCATAATGGAATTTTACATTATGCCATAATAATGGAATTTTTACATTATGACATCATAATGGAGTTTTGCATTATGCCATAATAATGGAATTTTTACATTATGACATCATAATGGAATTTTGCATTATGCCATAATAATGGAATTTTTACATTATGACATCATAATGGAATTTTGCATTATGCCATCATAATGGAATGTTACATTATGACATCATAATAGAATTTTACATTATGACATCATAATGGAATTTTGCATTATGACATCATAATGGAATTTTACATTATGACATCATAATGGAATTTTGCATTATGACATTGTAATGGAATTTTTACATTATGACATCATAATGGAATTTTGCATTATGACATCGTAATGGAATTTTTACATTATGACATCATAATGTAATTTTGCATTATGACATCATAATGGGATTTTGCATTATGACATCATAATGGAATGTTGCATTATGACATCTTAATGGAATGTTGCATTATGACATCATAATGGAATGTTGCATTATGACATCATAATGGAATTTTACATTATGACATCATAATTGAATGTTGCATTATGACATCATAATGGAATTTTACATTATGACATCATAATGGAATGTTGCATTACGACATCATAATGGAATTTTACATTATGACATCATAATGGAATGTTGCATTACGACATCATAATGGAATTTTACATTATGACATCATAATGGAATGCTGCATTATGACATCATAATGGAATGTTGCATTATGACATCATAATGGAATTTTACATTATGACATCATAATGGAATTTTACATTATGACATCATAATGGAATTTTGCATTATGCCATCATAATGGAATTTTTACATTATGACATCATAATGGAATTTTGCATTATGACATTATAATGGAATTTTACATTATGACATCATAATGGAATTTTACATTATGACATCATAATGGAATTTTGCATTATGATATCATAATAAAAGTTTTACATTATGACATCATAATGGAATTTTGCATTATGACATCATAATGGAATGTTACATTATGACATGAAAATGGAATGTTGCATTACGACATCATAATGGAATTTTACATTATGACATCATAATGGAATGTTGCATTATTACATCATAATGGAATTTTACATTATGCCATCATAATGGAATGTTGCATTATGACATCATAATGGAATTTTGCATTATGACATCATAATGGAATGTTGCATTATGACATCATAATGGAATTTTTCATTATGACATCATAATGGAATTTTGCATTATGACATCATAATGGAATTTTTACATTATGACATCATAATGGAATTTTACATTATGACATCATAATGGAATTTTGCATTATGACATCATAATGGAATGTTACATTATGACATCATAATGGAATGTCACATTATGACATCATAATGGAATTTTGCATTATGGCATCATAATGGAATGTTGCATCATGACATGATAATGGAATTTTGCATTATGACATAATGGAATGTTGCATTATGACATCATAATCGAATGTCACATTATGACATCATAATGGAATTTTGCATTATGACATCATAATGGAATGTTACATTATGACATCGTAAAGGAATTTTACATTATGACATCATAATGGAATTTTGCATTATGACATCATAATGGAATTTTACATTATGACATCATAATGGAATTTTGCATTATGACATCATAATGGAATTTTACATTATGACATCATAATGGAATTTTGCATTATGACATTGTAATGGAATTTTTACATTATGACATCATAATGGAATTTTGCATTATGATATCATAATAAAAGTTTTACATTATGACATCATAATGGAATTTTGCATTATGACATGATAATGGAATGTTGCATTACGACATCATAATGGAATTTTACATTATGACATCATAATGGAATGTTGCATTATTACATCATAATGGAATTTTACATTATGCCATCATAATGGAATGTTGCATTATGACATCATAATGGAATTTTGCATTATGACATCATAATGGAATGTTGCATTATGACATCATAATGGAATTTTTCATTATGACATCATAATGGAATTTTGCATTATGACATCATAATGGAATTTTTACATTATGACATCATAATGGAATTTTACATTATGACATCATAATGGAATTTTGCATTATGACATCATAATGGAATGTTACATTATGACATCATAATGGAATGTCACATTATGACATCATAATGGAATTTTGCATTATGACATCATAATGGAATGTTGCATCATGACATGATAATGGAATTTTGCATTATGACATAATGGAATGTTGCATTATGACATCATAATGTAATGTCACATTATGACATCATAATGGAATTTTGCATTATGACATCATAATGGAATGTCACATTATGACATCATAATGGAATTTTGCATTATGACATCATAATGGAATTTTGCATTATGACATCATAATGGAATTTTACATTATGACATCATAATGGAATTTTGCATTATGACATTGTAATGGAATTTTTACATTATGACATCATAATGGAATTTTGCATTATGACATCGTAATGGAATTTTTACATTATGACGTCATAATGGAATTTTGCATTATGACATCATAATGGGATTTTGCATTATGACATCATAATGGAATGTTGCATTATGAAATCTTAATGGAATGTTGCATTATGACATCATAATGGAATGTTGCATTATGACATCATAATGGAATTTTACATTATGACATCATAATGGAATGTTGCATTATGACATCATAATGGAATTTTACATTATGACATCATAATGGAATGTTGCATTACGACATCATAATGGAATTTTACATTATGACATCATAATGGAATGTTGCATTACGACATCATAATGGAATTTTACATTATGACATCATAATGGAATGCTGCAATATGACATCATAATGGAATGTTGCATTATGACATCATAATGGAATTTTACATTATGACATCATAATGGAATTTTACATTATGACATCATAATGGAATTTTGCATTATGCCATCATAATGGAATTTTTACATTAGGACATCATAATGGAATTTTGCATTATGACATCATAATGGAATTTTACATTATGACATCATAATGGAATTTTACATTATGACATCATAATGGAATTTTGCATTATGATATCATAATAAAATTTTTACATTATGACATTATAATGGAATTTTGCATTATGACATCATAATGGAATGTTACATTATGACATGATAATGGAATGTTGCATTATGACATCATAATGGAATTTTACATTATGACATCATAATGGAATGTTGCATTATTACATCATAATGGAATTTTACATTAGCCATCATAATGGAATGTTGCATTATGACATCATAATGGAATTTTGCATTATGACATCATAATGGAATTTTGCATTATGACATCATAATGGAATTTTGCATTATGACATCATAATGGAATTTTACATTATGACATCATAATGGAGTTTTGCATTATGACATCATAATGGAATTTTACATTATGACATCATAATGGAATTTTGCATTATGACATTGTAATGGAATTTTTACATTATGACATCATAATGGAATGTTGCATTATGACATCGTAATGGAATTTTTACATTATGACATCATAATGGAATTTTGCATTATGACATCATAATGGGATTTTGCATTATGACATCATAATGGAATGTTGCATTATGACATCATAATGGAATGTTGCATTATGACATCATAATGGAATGTTGCATTATGACATCATAATAGAATTTTACATTATGACATCATAATGGAATGTTGCATTATGACATCATAATGGAATTTTACATTATGACATCATAATGGAATGTTGCATTACGACATCATAATGGAATTTTACATTATGACATCATAATGGAATGCTGCATTATGACATCATAATGGAATGTTGCATTATGACATCATAATAGAATTTTACATTATGACATCATAATGGAATTTTACATTATGACATCATAATGGAATTTTGCATTATGCCATCATAATGGAATTTTTACATTATGACATCATAATGGAATTTTGCATTATGACATCATAATGGAATTTTACATTATGACATCATAATGGAATTTTACATTATGACATCATAATGGAATTTTGCATTATGATATCATAATAAAATTTTTACATTATGACATCATAATGGAATTTTGCATTATGACATCATAATGGAATGTTACATTATGACATGATAATGGAATGTTGCATTATGACATCATAATGGAATTTTACATTATGACATCATAATGGAATGTTGCATTATGACATCATAATGGAATTTTTACATTATGACATCATAATGGAATTTTACATTATGACATCATAATGGAATTTTGCATTATGACATCATAATGGAATTTTACATTATGCCATCATAATGGAATGTTGCATTATGACATCATAATGGAATTTTGCATTATGACATCATAATGGAATGTTGCATTATGACATCATAATGGAATTTTTCATTATGACATCATAATGGAATTTTGCATTATGACATCATAATGGAATTTTTACATTATGACATCATAATGGAATTTTACATTATGACATCATAATGGAATTTTGCATTATGACATCATAATGGAATGTTACATTATGACATCATATTGGAATGTCACATTATGACATCATAATGGAATTTTGCATTATGACATCATAATGGAATGTTGCATCATGACATGATAATGGAATTTTGCATTATGACATAATGGAATGTTGCATTATGACATCATAATGGAATTTTACATTATGCCATAATAATGGAATTTTTACATTATGACATCATAATGGAGTTTTGCATTATGCCATAATAATGGAATTTTTACATTATGACATCATAATGGAATTTTGCATTATGCCATAATAATGGAATTTTTACATTATGACATCATAATGGAATTTTGCATTATGCCATCATAATGGAATGTTACATTATGACATCATAATAGAATTTTACATTATGACATCATAATGGAATTTTGCATTATGACATCATAATGGAATTTTACATTATGACATCATAATGGAATTTTGCATTATGACATTGTAATGGAATTTTTACATTATGACATCATAATGGAATTTTGCATTATGACATCGTAATGGAATTTTTACATTATGACATCATAATGTAATTTTGCATTATGACATCATAATGGGATTTTGCATTATGACATCATAATGGAATGTTGCATTATGCCATCTTAATGGAATGTTGCATTATGACATCATAATGGAATGTTGCATTATGACATCATAATGGAATTTTACATTATGACATCATAATTGAATGTTGCATTATGACATCATAATGGAATTTTACATTATGACATCATAATGGAATGTTGCATTACGACATCATAATGGAATTTTACATTATGACATCATAATGGAATGTTGCATTACGACATCATAATGGAATTTTACATTATGACATCATAATGGAATGCTGCATTATGACATCATAATGGAATGTTGCATTATGACATCATAATGGAATTTTACATTATGACATCATAATGGAATTTTACATTATGACATCATAATGGAATTTTGCATTATGCCATCATAATGGAATTTTTACATTATGACATCATAATGGAATTTTGCATTATGACATTATAATGGAATTTTACATTATGACATCATAATGGAATTTTACATTATGACATCATAATGGAATTTTGCATTATGATATAATAATAAAAGTTTTACATTATGACATCATAATGGAATTTTGCATTATGACATCATAATGGAATGTTACATTATGACATGATAATGGAATGTTGCATTACGACATCATAATGGAATTTTACATTATGACATCATAATGGAATGTTGCATTATTACATCATAATGGAATTTTACATTATGCCATCATAATGGAATGTTGCATTATGACATCATAATGGAATTTTTCATTATGACATCATAATGGAATTTTGCATTATGACATCATAATGGAATTTTTACATTATGACATCATAATGGAATTTTACATTATGACATCATAATGGAATTTTGCATTATGACATCATAATGGAATGTTACATTATGACATCATAATGGAATGTCACATTATGACATCATAATGGAATTTTGCATTATGACATCATAATGGAATGTTGCATCATGACATGATAATGGAATTTTGCATTATGACATAATGGAATGTTGCATTATGACATCATAATGGAATGTCACATTATGACATCATAATGGAATTTTGCATTATGACATCATAATGGAATGTTACATTATGACATTGTAAAGGAATTTTACATTATGACATCATAATGGAATTTTGCATTATGACATCATAATGGAATTTTACATTATGACATCATAATGGAATTTTGCATTATGACATCATAATGGAATTTTACATTATGACATCATAATGGAATTTTGCATTATGACATTGTAATGGAATTTTTACATTATGACATCATAATGGAATTTTGCATTATGACATCGTAATGGAATTTTTACATTATGACGTCATAATGGAATTTTGCATTATGACATCATAATGGGATTTTGCATTATGACATCATAATGGAATGTTGCATTATGAAATCTTAATGGAATGTTGCATTATGACATCATAATGGAATGTTGCATTATGACATCATAATGGAATTTTACATTATGACATCATAATGGAATGTTGCATTATGACATCATAATGGAATTTTACATTATGACATCATAATGGAATGTTGCATTACGACATCATAATGGAATTTTACATTATGACATCATAATGGAATGTTGCATTACGACATCATAATGGAATTTTACATTATGACATCATAATGGAATGCTGCAATATGACATCATAATGGAATGTTGCATTATGACATCATAATGGAATTTTACATTATGACATCATAATGGAATTTTACATTATGACATCATAATGGAATTTTGCATTATGCCATCATAATGGAATTTTTTCATTATGACATCATAATGGAATTTTGCATTATGACATCATAATGGAATTTTACATTATGACATCATAATGGAATTTTGCATTATGATATCATAATAAAATTTTTACATTATGACATTATAATGGAATTTTGCATTATGACATCATAATGGAATGTTACATTATGACATGATAATGGAATGTTGCATTATGACATCATAATGGAATTTTACATTATGACATCATAATGGAATGTTGCATTATTACATCATAATGGAATTTTACATTAGCCATCATAATGGAATGTTGCATTATGACATCATAATGGAATTTTGCATTATGACATCATAATGGAATTTTGCATTATGACATCATAATGGAATTTTTACATTATGACATCATAATGGAATTTTGCATTATGCCATAATAATGGAATTTTTACATTATGACATCATAATGGAATTTTGCATTATGACATCATAATGGAATGTTACATTATGACATCGTAATGGAATTTTACATTATGACATCATAATGGAATTTTGCATTATGACATCATAATGGAATTTTACATTATGACATCATAATGGAATTTTGCATTATGACATCATAATGGAATTTTACATTATGACATCATAATGGAATTTTGCATTATGACATTGTAATGGAATTTTTACATTATGACATCATAATGGAATTTTGCATTATGACATCGTAATGGAATTTTTACATTATGACATCATAATGGAATTTTGCATTATGACATCATAATGGGATTTTGCATTATGACATCATAATGGAATGTTGCATTATGACATCATAATGGAATGTTGCATTATGACATCATAATGGAATGTTGCATTATGACATCATAATGGAATTTTACATTATGACATCATAATGGAATGTTGCATTATGACATCATAATGGAATTTTACATTATGACATCATAATGGAATGTTGCATTACGACATCATAATGGAATTTTACATTATGACATCATAATGGAATGCTGCATTATGACATCATAATGGAATGTTGCATTATGACATCATAATAGAATTTTACATTATGACATCATAATGGAATTTTACATCATGACATCATAATGGAATTTTGCATTATGCCATCATAATGGAATTTTTACATTATGACATCATAATGGAATTTTGCATTATGACATCATAATGGAATTTTACATTATGACATCATAATGGAATTTTACATTATGACATCATAATGGAATTTTGCATTATGATATCATAATAAAATTTTTACATTATGACATCATAATGGAATTTTGCATTATGACATCATAATGGAATGTTACATTATGACATGATAATGGAATGTTGCATTATGACATCATAATGGAATTTTACATTATGACATCATAATGGAATGTTGCATTATGACATCATAATGGAATTTTTACATTATGACATCATAATGGAATTTTACATTATGACATCATAATGGAATTTTGCATTATGACATCATAATGGAATTTTACATTATGCCATCATAATGGAATGTTGCATTATGACATCATAATGGAATTTTGCATTATGACATCATAATGGAATGTTGCATTATGACATCATAATGGAATTTTTCATTATGACATCATAATGGAATTTTTACATTATGACATCATAATGGAATTTTACATTATGACATCATAATGGAATTTTGCATTATGACATCATAATGGAATGTTACATTATGACATCATAATGGAATGTCACATTATGACATCATAATGGAATTTTGCATTATGACATCATAATGGAATGTTGCATCATGACATGATAATGGAATTTTGCATTATGACATAATGGAATGTTGCATTATGACATCATAATGGAATTTTACATTATGCCATAAGAATGGAATTTTTACATTATGACATCATAATGGAGTTTTGCATTATGCCATAATAATGGATTTTTTACATTATGACATCATAATGGAATTTTGCATTATGCCATAATAATGGAATTTTTACATTATGACATCATAATGGAATTTTGCATTATGCCATCATAATGGAATGTTACATTATGACATCATAATAGAATTTTACATTATGACATCATAATGGAATTTTGCATTATGACATCATAATGGAATTTTACATTATGACATCATAATGGAATTTTGCATTATGACATTGTAATGGAATTTTACATTATGACATCATAATTCAATTTTGCTTTATGACATCGTAATGGAATTTTTACATTATGACATCATAATGGAATTTTGCATTATGCCATCATAATGGAATTTTGCATTATGCCATCATAATGGAATGTTGCATTATGACATCATAATGGAATGTTGCATTATGACATCATAATGGGATTTTGCATTATGATATCATAATGGAATGTTGCATTGTGACATCTTAATGGAATGTTGCATTATGACATCATAATGGAATGTTGCATTGTGACATCTTAATGGAATGTTGCATCATGGCATCATAATGGAATGTTGCATTGTGACATCTTAATGGAATGTTGCATCATGGCATCATAATGGAATGTTGCATTATGACATCATAATGGAATGTTACATTATGACATCATAATGGAATTTTGCATTATGACATCATAATGGAATGTTACATTATGACATCATAATGGAATGTTGCATTATGACATCATAATGGAGTTTTACATTATGACATCATAATGAAATTTTGCATTATGACATCATAATGGAATTTTATATTATGACATCATAATGGAATCTTTCATTTTGACATCATAATGGAATTTTACATTATGACTTCATAATGGAATTTTGCATTATGACATCATAATGGAATTTTTACATTATGACATCATAATGGAATTTTGCATTATGACATCATAATGGAATTTTTACAGTATGACATCATAATGGAATGTTACATTATGACATCATAATGGAATGTTACATTATGACATCATAATGGAATTTTGCATTATGACATCATAATGGAATGTTGCATTATGACATCATAATGGAATTTTGCATTATGACATCATAATGGAATGTTGCATTATGACATCATAATGGAATTTTGCATTATGACATCATAATGGAATGTTGCATTATGACATCATAACGGAATTTTGCATTATGACATCATAATGAAATTTTGCATTATGACATCATAATGGAATTTTACATTATGACATCATAATGGAATTTTGCATTATGACATCATAATGGAATTTTGCATTATGACATCATAATGGAATTTTGCATTATGACATCGTAATGGAATTTTTACATTATGACATCATAATGGAATTTTGCATTATGACATCGTAATGGAATTTTTACATTATGACATCATAATGGAATTTTGCACTATGACTAGAGATGAGCGAACGTGTTCTTAACGAACACTTACGCACCCGGACACCGGCTTTACCGAGGACTTCAGTGTCCGCGCGTAAAGATTCGGGGGGCGCCGGGGGGCGGGGAGAGGCACGGCAGCGTGGGCGGCAGCAGCGGGGAACAAGGGGAGCCCTCTCTCTCTCCCTCTCCCCCCCCCCACTCCCCGCCGCACCCCCCCGCGCTGCCACGGCGACCCCCGAACTTTTTTCGCCCTAGCACGGAATTGCTCGCAAAGTTCGGTGTTCGGGCGAAAAGGGGCGGAGCCGAAAACGTTCGCTCATCTTTAATTATGACATCATAATGGGATTTTGCATTATGACATCATAATGGAATGTTGCATTATGACATCTTAATGGAATGTTGCATTATGACATCATAATGGAATGTTGCATTATGACATCATAATGGAATGTTGCATTATGACATCATAATGGAATTTTACATTATGACATCATAATGGAATGTTGCATTATGACATCATAATGGAATTTTACATTATGACATCATAATGGAATGTTGCATTATGACATCATAATGGAATTTTACATTATGACATCATAATGGAATTTTACATTATGACATTATAATGGAATGTTGCATTATGACATCATAATGGAATTTTACATTATGAAATCATAATGGAATGTTGCATTATGACATCATAATGGAATTTAACATTATGACATTATAATGGAATGTTGCATTATGACATCATAATGGAATTTTTACATTATGACATCATAATGGAATGTTACATTATGACATCATAATGGAATTTTTACATTATGACATCATAATGGAATTTTTACATTATGACATCATAATGGAATTTTGCATTATGACATCATAATGGAATGTTACATTATGACATCATAATGGAATTTTGCAATATGACATCATAATGGAATGTTACATTATGACATCATAATGGAATTTTACATTATGACATCATAATGGAATTTTACATTATGACATCATAATGGAATTTTGCATTATGACATCATAATGGAATTTTACATTATGACATCATAATGGAATTTTGCATTATGACATCATAATGGAATTTTGCATTATGACATCATAATGGAATTTTGCATTATGACATCGTAATGGAATTTTTACATTATGACATCATAATGGAATTTTGCATTATGACATCGTAATGGAATTTTTACATTATGACATCATAATGGAATTTTGCACTATGACTAGAGATGAGCGAACGTGTTCTTAACGAACACTTACGCACCCGGACACCGGCTTTACCGAGGACTTCAGTGTCCGCGCGTAAAGATTCGGGGGGCGCCGGGGGGCGGGGAGAGGCACGGCAGCGTGGGCGGCAGCAGCGGGGAACAAGGGGAGCCCTCTCTCTCTCCCTCTCCCCCCCCACTCCCCGCCGCACCCCCCCGCGCTGCCACGGCGACCCCCGAACTTTTTTCGCCCTAGCACGGAATTGCTCGCAAAGTTCGGTGTTCGGGCGAAAAGGGGCAGAGCCGAAAACGTTCGCTCATCTTTAATTATGACATCATAATGGGATTTTGCATTATGACATCATAATGGAATGTTGCATTATGACATCTTAATGGAATGTTGCATTATGACATCATAATGGAATGTTGCATTATGACATCATAATGGAATTTTACATTATGACATCATAATGGAATGTTGCATTTTGACATCATAATGGAATTTTACATTATGACATCATAATGAATTGTTGCATTACGACATCATAATGGAATGTTGCATTATGACATCATAATGGAATTTTTACATTATGACATCATAATGGAATTTTACATTATGACATCATAATGGAATTTTGCATTATGACATCATAATGGAATTTTTACATTATGACATCATAATGGAATTTTGCATTATGACATCATAATGGAATTTTTACATTATGACATCATAATGGAATTTTGCATTGTGACATCATAATGTAATGTTGCATTATGACATCATAATGGAATTTTGCATTATGACATCATAATGGAATTTTGCATTAGGACATCATAATGGAATGTTACATTATGACATCATAATGGAATTTTGCATTATGACATCATAATTCAATTTTTACATTATGACATCATAATGGCATTTTGCATTATGACATCATAATTCAATTTTTACATTATGACATCATAATGGAATTTTGCATTATGACATCATAATTGAATTTTTACATTATGACATCATAATGGAATTTTGCATTATGACATCATAATGGAATTTTTACATTATGACATCATAATAAAATTTTGCATTATGACATCATTATGGAATTTTGCATTATGACATCCTAATTGAATGTTACATTATGACATCATAATGGAATTTTGCATTATGACATCATAATGGAATGTTGCATTATGACATCATAATGGAATTTTACATTATGACATCATAATGGAATGTTACATTATGACATCATAATGGAATGTTACCTTATGACATCATAATGGAATGTTGCATTATGACATCATAATGGAATGTTGCATTATGACATCATAATGGAATTTTACATTATGACATCATAATGGAATGTTGCATTATTACATCATAATGGAATTTTACATTATGCCATCATAATGGAATGTTGCATTATGACATCATAATGGAATTTTGCATTATGACATCATAATGGAATGTTGCATTATGACATCATAATGGAATTTTGAATTATGACATCATAATGGAATGTTGCATTATTACATCATAATGGAATTTTACATTATGACATCATAATGGAATTTTACATTATGACATCATAATGGAATTTTGCATTATGCCATCATAATGGAATTTTTACATTATGACATCATAATGGAATTTTACATTATGACATCATAATGGAATTTTACATTATGACATCATAATGGAATTTTGCATTATGATATCATAATAAAATTTTTACATTATGACATCATAATGGAATTTTGCATTATGACATCATAATGGAATGTTGCATTATGACATCATAATGGAATTTTTTCATTATGACATCATAATGGAATTTTACATTATGACATCATAATGGAATTTTGCATTATGACATCATAATGGAATGTTACATTATGACATCATAATGGAATGTCACATTATGACATCATAATGGAATTTTGCATTATGACATCATAATGGAATGTTACATTATGACATCGTAATGGAATTTTACATTATGACATCATAATGGAATTTTGCATTATGACATCATAATGGAATTTTACATTATGACATCATAATGGAATTTTGCATTATGACATCATAATGGAATTTTACATTATGACATAATTATGGAATTTTGCATTATGACATTGTAATGGAATTTTTACATTATGACATCATAATGGAATTTTGCATTATGACATCGTAATGGAATTTTTACATTATGACGTCATAATGGAATTTTGCATTATGACATCATAATGGGATTTTGCATTATGACATCATAATGGAATGTTGCATTATGAAATCTTAATGGAATGTTGCATTATGACATCATAATGGAATTTTTACATTATGACATCATAATGGAATTTTACATTATGACATCATAATGGAATTTTGCATTATGACATCATAATGGAATTTTTACATTATGACATCATAATGGAATTTTGCATTATGACATCATAATGGAATTTTTACATTATGACATCATAATGGAATTTTGCATTGTGACATCATAATGTAATGTTGCATTATGACATCATAATGGAATTTTGCATTATGACATCATAATGGAATTTTGCATTAGGACATCATAATGGAATGTTACATTATGACATCATAATGGAATTTTGCATTATGACATCATAATTCAATTTTTACATTATGACATCATAATGGCATTTTGCATTATGACATCATAATTCAATTTTTACATTATGACATCATAATGGAATTTTGCATTATGACATCATAATTGAATTTTTACATTATGACATCATAATGGAATTTTGCATTATGACATCATAATGGAATTTTTACATTATGACATCATAATAAAATTTTGCATTATGACATCATTATGGAATTTTGCATTATGACATCCTAATTGAATGTTACATTATGACATCATAATGGAATTTTGCATTATGACATCATAATGGAATGTTGCATTATGACATCATAATGGAATTTTACATTATGACATCATAATGGAATGTTACATTATGACATCATAATGGAATGTTACCTTATGACATCATAATGGAATGTTGCATTATGACATCATAATGGAATGTTGCATTATGACATCATAATGGAATTTTACATTATGACATCATAATGGAATGTTGCATTATTACATCATAATGGAATTTTACATTATGCCATCATAATGGAATGTTGCATTATGACATCATAATGGAATTTTGCATTATGACATCATAATGGAATGTTGCATTATGACATCATAATGGAATTTTGAATTATGACATCATAATGGAATGTTGCATTATTACATCATAATGGAATTTTACATTATGACATCATAATGGAATTTTACATTATGACATCATAATGGAATTTTGCATTATGCCATCATAATGGAATTTTTACATTATGACATCATAATGGAATTTTACATTATGACATCATAATGGAATTTTACATTATGACATCATAATGGAATTTTGCATTATGATATCATAATAAAATTTTTACATTATGACATCATAATGGAATTTTGCATTATGACATCATAATGGAATGTTGCATTATGACATCATAATGGAATTTTTTCATTATGACATCATAATGGAATTTTACATTATGACATCATAATGGAATTTTGCATTATGACATCATAATGGAATGTTACATTATGACATCATAATGGAATGTCACATTATGACATCATAATGGAATTTTGCATTATGACATCATAATGGAATGTTACATTATGACATCGTAATGGAATTTTACATTATGACATCATAATGGAATTTTGCATTATGACATCATAATGGAATGTTGCATTATGACATCATAATGGAATTTTACATTATGACATCATAATGGAATGTTACATTATGACATCATAATGGAATGTTACCTTATGACATCATAATGGAATGTTGCATTATGACATCATAATGGAATGTTGCATTATGACATCATAATGGAATTTTACATTATGACATCATAATGGAATGTTGCATTATTACATCATAATGGAATTTTACATTATGCCATCATAATGGAATGTTGCATTATGACATCATAATGGAATTTTGCATTATGACATCATAATGGAATGTTGCATTATGACATCATAATGGAATTTTGAATTATGACATCATAATGGAATGTTGCATTATTACATCATAATGGAATTTTACATTATGACATCATAATGGAATTTTACATTATGACATCATAATGGAATTTTGCATTATGCCATCATAATGGAATTTTTACATTATGACATCATAATGGAATTTTACATTATGACATCATAATGGAATTTTACATTATGACATCATAATGGAATTTTGCATTATGATATCATAATAAAATTTTTACATTATGACATCATAATGGAATTTTGCATTATGACATCATAATGGAATGTTGCATTATGACATCATAATGGAATTTTTTCATTATGACATCATAATGGAATTTTACATTATGACATCATAATGGAATTTTGCATTATGACATCATAATGGAATGTTACATTATGACATCATAATGGAATGTCACATTATGACATCATAATGGAATTTTGCATTATGACATCATAATGGAATGTTACATTATGACATCGTAATGGAATTTTACATTATGACATCATAATGGAATTTTGCATTATGACATCATAATGGAATTTTACATTATGACATCATAATGGAATTTTGCATTATGACATCATAATGGAATTTTACATTATGACATAATTATGGAATTTTGCATTATGACATTGTAATGGAATTTTTACATTATGACATCATAATGGAATTTTGCATTATGACATCGTAATGGAATTTTTACATTATGACGTCATAATGGAATTTTGCATTATGACATCATAATGGGATTTTGCATTATGACATCATAATGGAATGTTGCATTATGAAATCTTAATGGAATGTTGCATTATGACATCATAATGGAATTTTTACATTATGACATCATAATGGAATTTTACATTATGACATCATAATGGAATTTTGCATTATGACATCATAATGGAATTTTTACATTATGACATCATAATGGAATTTTGCATTATGACATCATAATGGAATTTTTACATTATGACATCATAATGGAATTTTGCATTGTGACATCATAATGTAATGTTGCATTATGACATCATAATGGAATTTTGCATTATGACATCATAATGGAATTTTGCATTAGGACATCATAATGGAATGTTACATTATGACATCATAATGGAATTTTGCATTATGACATCATAATTCAATTTTTACATTATGACATCATAATGGCATTTTGCATTATGACATCATAATTCAATTTTTACATTATGACATCATAATGGAATTTTGCATTATGACATCATAATTGAATTTTTACATTATGACATCATAATGGAATTTTGCATTATGACATCATAATGGAATTTTTACATTATGACATCATAATAAAATTTTGCATTATGACATCATTATGGAATTTTGCATTATGACATCCTAATTGAATGTTACATTATGACATCATAATGGAATTTTGCATTATGACATCATAATGGAATGTTGCATTATGACATCATAATGGAATTTTACATTATGACATCATAATGGAATGTTACATTATGACATCATAATGGAATGTTACCTTATGACATCATAATGGAATGTTGCATTATGACATCATAATGGAATGTTGCATTATGACATCATAATGGAATTTTACATTATGACATCATAATGGAATGTTGCATTATTACATCATAATGGAATTTTACATTATGCCATCATAATGGAATGTTGCATTATGACATCATAATGGAATTTTGCATTATGACATCATAATGGAATGTTGCATTATGACATCATAATGGAATTTTGAATTATGACATCATAATGGAATGTTGCATTATTACATCATAATGGAATTTTACATTATGACATCATAATGGAATTTTACATTATGACATCATAATGGAATTTTGCATTATGCCATCATAATGGAATTTTTACATTATGACATCATAATGGAATTTTACATTATGACATCATAATGGAATTTTACATTATGACATCATAATGGAATTTTGCATTATGATATCATAATAAAATTTTTACATTATGACATCATAATGGAATTTTGCATTATGACATCATAATGGAATGTTGCATTATGACATCATAATGGAATTTTTTCATTATGACATCATAATGGAATTTTACATTATGACATCATAATGGAATTTTGCATTATGACATCATAATGGAATGTTACATTATGACATCATAATGGAATGTCACATTATGACATCATAATGGAATTTTGCATTATGACATCATAATGGAATGTTACATTATGACATCGTAATGGAATTTTACATTATGACATCATAATGGAATTTTGCATTATGACATCATAATGGAATTTTACATTATGACATCATAATGGAATTTTGCATTATGACATCATAATGGAATTTTACATTATGACATAATTATGGAATTTTGCATTATGACATTGTAATGGAATTTTTACATTATGACATCATAATGGAATTTTGCATTATGACATCGTAATGGAATTTTTACATTATGACGTCATAATGGAATTTTGCATTATGACATCATAATGGGATTTTGCATTATGACATCATAATGGAATGTTGCATTATGAAATCTTAATGGAATGTTGCATTATGACATCATAATGGAATGTTGCATTATGACATCATAATGGAATTTTACATTATGACATCATAATGGAATGTTGCATTATGACATCATAATGGAATTTTACATTATGACATCATAATGGAATGTTGCATTATGACATCATAATGGAATTTTACATTATGACATCATAATGGAATGTTGCATTACGACATCATAATGGAATTTTAGATTATGACATCATAATGGAATGTTGCATTACGACATCATAATGGAATTTTACATTATGACATCATAATGGAATGCTGCAATATGACATCATAATGGAATGTTGCATTATGACATCATAATGGAATTTTACATTATGACATCATAATGGAATTTTACATTATGACATCATAATGGAATTTTGCATTATGCCATCATAATGGAATTTTTACATTATGACATCATAATGAAATTTTGCATTATGACATCATAATGGAATTTTACATTATGACATCATAATGGAATTTTACATTATGACATCATAATGGAATTTTGCATTATGATATCATAATAAAATTTTTACATTATGACATCATAATGGAATTTTGCATTATGACATCATAATGGAATGTTGCATTATGACATCATAATGGAATTTTGCATTATGACATCATAATGGAATTTTGCATTATGACATCATAATGGAATTTTTACATTATGACATCATAATGGAATTTTACATTATGACATCATAATGGAATTTTGCATTATGACATCATAATGGAATGTTACATTATGACATCATAATGGAATGTCACATTATGACATCATAATGGAATTTTGCATTATGACATCATAATGGAATGTTACATTATGACATCGTAATGGAATTTTACATTATGACATCATAATGGAATTTTGCATTATGACATCATAATGGAATTTTACATTATGACATCATAATGGAATTTTGCATTATGACATCATAATGGAATTTTACATTATGACATCATAATGGAATTTTGCATTATGACATTGTAATGGAATTTTTACATTATGACATCATAATGGAATTTTGCATTATGACATCATAATGGAATTTTACATTATGACATCATAATGGAATTTTGCATTATGACATCATAATGGAATTTTACATTATGACATCATAATGGAATGTTGCATTATGACATCGTAATGGAATTTTTACATTATGACGTCATAATGGAATTTTGCATTATGACCTCATAATGGGATTTTGCATTATGACATCATAATGGAATGTTGCATTATGAAATCTTAATGGAATGTTGCATTATGACATCATAATGGGATGTTGCATTATGACATCATAATGGAATTTTACATTATGACATCATAATGGAATGTTGCATTATGACATCATAATGGAATTTTACATTATGACATCATAATGGAATGTTGCATTATGACATCATAATGAAATTTTACATTATGACATCATAATGGAATGTTGCATTACGACATCATAATGGAATTTTACATTATGACATCATAATGGTATGTTGCATTACGACATCATAATGGAATTTTACATTATGACATCATAATGGAATGCTGCAATATGACATCATAATGGAATGTTGCATTATGACATCATAATGGAATTTTACATTATGACATCATAATGGAATTTTACATTATGACATCATAATGGAATTTTGCATTATGCCATCATAATGGAATTTTTACATTATGACATCATAATGGAATTTTGCATTATGACATCATAATGGAATTTTACATTATGACATCATAATGGAATTTTACATTATGACATCATAATGGAATTTTGCATTATGATATCATAATAAAATTTTTACATTATGACATCATAATGGAATTTTCCATATTACATCATGATGGAATGTTACATTATGACATCATAATGGAATGTTGCATTATGACATCATAATGGAATTTTACATTATGACATCATAATGGAATGTTGCATTATTACATCATAATGGAATTTTACATTAGCCATCATAATGGAATGTTGCATTATGACATCATAATGGAATGTAGCATTATGACATCATAATGGAATGTAGCATTATGACATCATAATGGAATTTTTACATTATGACATCATAATGGAATTTTGCATTATGCCATAATAATGGAATTTTTACATTATGACATCATAATGGAATTTTGCATTATGACATCATAATGGAATGTTACATTATGACATCGTAATGGAATTTTACATTATGACATCATAATGGAATTTTGCATTATGACATCATAATGGAATTTTGCATTATGACATCATAATGGAATTTTACATTATGACATCATAATGGAATTTTGCATTATGATATCATAATAACATTTTTACATTATGACATCATAATGGAATTTTGCATTATGACATCATAATGGAATGTTACATTATGACATGATAATGGAATGTTGCATTATGACATCATAATGGAATTTTACATTATGACATCATAATGGAATGTTGCATTATTACATCATAATGGAATTTTACATTATGCCATCATAATGGAATGTTGCATTATGACATCATAATGGAATTTTACATTATGACATCATAATGGAATGTTGCATTATGACATCATAATGGAATTTTACATTATGACATCATAATGGAATGTTGCATTACGACATCATAATGGAATTTTACATTATGACATCATAATGGAATGCTGCATTATGACATCATAATGGAATGTTGCATTATGACATCATAATGGAATTTTACATTATGACATCATAATGGAATTTTACATTATGACATCATAATGGAATTTTGCATTATGCCATCATAATGGAATTTTTACATTATGACATCATAATGGAATTTTGCATTATGACATCATAATGGAATTTTACATTATGACATCATAATGGAATTTTACATTATGACATCATAATGGAATTTTGCATTATGATATCATAATAAAATTTTTACATTATGACATCATAATGGAATTTTGCATTATGACATCATAATGGAATGTTACATTATGACATGATAATGGAATGTTGCATTATGACATCATAATGGAATTTTACATTATGACATCATAATGGAATGTTGCATTATTACATCATAATGGAATTTTACATTATGCCATCATAATGGAATGTTGCATTATGACATCATAATGGAATTTTGCATTATGACATCATAATGGAATGTTGCATTATGACATCATAATGGAATTTTTCATTATGACATCATAATGGAATTTTGCATTATGACATCATAATGGAATTTTTACATTATGACATCATATTGGAATTTTACATTATGACATCATAATGGAATTTTGCATTATGACATCATAATGGAATGTTACATTATGACATCATAATGGAATGTCACATTATGACATCATAATGGAATTTTGCATTATGACATCATAATGGAATGTTGCATCATGACATGATAATGGAATTTTGCATTATGACATAATGGAATGTCACATTATGACATCATAATGGAATTTTGCATTATGACATCATAATGGAATGTTGCATCATGACATGATAATGGAATTTTGCATTATGACATAATGGAATGTTGCATTATGACATCATAATGGAATGTCACATTATGACATCATAATGGAATTTTGCATTATGACATCATAATGGAATGTTACATTATGACATCGTAATGGAATTTTACATTATGACATCATAATGGAATTTTGCATTATGACATCATAATGGAATTTTACATTATGACATCATAATGGAATTTTGCATTATGACATCATAATGGAATTTTACATTATGACATCATAATGGAATTTTGCATTATGACATTGTAATGGAATTTTTACATTATGACATCATAATGGAATTTTGCATTATGACATCGTAATGGAATTTTTACATTATGACGTCATAATGGAATTTTGCATTATGAAATCATAATGGAATGTTGCATTATGAAATCTTAATGGAATGTTGCATTATGACATCATAATGGAATGTTGCATTATGACATCATAATGGAATTTTACATTATGACATCATAATGGAATGTTGCATTATGACATCATAATGGAATTTTACATTATGACATCATAATGGAATGTTGCATTATGACATCATAATGGAATTTTACATTATGACATCATAATGGAATGTTGCATTACGACATCATAATGGAATTTTACATTAT
The DNA here is from genome assembly GCF_035609145.1 of Eleutherodactylus coqui. Taxonomy (NCBI): domain Eukaryota; kingdom Metazoa; phylum Chordata; class Amphibia; order Anura; family Eleutherodactylidae; genus Eleutherodactylus; species Eleutherodactylus coqui. The sequence continues at coordinate 111,553,014 of NC_089842.1, read as the reverse complement.
GACATCATAATGGAATGTTGCATTACGACATCATAATGGAATTTTACATTATGACATCATAATGGAATGCTGCAATATGACATCATAATGGAATGTTGCATTATGACATCATAATGGAATTTTACATTATGACATCATAATGGAATTTTACATTATGACATCATAATGGAATTTTGCATTATGCCATCATAATGGAATTTTTACATTATGACATCATAATGGAATTTTGCATTATGACATCATAATGGAATTTTACATTATGACATCATAATGGAATTTTACATTATGACATCATAATGGAATTTTGCATTATGATATCATAATAAAATTTTTACATTATGACATCATAATGGAATTTTGCATTATGACATCATAATGGAATGTTACATTAAGACATGATAATGGAATGTTGCATTATGACATCATAATGGAATTTTACATTATGACATCATAATGGAATGTTGCATTATTACATCATAATGGAATTTTACATTAGCCATCATAATGGAATGTTGCATTATGACATCATAATGGAATTTTGCATTATGACATCATAATGGAATTTTGCATTATGACATCATAATGGAATTTTTACATTATGACATCATAATGGAATTTTGCATTATGCCATAATAATGGAATTTTTACATTATGACATCATAATGGAATTTTGCATTATGACATCATAATGGAATGTTACATTATGACATCGTAATGGAATTTTACATTATGACATCATAATGGAATTTTGCATTATGACATCATAATGGAATTTTACATTATGACATCATAATGGAATTTTGCATTATGACATCATAATGGAATTTTACATTATGACATCATAATGGAATTTTGCATTATGACATCATAATGGAATGTTGCATTATGACATCAGAATGGAATTTTACATTATGACATCATAATGGAATGTTGCATTATGACATCATAATGGAATTTTACATTATGACATCATAATGGAATGTTGCATTACGACATCATAATGGAATTTTACATTATGACATCATAATGGAATGTTGCATTACGACATCATAATGGAATTTTACATTATGACATCATAATGGAATGCTGCATTATGACATCATAATGGAATGTTGCATTATGACATCATAATGGAATTTTACATTATGACATCATAATGGAATTTTACATTATGACATCATAATGGAATTTTGCATTATGCCATCATAATGGAATTTTTACATTATGACATCA